>NW_024609884.1:3709761-4309761 GCF_016920785.2 Ixodes scapularis | reverse complement strand
CAGGATTTTGTTTCGGGGGGGGGGGGGGGGGGGGGGGGGGGGGCACCCGTGACAAAATGCAGTATGAGGGGGAGGGGGGAGAGGATGTCCCAGCGAAATGGAAGATTTTTTTTTTTTTTTTTGGGGGGGGGGGGGGGGGTTGGGGGTTGGCCGGCCCCCTCCCCCCCTCCCCCCCTGGCTACGTGCCTGAAGGTGACCTCTTTTTGCCTATTTGTCTTAAAAATATCATCGTGTAACATCTACGCTACTTATTCGACTGGGACTGCATAGGATAGCGCTGCGATTTTGTTTTGTTTGCTTCGGTTGCTTGCAGGTAAGTAGTCTTACTGAGTAGAGTATTTGTACTCTTGACTACTCAAGGTATTTTACTGGGAAAGTAATTTGAGTAGTAGTTAAAATAATTTATGGAGCAGGTATTTAGTAACTTAAATACTTTTGTTGGGTATCCTGTAGGGCTGGACATTTGATCGATTAACCTACCGATTAATCGATTAATGCTTTAATCGTGATTAATCTTTTTAACCGGTTAATCAATAATATTTTAACGAACCAAAATAAAGTAAAAAGTAAGCGCTTTCACCACAGACAAGGACGGGAACACCTCTATGAAGGGCAAACTTTGGGTCAAAGTTTAGCCTAAAGTAAACTGTAGGGGGAAGATTTGTAACTCCTGAACAAGGTACAGAAGGTTACACGTCTCCCGGCCACTTCAATAGCGTTTGAGTGTCCGTTTAGCGCAGCAGAGAGAGACTATAGTGTGAACAATCAAAGGAGGTTGCTCTTGCCGGATAATATCACCGAACTTTTTGCCTCATGCAGCTGAAGTAATAATGTGTCAGTGCCTTCGAACTGTTCTTAACTACACATCAAGGTTGGTTAATAATAAAACTTGTGTATTAGGCCCTTTACCTCATGTTCAGCAAGGGCAAAAACAGAAAACAAATATTATTTTTTGACTTATTAAAAATATTATGCATGGAAATTAACGAGACCGATTAATCGATTAATTAATCGATTAAAATGTGGCGATTAATCGGGTTAAAACTTTTAATCGACGCCCAGCCCTAGTATCCTGTCCAACGCTGTCAAATGTACCTTGCCTTGATCTTGCGGACGTAATTAACGCTCCGACCAGGGCGCCCCTAGCGGCAAACGGGTCAGAGTCATCGGGAAGCAGTCGCTGCGTTGTTTGTGCGTTGTAGCGGCAGTAGCGGCTTAGTGCTGTAGTTTCTGAGATGGCTATTCCGCACCAAAAAAAGCCTCAACAATTGCTGCGTGGTCGACTGCAACAGTACAAGAACGCGCACGGCACGAAGTATTACAGCTTCCCTTCGAAGCCGCGACGAGGCGGAGCTCCTCAGGCGCGGCGCGTCGACGTAAGTGGCGTTTCTCAGTTGCAGCTGGCGTTTTGCTTTGTAGCTGCTGACGAATAATACCATTATCCTTTTCTAGCGACGATGGAAAACACGTACGCCTACAGCACACTCTAAAATATGCAGCAAACACTTCACAGAGAACGAGGTCGCCTACCCAAGCTACACCCCACCCTTGGATTTTTTTATTAGCCTACAACAGGTGTCTCCAAACCCAGGCCCGTGGCTGACCGCGGTCCTTCCAATGAAGCCCGGCCCGTGGCCCGCTTCCAGCAAGTCCGTTGCTACCGGCGCCAAAAGTAAAGAAACGGCGCCGCGCATCAACCGCGCAAACTATAAGATACCACGGAGACCGAGAAGAAAGTGCCTCTAACACAGGTTCTCTCGCCATATTATTCATTGGACATGGTCATCATTAGCGTCACTATTCTTAGTCCCCTGATACATAGCGTACATATCATATGATGCGTATGCTGGAATGGACCTTTTTCGAGAAGCGCTCTGCGCACGCGCGAGCGCCCGATGCCAAGCGGCGGAAGTCGGCACGAAAAATCGAGGAAATTCGAAAGGAGGCTGTGCATCAGGCGAGTAGAACACGTAATTGTAGCATATATATAATTGTGTTACACACAAACAAAAAAAAAAAAAAAAAAAAAAAACTGGACGGAAAGAAAAACACGACGTTTGGGTGGACGCCACGGATGTCCATCTTTAAAGTCGCTTTGGGCACGCGCCGCAGCTCAGAGAGCGAAGAAACTGGTAGCGTAGCTCCCATTATCGATTGGTAGCGCAGGTAGGTCACTTCCTCGATTTTTAATTCGTGCAGCCACCGCCTGGTGCCGTCGGTATGTGGAAAAGGTCCATTCCTTTGCGTTGCAGCATATCTTTTATGACGGCATAATATATGACTATTGCACATTGTCAGCATGAATTCTACCATTCTCATTGGTGTTCTGCCCTTTGTGAACATGCCAAAGTTCCTATGCGCTTGGGCTAGATTACATTTTAATGTAAAGGATATGTGTTCATGATTGTCTTAGATTGCTTTTTCGTGGCTACTCTAATCAATTTTTATTTAAGTGATTATCTAGGATATTTATTCAGTGTTTCTGTATTTGTATTTATTCATTTATTTCCCGGCCTTCGAGACCGCGACAGATCCCCGATCCAGCCGCTTGGCCAAAACGTTTAGAGAACCCTGGCGTACAGGAAAAAAAAAAAAAGTATATATATAGTGCTGCGAATCGTGGCACGGTGCGAAAAGAATCGCCCGTTTGTTTTCAAGCTGATTCTAAAAGCAATAAACGTACATCATTAGCGCAGTTCACTCCAAAACTAAGGAAATTTTCTTATGTATGACGAAAATAAACCCGGGAGAAGAAGGGGAACAAGGGGGCAAGGGACGAACAACAAATCTCCAAACACAACTAGGTGACTGGTACGCGACCGAAAAAATCCGCCTGGTCCCGGTATCGATCCAGGGACCTCTCCGCAGTGTTGTATGCGTTACTGAAAAAAAGTAACTAAATACGTTACTCGTTACTTGCAAATAAATGTAACGCGTTACCGACCTACGTTACCTCAAAATAAAAAGAACGCGTTACCGTTACCATTACTGATAAAAAGTAACGCACGTTACTGTTGCGTTACTTTTTATTCACGAACTAAAACATTTGCGGTTTCGACGTTTGATATGTGCGTAAGCGCCATAGATAAAATATGTCCATGCGGAAACTTAATTACCCTCTCTTTTTTAGGGTTTCACCCGAATAGTTACAAGAAAAAACGCGGAAGCATATATGAAGCTGATTTGTAACTTGGAAAACGGGAAAGGGAATGACACGAAGGTGTCAATCCCTTTCCCTGCGGGAAGCGAAACGCACCCTTCGACGCAGGAATCTCCCAAATCCACCCGAAGCCGGACCTCTTTGGCCTTCCAGCCGAGGCGACGGCGGTAGCGAGGTTAACGAGCCGCGGGAGAAAACCAGTGGCAGGTGGCGTGTGACGTCAAATCTGACGAGCACCGACGTCAAAGAAAAGTGGAGGACAGCGGCATGTTTTGACTAAGGAATTTATTACTGCGCACTTAAAAAACACACAAAAAAAAATGTAAAATTTTTGTAAGTTTAAGGAAGTAAAGTAACGTAACGTAATTTCGTTACACATTACTCAATATAAGTAACGTAAGTACGTTACCCGTTAGTTCTTTGGAAAAGTAACGAGTACGTTACTACGTTACCAAAAAAAGTAACGCGTTACCGGTGACGCCGTTACTTGTAACGCGTTACCGCCAACACTGCCTCTCCGTGTCCAGTGGAGCGCTCTACCAACTGATCTAACCAGGAGTTAGACGTCAGCAGAGCAAACGAGTTTTATCAGCTGCCGTTTTTGCAGCTGATAAAACTTGGCTTGTATTTTCAAGGTTATGATTGAGATTGCAATTGAATGCAAAGGTGCAAGCGAGCTGGACAGGAATGACGAAAATAAGCATCGGAGAAGGGGGACAAAGGACAAACACAAATTTCCAAACACAACTAAATGACTGGTGCGCGGGCGAAAAAAAAATTTTTTTTTTTCGTCATTCTTGTTTAGCTTGTTTGCACGTTTGCGTTTAATTACATTATCAATCTCTTATGTGCTTACGCGAAGCTCGACGTTTTTTGCGGGCGCGCTCAATTTCATCTGCGGAGTACAGCGCGCCTTCCACTTGTCCGTCGAAACGGACCTCCTTCGCGTCGTACGCGTGGCTAGATTCGTGAAGGAGTTTTCCCTTCGTCATATTGGCACCACGGAAGATGCTTTCCGGACTCGTAACCGCCTTAAACTCCGTCGCGACGGGGGCACTGTCCGCTGTGTTGTTCGTCGCCCGCTTCCCGATGATTCTGCGCCGGCTACCGCTAGGTGGCTGCGAAGAATAGGCGACCGCCGCGACGCGGCCGGGTTGCCCGTTTCCTTGTCGGGGTGGCTCAGCTTTCTGTGGTAATACAGTGAAAGGTACGGGAGCACGGGCTCACGCACCTTGAGCGCCGATTATATATGCGCACGCGCACTGCTCTTCTCGGAAATTCCATCACAGTGAACGTGATTAGTAAGGGGCAGCAGGTGTACTCTATCTCGCGAGTTGTCTGCGGAACATGCATGCACGGACGCGAAGGCGCAATTCTTCCAAACGCTTTGTTTGCACCACCGTGGTTTGCACGTCTTGCGCTCGTGCCTGTGCCTAAAGACAGTTGCGTCCAGAACGAGCGAAACTAGGGTGCCTTCATGTGCGCTTTGCTTAGGGTGGAGACATCTGGCCATTTTGTCCCACACTTTTATTTTTCTTTTTTGTTCAGAAGCGCGTGAAAGAGCGTGTTTATGCACGCGTTTGTGGCTCTGACTGTGCTATGGCGACATTTTGTTTTCGCCGATTTCTTTGTATTTTACCCGTGAGCGCGTGCTGTCGGCATCGGGTACTACAAAGGGTGGCATCACCCTAAACAGAAGGACATTGAGGCACCCTAAGCGAAACGACAGCGAACTGTTCGCCGCACACATCATGGCAAGTCATGAAAGAAGTCACTTCGTGAAGAAATCGTGAGTCACGGCTATGCCGGTGTCCCAAAAATGGCCTAATCTCGAAATCTAAAATGGCCTCCGAGATTCCCGCAGCATAAAGCACCGAGAGTTGAGCTATGACCTCCAAGATCCCCGCAAAGCACGTGTCCAATCCTTCCCTTCGTGTCGTACGTGCAAGCTCCGGCGATTCGGAGGTCATAATTCGGCCGCCTTCCCGACTCGGACGTTTTCTCGTCCATGTGTCTGGTGCTTTACACAGCGCTGGACAGACCTCCTGTGACTCAAATTCACTGGGACAGTTGCACTGCCGTGTAGGCCAAGTAAGATTGCCCACCAGACGACGTCGTCTTCGTCATCACTTCCGTCGATCAGGGGAATCCCATTTTCCTGGAATTTTTTCTGCGCGGTTTCTAACGTCGCTGACAGCTTGGAGAGTTGGAAGACAGCCTCTTTGACGATGAACCTCGTGACAAATTGGTCCTGCAGAGAGCTTCCTTCGTACATCTGTAGTGAAACGCGCGCAGCGGAGTGGAGGTCAACGATCTCGGCCTCCTTTAATTCATTGTACTGCTCTTAGGGCAGAAGCATTCTAGAGGGGATGGGAAATGGGAACTCTTCTTAACGACATATCGCTGCGTCCGTGTTACTTCCTTGTCTGGTTCTCGTCTTTTCGCGCTGTTTTTAATTCCGAAATATTCCGAGCGAGTTATACATGGTAGGTAAAAAGTAATACGAACACCTAACGAGTTGTAAGATGGTACGTTTTCAAGGGAGTCATTTGCTAGGTGGTTAAGACAAGCTGCAACCTGAGGGGAACACATCTCCTTACATTTGTTAATATTCATTTTCATTTTACATGCATCACACCAAATAAAAATCTCATTCACATCAGATTGAATTGTGTGAACTTAATTTTTGAAGTTATTTCCCGCTAAACAACGGAAACATCAACAGGATTAGGGAAGAAAATTTGAGTTGGTAGCTGTTCATACAGATAAGAAATAAGAGAGGACCAAGACTCTGGTGGCACGCAATTAACGGGGGCCGATGTTAAGTAATTTACGCTTAGAAAGCACTCTAACCAAGACGAAATATTTTGATCAACATTGAGTGGGTTAATACCACTGTTTCACGGGCGTTTCAAAGACCTTCAGACCGAAAGCCTTTATAAAATCCCGACTCTGCGGCATGCTGGTTGGCAATTGTACTCACGGTGAGAAGCTCGCTAGGAGCGCTTCTATTTTCCTCACTCTGGACAGTGCACGTGCTACTCACGCGGTTATATTTTAATTTTTTTATGGTGGATAGAAGCTCGGCATTGCACGTGCTTGCACCAGCAGAGGAAGTTGAAGTATCCTCACTCTGGGTTGTGAAAAAAAATCCACCAGGCGGCGACACCCAAACTTCTCGCCGCGAATAAAGGCTTTGGGTGCGAAGGCCTGTAAATGCCAATTAAAGAGGGTAACAAGTCTGCGCAGTTAGAGTTTATGGGATATTTTCTCAATAGCGAATATCCAAACTGTTGTTCCTTCGTCGTCACCTTTTCGATCTGGTGCAATCCCTTGGAGACAGCTGCACTGAGGTCTTCCAAGGCAGCCAGGAGTGCCGAGAAGTTCCCCATGTGTCGCCAAATAAATGAACTCAACTCGCCGGCATCGATGAAACTGAGATAACGATGATCATATGTCACACTGTGCCTGGGTGGCGCTTCTGGTGTTCGTCGATTAGCATGCGACGGTGGCTCCGGGGGCGGTTCGCTACGAGTCCCAACTCTGGCGCGTTTAAAATCGTTCATTGGGTGCTTGGCAACTAGATGCCCCTCGGTTTTTCACGTAAACCCTAAAACTAGATTTCCAAATATTGGAAATATTGGAAATATTAAGAAATTCTGTGTCAAAAATGTAAACTCCGAAAATATGAGCTTTTATTTTCATTCCCGGCAAATCACGTGGGCGATTTCTTTTATTTATTTTTTTTTATTATTATTTTAAAGAAGGTCATAATTTTCATTTTGCGTCCGTTTTCTCGGGTGCCATATATGACCATTGAATAATCATTTTGTTTTTGTCGTATTTAACGTGAGACTTGCAAAAAGTTATCGCATATAAACAGCGATTTTGACTCCTACAAATAAACGTCAATTTATAACGACCGAGTGAACTATAAACAGCGGAATCCCCGCTCAGAAGAGGTACAGCCTACCCTGTGCTGTGGACGTTGATCTCGTCGAAAAGGTCGCAGAGCTCATCTTCCGTCGCGATGGCATCCCAAAAGAAGTTGAGAAACTCTTCTTTGGCCACAACTCCGTCTCCTGCAATCGCAGAGGACCGTCGTGCGTGCCATCAGGTACGCGCCCGTGTGCGGCGTCCAGGGTGTCACTAGCCTCCCATCGCGTCACCGTGCCTGCAATCGCCTCTGTGCACACTGAGGTGTTGAAAACACGCGGTTCTCACCATTGGTGTCGGCCCGGCTAAGCACCTGCGGAAAACAAGTTGCAGCTCAAACAACTGAGGTCGTTCTAAAGAAACAAGACGTAAACTATAGGACATTACACTCTGGCGGAAAACAAGAACAACAACAAGAAAATCGATTTCCAATCCGTGTACGCCCGACCAAAACACGAAGGTAATCGAAGCTCGTCGGAAGAACCGGCGACAGTGATTTCCCTACAGACCCTTGGGGGGGGGGGGGGGGGGGGGGGGGTACACCCCCTTGTTTTTCTGAAATCACCCCCTTAATTCGCAACGACTCCTCTATTCTTAATGCCCCCCCCTCCAACCCACCCCCTAAAAATTTACACCCCCCCCCCCCCCCCCCCCCCCCCCCCCGGCCCCCTAATTTCAATTCCCGGGGAAACCCCTGACCGGCAAGAAGCGTGTCTCGGCGCAGCATCGGCTGCGCCGGACACGCTCCTCTGGGACTTCCCGGAGGTTCCTTCTCAAAGTCCGTCCCCGAGCGAGCCCAATTCGGGGGGTCTAACCCGCGCATTCGAACGGCTACGGACTGCGACTGCGGACGGTTCTTACGTTGAGGAGGACGGAGGTTCCTTTCTGGAGGTTGAGGAACGGGCTGCTGATGTCCACCATGTCCGAGGCGGTCCCCTGCGACACCCCGACCCAAAGACGCCGAGAGAAGCACCGTCTCCCCCCCGTGGGCTATTTTTAAGCGCGAAATGGAGGCGGAGGCTGAGGGGAGACGGGGCTCGAGGTCGGTAGCTCTGCTTACCGGCAAAGCGGACCACCGGAGGAAGGGTTCACGAACAACCAAGCGGAATGTGGAAATAAAACAACACGCCAATGAACTTCCCTCCGAGCGTGCGTTTCGAAGAGCCGCCTTTTGATTTGGGCGTCCCTTGGGGATTTGGGCGTCCCTACCCCTAGTGACGCCACCGACGAGGCCACAAATCCTATCAGATTCTTGAGCTTGAACGCAAGGAGCGTATATGAATAAAGTTGTTGACTTTGAATATGGTTTGCTGACTCGTAAACCGCATGTCGCGGAAGTATCTGACTCTGAGATCGTCCCTCCAGTTTACAAAATAATACGAAAGGACCCGCGTGGCAGGAGCGTGGCCATAGTTCTGAAAGAAAATGTGCACTATAACCGAATGCCCGGTATCGATGATACAGAGATTCTGTGGATTCGTGTCAGCATTTTTTCTACATCCCTTATCATCGGTGCGTTCTACAGACCACAAAGCAGTGGCAATACTCTGGGTAAAATAAATGACTATCTTTCATAAAATGTTCACGCAAATTCTAGAAATATTTTTGCCGGTGATTTCAAGTTGCCTAATATTGAATGGGAGAACACGTGATCATCGTTTCATAGTTCGCGAGCAATATTGGAGCTAGCCTTTTTTCACGATCTCTATCAAATTGTGCGGACTCCCACAAGGTTATCCGAAGAAGGACCCAATACTCTATTTATTTTTTCTTGCGCAGAACTTAGATGAAAGAGTACAAAACGTTGAGGTGGTGGAAGGAATTTCAGATCACGAAGTGCTTACTCTGTCAGCAAATAATGTGACCCACGATACACGAAGTCGTAAGGAATATCTAAACTGTTCTATGGCGCATGATGTCTCTATTATTAATACACTAGCGTTCGCGTTTAGCGATTTTTTTTTTATGCCTACAACACTTGTGAGTGTGATGTTAACTTTTTCTGATATTTCCTTGAAAACGTCGTCTTCAGCTGCATTACCAAGCTTGTAAAAAAAAAAAAAAAAAAGATTACGAAAAAAATGTTTAAATGCGCCGAAGACTCCGTAGACTTTGTAAACGATCAAAATATGAGAACCTTATCGTTCAATTGAAATATGATCTTAAGGAAAAAAATCAAAGAAGCAAAACATCGGTTCCTCAATGTGAGAATGTCCTCATTTCTCAAGTCCTCTCCTGAGAAGTTTTGGCGCTTCATGTCACCATCGAAACCAAAAGTAAATGAATAGAATATTCATAATGAGATTGTGGACGATCCTTATTATATTTCTGATACTTCCAACAAAAATTTTACTTCAGTTTTTAGGTTCGACGAAGGGCGCTGTCCGATCTCGGAGGCAGTCCAGGAACGCAATGAAATCTCTGAAGATGCTTTGCCGGATCACGGCCGGACTGGAAGCGCGCGCTCTCTTTCTCTTCTTACGGCCTTTGCGATCGGCCGGGAGTCAGTGGCATTTTTTCTCCGCATGTAGTTCACTTGCTTGCCGCCAGGGGCGCAACCACCTCACCCCACTTCACCCCACTCGGAGAGTCCCTTCGAGCTGCTTTGCGCTGGTGTTTAACTTCGTAGGTTGTTGTTTTGGCAACGGTTCCTCAGAATACTTCTGATTAACCATGCAAAGACGGTCACGGACAGAAACGAAAAATCAGCTGGATAGTGCACAAGCCCTCGAGGAAGCACCTTAGGCTGCAATATGCACTGTGCGAAAATTGTACAGACTACTTACACCCTCGTCTAGAGCAGCTGACCGACTTCACGTGCGGCCTATGAAATGATGATGCAGACCACGGTATAGATAGATTGGGCCTGCTTACATTTCATGAGAGTGTATGAATTATTTATAATTCAAAGTTCCTCCACGTAGAAGGGGTCCGTCTCCTCCTGTTCTTGAGTTGCAACAGAAGTCCTGGAGGTAAAGACAAGAATAGTCTTTCCGCAATTGAATTCGCTGTCTCTACTTACTACTTTTTATTCACGAATGTCTCGGAGATGTGCGTCGAATATTCACCGTCTTGGGCTCATCAGAAGCTCATTAGATAGTGGCTGAGGGTCTAAACGTATGGATCAGACGTCAAAGGCTATAAAAATCTCGGCTGCAAGTTGCGACAGCGTTGCGATACACTGTCAGACGCGCTTTGTGCAAAACGGCAAAGGGTAGCCCAGGGGTTAGGGTGCCTACATGTCTGTTTGTCTCAGGGTGAAGACATCCATTGTTGCCCTGAATGTGCCAGCGCGTGACGCTCTCGCGCACTCGGTGCGTGACTTGGGCAGTAAAATGGCGTCTATGCATTAGCCAAAGCTACGCGCTCGAGCTAAGTGACAGCAGATTGCGCGCGCTTCAAATGCATAAAAAAACGATTGGGCGGTAAAATGGCTGAGATGTCACCACTCAAGCAAAAGCGCGCGTGTGTATGAAGGCACTCTACCAGGGGTTAAAGCCCCTTGATGTGTTTACGTGTCTTGCAAGTAGCGTCAAATGCGCGAGCGCACGAGGCCCATGTCTCGAGCGGCCCCTGGAAGCAAATGGCGGTGCAGCACTGAAATGAGCGGCCTTTGGAAGCGAATGGCGGCGGAGCACGCGCTCGCGGCACGTATCTCGCGCGTTTTCACAACAATGGTTGGCGGTACTTGTAAAAACGGCCTTTATCAAGGGGCTTTACCAGGGGTGAGGTGACAGCGCCCCCCGCGAATTGCAGCGGGAGGTGGAGATTGCCCCAATTGCAAAGGCCGTAAGAAGAGAAAGAGAGCGCGCGCTTCCAGTCCGGCCGTGGCCGGATATAATTATTTCGGAGGAAGGTATTGTAAATGAATATTGAATATTTACGTTAAAAAGGCGGTTGGGCCGGAAAACATTCCCAGTGCATTTTTTTACAAAGATATGCGGAATGAAGTGCTAAGTAGTTGGTTACAGTATTTTGGAAGTCGCTAGAGACAGTCACTGTCCTTTCAAAGTGAAAAATAGCAAAGGTAATTCCAATCTTACAAGCAGGTGCTTCAAGGGAAGTTTCCGATTATAGACATATTTCTTTGTTTAGTATATAGCAAAAATTTTGGTGTTTAAACACGTATCATCATATGTTGAGCAGAATCATTTTATTTAACGAATTCGCAGCATGGTTTTCACCAAAGATTTCTACCGTCACCCAACTGACGGAGACAGTGCATGAGTTGTAATTAATGCGCGAGGACAAACCGACGTCGTATAATTAGATTTCGAAAAGCGTTCGACCGCGTTTCATATACGAAGTTGCTGACTAAGTTGGCAGTTGTTCTAAATAACGTTAAAATTTTGAGGTGGCTAGAAAGCTATCTGACTATAAGACAACAATTTGTGCAGTTTAACACTGCTTCCTCCGACGTTCGTGACATCTGGCGTCCCACAGGGATCAGTTCTCGGGCCTCTGTTAATTTCAATATTTGTTAATGACGTTGTATGTGAAATCCCAGTTACGATTAGATTGTTTGCTGACGATTGTGTTGTTTTTAAAGAAATCAAAAGCTACGTAGACTGAAATACTGAACTGCTCGCTAGAAAAACTGTCTAGATGGTGTACTGAATGGCAAATGTCACTGAATTTATTGAAAACTGTTTGCATGTCAATTACCCGTAAGAAGAATCCTTTGATACTCAATTATAATATTTGTGACTGTAGTTTAGAGAGAGTATGCTCATACAAGTACATTAGGGTGACTATCACATCTGACTTGAGGAGGAATTCACATACTAGTCACGTAGTCGGCAAAGCAGTGAGTAAATTGGGCTTTCTGCGAATGTATATGAAACATTGCACCTGCGAGACAAAGCTCTTATTGTATAAAATATTGGTTAGACCAATGTTAGAATATGGAAGCATAGTACGGGATCCGCACACATCAGGTTGCATTTCAGAACTTGAAAAAGTGCAAAGACTGGCAGTGCCTTTTGTGTATAACATGTACTCTTCCTATGTATCCCCTTCAAACTTGTGTGTAGAGGAAACTTGTGTGCATAGTGCATTGTGTGCTTCAAACTTGTGTATATAGAGGCGGGCCTCGAAACGTTACGGGAAAGAATAAATCGTCTTAGATTTCTCTTCCTCGTCGTTAATGACGAGCTTGGAATAGACAAAGATAATTACATTACATTTTCCCCCAGGACCCAATAAACCTTCTAGCTATATTAACAATAAAACCTTATAGCTATAAAAAAGCAATGTTTTTAAATTTTTCTTTCCTCGAACAATTATGGATTGGAACAGCCTAACAGCTGATGTTTTGAGTGCTACAAATGTTTTATAATGTTCTTCCAAATTACTGCTGCAAGCGCAGTCTCTGTGTTATTTTTTTTTTATTCACTCCTAGTTAGCAGCCACCCCTCTACAGTGTTGAGCCATTATCACTGAATCTCGAAGAGATAAATATATCGCTGCATAAACGTGCGCGGAGCTCCCCTTGCCTTGTTTTGCTCAACATTGAAGTAAAAGACGAACACGAAAGGCGCTGTTGACAGGAAGTCGAACGTCATGCGCAGCTGAAGGGCGCCTGCGAGGGAGGTGTGGCCAGTAAATATATTCAATGCCACTAATGTGCGCTGGGGTGCAAGGCGGAGACGTTTATGATTCCTACACCAAAGGACGAAGCTCGTCTTCAAGCTTGACAAATAGAGATATCATTTGATGCAAACGTGAACTGCTGATGAGTCCTGCACGAGTAGCATAAATTGTTTAGCGGAATTTTATCCGCATCCTCAGCGTAGAACGTTAAGGACGTCACCATGAAACACGCGTCACCACTCCGAGCCGCTCAATTTTTGTATCAATTTTATACGTTTTTTTGATTCTCGTCAAGGCCCGACAATATATCATCTTATCGAAAGATCTCTTACCGGAAACGAAATAAAACGTACTGGATCGATACCCAACATGGCCCTTAGCAAAAAGAGGCCGTACTTCAAACGAAGTTCAAATATATTTAGTACGAATATTCATTTTGTATTTATTCTGTATTATTTTGGCCGCATTCGAAATACGCGCGTAAGGTATTCAAAATACATTATAAATATGAATCAAAAAATATTTTAGATATACCAAAAATGTTATCCCTTCACACTCAAGATGCCGTTTGTGCATTAAAAACCGGTTACACAATTTTTTTTTATTTTCGGTTTTGTCAGCAAATGGTGTCCCTGTGGTATTTGAAGGCACTACTAAATACATCTCACAAAGCTACATTAGAAACAAACACAAACACAAACACCATGACGCACTAAACAGCTCATTCACAGTCCCGTTGACTGCTCTAGAGCCTTATATAGCCTACATATTGAAGGTAATCATTTTTTCGGTGACCACCTCTGCGCTTATTAAGGTTCCAAGTATTCGATCTTCTCCTCGGGAGTCTGTCAAAGGGGAAACAGTGTTTTGAAGTTCGTGGACGATATCTCTTACTAAAAGGCATTGGTACAGCTAATAACAATTCGGCGCAGTCCCTAAAACAATATCCACACAAACGGCTCATAATATACATGTTATTGCTTCTCTGCGTAGCACCACTCAGGACGAAGCGAATCAAGGCAGTTTCTTTACTTTAAAATACTGTAAACGACTTTATTTTCGTGAGGACCTAATTCTCGCAAAGTTCGCGAATCGCCTACAATTCCGAAAAATAGGTCCCGTGAACAATTCCAGCAAAATGTAAAAACATTAAAATCTATATTGCGATCCCAGCGCGTCGCGAAAATTAGAATTTGCGAATTATTCCAAAACTCCAACTTTGACCTAAATCGCGAAATATTGAGCCCGCGAAAAATAAATATTTTACAGTAGTTGTTCTGCCTTTCCTTTTTAGTAGTTGATTATTTAATATGGTAGTTAATGTCACTATATTAAAGTCATTATTCACATCACGTACAATGATGAGTATACACGTTCAGTGAACTAACATTGTGCTAACAAAACCACGCCAAACGTACCTGTTCACAGCACCTGCTGAAGCTTTCCAGCATCAGCAAATGTTGTGGTTGTAGTTCCCGAACCCCGTTTGTGATTGGTGTGCAAGGAACTGATCAGGTGTGTTCTTGATAGAAAAAAGGAAACAATAACATAAACTGGGCTGATTTATCAGTGCGATGCTGCGCAATTCAGTTGACAAACTAATCAAATGTTGTATTTAGAAGCTTCAGTGTACTCCATATCTGCTTGAAGTGAACTTCTGAAAGGGGAGCTTTTCAATGTTTTGGTAGTTTAAGTCAAACTACCAAAGTATTGCAGTCAAAAGGTACTTAGAGTACAACACAACAGTATTTACAATTTTCAGGTATTTTAAGAGTATTCTGCACGTATTTTTGATTGCTCCATTTTTTTAGGGTTGGAGTATATTTTGCATGAATTAAATAAATATTTCAAGAAATATATGTGAAAGGTATTTTGTGCCTATTAATTTAGTATTTACATATTTCAAAACGCATGAAGGGAACTTCAAATGTAGTTGAAGTAAAGGTATTTTAAAATGATTTTTAGAAGTATATTTTAGTACTAAGTAAAAAAAAGAAGTTTATATTTTCGGTCTATTTTTCGCGTACTTACAATTATGAACTGTATTTCAAATACACTCAAATTAGAATGTGGTATATTTCAAACGTATTCGTTTTCGCTAAGGGGGGTGCTGCTGAGCCGCCGCGTGCCGGGGGAAGCTCAGGTTTGGGAAAGTCGGGCGAGTTGTGAAAATGAACCATGCTTGCGGAGGTTCAATTCAACTAATATACAACACTAAATAAAAAAAAATATATATATAAAAATTTATTTGAGCCGTTTTACTTCAGTACGTCGGTCGTTTGTGTGAGCATATCCTCTGGTCAACATGACCCGCTCGCAGCGGTTCTTCAAGGTTGTACACGCAGCGTTGCCGGAGGTGTCAGGTCATCGTCTTGATGCGCTCCTCGAGCTTGGTCAACTGGCCGGCGATCTCGGCGGGCAAAGAGCGGCCGACCTGCTCGTCGAAGAAGGTCCTGACGGCCTGGCACTCCTTGCTCCAGAAGTCTCGGTCCACTCGCATGAGCTCGGCCACGTTCACCTGTTCACGAAGCCCCTCCAAGTTGAGGGCGTCGTCTGTGGGCAGGTAACCTAGGAACGTTTCCTGCGGAACGAAGGATGAACCGTTCCCGTGATCAGGCTATATTGCGGTACTGAGCGCTCCTTCCCGCTTCTATATACCACACAGCCTCTGAAGTACCGCCGTGTCGTTCTGTCCTCAACGATTTTATTCACTTTGTGATACTTTCATAGCCGAATGCAACCGGAGGTGCAATTTACGAGCATCACTTCGCCGACTAGACGCGAGTCAAGCCTCACCGCGCGCACGCGTGCATTTCATTTAGGGACGCGTGCTCCTCGTTTGACCGCGTCTCCATTCGTCAGCCTCTTTTACTCCTTTACTTCGCTTATCCAAAATTTCCAACGTCAGCCCTCTGCAATCCTTGCTACTTGGCAGCTACCAGAGACTTGGAAGGTGACAGGTTCCAAGTTGCGATCATAACTTGAGCCGAGAGCGCAGTCCGTCTCTGTGCAGCGCTATCGAATGACGCACGAAAGCGCACGGTCGGTGAAACGCTTTGTTTGCACGAGCACTCGCGCCCGCTACTTTCGCAGCGCTGCACAGAGACCTCGGTTGCAACAGAACTCTGTTGTGCGACCTGGCACCCAGCGAGCGTCACTTGTGGTGCTCCCGAGCCCGTCACCTTGGCAATGTTGACTTCGCCGTCGACACGACGGACGATCCAGTCAAGGACACGGGAGTTCTCGCCGAAGCCGGGCCACAAAAACTTTCCTTCGGCACTCTTGCGGAACCAGTTGACGTGGTAGATTCTGGGCAGCTGGTTGCCTCCTTCCTTGGCGAAGCTCAGCCAGTGCTTGAGGTATTCGCCAAAGTTGTATCCGAAGAAGGGACGCATGCCGAATGGATCGTGCATCACTGATTTGCCTGCACAGACATCAGGATATCGGACTGCGTTATACAAAAGCCTCTGTTAGCGACGTTTACCACTGCCCCTGCGTTCAAGCCCTATAACTCGGACTCCAAGAAGTCAGCTATAGTATATAATAGCGCACACTGAAGGGTGCTTTAGAGCAAATTCACAATTGTTGCGCTGCAGGAGCGAGGCACGAGCGCTACAAAGTGCGTAAGCGCCTCTTCCATTCGTGTACAGTATATACATCGTGCTTCTCTTAATTCGTTAAAAGCATCATCCTCTGTGCATCTTCTATCACAACTAATGTGGAGCGCAAGTTCGTCTGCTTCTTTTGCAGGGGTTGTGTTGACGTCAGAAGGCCGAGCTCTGATTGGCTCTCATTGAAGGATAGAGGGAAGACCTCGAGGCAGCTTGCCTTGAGGTCTACCCACATATATCCTATACACTCATAGCCAATCAGAACTTGGCGTCGTTCTGATGTCAATGCAACCCCTGTGCAAGAGGCAGACGACTTACTCTCCGCATAAGGGCGTCATGCCCATGGGTACGTCGTCGGCGCGCGCCCTCAGAATAATTACCCGGGTCCCGGTGCCTTTTTCTTCCGATTTTCTACTTTTTCTTGAAAGCTCGGTGCTCACTATATAAGATACACTTTCGTATTTTTGCACGCTGTGTATGCGGATGGAGAAGACAATGCGCATGACGTAACTCGGGACCACTCCAATCCTTCTGCGCGCTGCCATCTTTGTGACTCCATGGGCTGCGTTCCTGAGCATGCGCAGTAGGCGAACACCAGGCGCCGCTTACGAGTCCACAGCCCAGTGACTCGACATTGTATGCCTGGGGCGCTGGAAAGTTGGGGCGCCGTGATTTGTATCAAATTGTATTGGAAGCACACCTAAAGGGAGCGGCCTCATGCCTTGGATGGATGGATGGTTGGATGGATGTATGGATACGGTTGAAGCCGCTGAATCCTTTAAATCGGGCGGCGGCTTGCGCCACCTAGCCAAAGCTTCTAAATCCAGAAATTAACGAATCTCCGATCCAATTCTGATTTAATGGGGAAGGGCAAAACATTTCATCTTGCTGCTAAGCACAAGCTTTCATCTACCGTTCTCTACAACCGAAAGTTATACAATCCGTGTGATGGAAATGCCTCTTCGCAATCCGGTGCGCGCACTTTTCGCCGGATTGAAAGGAAAAGAATAGCAAACTTTATTGCTCCTCCGACTTATGCCACCAGTCCGATAATTTGTGTTTTTGTGACCACCGCTTTCTCAGCGTATGCTTTTCCGTCGCCGTCTCGAAAGCCCAACGCCTGTGCTAAATCGGTATCACCTTGAGCAACTAGAGGGTGAAGCCCTTTGCAGTAAAGTATTAAGTGTTCAGCCGTCTCCTTTTCCTCCCCACATGCTGCACACACTGTATTTGTGACCTGATATTTCGCTCTGTTCGAAACAGTACTCCTGTACTGGAATCAAACAATAACGAGCTTCTCCTATATTTGTCACACTTTCCTTAGCAATCTCCATATTTTCTATAAGTCCCAGCCCATTTGGTCTGCATCTCTGCTTCCCATATTTCCCTCTCCGCTCCTTTGACTCTCTCCTTAACTGTCATTTCCTGATCTGTGTCCCAATTATTGTCCAAAAATTTCGACCTGAGTTTTCCTGTTCGTTTCCTCTGCCCTTCATGTACAAATAGCTAAAACACTCCCTGCACATCGTTTCTCCTCCATGTCTCTTACTCTCCAAATTCTATCTTCCCTCAAATGATGACTATCTCATATCATCCTGTATCCCCAGGTTCGGTGCTTTACCACGCGCTCCCAACGCCAGCCTACCCACGCCGCGTTGCTTTACTTCTAACCTTGCTTGGATATCAGATTTCCTACGCAGGACTGCGTTGCCAGAAGTCAAACTCGGCACCACATCTCCGTTCCAAATTGACCTCACCACTTCATACCTGTTATAATTCCACAAAGCTCTATTATTCATTACAGCTGCATTTGTGTTGCCCTTATCAGTTACGTATTTTTCAAGCTCACTGAGATAATCTGCACTCTCATGAATTCATACCCCTATGTACTCGTATTTTATCAATCTCTTAACCACGAATTGTTGTATCTTAAGTTCCTCCTTCTCGTCATCATTGAAAATCATCACTGCTGACTTACTCTACCTAAATTCTAGACCTAGCCTTTTCCACTCGGTACCACATATATCAATTCATTAATTCCTGCAGATGTGTACTTTTACCAGCCATCAGCACCATATCATCCTGTCTGTGAGTCAGCCGGACCAGTGGCACACAGCATGTCTTCCATCGACGGGGTGCTTACGCTGCTCGGTTACAAGCTCGACCGCTAACTGCGAGACTTTTAGGCCCGATTTCGCGAAGACCGCCGCCCAGACAACACCGGCGCCACATCCTGGAGCACCACCACGGGGGGTGCTGGACACCCTGCGTCGTCGGAAATTCGGCCGGCTCGTCTGCAAGCCGGGCACGCAGGGAGCCCTCGCCAGGTGCTCGAGACCGGCCTGCAGGCCATGGCGGCCCCGCGAAGACCGCTGCTAAGCCAACGCTCTTCACCATCTTCAACCGCAACATCAACTCCTCACCCTCTAATTATAATGCAATTAAATGCAAAGGGGCAAGCGAGCTGGACAAGAACCTAGCTGTGTTTGGAGATTTGTGTTTGTCCTTTGTCCCTTTGTTCCCCTTCTTCAGGGATTATTTTCGTCATCCTCACCCTCGTCCACAAACTCCATTTAAACCATCATCAACCTTTTTTTTTTTAATTTATCTGTTCAATATCATCTCATGATCATTGGACACGGCGCCGCGGGCCTTCGCGGTATGGGCGACTTGCCTTTCAGCGTCGCCGCGGCTCTCCTGAACCGAAATAAATATCACTATCACTATCACTCACATATATCATCCGTATAAATAAGAGCTGGTAATACCACATTCCTCAAGGTAGGAAACGGAACCTCCCATCAAAAGGGCGGGGGGAAGGGGGGGGGGGGGGGTAGTAAATGCTGAAATTGGGAGAAAAATTGAATGCAATAACTGCTATTTCATAACGTTTACATACTACGTGCTATTTATTCGGTAACTAAAAAAAAATATTTCTACACACGAGTTTTCGCGAGAGAAAAAGTGTTTGTGGGCAAGAACAGTTCTCTAAATTTTACCCGGTGTAAATATTTTAATGTACCTACGGTTATTTTTGCATTAACTTAAAACGACAGAAACACACAAGAGGACTGTGTCGTCTGTTTCGTCCTCTTGTGTGTTTCTTTCGTTTTAAGTTAATGTAGATCACCAACACGCTCAAGTTTTTAATTATTTTTGTAATATATATATATATATATATATATATATATATATATATATATATATATATATATATATATATATATATACTTGTAACGGGTAGGCATATAGTTTCGGTTTGCTTCAGCTCGCTTTATGCCAATTTCGAAACTGCTCTCCTGCGAAAACGGGACACGATCCTTTATTGGGCCAAAAAGACGGGACGGCAAAAGCGGACCTCAAAAACGGGACTGTCCCGGCCAAAACGGGACGTCTGGTCACCCCATCTGTAATGTGACAGATCCAAACCAAGACCACTATTCTCCATCTTTTTCGTCTAGCCCAAACATGAAGAGCAACGGTGATAAAGGGCGTACTTGTATTCACTTTACCTCAATTGGCTCTGTTGCATTTCCTTTCCATGTTACTATTACTATTTTGAGTGCCACCTCCGGCGGCACTCGAATTTTTTTAGAAGCAATTTGCTGCTAGCGAAAGTTTCAAAAATAGTTGACGCTGTTAGCACTGGTCGAAGGAATATGTGCCAACATCGTCAAAGTATACTAGACATATATCTTCGAGAGAAAAAGCTGACTGTTCGCGGGAGCGTACACCTATGTAAACAAAGGTTTGAAAGCGGCGCAGGTCTATTTCGGTGCAAAAACCTGTTCTTCTCAAGGATATATCAGGCGCGGCGATTTTCTGGTGACGAATAAAGAAAATGCTCTCAATAGTAAGTAGTAACACAGACTATACTCCGTTTCACCTTATGTTATACCGCAGCGATGGCTAGAAGCGCGAGCTCATAGAGTTGGCAGCTGCCCTTGGAGCACGAGAGCTTGTGCCGCCGAGATGTGCCCTAGAGCAAGGAGCTCGCGCTTGTAGCCTTTCCTGCAGTGCAACCTAAGGTGAAAGAGAGTATAATGGAGGCACAGCGTATGGCTACGTCGACACCCTGAGTGGAAATGACTCGATGACTTCAATAAAACTGGAACGTTCAATCCGCATCGGGCACAAAATGATAAAAAAAAAGTCGAGAAAGTGAGAAAGACGATCATTTTCATTGATGGGGTCTGGGCAATGTTGCCGAAAAAGAAAAAAAAAAGTAACGAAATACTTTACTCGTTACTTGCAAATAAAACGAACGCGTTACGGACCTAAGTTACCTCAAAATAAAAGGATCGCGTTACCGTTATCGATGAAAAGCAACGCACGTTACTTTGCGTTGCTTTTCATTTGTAAACTCACGTGAACATGTTTGTTTTTCGGCGACGGCGTTTTGTGACAAAAAGCGTACTTTTTTTTCTTTTTTTCTAAAGTGGGATCTTTTGCGTGCGGGAAAGACAGGCAAAGTTTTGAAGGTATGTGGATGAGTGCAATAATGAATCACTCGGCGCCTATATTTCATTTCAGCGTAAGTCATGACGCAGGACCAATCAAGCAGTCTCAAAAGAGCAACCCACGGGGCTTTTTTGTTGATGATTGGTTCAGCGATGACAGAACACGTACGGGAACATGAGGAACACCATGACGGTGCCTTTTTGACGCTGTCTGATTGGTCCCACCAGCTCGTAGCGTCGGCGGCGGCTGGAGTTAAGGTGAAACTAAGTATAGAGACACGAAAAAAAAAAAGAATTAAGTGTATCTTTTCAGGTTTTGGGAAGATGTAACGATTAAAGTAACTATACGTTACCCGTTACTCGAAATAAGTAACGTAAATACGTTACCCGTTACAGTTTTGAAAATGTAACGAGTTCGTTACTACGTTACTGAAGAAAGTAACGTGTTACCGGTAACGCCGTTGCTTGTAACGCGTTACCGCCAACACTGGGTCTGGGCCTCGCATGTCGACGTAACATTGACGAGTAGAATAGCATGACACATCTCGTTTCGGAGGAACAATGCACGCTAAAGAGAGAAGCGTACGCTGGGCGTCTCGACCACTTCCAGAAGCGCGGCATTTGAGCGTCCGAGCGGCCCTCACGGTTGCGTACCTTTGTGCTCAGCTGCAGCGGTCGCTTCGGATCTCATGGAGGCGCCCAGGAAGACACCGTGCTCCCAGTTGAAGGCTTCGAACACCAGCGGTACACCTGGTCATCGAATCATTCCATCTGTTTCATTTATGCGTACTCCACAAGTACCCGTGATGGGCAAATGGGGTCGCAGTATTTGCTTCAAACACTGCGCGATCATTTCGTTGTCCGCTAAGTGTACGCCAGATAACTTGTCTGGCACGTCCCCCACTCGAGCCTCGCGCACTTGCGGACTATCCGCGACTATCCCGAATAGTACTGACAGATGCAGGCGGGGGTTTCATCAGGTATGACGGATAGCGGACCAGGTGCGAATGCTGATAACGGCTTGGCCTCTCGCTGTAGAGTTCCTGTATATGCTACCTACGGTAGCAGAGTTGCGCATTCAGCCTCGCGCGTGGCCGTAGCGCCGGCTTTCCCGCACGAGGTGGATGCTTTGCTCTTCACGTGACTAAATTTGGCGAATAGCGGCGCCGCGCGCGCCGCCGCGCATGGAAAACAGGAGAGGAGGAAAAGGAGGCGGAAAGCAGGGAAACACACGCCGGGGCAAGAGAAACGTCGGCGGAGCGACCGTAAAGGTGGCTTTCTTGCACGCCAACGGATGCTTTGCTCCTCACGTGATGGATCTCGGCGAATAGCGGCGTGGCGGCGCGGGGAAAACAAATGCGCAACTCTGGCTCCCGCTGAGGGGAAACTGGATCCCGCTGAGGGGAAACTGGATCTCGCTGAGGGCAAACGTCTTTGACTATTTTCTCCAGGGTACAGTGGCGAACCGCAAAGCACTCGGGATTGCGCCACGGAGCACAGGTCTTCGAGCGGTCCCGTTGCCCTGCTTGAACGACGATTCCTTTGTCGAGCTTCCTTTAGTTTCGCTTACATATATCGACCCTTCCAAAAAGGAGCGTGATGGCCGGTGCCATTTGGAGTATTCGTGCGTATGGCGTGTGCTTTGCTCGCTTTCCGAAGCGACGAACACGCACGTGCTGGGCTGTGAAGATCGCACGCTGGACTGGTTTTGTGAACATTGAAAAGGTCTACGTCCGGCCGCACGTTTCGCATTTACGCTGTCAATGCCTTCGCACAATACTTTGAAAGCTTCGTACAACGTTGCGAGTGACCTTGCGTGAACCTAAGGTCACTCATTTCACACTTTTCTCGGACTGCGTGAGTGGCCACGCATTTTAAAAAAGCGTACCGGCACCACAAATATGGCAGCGATCTCATAAACCTGAGAAATATGATAACAAGCGGATTGCCGGTCGAACGGGTACACAGAAATCACCGTCCGCGCGGAGCTGCATTCATACGGTATACACACGTATAAGGGCAAAATATTCGGTCAGCACTCGGCTATTGCGCAAAGTCCCAAGATGAATATCGCGCCCTCCACTCCATTAATGAGGAATATAACAATCCACGTCGAACTGAATACTTTCCAGTCGTTGCATGATCACAAAAAAAGGCCGCAGAAGTGTTAGGCGCTCAAAAGTGAAACAGCGCCACATTTTTGTAGTTTCGCTATGTCCTCCATGGTGGTGAACTATAGGGTGTCCCAAGTCACCAGGCTCCATATAAAATGGACCGTAAAAATCAACTCGTGCATGCACGTAGCAATACCAAGTCGAGTTGCGGGGCGCGCCAAACGCGCCCCGCAACTCGACTTGGTCGTATGCGTCACCGCCCGCACTTGACCCTGTCAAGTTTCATGGCCCTATTTTTTTTATACAAAGGGAGCTACGCTTTCTAATCTTACAAGAATAAACCGACCTGTGAAATACACCTTTGGCGGAAAGTTTAGATTGCTACGTGCAGGCGTTGATTTTTACGGTCCACTTTAGGTCGAGCCTAGTGACTTGGGACACCTATATATATTCCATTTCACGAACATCTGCAGTGCTGACAAAGGCACGGGCGCGAATAGACCTTTCCAAAAAAAAAAAAGGGCTCCTGGCCGGTTCCATTTTCAGTGTTCGTGCGTACGGCGCGTGATTTGCTCGCTTTACGAAGCGACGAACATGCGCGTGCTGGGCTGAGGACTTATAAATGTTGGAATGGTGTAGATGCGCGAGTTCTCGAAAGCAAGGCTCACGCGCGTGTGCCTTTGCCTGCACTGTAGACATTTCAGAGAGAGAGAGAGAGAGTATATATACGTCGCCGTTTATTTAAATACACTCTAAAAAAAGCCTATGTGTCTGCTTTCCCGCACAACACTCGGAGAGCCAATCACCTCAACTTACAGAGGCAGCTCAGCGAATAATGCCGAAACATATGTTTAGACCAAAAAACGCGGTCTGCGTTGTGACATTAAGCAATGCAAAACGTCACGCTTGCACTGCTTAATGTCACAATCAGACCGTTTTTTGGTCTAAACGTATGTTTCGGCATCGTCATTCGCTGAACTACCTCCGTAAGTTGCGGTTATTGGCTCTCCGAGTGTTGTGCGGGAAAGTAGACGCACGGGCTTTTTTTAGAGTGGTATACTGTTACACATGCTCTGTGTTGTGTCACACTTCCAAGGCAATCTGTAACAGCAACTCCTGTGCTGCAAGGTTAGGCGGTTAACAAAAGATTTCATTTCTGAATAAGCCTCGCGCAGCGTTTAAGGTCGCTTTGGAACTAGCCGCAGTTCACACCGATTGACAAACCGTGGATCCAGCATGCATGGGGAGCTACCCAGGTGACAGAGGTGTCCTATGCACGTCCGCAAGTCATCCATGAAACGTTAGGAAATCCTGAAGTGAGCTACTAAGGGAGCCTCGTCACGCGGAGGAGCCAGTCCGGCTGCACGCACCTTCGGGCCTTCTGCCGCCGAAGATGATGGCCGAGATGGGGACTCCCTTCGGGTCCTGCCAAGCCGGGTCAATAATGGGGCACTGTCCCGCAGGAGCACAGAAGCGGGCGTTCGGGTGCGCTGCGGTTTTCGACTTGTCTCCGGGCTTCCAGTTTGCCTCCCTTTTCCAGGACAGGATGGAGACCTCAGGTGGCGGCAGGTCCAAGCCCTCCCACCAGACACCGCCGTCGCTCGTCTCAGCCACGTTGGTGAAAATGGTGTTGGTCTGAATGGTCATCATGGCGTTGGGGTTGGTCTTCATCGTCGTCCCTGTAAGGAACGAGTTCACGTTTGACCGGATCTGTGGGCAGCGGGACATCACTCGACTCTTTGCTGCTCTGCGAACTTCTTCGTTGACGGAAGTCCGAGAAGGCGCACAAAAGTAGCACAGACTGGAATCATATGAGGAGCTGTTACACCAAAATGAAATACCCGCGTTCAGCTTAAAAAGGTCACGACGCCGAAGAGAGGCTGGTGGCCCGAGGCCTGTGAGTCCGCCCGGCCCGCGCCCTGAAGGTGATTGAACCTCAAGTTTAGCCGCTTAAAAAGGGTATATCGATGGCAAATGCTCATATGTATTGATACTTTTTTTTTTATAGGTTACGTGTTCATACCTTTTCTTTAAGAAAGTGACCTTTCGAGCGCAACAAATTTGTACAAATTTGGACTGAACAAA
This sequence comes from Ixodes scapularis, assembly GCF_016920785.2. Taxonomy (NCBI): domain Eukaryota; kingdom Metazoa; phylum Arthropoda; class Arachnida; order Ixodida; family Ixodidae; genus Ixodes; species Ixodes scapularis. The sequence continues at coordinate 4,284,803 of NW_024609884.1, read as the reverse complement.
ACCACTGCCCCTTGCGATCTTTTGCGACATTCGAGTGCTTTCCAGAAGAGTTCATGGACTGTCGAAACGATCAAAACTGCTATCAAAATTATCTTCGTGTTGGGCTTCAACTGAGTCCGGGGATGAGTTGTGTGCTGCTAATCAAGGCCCCTAAGAGTTGGTGTCGCGTTCCGAGTGTCGTCCACGCATTTGAATTTTGATGACGACTCACCGGGTGCCACTCCAAAGAATCCATTCTCGGGGTTGACGGCACGCATGATTCCCTCTTCATCGAAGTAGAGCCATGCGATGTCATCCCCGACGCATTCGGCCCTGTAGCCCGGCAACGTAGGCGTGATCATGGCCAGGTTGGTCTTGCCGCACGCGCTTGGGAACGCACCTACGATGTACGTTTTGGTTCCGTTGGGCGATGTGATCCCCAAGATCTGTTTAAAGAAGGGACAGGGGTCTTCTGACGTGGAGCGCGTCTGGCACAACTGAAACCTGCTCGGTAAACGCCCTGGAGGAAACATATTTAAAATATCAATCGAGATTTCCCGAAAACAGCGCTGCATATATGCACCCATTGTTCAATATTAATAACAAATAGCGGCCGGCATGAGAGACTTCGTCTAGCTCAAGAAGAAGAGGCGAGACGGGGACGAGCGCGCTCAGAGCGAAAGTTCAGTTGGAGTGGAACGGTTTTTCGGTTAACCGCGGTCGTCCCGTCTTTCGGTCAATGACCTCCCACCATCAAAGTCGGTGGACTTGAGGAGCGCTTCAAACGCGACATGCATTTTGACTAGCAATTTACTTCGACACAAAGTTTTGTGAATCTACATGAAGTACAGTTAGAAAAACATTATGTTTGACATACCCGGCGTCAAACGCAGCGATCGTGTGCCACCCAGTTGTTAAAATAAAGCCCTCGTCCTTCCGGTAATCTTCAACTTAATGCGATAGCAAGTTATCGATCCGGAGGGCTGCTTACCAACATGTGCTCTGCGAGCCAGCCCTCACGCTTGCCTAAAACAGAACCGATGCGTAGGGCGAAGCATTTTTTGGCGAGCAGGGAGTTACCGCCATAGCCGCTGCCGAACGAGACCACCTCGTTGTCGTGTGGGATGTGCGAGATGATGGTCTTTTCCGGATTGCAAGGCCAGTTGCTCACCAGGGGATCTGTGCGACCGCGGAACGGTGTTTCTTAATACCGATGTCGCCTTTGGCCGTGCCACACACCGAGCGATTTCATGCATGGTCACTCAGAGCCACAGAGGTATACCTCTCTGACGTGCCCTGCAAAACTTCAATGTGGAGAAAAGCAGTGCTCTCCGTTTCTGTCAACGTGACTATTCGAAGAGCCCGAATTAGGGCGACGTGTACCTGTGAGCGGCAGCGGCCGACCCGTGGAATGGACGCACTTGACGAAATCCTTCGCGCGGATGGCCTCCAGGGCCTTGACACCCATGTGCGTCATGATGCGCATGCTGGCCACCACGTACGGCGAGTCGGTCACCTCGATGCCCAGTCGCGACAGCGGAGAGTCCACAGGGCACATGCTGAACGGGATGACGAACATGGTCCGCCCTGCGCACGCGAACGTACCCTTGCCGCAACTAATGTACCGTTGACACTCGCTTTAAACATGAATGGGAAGTTAGAACACGCACAGAAACATGACGATTACCATGATGGTGCGCTTTCGACGCTGTCTGATTGAGCGTCGTCCGCGTCTGGACTGAAGTGAAAACGAAGTAGAGCTGTTAAGATTTCGTTTCACCTTATGTCCGAGCTGTAAATCAACGCTACAAGTCCATGAGGTCAATCAAGCTTCTCAGAACACTCCGTATCACGGCATTTATCTTGGTGCTGCGCGTCGATCCAATTAAGCGCGAAGAATGCGCCACGACATCGCATGTTTAGTGTGTGTTTTCGTTTGTGTTTCAACCAGCTCCATAGGTCCCGCTTGGACTTGAGATTAAATGGAGCATTGCAATAAGGCACCCAGCCGAAAAAAAAAAAAAATTACAAAATAGCCGCGTCACAATGCCTCAGAAATATCTATCTTAAGATAGCAAGATTTTGTTTGACCCAGTAAATTCTAGACGTGCGTCGAATTTAACCGGTGCGTTAGGGTTATGAGTCACTGCGCCGTGTACGAATCATTTGGAAGAGATCATCCATGGTGCAATACCCCTCGATACGACCTAACGTAGGAGCGCTTCCATTCTGGATCAGAGTGTGTGACAATGCTCTCTCCGTGAGTTCATTGAGCTTGGCCCCATGCATGGATCCTGACCCCCATACCTACCCTTCCCTCCCGCGAACAACAGCGCGTCTTAAAGGGCCACTGAAAATAAAAGAAATGCTTTTTTTTTTACCCAGTCTCGTTGGGACACCCGTGTGGAAACATAAATTCTACGCGAAAAAAAAAATAATAATCTGGGGCAATATTGACGGCGCGAGATTTATTTTAGTTGCGTCTGAATTATGCGCGCAAAGTTCATGACGTTACGGAATGGTCATACACTCTCTCATCCTCAACGTGATGGTGAAGCCGACCCACCTTTCCTCCACGCTCCCGAAATGCCAAGAGAGAAAACAAGTGGAAAGGAGGTGTCTACGGACTACACTGCATCTCGCGCCGTCAATATTGCTCTAAAAGAAATTTGTCTTCGCGTAAAATTCATTTTTCGACACGCGTATCCCACCCAGACTGATTAAAAACAATTTTTTTCCCTTCTTTTTAGTGTTTTTTTAAAGGAAAACTGAAGAGGTTCTGTATTTGAGAAAAAGCAGTAAATTGGTATTTATTTGGCCTTCAGGATCATGATTATCAAAATTATATTTCAGATTGATGCGCCAAGTAGCCACAACAGCGCGTCCAAAATAGCACCGAAGCCCCTCCTTCCTGGCCCGTTCGGTGGGACCATGGAATCGTGACGTATGATACGCTAGATATGTCAACATTTCCGCGCCCTCCAGCAAGCCTTACCCGAGCAGTGAAAAACGCTGCACGTGTTCCCTCACAAGGGGCACGCGCAAGGCAGCTGAAACCGCTGGGTATGACGTCATACCCACAGGTTTCAATGACGCCACACCCAGTGGTTTTTGTTTTTCTGTTTTACAGCGATAGCCGTTACGGGCTCCTTCCACCACTGGAAATAACGTCCGTTGTTGATGTTGTAGTAGTTGTCGGTGTTGATGTTGTAGTAGTTGTCGGTGTTAATGTTGTAGCAATTGTCGGTTTTGATCACTCTAAAAAAAAAGCCCGTGCGTCTACTTTCCCTCACAACACTCGGAGAGCCAATAACCGCAACTTACGGAGGTAGTTCAGCGAATGACGATGCCGAAACATATGTTTAGACCGAAAAACGCAGTTTGAGTTGTGACATTAAGCAATGCAAAACGTCACGCTTGCATTGCTTAATGTCACAACTCAGACTGCGTTTTTTGGTCTAAACATATGTTTCGGCATTGTCATTCGCTGAGCTGCCTCCGTAAGTTGCGGTGATTGGCTCTCTGAGTGTTGTGAGGGAAAGCAGGCTCACAGGCTTTTTTTAGAGTGCAGCTTTCTGTCTGGAGGTGCCTCCAGTGTATACCTGGAAAAATAAAGTTTGCATTGAATTGAAGTTTAGACCCAAAAACGCAGTCTGAGTTGTGACATTAAGCAATGCAAACCGCCACGCTTGCATTGCTTAATGTCACAACTCAGACTGCGTGTTTTGGTCTAAACATATGTTTCGGCACCGTCATTCGCTGAGCTGCCTCTGTAAGTTGCGGTGATTGGCTCTCCGAGTGTTGCGCGGGAAAGTAGACGCAGGGGCTTTTTTTTTTTTTTTTTTTTAGAGTGATGTTGTAGTTGGCGATGCAGGGCGTCCGTCCGTTGATGTTGCCATATCCTCGAAAAAAGATCGCCCTCTGCCCGCGGAAATTGAACTTGGATCCGCTGCATGTGAAGCGGAGGCGCTACCACTGAGATCACAGCGTCAACAGCCAATCTTATATATTGGAGTTTTGTAGAACACAATGCCCACTGCACGCGCTCTCTGAAAAATAAAAATAATAATAAAATTAGTTGATAACAATATGCTGTCTAACGCTGTCAATGTCAAGAGCTCGTGCCGGGAGACGAGCTTTCACGCGCCCCGGAACAAAAAAGAAACAAAAGCGTTCGGAACAAAACAGGTGTCCATTTTGTTCCGAACGCTTTTGTTCACGCAGCCCACGGTGCCTGATTAACGCGACGCCGACGCCCAGCGACTTTACTGTGGACGAACACAGGACTCCTCAATTTTTCTCGCCTTTATTGATACCTTCCGGTCCAAAGCATGTGATATTCAAACTCACGGGACAAAGATACGCTAAAATTCACCTCTAACTCGTTTTTTTTTTTTTTTTTTTTTTTTTTTTTTTTTTTTTATTTTATTTTAATTATGAGGGCGTACCGTAAACCTTTATCCGCGAAGCAAAACCGGCGATTCGGTCGGGGTCGTCTGCGCTTTTGGATCTTCATTGTTTAGGTCTGAGCGGATTTTTCTTTTTATTTGCCTCATTGTACTTACTTTTGGGACAGTATGAAAGTTTTTTTAGAAGATCGAAAATATACTCACACAACTTGAAAACAAAGCCGTCTTTCTTGGTGTATTTGTGGATTTTTCAAAGGCTTTTGACTTCGTAAATCATGACATATTGCTGGAAAAGCTTAACTACTACGGTGTCCGGGGACGGTTTTTATTGCTTCTAAAGTCTTAATTATCTAATCGAAAAGAGGTCGTCCAGATGAACAATATACGCCCAAAGACGCAACTTTATGGTGTGCCACAGGGTCGCATATTAGGGCCACTACTCTTCAACGTTTATCTTAACAATATTGTAAATATTAGCCCTACAGTCAAATTTATAATATATGCGGATGATGCAGCGTATTTTTCTCAGGTCATGGCATTCATGAACTTTTAGATCGGTGTAGTGATACAATGAACACACTCGAGAACTGGTCGGCAGCTATGCAGGTAAATGAGAAAAAAAAAAAAAAATCAAAGGCGGTTATGTTCATACCCAGAAACAAGCCCGTTCCCACACATCCAAGCGTGTGGGAACGGACCTAGATTTTCCCGTGCAAGTGCCGCTGTAGCCATTTTTAAGGATGGGGGCCTCGGACTCGTCAAGTTTCATCTCTGCTGTTTTCTTTCTCGATTTCCTTCTTCCAAGTGCACTTAATGGAAAACAATTAATTCCTTTATTCATTGCCATTACCATCATCCTCATCACCACCACCCGTATCACCATCACCATCCTCATCATCATCGTTATTATTAGCTCCACAGTTGCGTGGCACGCAGGGAGACAGATGCTACCGACGAGTTTGGACAGCCGCTCCCAGGGCAATGACTGCCGGACGTTGCAGCTGCGGTTACCTCTCATGCAGCCCGGCATGCGGTCGGCGAGGACTTTGCGCAGCTCCTCGGGACTGATCCAGTTGCCAAGGACGGACTTTGCCCCCGGGGCCGGGATGGGCGCCGTGTCCTCCCTCTTGGAGGTGGCGATGTACGTGCGTCCTTCCACGCGGGCCACGTCCCGAGGGTCGGTCCTTACCACGTAGCTGGGAGGAACGGGACAGCGGGGTCGCCCGCGTCATTTGGCGTCATTAATTACCCTTATTCCGCGCCGCTGAGCTTCGGTGCGTAGTTTTGTGGAACCAATTTTATAATTGATTGCACAAAACTGTGCAACCTATTATATGCCGATGAATGGTCTCGAATTTCCGAGACCATTCATCGGCCATTTCAATTATCTTTTAGCGATATGATCTGCTGTGAACGTAGACTAAACCAGCGCGACTGTGGCAACAGTGCCGTCGGGGCCTCAGTCCCGTTCAATGAAGCGGAGCCTACGAGCTCACCAACTCGCTGCTGCTTTCTTTGCAAGAGTGCCCGGGTGGCATCTCTCGTGCACGTTTACGATGTTAAATGTCTTTGAAATGGGCACGATGGGTAGAGTGCGTTCAACTGTTAGGAATAACCCGCGAGTTTGCTCGAACCACTTTTATGGACTGCTCATGGCAGCATATGGTACAGCTCGGTTGCGGCAAGATCACCCAATTAGCGCTGTTGCATTTTGCGTCAAAAGGCGAGCAGAGCTGTAAATCGTGAGCGAGAGGGATGGGACGTCGAGTGATTGATTCGTGAAATAATGATGCGTTGCAAATGTCCCGATGTTTCTCGGCCGAAAGTGAGAAAGCGAGACCCGCGAGAACCTCTGAAAAGTTCCCGCGAAGCGGGACGTACCAGTTGGCGTGCTTCTTGAGCTGCACAGCCATACCCAGCTTCATCATGAAGGCGACAATGAGGTCGTTCTCCTCGAAGGACCCGTTGCAGACGTACACGTTGGCGGGTTGGCACAGTCGGCGCTGCTCCTCCACGAAGTGCCGGACTTTCCTGGGGAGTTCGCTCAAGTCAAGACTCTTCCATAAGGGCGGCGGTCGGAAGACCCAGTCGGCGTCGGTCAGAGTCGGACCGGCGGCTGAAACCTGCTTGACCTGCTGCTGTTCCTGCGGGCCACAGTTTCACACCTAGCTTTCCACTGGCCAAGGCATACATATTGCACACTTTAGACAATGGTTTCACAAAACACGAGACTGCCAATGAATACACGTGACAGTGGCGAAAGTCTGCTGCACACATAGAGATAAAAGAGGCAATCAAGTCCTCAGGGAGCTCGAGCCTAGTGCGACAGCTCACCGTCATGCCGGCCGTGCTGTTGCGTTTCCTGGTGACGCGGACCGCCGATCGGTGCTCAGGGCATGGGCGAACAGCCGTCGGCCGAGACTCGGCAGTGCGACCCCGAAGCACTCCGGTTCCTGTGGACTGCGGAGAGCAGCTGCCGTGCTTATCTGCTTCGTTGTCAGCTCTGGTGCGTGAAGCACCCAAGCAGCTGCTTTCTGCGCGCGCCGGTGCTGTCGTCAACCTCTTCGATTACCTCAGCTTGCTTCAAGGTTGAATCGTGAATTTACTGGGTTGGAAAAGGGTATCTGTGTGTGTGTGTGGGTGGGGGGGGGGGGGGGGGGGGGGGGGGCACCCAGAGGTTCTGGGTGCAATCCCCACCCCTGCCCGTTTCGATCTGGATGAGCATCGTACCGGCATGCCGTTGTGTATCACTACTGCGTGATGCACGCTAAAGACCCGAAGCTGGCAGCCATTCTGCACTGGCTAGATTTCTCATCTACAGCGTTCACCAACGAATCGAAAATCGGATGAAAATTTGAACTTCAAGAATAGTTCCACATCATTTTTAGAAAGCCGAATCACACGTGGGTATTTTCTGTACGAAAATCGCGAATATGATTTCAACGAGACCACGATGAAGATCTGCGTGCACCAAATACTCGTGTTTGGAGAATATATCGTGTAACAATTTTGGCATGTTCCGATTTTCGGTAGGTATCTCGCTCGTGAGTCTTTGGGACTTTAAACGAGTACCCGAATCTAGGAACTCCCCAAAACGGGGGAACCCGTGCTCCTTTGTTTGGAGGATGCCGAACATTCCCCTAGCAGTGATGCACTCTCAGAAAAAAAGGTGTATTCTTACACCCTTTGTCCCATATAATACACCCTTAAACTTCAGTTGGACGTACAGCGCACTGACGTCCATCTGACGCTACTAACTTCCACGAGAGGCTTGGTAGCCATGTGGTACAACATAATAAAATAGCTAATGTACGTGTTACTGACTACAAAAAAAAAAAAAAAAAGAAAGATAGGTGTTTTCTTGGCCCTACTGCAAAACCCCAGTGTTTTCGTTCTGTGGTCTTTGATACGTAATTTAGCTATTTAAAAAAGTTCTATCACACCGTTATCAAGCCCCTCGTAAAATTTGGGGCCGTTTGTTCGACTACAGTGCGCTGTACGTCGAATTGAAGTTTTGGGGTGCATTTGTATCCACTGATCCAGCTCACGTGTCCAATCAGCTTCCTCCATAATGCAACCGTTCGCATTAAGTGAACGACCGTACTGCATAGATATGCCTAATGTCTAATTTAATTTGCATTACGATGCTTCATCGAAGTGCATGCAGAACTGCGAAAACGAGAACCACAGAAAGTGTATGTCGGAACCCTATATTTGGTGAAATTAGTAAGCCTTAGCAATAAAACCGGATGGCCCTAAAATTGTCAGTTTGTGATACGCGAAAAGAATTTCACATGGTACGTGGCGGCTTCCTCACAGTAGCCAACGACTGAGCGTTACGCCGTTGTTTAACAGCGAAGCCCCTCTTCATCTCTACTCTGTACTTCCGGTCCTACCGGTTGCACTATTCCGACGCTGTCGCAAACATTTCTTGAGCGGCTTTTTAGGGAGCACTCAAGAAAAAAATGAAAGACGTTTAGAATTCTCTGTAACGCGGCCCTCTCCACGAAGCTTATACGGACATTCGGGATAAATAGCGTTGACTTGAGGTTGAACCTTCCATTTGCTTTGTACCTACTGAAGATGCCTCCCGCATGGGAGGCGAAACGTCTAATGAAATTGTTTTTTCTGTTATGTCGGTGCTCTTATTTTAATTATGACGTCTCCCGGCTTTTGGAGTATTTTTGAATTAGAGCGGCAGCTTTTGAGGAGGAGGAGGAGGAGGCGGCGAGGGTAGGGAAGGGAGTTTAGCGGGGTAATTGTTCCGCTAAACTTAATGGGGAATTTTCTCCGCTAAATTTAGCGGGGAAATTTTCCTGCTAAATTTAGCGGGAAAATTTTTCTGCTAAATTTAGGGGAGAAATTATTTCCGCTAAATTTAGCGGGGAATTTTTTCTGCTGAATTCAGCGGGGAATTTTTTCCGCTAAATTTAGCGGGGAAATTTTTCCGGTATACACAGCGGGGAAATTTTTTCGCTATATTCAGTGGGGAAATTTTTTCCGTTGAAAGGTAGGGTAACAGGTCTGAACACTCTTCTGAGTTTGCTTACCTGAAAACAGGAAATTATTCAAGGGAGGAAATCTAAAATACAGAACACATTGCATATGATATTGAGGGACATCAGAGAAACTGGCCTTAATCAGGAAATAATTATCATAAGAGACATGAATGCTCACTTAGACGGATTTACGGATATAACCGGAAGGGTGTTGGAAGATTTCTGCGATGTCCTGGACCTAGTGTTAGTTAATGCACAAGTAAATTGCGACGGGAAAATAACGTGGGAACGAAACTCAATCAACAATAGACTACTGCCTCATGTCCCACAAGCTGTATGACAGGTTAGGAATGGAAATAGATGAGGAAGGTACAGAAAGCTTAGGGAGTGACCACAAAAGAATTAAGATTAAACCTGTCGCATCCGAACCAGAACAGCTAGCTCAGGAACGAGCGGATAAGCCGAAACTAAGTGAACCTCAAATAAAAAATGTATATAAAAGTATTGAGAACGTAGTATCGAAACAACCAGCAAGAGAATGAACGTATGAGGCTTTAATGGATATCTTTAAAAGAGAATTATAGAAGCATCAAATTAGACAAAGAGGAAAGCAAAAACGAAGACACAAACCAAAAAGCTGGCGGGATAAGGAGGTCGAAGCAGCCATACTGCGGCGTCAAGAGACACTTACGGAGCATAAATGGACAAAGAAAATGGCAGCCTTGTCAGCTGAAGTAGCATCGAAATGAGAGAACTTCCAAGAGGCGGAAAAGGGAGGCATCCGCTTTAATACAGGCCGAAATGGGGAATGCAGGAGTGAAGTGGATGATTGAAATAACTAAAAATTAGGAATGCGTCACAAAGGTTTTGGGAGCACATTAAAGCGCAGGGTAGAAAGACAGAGAGTTTCAGTACTTACTGACCACACAGCGGGGGAGAAGAGTAGAGGCACGGGAATATGTTAGGCAGACAATCGAAGAGGCTTTCTGCCACCTTGAGCAGAGGGGGACAGTGGATAGCACGGACAGCAGCAGTGTAGGGGAGGAGCAGAATTGCGTAACAATGGAGATGACCACAAAAGAATGGGACATGGCAGAAAGTAATTGGTTTCAGCATGGTACAGCGACAGGCCCAGACAACATATACCCATGGAGCTCATAAAGACACTAGGAAAAACAAGCAAATTGAAGTTACGGTTTGCTTCCTATAAAATAATTATGGGAAGAGAGGTACCCAATGGGTTGGAAACTACGTAAAATTAGACGAATATATAAATGCAGAGAAAGCAAAGACAACATTAAGTCATATCGCCCAATAACGGTAACTTCAGTTCTATACAGATTAGCTATGCAGATAGTAAAGCGGAGAATGGAAGAATGGGCAGAAGATATGCAAATACTGGGAGAGCTCCAAAATGGATTCCGAAGAGATAAATGACTGGAAGATAACTTATCCGTGGCTGCGAGACAAACGAGGACAACTCGCATAATTGTAAACGTCCTGTGAAAGCGGTACGAAAGTGCTTCTAAGGAAATCCCTAATTTGTTTTGCATTTGCAAGTGCCCACTTTATTGGCTTACAAACAAGCTTGTATGATTTATAAATTATCATGACAATATTCTGTCCGTCTTGTCATAATGAACAAACTAGAAAAAACAAATTCCTGCACACTTGAAAGATGGCCCACCCCTATATTTCAGAGAATTGTCGACTTTATTTATTTATTTAGAGGATACCACAGGCCATTGAAGGCCCAAGTAGGAGTGGGGTACAACATATGCATTCACACAAAATAGAGACGAACCCCACAAAACCAATATAATACCCAATTCACACGGTCAACATAAAGGTACCTTTAACATAGGTCCCTTTGCTATCGGCGAATCAGCCCGTGCTCTTGGATTGCGAGCACACGCCTCGCGCGGAAGATCGTAAATTGATTGGCCGCAGAGAATAAAGGTCCCTTAGCTAAAGGTACCTTTACGGTCGTGTGAATGGGGTATAAGCCTTGCCTGAGACATCGTTTTTTTCATTAGCATACATCATTCAACAACCGGTGCAAGGTTCAAACTGTCCAAACGCAGGAATTTCAGTTGGGCCATTTAAAAAAAAACAAGCATAAATATATGATACTCCGATGTAACGCGTAAGAAATTTAAACAAAATGGTGAAGAAAAAAAAAAGGTCATTCTTTTTCTGTTTGCGAGGTCAAACAAACAGACGATATTTCCAAGCAAAACAATCCCGAACCAAAACATCCACAATTCAGTGCCCCAAACCGCTCGGCCCGCATTCTAATAAACTGCAAGACAAAGTCGCGTGTGCCGTAGAACAGGATAACCCCCGTATCACGTAAAAACAAAATTCACACAAAACAGCTATCTGCTTTTTTTTGGAAAAAAGCACCTCACAGGTACAGTGGGCAAACTAAGAAATATGATCCACAAGGCACTTTAACCGGAAGTGCAGGTCGTACTAAGATCAACATAACACACCGGGGTCGACCTGCCCCAAAACGAACTGTGGGACCGGACATTTCATCGAACGCCGTTTCGTCGAACGCCGTTTCATCGAACACCGTTTCATCGAAGCCGTTTCATCGAATGCCGTTTTATCGAACGCCGTCTTATCTAACGCCAGGGTGACATTCCTGCTTCCTGAAGCTGGTCGGAGGTGCCCATCCGGGGTTCTGGAAGTTTTTGGCTTGCATCGCCGCAGAACATCAACTGACGGAAGACAAGCTGAGGCGATGCTGAGTTCCCAAGAGCCTCCTCGCCAGAAGAAGGCCATAGCGGCAAGAAATGAGAAGGTCCGCCTTTTTTATGAGAACCGACGGAGCATGGCTGTGGGGGACTTTTTGAGAGCAATTGCTCATCATTTGAAACTGTGAATGGCTGTCGCACGAAGACATGAAAGTTAAAGTTTCAAAATAAAATTTGAAGTGACGTACTTATTTTTGACTTCACTGAGTCTTAAAACTAAAAAAAAAAAAGATGTTTCGTTGTAGTTTCATAAATAGCACCTCAGCTTTAGCTACTGCAAGCTTCGAGCAGTAAAAAAGTATCAATAGCAAGACATGAGAGGCTAGGAGGCTCACATGGCTTAAGTTGTTGCGCCTGCACAAAACCAAAGTCGCCTTCTGGCCTCCATGAGTTGGAGTGCGCTCTTACCGGGAGTGCGACTTTTTATTCATTTGTTACAACACCCTCAAGGCTCATCGAGTAATACAGAAGGGGTGAACAGATAAGCACAATATGCGAAACAAACATAAAAATCGGTACAAATATCCTCATGGGTTACTTGCATCAAAATAAATTGCAACAGCTACAAGTTTGGACATCAAAAAACCTGAAGATGAAATGGGAGAATGACATGAAAATGCACTCGATCCGCGCATAAAAGAGCATCTTTCACATTTTTTATATAAAAGACATTCGATGAAACGGCCGTCAGCGATTCGATGAAACGGCTTTCGATGAAACGGCGTTCGATGAAACGTCCATTTTTTCGATGAAACGGTGTTCGACGAAACGGCGTTCGATGAAATGTCCGGGAACCAACGAACTGGCCAAAAATTCTTACCAAAACCAGAGCCTCAGAAACTGCTGTCAGGGCTGCAGAACCGGGTGTAGGAACAAATGGTCCCGGAACTCGAAACGAAATTCGGAGCTTCTCGTATAAACTGGAAACCGTAAAATGTTTTACCGGCAAGTGTTATTGGGTTTTATCGGATTTATTCGAAACCGCGAAACCCATATTTATCTGGGACCATTTTTTCCTAGTTTGTACTTGGGACCATTTGCTCCGGGACCATTTATTCCAGGGCCATTTATTCCGGGACCATTTGTTCCGGGACCATTTGTTCCGTTTCCCTGCAGAACCACGTGCAAAAGGATGTAGCCTCTTGAAAGTGCGCTTAACGAAAAAAAAACTCTGCCCTCCCGAAACTTACTGCAGTGATGTTGCACCTACACCCTTTTTCTAAAGCCATAAAGGTTTAAGCACTGAAGCCTTTGATCTCAAACACAGGAAAGGTTTGGAAAAACCATTCCAAACACCATGAAGAATTCGCTGTAAGTTAACTGATCCCCCTCTCCACAAAACCAATTAAACGAACAAGCACTACACTACGAGCAAGACAGGCACCTTAATGTAACGGAATGCAGGTTAAAAAAGTTATGAACCAATAGCAACCAAAGCACGCACACAAAATGTTAGAGAATTAAGTTAACAAGTAGCCAAAAATGCTTTGGCGACTTGTGTTGTGGTGACTCGTTAAGCCTTTTTTTTTTTTTATTTCTATGGTAAATGCAAAGATGGAGATAACGAAAAAATACGCCGGCAAGTAAGTCCCGGACGACGCTGGCGTCTTGGAAGTTTTTATGTTCGAAAAAGAAAGGATGGAAAATTGCAGGCAAAAAAACACGGGTCAAGTCCCGAAGGAAAGAAAAAGACAAAAGAAACAAATACATGGTACTACGGTCCTGCCACAGTAACATAGCTTTTTCTTTCTTCCTTTTTTTTTTTTTTTTTTTTTTTGTTGTTCGGGCATGATGCAGCAGCGGTTAAGGTCGTCGAAATCCTGCAAAGACAAAAAAAAAAAAAAAGAGAAACAAATGTCAATGTGTGAAAAAAAAAAAAAAAAATTCTCGCACACAATCTTTTTTTTTTTTTTTTTTAAGAGATTGCCACGATTTGAGTGCTTCTGTGTTCTTGGGGTGGTAGCACTCTATATTGCTGGAAACAAAATGCCACCACAACACTGGCCAAAGTAACACCTAGTGCCAAGAAATTCATGATCTCACGCACACCAGAGCAATAAAAAAAAGTAAAAAACATCTTGCAAGGCACAATGTCCCATGTGCCTTGCTGAGGCCCCCCATAGCCACTCACAGCCTAAGAAATGCAGACGGTGGCTCATCATATTCACGTTTCTTGAAAAATAAAATCTTAATGCGAAAAAAAAAAAGCATCGGCACTAGGTACCAGAAACGTTCAATTCGGGCGCAGGTAACCCTGGTTTCACGACCACCGTCGGTATAATAAGCTTTACAGTTTGTTTGTTTTACGGCGTGGAATGAGCCTTCGCAACAGCAATGCATTTTCACAGCCAGGAACACGACCGATCTCGCCAAGCATTCGGGCATTCGGCGCACGCAACTTTGGTTCACGGGAGGCAGACGGCAGTGAGAGGGCTTGTGCCGTCTTGACGCTGCGCACGCGCAGGGTTCCGGCGAAGCTCTTGTACGTGGGGAGATTAAAGTTCCCTCGATGCGGCGTAGTCAAACCATCCGGCGAGATCGGTCCACGACAGCAAAACCTTGCTTTCGAGGGGCTGCTAAAAGAGCCCGAATGCTACAAACTTCCAACTAATAAAAGCCCCTCTTGGTTCTGGCACTAAACCACTTTCTGCTTAAAGGGGCACCGACACCCCAAAGGTCGTATTTTTTTTATTGTCTAAAACGATGAAAGTTGCAATCATAGACACGCAAAAAAAAAAAAAAAAAAAAAACGCATCGCGAAAAAGAAATTTTTTGCGCGCGCGCGCGCCTTTTTATTTTTGGCGTTTGATTCTCCCGCCTCTCGCCTCCTCGCTTCTTTTGATTCGTGACGTCAAGAATCATGAAATTTAGAAGCTTTGTAGGCTACATTTCTATAACATTTAATAACGGCAATCGTAAAACATGTTTTTTAACGAAATTGCGAACGCGCTACGGCCCTTCTTTTTTGAAATACCAAAAATCGGAGTCCGTTGTGGTGCCGTCTCCTGGATTTGCATCCTCCCACGGAAAACAGGCACACCGCTCCAAACCGGTCCGCCGGCGCTCGCTCCATTCCTCCTCGCTTTGGGTCGCCATGGCAACAGCAGGGAGTCGTGAAAGAAAGTGGACTCTCAGGTCTCCGCAAGATTTGACGTCAATGCACCGGCGCGGATCGCGCGGGAACTTCGAATTCGGCATTTGGAAATTGTTTTTTTACTTCACAAATACTGAACTCCCAAATTTCGAATTTTGAGGGTAATGTCCTGGCATCGTCTTCAATCGTTTCGGATAATAAAAAAATATATAATTTTGATGTGTCAGTGCCCCTTTAAGTCTTATTTATGGTGCCAACTCAATCTATGGACACTAAGCATCCTAAAAAAAGAAAAACCAAACATACATTTGAGTGCAGCAGATTTCTCTATTAAAATCGGTATCAAAGGTGAATTACCTCGGTGCTATCACCAGGGTTGTCTAGCAAAGTATTATTTTGAAATTCCCCGACTTTTCCAGGGTGTGATTCCCTGAGCACTCTAGAGGCGGTTAAATATATAAGACGATTACAACACAAGGCAGTGAGCATTGGGCACTGTGAGGATCATTTTGCACAAGCTTAATCCAATGTGCATATTCCGAAATATTCAGGTTCGTCCATCCGCGTTGAATGAGCACTTTCTTGCCACCGACATCGTCCGTGAAGAGGCCACTCACGGAAACACAATGAAAACACGACGCTCAAACACACACGTCAATAACCAAATGGCAACATGGCCACCAGATGTACACTTTCAGATACTTTTGGCTTAAGGCTTGGATTGGATTGGGGTCTGCCACTTCCCCAATCGTTGCTAAATCTAGTAGCTCTAACTGGATCTAGCCTATAGTCGTGGTCTCAATCTAATCCAATCCAATCCAAGGCTTGGACTGAATTTGTCGGCCCTTCCCTTTGCATCGGGTAGCACACTTTCCATCGGGTGAGCAGAGCCCGCGCTCTGCTCTTAGCAGACTTTATTGCCCATTCTTTTGCCCCCAAGTCTTTGCTCAGGGCACTCGATGGCGTTTCCGGCTCATTTTCCCCGATTGGGCTCGCTTTTTGACAATATCCCTGACAATTCCCCCGATTTTTCCCGGAAATTAAAATTTCCCAGACAATTCCCAGTTTTCCCGGTAGCTAGACACCCGTATCACAGACGCCAGAGGGCACCGTTGGAGAAAAAAAGTTTTCATCGTCCGACTGCTGCCTATGGTGTGTGCGATAGTTCCAGAGTAATCAATCGTTAATACCAATTCCAATAGAGGAATCACTGCGCACGAATGTCACATTTGGTTTCTCAGAATGCTTAGATCCCATAGACTGAGTTAGGGTCATAAATAGACTATTGCGGAACATGATTTAGTGCCCCGTTAATGCAATAAAGCCGTAAACAAGCCTTCAATGTAAACACTTATAGGTACACTAGGGAGTGTTCCTCATGGTCACGCGTCAATCAGATGCTCGGGTCTGCCAAAACAAGTCTTAAAATGGAGAACGACAAACTTGGGCGCATTTACGTGCCGAACCAACAAAGGGCATCTGGCACGCCCCAGCGGAGAATCTAGGATTAATTTCGACCAGCAGGGGGTTCTTATGGTATGCAAGCGAGATCTCTGCTACACAGCGCCTTCTTCGCAAAGAGGCTTTATCAGATTACGGTTGACTTTACACCTGGAGATGTTGCGAGGATTTTAGACATTTCAGGAATTTGAACCTGACTGGTTCCAAGCAATTGACTGGTGCAGCAGAGGGAGAGCTTTTAAAAATGATTACTAGACACAAAAGCAACGAGACATGCTTTTTCCTAAATTTGAGAGTGACATTCACCGTAAAATTTTGGCGAGGACCAAATCACCCTCGCAAAAGGTCAAAACAGAAAGGCACAGAGGCTAATTAAACCGGGTAATTATCGCAGTTGGCTACTCTCTGAATGGGGAGGAGGGGGGAAGGCTACGAGATAGGTTTTTAAAGACGAGAGGAAGCAAAGAATAAGGGTGTAAAACAATAAGATTCAAATTCAACATAACCACAGCACTGTTCACACCGGGGTTAATCTTCTACAAGGTGCGTTTCCCTTAGGGAACAAACAAGAGCTTTCGAGGTCTTTGCTCCTTTGTTTGGTTCCACAAAAGGTGAAATGTGCTTTCCACTCTACTTCTTTCCTGTTTCTTTCACTGCCAGAAGCGAGCATGGGCACAGCTTGAACACGAGTGCTGCATCAGAATTTTGCTGGCTCTCTTGTTCAAACAGCGAAGACACGACTTCTAACTAAGTGCAACTGCAGCACTTACATGGCGCTCTTCCATCATAAACGTGCATCATGAGAGCTAACTACGAGCAAACCATGTAACGCATTTTGTGTTAAAAAAAAACAAAAAAAAAAAAACATTAACAATTGTTTGTTTGTTGTTTTTTTGTGAAAAACTAAATAAATTTTAAGATTTAATGTTTCCAACTTAGCCTCAAGTGCTAATTCTCCTGTGTAGCACAATGCACTATGCAGTCGGCAAAATTTGAACCCAACATCGTTCAAGCTCCTTTAGTGTAGTCAGAATTAGGGACGTTGCGAAACTGCTGTTGTTCGACTTCAAGCAGGTTCGACTTTTCAAACGTTTATTTCGAAGCTAGACAAATGTTAGGCCATTATGCGCATGCTCGGGAATCAAGAACGAGTCCACGCCACCGGGCGAAAGGGGTGCAATGTTTGTTGGGTATATTGTTGAATTGTTTTACATTAAAGGGCAACTCCGCTTCTTTTCCAGTAGTGCAAAACTATACAGTTCTCTTTGTTATCATCTACAAAACCCGCATGGCAAATATTACGACGGAATTCCGCCTAGAAGTTCATTAAAATCGCTGTCAAAGTTTGACAAGCACGAATCCGCTGGTTTTGGTTGAGACGTGCGGGCCAGACAACATTGCCCGGCTGCATTTCCGCTTCCTCCAAAATACTTCTCCCGGCACGTCCGCGACGTCATCAAACATGTACAGCTTCTTTTTTTTTTTTTTTTTTTCAATTTTGTTTTCTTTCCCGGGGAGAGCACGGGTGGCGCCAGCGCCGTGAAAGACGTGAGTGACGCGCTCGGCCGGCCCGGCGCTCGACTATTGATACTACTGATAAGCCGATCGCCTCGATGAGCGCGGCTTGTGTTACATCGCATACTTTTGAACACCAAGTAAAAGGAGGAGAAGGAAGCTGCTTTTGTAAGAATTTTGAGTGACAGGTTAATCTTCTATAATCTTCTGGGAGGAGAATAGCAACGCCTGTGCTAATCCAGGAGGCACAAAGGAGGATCCTGATAAGAGGGGAGCTGCTTCTTCCCCTTGTATATCACGTGGGTGTACATGCTTAGTGATGCCGAATATACAATGTTGTCCGGCTTTGCCACCGTTTCGGTTTGTGATCATGGCTAGAGTAAAATTACACGAAAAATATTTTATTTTTCGCGAAACAAAGGATTGGGGATTGTTTTTGAGTGCTTCAAGAAGCAAAATCAGCCACTATCTCAAAATTTTTGAAATTAAGCGGAGTTGCCCTTTAATGAGCAAACTCAATTCCGACACTCACCTTCTGGTAGAGAGACCTTTGGAAATCCAGGACGCTCCCTCGGAGCGTCTTGGCCCTCTCCGAGGGCCACCTCCATGCTACCTCATCGTCTTGGCCCTCAAGTTCTGCCTCGGATATCCTAAAGAGTGGACCAACAAAAAAATTAATAAAAAATAAAAGGGCCTTGCACAAGTACTTGACCATGGGTAGGGATATGACACACAGACTGTGGTCACCAACAAAGACAAGTGCTGCTGTTGTCACCTGGTCAGCAACTGTGCTCTACTTTTATTTAAAAGTTAACTTTTAGGCTCCAGTTAGACTTTGCCTTTCTTGGAATGTACAATATCTCTGTCTTCACGACCCGGAGTCGAGAAAACTCTGTTGAAAATTTTCCTACACAAACCTTAGTAATTCAAAGCTGTATGTTGGGCTAGTTGGTATTGGTCTTGGGTTGCCAAAGGCATGGTAGCGCTTTTTTGGACGAGGACAAAAGAAAGAAAGACAAGACAGACACGAGCGCTTGGATCGCTTTTCGATCGTGTCTGTCTTGTCTTTCTTTCTTTTGTCCTCGTCCAAAAAAGCGCTACCATGCCTTTGGCAACCCAAGGCTCAGTAATTCGCAAAGGAGATTCCGGAAAGAGGAATACAAAGAGGAATACAGGCACCAACTTCTTTAATTAAGGCACTCTTGGATTAATTTTTGGACAACTCTGGCCAATACACTAAATACCAGAAAATCCCTTGAGAACGCCTACCCAAAAAAAAAGAGATAACCAGAAATTTTATCAAAAATTAGTGATGAACACTGGGACTATAAACCATGCTACACGGAAAGCGTTACCACAAATCACAGACGCAGCAAGTTTGCGTTTCACGATGCAATAAAAGCGCGGGAATTTGCTACGAACTCCCTGTCACACCGAAAGGATACTACAGATTCCGGATGCAGCAGATTTGAGTTTCATAGTGCAATACCACGCAGTAGTTCGCTACAAACTTGCCCGTCACGGAAACTGACGTCGTGATGAACACTTGTTTTTTGTGCTTTTGTCTGCATATTGCAGACGAAAACGTGGGAACCTGTCACACGATCAAATACTCTCGCCACCCACCTATCCTGTCCTCGGGCACCTGGGGACTCGCCGCGGGGCTCTGCTGTGCGAGTTCCGGTTGAATGGCACCACTATGAAGTCCTTGGCAAAGATGTGAACGTGCACGCGCACACGTTGTGGTGCCCACGAAGGGTCCTCGGAGAGGGTCCTGACCCTCTCCTAGGGCCAAGACTCTCTTGTAGCATGGAGAGTCTTGGCCTTCTCCGAGGGCCACCTCCATGCTACTTCATCGTCTTGGCCCTGTTCCACAGCTCGACGTTGCGCAGGGTCTCTGCCTCCAGCTCCTTTGCCATAGCGTCACGATCACATTCTGCCTCGGCATCCTAAAGAGAGGGCCAACAAAAAATTACTAAAAAATAAAAGGGCCTTGCAAAGTTCTGGACCGTGGGCAGAAATATGACACACAGACTATGGTCACCAACAAAGACAAGTGCTGCTGTTGTCACCTGGTCAACAACTGTGCTCTACTTTTATTTAAAAGTATACTTTTAGGTTCCAGTTAGACTTTGCCTTTCTTGGAATGTACAGTATCTCTGTCTTCACGACCCGGAGTCTAGAAAACTCTGTCGAAAATTTCTCTACACACAGCTTCGTAATTCGCAAAGGAGAATCCAGAAAGAGGAAGACATTCATCCAGGCACATCCTGTCACATAGCTTCAAAGTTCTGAAGTTGCTTACTTGATGTTTGGCCCCGACGGAACTTCTATGGTAGTGATGACAAGGAAAGAAAAAAGCACAAGAATTGATCACAGCAAAAGCGAAAGAAATTGAACAGCAAATTTCTGACTCTCGAATTCCAGCCCAAGCCTATATTTATTATTGCATCCTAACATTTTTGATAGACACTTTCACAGCTTCCGTGTTTTGGCCACCACGCGCCACAAAAAATTAAGTGATTATGGCGCGACGGCCGAACGTACACCGCACAACTTTGTGCTCCAGCACAGAGCAGCGTTTCCAGTTTGTTCATCTTGCACAATAACTGCACACAGAAGCGCAGCGGACAAAAGATCTGGAGGGAGCCCACTACCTCAGAGAATGAATTTCAGGACTGTCACATCAATCTTAATAAGCACTGCAGGATAGAAGAAAATATGTAGCAAACAAACTTGTACCAATATAGTTGGCAAAGTTATCACTTATCAACGGTAGCAGAAAATAGTTTTGCAAGCTGAAAGGGACTACTGTCGAGACTAGTTTAACGAAGTTAGTTATAACGAAATAGCGGCTACAACGTACCAATCACGATTTCCCATTCCCTTTTGCACTTCGCTAGCTATCATAATCATTGTTTGTGACGTCACGGGTAGGACAGACTGGGACGTCATGAAAGCAGAACGACTTGATTGAGGGTTGTATTTGACGCATTGTCGAGCGCTGGAGGTCGTTTCTCACTGAACCAAGTTCTGGAAAGTGGGCCGAATTTGAATTTGGAGCTGATCGACCTGCTCATCAAGTTCCGAACTCACAAAATCGGGATCATCGCAGACATTGAAAAAGCGTTCCAGCAAGTGTCTCTCGAAAAGCGATCCAAGTGTGGTGCAGTTCTTATGGTGTGAGAGAATGACGATATGCAGGGAAGAGCTTCAACCAATTGTGTACTATCAGGCGATGCGCGTGTCCTTCAGCATGACGTCGAACCCCTTTCTCCTAGCTGCAACATTACAGCATCATCTTAAAAATGTGCCAGAGCAGTTCTCAAAGATGGCAGACGCCATATGCAGCCAACTGTATATTGATGACCCAGTCATTGGTGTTGATAGTCGACAGGAGGCGAGGGGGCTCTATAAAGAGGCAGCGAAAATCTTGAATCAAGCTGGAGTATGCGACCTGCAAGTGGTTGCCGAATGGCCTCAAACTGGTAGAATTGTTGGAAGATGGGAGAGACCCAACACACCGATGCCGACCTTGGACATTTGGGACTCGGAAAGGACCTGGGAGTGGGCTGGAATCCTCAAACATACCAGTTTGAGTACATGATAAGCTTTCTCATTGATTTCTTGTCATCAAGACTGGACAGCAAGAGGTCCATGCTTTTAGTGTTGGCGAGAATCTTTGATCTGTTTGGATTTTTGAGGCTCCTACAACAGCAATCGTCACGATAATGTTTCAGGGATTGTGGGAGCTCGGAGTCAACTGAGATGACCCCCAGCCGGAGTCTCTGGAGGCTGTGTGGGAGCACTGGTGCAGGGAGCTTCTCTGCATTGGAGATGTGTTTGTCCCCGGCGGAGTGATCACCCGAGATTTTAGAAGCGACAAGACAAAGTCCAAAAGCCTACAGCGCCGTGCCATGCATGGCAACAAAGACTCAGTCGGGGAAAGTGAACGCAAGCTTGTTCGTGTCCAAATCCAGGGTTGCCCCTCTTAAGGGGGGACACTACCCAGAAAAAACAATTTCTGCAAAAAAACGTTCATTTTGAAAAATGTCATATTTACATCCACCAACATCTAGAGGGTGTTCCCAGAAAGTTTCATTAGATTGTACTGCATAGTTAATTCTTTATAAATTATTTTCGGTCCACCAACGCTAAAGAAAGGGTAGAGGTTGAAGCACTTTGAACACATTTTTCTCTATTCCACTTTCTGGCATAAATTTCACTTTAGGAAAACTATCGTTTTGCTATTACATAACTTGGATTCATTTTTATGAGTTTTTCTGGGGTGAAATTTTAAGGGGAAGATAACTATGAGCTTGTATTTTTTATTTTTGTCATTTTTCATGCTCAAAAACAAAAATTTTGGACAAAGGATGGAAATCGAAAACGCTGTATTTGTGTTTATGTCGCTCTTTTGTCATGAAAGAAGGTATAACATAGAAATATAGCTCCATAGTTATCTGCTCTGAACTGTCCTAATGCAATATAACACATGAAAATGACAAATTTATGAGTAATTTTAAAACGATAGTTTTCCTACGCAGGCACGCCCACTTTCATCTTTGAAGGCTTGCAGGTTTTTTTGTACTTCAGCCAGGTTAACAAAATTTGGCAGAAATGTTCTCAGCATCAACAAAAACAAGCCCTGTAAATATAATTTAAATCAGACAAGTGGTTTAAAAATTTACTTTTATGGGTAGTGTCCCCCCTTAAATACCTTTTGTTGCGACGAAAACCTCAGGTTGTCGTCGCAACAAAAGGTATTTAAGATCTCAGTAGTAAGATGTCTTGGCCTGGAGGTGGTGCGGTTGATGTCCTTGTGGAGGCCTTGCAACAGGTAGTGCAGGAAATCGTGTGAATCTTGCTGGCTGCAGACGCAACATTGCATCCCATTCGGTTTACGCATGCTTCCTCGTGTGTGTCCAGTGAGGGCGGCACAGCTGATGGCGCTACAGTTTTAATCCCCCAATGGCTCTTCGTCTTTTGCAAGGCCTGAGGTTATACGACAGGAATCAATTTGGTTGTGAAGACCAGGAGTGGGACTTGCCAGGTGCAAGAGGGAAATATATAGTACTAACGCACAATTGAAGAAACAGTCAAAACGAACGCCCATATGCCATCAACATGTAGCCGAACAGGTAGCACTAGAGTATGTTTCTGTAGATTGTCACCTAGCACTCTAAGGATCGATTCAATGGACAAAGCATCTCTTAAAAGGCGATGCTGGCCTAAAGTATTAGTAATCAAGAAAATTGTGTTAATGACAGTACATAAAGGTTGTCTATGAAAAAATATTAGGCCTTCTCTCAAGCTTTGTCATATGCCAGGGTACTTTATGCACTCTTGTGATGTCAATGGCACATTTAGACATGTTCACAAATAAAAGTTGCATGAAGTGGAGGCACTATGGAAGTGCCAGATGCTCCATGGATACTAAGAATCGATGTACTAAGAAAATTCTACAAACATTAGTGATAGTTCAGAAGCTCGTAACGCGACAGAGTCAGATAACCTGAAGTCTAGGTTGCGCTTGGCTCCAAATGTTTACGTGCCTGATCTGTGAAAATAAAAATCAGTCAATCAAACAAATCAACGGGAATTCAGAAATTTGAAGACGCCTTTTGCGAGCGCATACTTTCTTGGAGGTACTTGAAAAGGAGCCTTCTTCGCTAAAAAAACTTCCACTAGGTGGCTTTGCAAGTTCTCCTGCCAGCTTTGTCTACCTAATTCATAGCTTCGGGGTTTTCTGTTTACAAAAGATTATATATATTACCACTGCTCACTTGCTGCGACGAAGCCATTAACTCTCAATTAAACAAGTTATAGGCATGCAAGCTTTCTGGGAGTTACAGTACAACAACCCTGTCCCACCCCTTGGGTCTTAGTAGGAAAACCAGTCAAAATGAGGAAGTGTGTCATTCACCTGTATCCCATAAATTGGGCAGCAAATTTCTGTATCTGGCTACGGAATGCCTGGGGGCTGATGGCGTACCCCTCGTTGCTGCTCCTCCAAATAGACTTCATCAAAGTGGCAAAAGCTGAGAAAGAGAGAGAGAGAGTCAAGTTAGACCTTCCACAGACGCTGAAACCGGCTTCAATAGAAATACTAGCAATTTTAGGGCTTGCCAGGTCTGAAAATGTTCCAGAGCTTTCAAAAAAAAAATATATAGGCCGACACGCCGTTTACAAACAAAACAGAATTTGCCCACATCGGGCTGTGTGTGCGTAGATACCAGATTCACGTAAAGCGAAGCATTCGTGCATGCGCCAAGCCGACAGTAGTGCCAACACAGCACAACGGAGCCGCATCTGCTTCCTGCGCCTTCTTCTTGGGACTCCACTTTGCCTGCCACCTCGTCGGAGTCGTCTTCTGGTTCCGCCGCGACCTCAGCGCCAGCAGCCGGTCATACTCGCTGTCGTCGTCACTGGAACCGTCCTCAGAGTGCCGCAGGCTGCGCATTAGGGCCTGACGAGCCTTCTCGTTCTTGCTGAGCGGAGAACGCTTCTTGCGCTGCTCGTCATTCGTCTGTGCCGTCAACAGCTCGTTTCCTTCCCACGAGCTATTGAAGCTTTCAGTCGGCAGATCGCAAAGGTTGTCACCTTCTACCGACGAAGCGCTGCTGTCCATGTCAAGGTTGCAAAGGTCCTGCGTCTCGGCACCACCCACCTCCGCAGCCGATTCATCCGCGGCCGTAGGATTCCGGCTCGCAGACGCTTCGATCTGGCTCGGACTGAGCTCTGCGACAACGGGAGTCGCCAGTGACCCAGACTCGTTGGGAAAATCCTACTCAGTCAGGTCGGCTAGAAGTGACTGAGACTCCACCAGAGAGTCCTCGCAGTCTGCTCCATCCTCCTCTGTCCTGCCCTTCCCCTTGACCTCTGCCTCCTTCGAAGTCTTTTTCTTGTCTGCAACCCTCGTGCGGTCCGTGCACTGCAGTTGTTTCTTCCGCCGCTGCAAACGATACAGGCCTTCTATTATCTTGGCCAGCCTCATTGCATTGGCGTGCATCAGCTCGGCCATCTTCATGAGGTCTTCGGGGCCAGCGCCCTTCGCCTCTTCTGCCTTGCTGAATTCGTCCAGCGCCCGCTGAATCTGCGACATCACCTCCGCTATCATTTTCAGCTGCACCTCCTTGCTAACCTTGTCGCCGCGAGTCAGCCGAGGAGGCCAGTTGGCTCGACAGCCTCTTCTGCTGCTTCTTGCTGAACTCACGTATCATGTCGGCATAGTCGACGAGGCCCTAGATCGGAGACGCGCTGCAGACGTAGCAGTTCCAAACGTCCAGGGACATGATGCGGCCCAGTTCCCTGCAGGACAGGTTGCGTCGGATGTCGACTTGCAGAAGCTGCGGCTGCACGAGTCGCACAAAACAAGGCTCCCTCCCTCCACGCACCACTGGCAGTACTTGTCGGCACCGCTGGAGTCATTCTGGAAGTTGCCGTACCTCTTGTAGCAGTTCTAGGAAATGTGAGTTTGCCATGGCGGCTGTCAGTGCTGAACGCGTCGATCCCCGAATGCCAAATGCTTGTCCAATAATCTGCTACAAAACACCTTACAAGTCTAACGAGAATGCATTATTTTTTTTACACCGACTTTTATCGGACTTTCACCAAGATTCACAACAAGAGAGCAAGATGCTACGAAAGAGGTGATGTACAGTGCTCAATTAAACTACTAAATGGATCAGTGAAGCACGTGGCCTCACTAGAGTAACTGCATATGTTCCAAGTTGTGTAATTTTTTGTATGTAGCCTGTGTAACATGCTGGAACCTCCGAGTCACAGGAGTGTAGCGTGTTACTTTGGCTCATGAAGGATGCCTGGCTTTCGATTGGAGTCCTTTTTAGTGGCCGCCCGGCAGGGCTGCGTGGCCGTGAACAGTCGGGAGAAAGCGGAGCGGTGCCTCGGCCCCAATGCCACAGTCGGTTTGCGTATGCGCATTGTGCCGTTGATGGCGGTCCCATCCGGTGTCATCACCTGTCAGGGCTGTACCGGGAATCGGCTATTGTGGACACGAGAGGTACCTTAACGACTTCCACGTGCATTTGTGGGGGTCGATAACTGGAATGTCTACAGAGTCGGCGGCAGAGGGCCGTTTTGGTTTCGTGGCGCCAACTTGACTTGTGATTTGACTTTGGTTGTCGGCATATGTTTAGCCGTCCTTCGGAGATGACAATACGTGTTAGTGGGAGAGAGTGAAAGAGAGGAAGAAATCAGGGTAGCTATGCTGAGAGCACGAGAGTTGAGAGGGGGAGTCGACTAAGAGACTTGAGAGGAGACGCATCGAGAGCGATGCAGGAATATTGGGACGGAGTGAGAGTTGAGAGAGAAATGAGCACAAGTTAAGATTAAAGTCCCATCGAGAGCGACGCGAAGTAATCGAGTGGAGAAAGTGCAGAGGGTATGTATGTTGCTGGTCAAGCGCTGGCGTGGCCTAAATATAAATTAACAAGTGCTCAACGTCTTCAAGTTGTCGCGGCAAAACGAGCACGCCCAAACTATTGTCCGCTCTTCCTATCTCAGTCTTTTTCTCGAGACCCCTGATGTCAGCGCTTACGTGATTCGCCGCATTCTGCTCCACTCTCGACCCCCCCCCTCCCCCCTTCCCACCCCGCCCCCGAGATCCTCACGTCAACTCCACGGTCTCACTGGGCGCGATGTGGGGCCCGGACTCCTCGGCCTCCAGGAGCTCCAGCTGCTTGACCAAGTTTGTGAGCTGGAGGTGCAGGTCCACCTTGACGCCCGCCAGGTGCTTCAGCTCCCCGTCCTTTGCCAGCAGGGCCCGGTTGAGCAACTCCCGTTCCTGGAGCAACAACTGCTCCAGGCTTGGGACAAGGGCCGTCAGGGACAGGTTCTGCGGCGGGAAGACGCAAGTTTGGGTCTCTTTCCGGAGGCCACCACGTGCTGAAGTAGCCGAAATAAAAGGAACCTTTCCCTACATATCATTTATAGAGATAATATAATATTCCACAGTCAAAGGTCGCATGCACTGCAGCTGCTTTGGAATAGCGGGACATAGACGGTGTTTCCCAAAGGGCCCAGATCACTGACGATGCTTTCAGACAAAGAAGCAGGAAAGCACCACTTGCAAGGTCGGCACCTATCGTTTTTCCAGCTTTACTTAGTACTTACAGAGAGGAAAACATTGACGTCGGACGTCGTATAAAACAAAATTAACAAGTGCTCAATGTCTTCAAGTTGTCGTGGCAAAACGAGCACGCCCAACCTATTGTCCGCTCTCGTTCTCCGCTCTTCCTTTCTCAGTCTTTTTGTCGGCACCCCTGATGTCAGCGCTTACGTGATTCGCCGCCTTCTGCTCCCATCTCCAGGTACCCCTTTGCGGAAGTCGCGACGTGCACGTTGGACTGCTCCTTCGGGAAGGGGGGGGGGGGGGGGGGGGGGGGGGGGGGGGGGGGGGGGGGGGGGGGGGGGGGGGGGGGGGGAGAGGCACGTCAGCTTCCGCTTGGTCCCTTGGACCGGCGGAGTACTGCAAACCTCGGCCCCGCTGGTAGACGGACCTGAGGGGAACGAGGTACCGTTCGCATCTCGATCGGTGCACAGCGTGTGGGCGATGCGGTTAACGCGTCGCTCGCCTCCGTTGCCCGCCCTCGACTGCCCTACACCACGAGCGAGTCAAACAAAATGCGTGGAGGTGCAAGACATCGTTTCAAAGATTGACAAAAATGTTAAAAATTTCACCCAAATTGAAAACGAGAACAGTTTCCCCAGTCAAGGAAAAGAGATGGACGGTCGTTACGGCGTTCTAAACGGAGCGGATGGCGTTAACCCTAGCGACGTTCGACAGTATGGACATGAAATACATTCTATATGGAAAAAAATGTGGTGGATGGAAATATTCAAAAAGACCTCACACATCACTCTCTAACATTACCTAACACGCAAAAAAAAAAAAAAACATGCTTGTCTGTTACCACATCTTCGGCACGGAGTCTGATCAAAAGCTCACGAGAGGCAAAAAGTGAGACAAAAAAGAAATGCAAGAAAAGTGTTGTGATTCGGAAAAAAAAAAACAACACAAAAATAATAAGGAAAAGAAGCAGGGCCAAGGCGGCCTGCTGAAAAGACGAGGTCTCACATGCCGAGGTGGAGAGGCGAGGACCGATGGAGCCCAATGGCGGGAAAAACCCCGAAAGGAAAAACACATCAGGCATGATATACTTCCAAAGATGTACTGTTTACGTAACAGTCAAACTGGGTCAAACAACATGGGGGTCAAGCCTGGTCAAGCGCCCTGGGCCATAGAGACCCGGGGCCATAGATTTATTATAATGTACGCTAAGGGTTCAAGTGGCGCTAGTGTGCTGACGCAAATTGAAGCAGACAGCAAGCAATTTCTATGAGAAAAAACAAGTGCATTTCCTCTCTGCGCTCGATTATAAGAGCAAATATCACGAATAATTCGTGCGTACTAGGCGCATTGGAACATTTCTCAGTCACGCAGATGAAATAATTGGTCAGTTACTGCTTTTTTTTTCTTTCAAAGTCGTTGCATTAAAAACGGCGCTAAAACGGCTTCGTACGTGTATTTATGTGCACTGTCGGACACTGTTAGCGCGAACACGATGTCGGCGCTTTTCAGCATGAGGGATATAAGTGCCAAACGAACGAAGGACATCTGGAAAGCCAAGAGAGACGGCAAGAACTACTAAAGCGCGAAACACATGACCGACGAAACCGTCCGATCCGACGTGCGGACTGCCGGAATGACCTCGGGGGAGAGGGTTTTCGTAGCATCGGAGTGCACTGAAAACCCTCGCCTCCGATCGGACGTCGGATAGGGCGGTTTCGTCGCACATGTGGATCAGTAACTACCAGTGCATGCACGATCAAAATAAATTGAAGGCCACGTAATATATTCCGATTTTAAGTAAGTACCGCTTTATTCTTTCTGATCTGCGCGAAGATGCTTGTTCTACGTTTACCCGCACGCTCGAAATCTTTGAGAACAGGTGTCTGCATGCAGGCTTAAAGGTGCCCGGCAGATAAAACAATACGAAGAGACACATTTCATGGCCCACGTACTTTATTGTTAACGTTTTGAATGTCTTTATCCGCTCATGCACGAAGGGGTCATTTTCATATGGTGAGAAGACTGGCTTATTAGCATATATATAAGCGTCACCGGGATGCTGGCGAGCCTTGAACACTACTCTATATTCCTTTCGGTTGTTATTTTGCTTTGAATCGTCGCTTGTTTTTACACACCTGCTGTGGAATACATGTTTCGGACTGAAATGTAGCGAAGTTAAACATCGCTCACCGATGAAGAAAAGTGCGCTAACTAAAGCAATTACACTTTTAGAATGTTAATCAAGGTACATACTATTCGGTACGACCCAAATAACCAAAGCGGTCAGTGTTGTTTTCCGGCGAAGAGACAAAATGCACGCGCGTGTTCCCATAGGAATGCACAGGAGCAACGCAAATGTAGACTGGTTGCTGTCTGCTTCAATTTGCTTCACGGAAGTCGCATAGACACTAGCGCCAGTTGAACCTCTAGCGTACATTATAATAACTCTATGCCCGGGGCGGCCCGCCTAAAGACACGGGCCCGATGGCGGTTAGATGGATAAAGAATTCTATAAAACGAATTTACAGCGAAGAAAAAAAAATTTAAAGCTATATTTACGGCGCAAAACGAATTTGTAGTTGGCGACCGCGGAGCCGCCGCTGGTCACGTAGTAGTCCTGTGCGCCGCCGCGCTGCGTCGCCGCCACCGCAAAGTCACGCTGCCGCCGCACGCTGAGCGTTCTACTGGTTGTACTTGTTCAACGCCGCTTCAACGCGTTTCTCCATGCCGCCGTCGCCGCACAAGTTCGCCTGCTTCGAGGCGCCGCCGCCGTCATCTGCTTGCGCTTTTTCAGGATTTACCTTTGGGCTCTAAAAGCTATTTATTAATCTTAGTTTTTAGAGCGCAGCTCTTAGGGGCCCGTTCCCGGCTTGAGCGGCGTCGGCGTAACCAAGGTCACCCCAAGGTCACGCGGCCCCCAAGGTCATCCCAAGGTCACGTGACCTCCGGGGGGGTCATGTGACCCCCCGAAGTCACGTGACACCCCCCCCCCCCCCGAGGTCACGTGACCATGCACCCCGCCGAGGTCACGTGACCTCCCCGATGACGTCACCGGCATCCGCATCGTCATCATCACTGATGACGTCATCAGTGACGTCACTGATGACCTCACCGGCATCCACATCGTCATCATCACTGATGACGTCATCAGTGACGTCACTGATCACGTCACCGGCATCCGCATCGTCATCAGTGACGTCACCGACATCCGCATCGTCATCATCGCTGATGACGTCATCGGAGTCCGCATCGTCATCGTCACTGATGACGTCATCAGTGACGTCACTGATGACATCATCGGCATCGTTACGTGGACCCCCAAGGTCACGTGACCCCCCCCAGGTCACTTCACCCCCACCCCAGTACCCTTCCCTCCTCCTCCTCAAGAGCTGCGCTCTAATTCGGTGTTACAGGGAGTTGTAAACAGCTTTCACTTTTTTTTTGTTCTACTTCAAACAAAGATTAATAATACCCCTGTTACACGGGCACACTTAACTGCAGATATGCTAAGCCACAGTTAGCCCACAATATTTGTGGGCTAACTGTGGCTAACATTCTGCGGCTAAGCAACGTGCGCTTGAGCAATGCTTGAGCATCTTGAGCAATCATCAAAGCAGTGCACGCGCGATCTTCACTTCTGCTGAAATAGCTGTCCGAGGGTCTAGTGCGGTAACTGTGATGCCGCGTAACATCAATTAAAGGTGAGTTAACTGCGGTTAAGTGTTCCCGTGTAACAGTACTTTTAGTGGCCACAGGAAGCTTCCGAAAGAGCGCAAGCACCACGTGACAAATATGTAACAGTCACGTGATAAATAAAGGCCACTTCTCCGCGGCGCCCGCGGGCGCCAACTGCTCTATTTTTTTTTTCTTCGTTGTAAAATCGTTTTATGACATCCTTTTTCCATCTAAGCTGTTTAAAAAAAATGTTTTTTTTTCATTTGCCTGGTTTTTTTTTTTTAAATAAACCCTTATTCTTCCCTTTCTTAGGAAACAAAAATGCAAACATTTCTTTATACAAAAGCAACCAGCTGTGTTCTCTTTAAAGAGAAAAGAAAGACAAGACTAACTGAACAGTATAAGTTTAAAGTATTTAATGGAGAAAAAAAAAAGAGAAAATGTAAAGAATAAAGGCCCGTTCACACTCTTGCGACTGCTTGCGACCTCTTAAACCTGGGTTCCTTAAAACTTCTTAAACCAGAGAACACACTGGCGCCATCTATTGGGAAGCAGTGTAAACTTGGCGGTCCGGCATATTTTTTTTTTTATTTCTCGCGCAATATCCTTTCTTTTTTGGCTCGAAAAACTTTTGTCAATGTTATAAACGAGCCTTTCTATGGGTATTACGCACATTTGACCTCGGAAATCCCGCAAAACCTTCGTTTTTGTGAAATGCAGTTCTAGGGTCACCGCATAGATGGCGCCACAATGTCAGTGTGTCTAAAGCCCCTTGATAAAGGCGTTTTTTACAAGTACCGCCAACCATTGTTGTGGAAGCGCGCGAGACACGTGCCATGACTCATGAGCGGGTGCTCCGCCGCCATTCGCTTCCAAGGCCCGCTCATTTCAGTGATGCGGCGCCATTTGCTTCCAAGGGCCGCTCGAGACATGGGCCTCGTGCACTCGCGCATTTGACGCTACTTGCAAGACCAACGAAAACACATCGAGGGGCTTTAAGTGTGTCCCCTCATTCTAGAAACATTTAAGAAGTTGTAAGAGATCTCGTCTCTCTCAGTCGTACTCGGTCGCAAGAGTGTGAACGGGCCTTAAATGAGCTACACTTGCGACAGTGTCGCCTAAGCGACTCGACAAAATGCAGTTTAAAACTGACGCGCCTGTCGTCACGCCGCCGGCGCCTCCGCTGAATTCTGTGCTCCAGATTTTTCCGCTCAGAAAGGGGCTTGGCACAAACTTCGATCACATTTTTAGTTGGGAAATAGGCGTCGATCGAGCATAATTTTTGGATTTATGGGATGTCAAGATCTCGTAGATTGAATTTAAAAAAAATAAAAAATAAGTTGTTTTTTTTTTTTTTAATTTTTGTTCGGACACGCGTGTCGAAAAATATATTCTACGCGAAAAACAAAAAAATCTTTTAGAGCAATATTGACGGCGATATTTATTTGAAATTCTGCGCGCAAAGTCCATGACGTCACGGAATGGTCAGACACTCTTTCCACCTCAACGTGAAGGCGAAGCCCATCCACCTGTCCACCACGCGCCCAAAATGCCGAGAGAGAAACAAGTGGAAAGGAGGTGACTATCGACTAAATCGCCGTCTCGCGCCGTCAATATATATATATATATTAGTGAACAAAAGGTAAGGGCGCAAACGAGCTGGTGGTGGTTAAACATTTCGACAAAAACCCCGAGACTGGGTCAAAAAGGGACGGACAAACGCAAAGTCTCACAAAGACTTTGTGTTTGTCCGTCCCTTTTTGACCCAGTCTCGGGTTTTTTGTCGAAATATATATATTTTTTTCCCATAAAATTAATTTTTTGAGACGCGTGTCGCAAACAAACTGCTTAAAAAAAAAAAAAAAATTTTTTTTCAGGGGCATTTTAAGTATCACCAAGAACAGACCATCGCAGAAACGTCTTTAGTGCACCTTTAAGCATCCTCAAACATTGGGGCAGGGAATGAACAAATGCGTTGCATTCTATACACCTCGTTTAAAGTTGTATGGCCTAAGTCGGGTCGCTCTCAGAAACAAGTAATTGTAAAGTAATTGCATTACTTTTTAAAAGTAATTTGTAATTGAAACGAATCACTTTCCACGCATTAGCAATTGTAGATAAACTATTCTTGGAGCAAAGCAATTATAATACAATTACATTTTGGAAGTATTTTACCCGTGCGCCTCACTGCCAGTCAGCGTCGCCCTCGGCGGAGCGCACGTTTTCAGAGCTCCGTCGCTCTATCACGTGGAGGCGGTCCAAGATGACCGGGGAGTGTCTAACGGGAATAGCTCTATGATTATCCATCGGGATATTCATGTTGACACGTCCAGTGGGACACACTAGGACAGACGGCTTCGCAAGGGCAAGGAGGCGTAGGACCCGATTTCCTTCTCTGAAGTACTCTATAAAGGGTGCATGACGGATCTAGGAAAATTACGCTTTGTCCACATTTCGCGTGAAGTAGAAACCACCTATCATACCTTATCACTCTGCAGAATATAGGTGAAACACCCTCTGCTTTCGATTTTCACACACACACACACAAACAAACACACACACACACACACACACGCACGCACACACACACACGCACGCACGCACGCACGCACGCACGCACGCACGCACGCACGCACGAAAAAAAAAAAAACGGATTTTTTGACATTGTGAATTCCGTATTGGCAGAGTCATTTAAATCGTCGTTTTGTTCACTGTTCAGATAAACTTGGCGTTTCTTTGTGATCAATAATCGATGTCGCAGGATCTTGTTTTTGTGTTTGGCTGCACGTACTCTGCTACACTTCCACTGCATTGGTTTTGATTTGTTTCCTGTGAGAATGTTCTTGCGAGAATGTTTGGTGTCTCTGTACACACTATGTGGTTTTGTGCCATTCATTTACTACTCTGATTTGCCTTTCTAGCGTGTAGATATGAAGTGTAAAAGGGTCCTTTGATTGTACGTGGTCTCCTCAACGGTTGATATTTTGTTTGTCACGCGTTTCCTTTTGCATTATTTTGATTCGTCTGGTGACATGGTGTTCCCTCACAATGTGATAGTTTCCAAAATGTGAATGAGGTTTCTTAAATGCACTTGATTCCATTAATTATAACTCATTTGCTTAGTTTGTGCAGTTAAACAAGCTTTTATTGCACTTTTTGTCTCATGTAAAAACCCGTCTTGCGAAACCTTGCCATAGAAAATAGCAGCAATTCTGAATAAAAAAATAAAAAAATATATATATTGTACAATCGCGATGGCGGAAGTACTTAGCGCAAAGCTCTATCGCCAGCCAAAATTGTTCATTATTGAATTGCAAACAAAATAACAAATAAAAAATGTATTCAACAAATAACAAAATGTTTTCTTAAAAACCAAAGTCTGGGACCACTCCTGGTCCGGCTGGCCAATATGGCATTTCATCTTTTGCTCCTCTTACTTTTTTTTTTTTTTTTTTTTTTCCTTTTAGTTTTTTTTGGACTCTCGGTCTCGCATCACGACGCTTCAACAGACGCCCAAGGTGGGACTCTTGCTACAAAATGCAACGTGATCTTTTTGTCTTTGGGTGCTTTAAGTGTATGCGTGTTGTTTTTTCAGTGTTACCAAATTCGTTCGAATGTTTTGTGACCCTTTGAACAATGTCAGATATTTTATATACAGCAAAGTTCGGCCGAAGTTTCGTGACCAGCAGCGTATTGGACTCTGACCACAGCGCCGTTTGTTATGGTTAGACAGGCCCACTGATCTCTATTGTAGTAGGCCTACTACAATAGAGATCGATGGTTAGGCCGCTCGGTAGCGCGACGCGATGCGGTTTGCTTAGTGCGGTCACAGTAGAGCACATGAACTCTCATTTTTTTTTTATTTGTTGACACGTTGTTTGTTCATGCTATCGAACCTACCCGGAAATTCAAGCTAAATTTCCAGTCTGTCCAAGGGCAAGTGTGGGCGCAGTTGCCTTTAGAGTGGAAACCAGGTCGTATTTATCTCCGACCTCTATGTCTTCGTAGATCATGGAGAACTGCATGGCTTTGGGCTTGAAGCCTGTCCTATAAACGAGACCTAGGTGCAACTGCTTCCCCATCTTGGCCGAGACTCTGAAGCTTTATTTGTTCAATGATTCGAAACCTCCATCAATTTCCTTGCACCCGCCATTTTGCGGAGCACGCAGCGGGAAAGAAAAGAGAGAGAGAGAGAAAAAAAAAACAGTTTATGAACACCATTGACTAAACACCCTTATTTTTGACAAAAGAAATTTTCACGATTTAAACACCTTTCTTACACCCCTAAAAAGGGTGTACGATGGGTGTAGGTACTCACGACTAGTCTTGGTGATGCTGCTAGAGGGCAACAACGTTTTGGAGCTCGCATGGAACCGGTTTTTAAGGTTGGTCTAGCTATAGCATCAAATAACTATCGCCTGTACCAATGCTTTTTATTAGGAGATAGTCTATGAACGTCGAAAAATCATCTTCGATCTGAAATATTAGTGGAGAAAACGCAACATACCTGAACCTAAAGAATTGTAGTGGTGGCCCTCGGCAAAAGAAGTGTCAATTGTGTCTATTGAGCGCAGTCTGCACGATCGTTGGGTCGTAAACGTGCTTCATAGACTTTATGTGACAACTGTGCGTGGTGCTGTGTGAAGTTTTGCTTTTTGGAAGTTTTGAATGTGACGTCACTGGCAGTGTCAGATAACCCCTGCTCGCCTCTAAGCGGGTTCCGCTCGGAAATGCCGGACCCGCTTAAGTCCAAACAGGATACTACAACACGCACGACTCCGACAAATCGTGCGGCGCTCCGCTTCCGGCCGTTTTTCTTTGTCGCGGGGGAAACGTCCCCCCGTCAAATCTATCTCTCTCTCTCTCTCTCTCTCTCTCCCCCCCCCCCCCCTTTCCTCCACGGCGACCTTGCTCTGCTCATCAAGTGGGTGCGGAAAGCCACTCGTACGCTCGCACGCACAGCACAGCGAGGGGGAGATTTGACGGGGGGGGGGGGGGGGGGGGGATTCCCCCCCGGGCAATAGGGAGTTTTAGTAGACCGTGTTTCCCGCTTCGCTAAGCCCCTCCGCTACCCGGAACTCTACAGCCAAGGCCATCGGCGTGCAGGCGCAGTGGCGGTTTCTTCGTAGCGGAGGGCTAGCGGAGGGGGAAACACGGTCTACTAAAACTCCCTATTAAGAACGGCCGCAAGCGGAGCGCCGAACGATTGTCGTGTGGCCCGACGATCTCTGTAGTGTGCTGTTTGGACACCCCTTTAGAGGACGTGCGAGGCACATGTCTTGCGGCAGTCTTCTGCACGTTTTTGTTTCTTTTTCCAATAAAAGCGGTTTGTATTTCATTGTGCCCAATTTCAGTGCACAATTCATATTAAAGAGGAAAAAAAAAAATAGAAGGCGGCTTTTATATTAGTTTTTGACTATGTTCAGACTTCTACAATTGGAGCGTACAGGAATATAATGCCGACTCCAACTGCTCCAGCGAGTTATTCCCTTTTCTAGGGGTGCAAAGGAGCGAGTTGTGGACTCCAAAGCACCTTTATGGATCTACTGCTGTTTAGAGTGGATACCTGCACTGCCTAACACTTGCTCGTAAGTGTTGTTACAAAACCAGAAAAGATCCATAGTAAAGGGGAGTTCTTTTTTCTTCTCACTGGCACAAACGAAGGAAGGATTCTTGATTTCATTTTGTACCGCACTTCCTCTCGCCTCTTTCTTGCCCGATTGCCGCAGATTCGTGATTGAAATGGCAGTTGAAATATTCCGCCTTTCCTGGAGTCAAGGCAGGGTTTCTTCATTTGTTTACACCTCTACCTTTTAAAAAGTTAGACGTCCAACCAATACGAAAATATATCAATTTTTTATTGTCCTCCATGTGCCGAGCCAAGGTATTAAAAAAAAAAAATTTCAACAGCTAAAAAACGCATAAATACATGCCCTCGTTATATTTACAAATTCCTGCAAGAGACTAGACCAAATTATTAAGTTAAAAACGTAAGGACTCTCTCAGAACTTGCCTTACGATACAAAAAAATGGCAACAAACAAACCACAGCTCATTACTGGAAAGAGCCGGGCACTCTCGATTATTTGGTCCCAAGAGCAACAACCCGGCTAGGCACGTTTTCACGCATTGCCACAACCAACAGTAACATGTAAAAGAGGTAAGGACGTTTGTCATGGCACTTGTAGTAAGCTCTATGTCTGGACTGCCCTATGCTCCTCTGCCTACATGGCATTCACCCTCTGCTCCAACTGATCCAGCTGCTTGGCAATTTCGCTGGGCAGTTCTTTTCCCAGCTGTTCGTCGAAGTACTGGCGAATTTCCCGGCACTCCTTGAGCCAGAAGTCCTTGCGGAGTTCGAAGAGCTCCCCCATGTTCACTTCGTCCTGAAGTCCATCGAGGTTCAGGGCACCTTCTGAGGGAAGGTAGCCGATTGGAGATTCCTGTGAAGACAGGAAAAGACGTGCTTGTGGCACAAAGCTTGCTTTGCCTTTCAGTGTCGGGCAAAGCCGTGGTTCAGCCTTCCTCCCACAACAACCCCACATCACAGAGTTCCTTCGAAGAAAAGACTACCCTTTGCATGTGCTTTTGACAAGTAATTTCCTTTTCCTTGTCGGCTTCACCTGCCCTTCGGTTCTGCCCTAGAGAGCTGTACACGAGGAATATTGTAAAAAGTGCAACGGCAGAAATATTGTAGGACAGCCTCCCAACGTCACATTGCAAATTCTCTTCTGTTAGAGAGATGTGAAAAACAGGTGATCAGAATTCCAAGCTTGATACTAGGTTTGGAACAAAATCAGTTACTGTCAACTGCAATTAATAACTCCACAAATCTGACCCTAAATGTTCAAACACCCTATGCAATGACACAACAACTTTTCCAAATTAAAGATACCCCAGCAAAGAGGGAAGTAAACAGGAATTTGGAGACACATCCGAAACATACACGAGATAAATGCAAATTCATGTCCAGTCAACACTGCTCAACATGGAAATGGTAGTAATTTGCAACAAAAATTGCAAACAAATGGCAAAGAAATAATATTTAAAAATCGAGCAAAACAAGAGTGTCAAAAGGTGTATCTGCCCTGTAGTAACCTTGCAATAGATTTGTTATGTGGAAGTGCATAACCCTAAGCTGTGCTTCAGTGCAATACACCCTCAAACTTGGGGGGGCCTCAGACATCTCCAATTATGGGATATCAAAGCTGAAAAACATGCACCATAGAATAGCAAAGAGAATCAAGTAGTCTGTCATGGACGTCCCCATGGCTCTCCACGGAAGTCGCCTACAAGTATCCTGCCATCATTTACCTTTGCTGTGCCGCTCTCTTGGTCAACCCTTCGGCAAATCCAGTCGATGACGCGGCTGTTCTCCCCGAAGCCGGGCCAGAGGAATTTCCCGTCTGAACCCTTGCGGAACCAGTTGACGTGGAAGATCTTGGGTAGGGTGCGTCCTGGCTTGCTTCCCAGACTCAGCCAATGCCGCTGGTAGTTGGTGAAGTTGTAGCCAAAGAATGGGCGCATTGCAAATGGGTCGTGCATGATCACCTTGCCTGCAGGAAAAGTTGGGAAACTAAGCCCCCACTGGCCAAAATGGGGTATCAAGCAAAGGTTACCAAGACAGAGGCATACCTTTGTGCTCAGCAGCAGCAGTAGCTTCCGACCTCATGGCTGATCCAATGAACACACCGTGCTCCCAATTGAAGGCTTCGTACACCAAGGGAACACCTGCAAATTGTAGAAGAAATGCCTTGCTGCATGTGGACACACAAGTTTTCTATCCAATAAATGCCACCTTAGTATATGTGCTAACTAAAATATACTGTAGATGAGTATAGAGTATGGTCCCCATATTGTGATCTCCAACTGGAGTTCCTAATCACATTGGTGGACATTATAGCACTGATGTGCAGGTAATAGACAACTAGTAGCAGCAATGTAACATGGGTATTGAGGACAAAATTGGTTCACAAAAAGAAGAACACAATTGGTTGTCCACCCCTAGCAGTGGCCCGTTTGAGAAGTTGTGATGGCAAGTTCCTCCAAGAAGTTGTAAGGACAAACAAGTTCCGGTGCCATTAAGCTTAGGGAATTGGGGGGGGGGGGGCGGCACTACACATACAACAAGTAGCAGAACATCATAATACATTCTCGGTTTATAAGTTTTGCTATGCCCAAAAACTGTAACGCAAAGCAGCCGACGCAATGCACTGGGCCACCTAGCCATGGCCACTCCCCCTTTCACCTCTTTGCCTCTCTGCGCTGTACTTCCTGCCTCTACAGGCATGATGCTGGACTAGGCTCCAAAGGGATTCAGGCTCACGCAACAATGCCTTTCTCCAGCACACAAGACTGTTATGGTCAGTTGCTTCGGTACCGCTAGTCTAGTGCCACGTTGCATAGAGTTCAGAGTTTGTGCCCATTCATAAGATGGCATCACAGAAAGAGAAGGCTGCACCTACAAAACTTTCAGACAATGACACCCCCACCGCCATGATGGCGTGAGCAGTGAGCTTAAAAGCTGCAAGGAGACACTTTTGTAAAATGGATGGATGCCGGCTGCTGCGATGAAACAGCGCAAAAGTGTACTACTACTTATATCGCACGATTAAAATGTCAACCATGTGGCACTCTTGAGGCACCACTAGCATCTAGATACACAGCTTTGCTCAGCAACGGCTGACATGGGGGCAGCATGTGGGTTAACTCCATGGGCTCGGACATTTTGCTTACGCTAGCAGGCCTGCAATTGTAGGGCAACCCTGAATTTTAATTCTAAGTAACAACGAAAAAAGCAACCTAGTATACTGAACATGGTAGTTCTCCACAGCCACAAAAGGCTCACTTAGATATAGCGTTAATGGTTTATTAAATTATTTATTACATTCCCGTCACACCCAAGGGGGCAGTACAGAAAAAGTGGGAACAAGGTAAAAAAAAAGTACAATAAAAAAACAAGATGAAACAAATTAACAAAGTGCAGGATTAGAAAGGTGTTCAGTTAAGGCAGTCTCAAAGAATGAGACGTCTTCAATAGAGGCGATGAAGGGGAGGAAGGCGATTCTATTTTGAGTTGGTCTTGGGTAGGAAGGAATCATAAAACATATTTGTGCTGCAAAAGATAATGCCAACTTTATACTGATGATCAATGCGGGATGGAAGATATAAGGGCTGTGAAAGAAGTTTGCACTGCAATGAGTTGCAAAAGAAAATTTTATGAAACGGCTCACCTTCGGGCCTGCGGCCGCCGAAGAGGATGGCCGAGATTGGCACCCCCTTGGGGTCTTCCCAGGCCGGGTCGATGATGGGGCACTGGCGGGCCGGGGTGCAGAAGCGGGAGTTGGGGTGCGCGGCCGGTTTGCCCGAGCTTCGGGTCCAGTTCTCCTCGCCGAGCCAGGACTTGATGCGGATCCCTCCGGCGGGTTCCTCCATGCCCTCCCACCAGAAGCCCCCGTCGCTCGTCTCCGCCACGTTGGTGAAGATTGTGTTCTCCTGGACCGTCTTCATGGCATTGGGGTTGGTCATCATGGACGTGCCTGCCGGGGAAACGGGTCACACTCAGTGTCATCACGGGAGCCAGTGCACTGCCGTCGCCAAAACACATCCAGCGCTGCCCGCTCCCCGAATTCGGTAAAATCCAGAGGCAGGAAAAAAGTAGGTCAGAGCTTTAAGACAGTCTTTTCTATCTATTAAAAATAAACATCTTAGCAGAAATTGCAAGATTCACCGATTTCTGGAACAAGAGAGCTACCGGGGCAACTTGACATGCAAGAATCGATTGTTCAATTAAATGCCAAATCTCAACATTCAAATATGGACTCAAAGTCAGTGAAACTTTGAGTCTCAGACATTTGTGATGAACAGAAAAAAAGTAATCATGGTAAACATAAAATATTTAACAAAATACATAAACCATTCCAAAGTACCAGAGCTAGTTGCTAATGCACCATGAGGTTTTAACCTAAAACAAAGCTACGGATAAAATCATCCGTATATATTATCTAATTATCGACCATAATATCCTAAACGTACGCCCACCCTCGAACTTTGGCACATGCACCTCCCTTTTATGTCAAAGAAAATCCCCCGATATATTGCCCACCCTCCAAAAACAGCAATTGCGAAAAACTGGAGACACCTAAGCAGTCTCCGGACGCACGCACGTATGCACCAAACAAGAAAGCTGCGCATGAGCCTGCTCCTTGCGAGTGACGAAACGCTCTATTTGGCCCGATGCCGAAGTATTTTCCAACACGACCGCCGGCTTTCCTGCTTCCCTAGCATCGCTCTTAGTCGCTTGTTTCACCCACCTGCTCGTTGCGCCTGGTTGGTTTTTCTACTTTCTGATCGCTCC
Source organism: Ixodes scapularis (assembly GCF_016920785.2). Lineage (NCBI taxonomy): Eukaryota > Metazoa > Arthropoda > Arachnida > Ixodida > Ixodidae > Ixodes > Ixodes scapularis. Next base: position 4,243,959 of record NW_024609884.1, on the reverse strand, counting down.
TTTTTTTTTTCTTAACTCAATTTATTTTTGAATTTGCAGATCAGCAATGCTAGGGAACCTAACGAAGGGAACATTGCGGTTTCGGAAACATGCTTTCATGGAACAAGCATTCTTGCTGTATGCCAGTCGGCAGTATTCATCTCGTGTATGCAAGCAATGAACTTCGCGATGGTAAAACTTTCAAAAAGGCGGGTGGGCGAATCTCAAAGATTCTCTCACTTGCCTTTTTTCTCAATCATCTCCCACGAAAAGTCGGGCATTCTTTCAGGGTATTACGTTAAAAAGACAAAATCGCAGCAGTGATCATAAACTGAAAAATCATATACTGTCTATTAATGACAGAGGGACTCACTGCTACACAAGAACGCAAGAAAAAAACCAAGTACCTGGTGTGCAATTTATGCAACAATGCACAAGCCATGTCGTACAATTGTGATTAATATGAAGGTAACACGCAATCACCAATCCCTACGACAATTTGCTTGATCGCGCATCCCCATCCCTGCTTCAAGCTTATTGCACGATTGCGGCCATCTTGCGTCACCCGCTGAAGTGTTGTCAAGGCTGTGGTCACGTGACCTTTGCGTCAGTTGTCATGTGACCTACAAATGGTAACCATGGTAGCCGTCTAGGCTAGACGGTGCTAGAGTGGGAGACGTAAAATGGCTGACCAGTGGCCGCATTTGCAGAGTGCAGCGGGGCAATCAGCGATCCAGCCGGGGGGTTTCCCCAGGAATTGAAATTAGGGGAAGTGTCTAAATTTATACGGGGGGAGGTTGGGGGGGGGGCATTGAGAATAGAGGAGTCGTTGCGAATTAAGGGGGTGCCATACGAAAAACAAGGGAGTGTGTGCAGGGGAATCACTGGATCCAGTGAATCGTTAGATCAGTGCACGCAATCGTTGACTGCTCAGTCCTGGCAGCGTCATGAAGCGGCAGCCGTGGCAATTTGTGCGCCTTATTACAGATAATTTCATGCCTTGCCACCCTTGGTTTGCAAAGCGCACACTTTGCCATGCCTGCCAATACAGAATGTTCCATATTAGTGAGTCACCTTATAGGCACAAGCAAACCTCCCGCTGTAATACGAGCCCGGAAAAATCGGCGCCTGCACATAGAAAGCTAAAACTTTCACAGAATGTGCACCAAGCAGGTCAGTCTTACTGTGTGAAGTTTCAAGGCATAGTTCTCTACCTGCAAAAATGAGCAACAATCTTGCCAAAGTAAAAAAAGGGAGAGTTTGCAGACAACCCGAGTTAGCGATGCTAATTACTTGTGGCGACATCTCCCGATATGCATACAGAGCAGACAACAGAGTGCATTGTATGCTCACTGTGCCTATCGGAAGATGGCGCCACAGAAGTAAATAGCGCCGCTAACTCTGGTCAGCGAACGCGCCCAACCTCAACTTTGGCAACTTTTTACCCGCATTTTCTTTAAGAAGAGAACTATGCCTTGAAATTTCCCACGCTAAAACTGAACTCTCAGTGCACAGTCGGCGAAATTATGAGCTTTCTACCTACAGGCGGAAATTTTCCCGGCTCGTTTTACAGCAGAAAATTTGCTTGTGCCATCCTATGGATCAGGAGTGTACCGACAAAGAGGAAGCCCACTCAGTGGTTTATGTCCAAAGGAACAGCAAGACGGCGACCGCTTGCCAAAACACTTCAAAGCAGACGTCGGCATCAGCAAAAAGCTACCCATAGAAGAGCAAACAGAGAAAGAAAATGTCGAGAATTGGCAGGTCTTCCTTTTTCCGTTTACATCCCGCATCTTTTCGCAAAGTCGGTTTTCTATTCCTGTGTCTTGGCAACCAGCCACCGCAGTAGCCGTTCTGTCAGACTTCGCTTAGGGGAAATATTGCGCCATTATTTCACAAGCAGCACTGGCCCAACAAGCTGCATTAGTATTTCACTCACCAGGAGCCACCCCGAAGAACCCATACTCTGGATTGATGGCCCTGAGCACTCCATTCTCGTCAAACTTCATCCAGGCAATGTCGTCACCCACGCACTCTGCCTTGTAGCCAGGCAGACTGGGTGTCATCATGGCCAGGTTTGTCTTGCCACACGCACTGGGAAAGGCAGCAGCAATGTACTTCTTCTGGCCCTTGGGGTTGGTAATGCCCAGAATCTGGAGAGCAAAAAAAGCAGACCTGCATGAGTGCCAGACACTACAGAAACTGCAAAACTGTCAGCACTGTCAGAGACAGTGCCAGTGCTTACGTCCGTTAGATAAATGCAGACACTGCAAATCGAGGGACACACATTTTGTCAAACAAGAACTGGCAACTCACCAGCATATGCTCGGCGAGCCAGCCTTCTCTCTGGGCAAGGATGGATCCCAGACGCAGCGCAAAGCACTTCTTGCCTAACAGCGAGTTGCCACCGTAGCCACTTCCAAAGGAACAGATCTCATTGTTGGCGGGGATGTGGGAAATGATGGTCTTCTCTGGATTGCATGGCCAGTTGTTGATCGCAGGCTCTGCAAACAGGGGAGCAAACATTGCAGTATTTCTTTTGTCAGTACTTGGAAAATGCAAGCTATGCAGTTACTAGCAGGCACATTTTGCATGCAACTTCCTGAGCCTGAGCCTATTTCAAACAGTACAGCCAAGCAATGCCCCCCTCCCCTCCCCCCTCCTCTCCTCTCCTCTCCTCTCCCCCCCCCCCCAAATGCTGACCTCGTATGGGCCTTGCAAACTAAGACACCGCCAAGCCGTCAACGGCTCAAATGTCTTGTCAGTTACTTTATAAGCAAAGCAGTGGTTCGTTCCACTCACTAGCCATCGGCAGGGGCTGGCCAACAGAGTGGAGGCACTTGATGAAGCCGTTGTTGCCCAGGGCCTTGAGCACATCGGCTCCCATACGGGTCATGATGCGCATGCTAGCCACAACGTAGGGAGAGTCGGTCAGCTGAATTCCAATCTTGCCAAGAGGGGAGCCCAGTGGGCCCATGCTGAATGGGATCACGTACATGGTACGTCCTGCAACACAAGGGCACAAAAGGGGAGTTGTAAGCAGGCAGAACAAACATGCTAGCCCTCATATCAGGGCCAGCAACTGATCTCTGCAAAGGGTTTGTCAAACTGCTTTAAATCCAAAATATCAAAAGCTTCCCACATTTTAAAGGGCCACCAAAAAGTTACAATGCGAGAATAATTTGAAATTTGTTACTTTTTTTTTCATTTGCAAAAGTGAAAAAGAAATGATATCCTCTTTCCCCAGAATACCATACAATACCACCATATTACCACAAAGCAAAAAATAAACTATTTTGCAGCTTAGAGCTGCTTATCAGGGGAACCATGACATAATGTTTCCCGACACATGCCATAGCAGATTGTAGAGATTTATCAAGTTGAACAATAAGCTGCTCAATATAAAGTTGTGTGAAAAGTTGGATATTAGCAAGACTTCATTAGACTAAAAATTCAGAGGCCTAACTACCTTCTACCTAGATGCTACACCACCTTTGTTGCCGGACAACGAAGGCAACTTTGAGAACAAGCAGAAATGGTGAGAGGGATTCTCGCTGGAGCACAAAACCTGCTGGTATGTGCGAGACAGTACAGAACCAAAATCTCTGCACTCTTCTGCATGTTATAAAGGCAAACTGAATTAATCTGCCATATTCTAAATATTGTCTCATGGACCCTTCAAAGTAATGACTTACAAAGGTAACAGGCATGAAAACACCTTTTGTCGACCAAACTTTGCAAATTCACATTCGAAAGGCTTAATGTCTCGGCTCGTTAGAGTGGGCGACAAAACAAGACTCGCCCTTCATGCATCCAGGAAAACGTTCGTCCAGTGCCTTCTGGAGGTCCGAGGGAGACATCCAGTTGCCAAGAGTGCCCTTGACTCCCTCCTTGGGAGTTGGGATGGTGTCCTCTCGGCGATCCGTGCTGATGAATGTGCGGCTCTCAACCCGGGCAACATCAGCAGGGTCCGTACGAGCCAGGTAACTGCACGTTCAACATCAGCTGCCTCATCCCAGCCTCAAAATACCTTTTCACAGTAGTAACAAAGAGTAAAGATCTAAGACGAGCCTCATCCCCCCCCTTGTCACATGCCTAATGTTGCAAGTGATTTAATTAGCACCAACTTGGAAGAAGTACATTTCTTGCCAAGGTCAAAAAGTTGCCGTCTACAAAAGGAGACATGCCACATAATTTGAGATTAGTTTAGAAATGCTATGAACACTTTTCCAGCAAGCTTCTGCACATGCGTACACTCCCTCCCCTAGGCCTATCTTCCCGCTGTCACCATTTTCAGCGGGCACCGACCGTCCCGCACGACCAACAATGTCAGCACCTATCTTCGCGCATATTTCGTCTATTTGGACGCTTCGTTTTTTAGTATTGTTTAGTTTTTAGTATGGGGTATATAAAGGGCAGAAAACTGATACAATGGCACGATGCCAATGTGCTTTGACTGGCGGAAGCGCGTTGAGCTAGCCTTCATTTGTACATTGCAGACAACTCCCCAGACGGCCTTCATTACTCGAAAAAGGTTCATTGAACAAGTCCTAGTAAAACACCAAATTAGGAAACTTAACACCCTCTCTGCCAGGCTGATGCCTCAAAAATAACAAGTTTTAATATATAATATGGCCTCATATGCGGCTCTTCCAAGGAAATACTTTGAAAATTCAGCGATAATGTCAACAAAGATATAGGGCATACTGGCCTTACCCCTAAGGTAAGCACGAGCCAATAGAACTGGAAGAGGATTCTGCTGTGTGTGCTCGTGCACACAAGCAGTACAGCCTAGGCCAAAGGCACATGCTCTATCAGGTTCTCTCACTTGCACAGTCGCTTCCAAAGCAAGACACTTGGCTTTGCTAGCACAGTAGGGTGAAATAAGGTAAGGCAAGTTATCATCGCACACGAAAAAATGGTAACAAAGCAGAATATATTGCTGGAGGACCTAGCGGCTTGTCTTTGACTCTGAAGAGTCTAAGCTAAAATGTATTATTCTCGAGGTTCAAATCTCTGCCAATTATTTCTTGTATTACTCTTATAAGTTCATATATGTATCTGCCAATATGCTTTCTAGTTTTATTTTCAAGTAAGAAAGCACTACAAATTTCTTCAGCTTGCATCTCAATCCGCGAAATACAGGATCAATAAGTGTCAAAGAAGGAAAGGACAAGAAAGAAATATCGGCGTTAAAAGAAACAAAAATCTAGTTCTGGTCATACTAGAAATTCAGCATATCAGATTGTGAAAACTGCATAAGCCGCACAAATTAGTCAAACTGCCAGGTCAGATAGCAAGAGATAAAGGACATGGACTATGCACTGTCCCTGTCGCATGCAAGACTGTGGCCCCACTTTACAGAACAGAAGGTGACTGAAATGGACGTAGGATATGAGCAAAATTATCGTTGCAAGCCGTTCCTTCCAGTGACCTTTGATAAGACACTCATACAATGGAGACCTGTTTGCTCTCAATGCTACGAGCCAAGTCTGAGCAAGACTTTGTACCAGTTTTGTTTCAAACCCCGGTCGCTTTTACAAGAGCTTATCTCAAGTGGTATATTGGGCTGAACAAAAATAATATTAGAAACATGAGCCATTACCAAAAAAAAAAAGAAAAAAAAAAGAAAAAAGTAGACCTATTTATTCAGACTAAGATTAGAACTCATGAAACTCCAGTATAAAAATTTTCATATACGAAACGAGAGATTGCTCCAGTTTCTACAATACACAATTTTTCTTGTTTATATAGTACAAGACCTTGAGGGCTCTTGATCAGGCTACCAGCTCCATACATTTATACTTAGTTTAACAGAAACCAGCTGGACCCCCTGATGGGAAATTCCAGCAGGATAGCCTCGAACTATACCATTCAACTTCTGCCCGAAGCGTCCAGAAAAGAAAGAGCTGAAGTACCAGTTGCGATACTTGGGCAGTGGAACAATGCTGCCGGACTTGAGCATTAGGTCGAGGAGGTGGCTGTTCTCAGCATCGCTGCCATCGCACACATGAACTGTGCTGGGCTGGCAGATGCGCTGCTTCTCCTCCACGTAGGCCCTCACTTCCTGTGGTAGGCTGCTCAGCGTGGGCTGCTGGCGCAGTGCTGAAGATGTGCTCAGCGCACGGGCCACGCAGACCTGTTGCTTTAATTGCGACTGCAGACATTTCAAAGACCTGCAGGCAACCAAGGCACCAATGAAACTGTTCCGCTTGGTTCAGGAACACAGTCCTAGACAAAGTCCTGGACGAAAATGGGCTTTGCAATTGCCCAAATAATTTTCTGCAATTTTGTTTTTTTATTTCCGTAACAAAATAACACAGTGGCCATATAGAATTAGTTGTTGATGTTATTTCCTAGCCATGCAGACGGTCAGATTTTGGAAGCATGTACCCACCACCCGATTACATTTCTGATCAAAATTCGAGCTCGCGGAGTTAAAAGGACGATTTATGAGACACCGTAAATCTTTGAATTAATCACCTCATAAAAAAAAAAAAAAATCGCCACTATTTTTCCAACTTTTCAATGTAAAATATAAGGCAAATATGTTTTCATTTAAAGGAACACTGGAAGTCAAAAATCAATCTAATATTTAATTATTTATACGTTGAGAGTCACTCGTTTGACAAGAGAATGATGATTTACACTCCCATTCGCTACAAGCACGATTGACAGGAGACAGACATTGAGGCCCATAAACCATCATTTTTGAAGAAGAATGACCGTATTTTGTTATGGTTAAACTCCCAATGGCTTCATTCTTTTGTCATAAGCTTTCTTTCTATTGGGAACTAAACCAGGTGAGTCATTTAAGGCACGTACACCATATTTCATTACTTTATTATAATACCCACAGAAGGCACTAAAGTACACACATTGCAACCACAAAACGAATTATAACACAAATAAAAAAAAATAAGAAGAAAAACAGAAAAACGCGGCACGGATCACGGTATGGGACATTCGGCTGCAAAGCAATGTCCCAAACTGTTATATCATGCGCCCACCTCAGGCTTCTCAGCGCACTCCGGTAACCAAAATGCTCCTCCACGCCAGCCGCTTTGCCCAATACGCCGGTGCAAAGCGGTGAAGCCCTCTTACACGCTAAACGTGAACCTCGATTTGACGAGAAATTCGGATTCCCGCGCAGCCTATGTGCGAGGTCTCCCTTCCTCGATTTTACGAAGTTCCCGATTCAACGAAATAATTAGCGGGTCCCGGTGACTTCGTAAGGCCGAGGTACAACGTTCTGTCTCGAGGGTTTTCTGCAATGCTGGCAAATGCACGGGCGCGAGAGCTTGGCTCAGTGGAATGTTCTGTTTGCACGAGCACTCGTGCACAAAAAGAGCTACGGAAAACCAGGCCCTCGCGCCCGTTTGTCTCATTCAAGACACTTGGGAAGAAAGCACTGCCAAGGCTTGACCTCACTATAACGTGCATCAATGTTTTTTGTTTTTTTTTTTTTTTTTTTATAGGACGATGCTAATGTTTATATACTTCGTCTCACCCTAGCATGGACTAACCGCGAAGGCTGTGCTAGCGCGAGCGGCCAGCCTTGACTGCCTTGACTAGAGCACTTGCTGCACGAGCGCTCGTGCAGTCGCCGCGGCTTCATTCAAAGCGACTAGCTCGCGCTTTTAGTACGCGCGGCTAACAATAGTCCGTACTGAGGTGAGACGAAGTATAGTACCCGATACCGATGGCACGCGGCCTCTGGGAAAATACCAAGAAATAGCGGGCAACAAATTAAGATGCGGCCGTAGCATAGTCAGTGCCCAGAACTCGCTTTGAAGACCATTTCCGCTCTCGAAAGAGCGGAAACGCTCTTTCGAGCACTCCAGAAGAAACAAGAAAAAAGAAGCGTCGCGAGCAAAATGGTCAGATGTCACCAGCACACATAGGGCGCCAGTTCATGATGAGACGCGATCTTCACGCGCCACACCGCTCGGTCGACGTAGCTTTGGCAGGGCTCTATTTTGGGGAACTCTGTTTCCAGAAAGCTGATAAGAAACCAGCGGTTTGTTGTTGTCGGTGTTGTCTTTTTTTTTTCGCCCGGCCGAGTTGTATGCGCCAGCGCAGAACTTTCTACCGAACTTCGAAGCATTCGAAGGTAGTTCGTTCGATCATATGTTCGGCGCGAGTGCTCCAGTTGCGGCATGGCTAACTATAGCTTCTCCTTAAATCCCTGCACTATGGCGGAACAGCTGACGTCGCGAAACCTGACAAACTAAACACTGCCGCTGGATTCTGGTTAACGCAAAAAAAAAAAAAAAAAAAAAAAAAAAAATATATATATATATATATATATATATATATATATATATATATATATTGCCGTGTTTTTTTTTTTTACCACTAATCAACATTACTAGAGTGGCGGAAAGTGCTTGTTTGGGGCACTAACCAAGCGGTAAAATTTTATGCCCGTCAATATTCTTTCTAAGTGAAATGTGCTCGCGGCAAGTGACGGAGTCTTTTGCACAAGCTAGTGCCAGGATGTCCAGACCGACCGGAAGAGGGCGCAATTTTTAACATAGGAACGAGATGTAGTATTTACTGGCCGCCCTAGTTCAGTACGTAACTGCCGAGTGTGTGTGTGTGTGTGTGTGCGCGAGTTGATACTGATTAAGTTCGCACAGTCCAAACATTTGTTTCTGGCAGGCAATAAGTTATTGTTGAAGAGGGACCCGTTCACTCAAAACTGCCACGACAAGTGCCCTCCCCATCACAATAGGCGTCACAAATTCCTTTAGTTGAAATGCAAAAACGATGCTTCGATTAAATCGAGTGTATTTTAAGGGTGCACAACGCTGTTTTAGCTGTGCCTCACAATTACTGAAGCACGCGAATGACCGATTCAAGAAGTATTCGCAGGTCCGGCAATTATCAGCTGAACACCATCCCAAAGCTGCACAAAAAAGAGAATGGCACAGCTTTTGATTATGCGTGAGAGCCGAAATGTCTCACCGTTCGGTCTGGCGAGAGTTGTCCAGAGAAGAGGACGGCAACGACGCTACCGCGCCGGTATCGCGTCGAACGAGGACCTGGGTCGATCCGGAGGAAGGCATCTTCGATAAGCCCGCGTAGAGGGTTTCAAGCTCGCTACCTGGGTCCTAGCTCTGCTCATCACTGACAGCTGCCCCGAGCTTGGAGTCTTATAAAGCCGCCAGGGGGGTTAGAGCGCCATGCGGAAGCGACCCCTTTCCCCCCTCTCTCGTCCCTATGCCCACAACCAATCGGAGCGTCGGAATGGCCTGACGTCACAGACATTACGCGAGAACCAGTGGAAGCGAGATATTGGAAACGTTACCGCTGTCTACCCCCTCCCAACTATCTTGTTTGTCTCGGTTTCTTCGCTCGCGTACGCAACAAGCGTCGCTCTGCGAAAGTAGCGATGAATATTTTTCCATCGCCGATAAGAATGACGATGTTTGCCACGGTTGCGCAACGTTCGACAGTCAACGAGGCGCGAGTTAAGATCCTTCCAATGAAAGCGCAAATAAAGTGTACGGAAGGACGATACGACGCCCGCTCTGCCACCAGATTCTCTCGTGCGTCACGGAATATCTGCTGCGCACTCCGTCCAAGGGACGGAGAACCACGATACCCTCGCGACTTCCAACTTGGCCATCAGAATCGTCCCGAAGAACGCTTATTCAAGTTTGTCCGACGAGCAAACAGCCCCCGTCCTTCCGTATGCCTTCGCCCCAAAGCACCCCGATGTCCACCGCCATACAACGGAGTTGCGGTCAAACCATCCGCCGTCCACTTCCGACATAAAAAAAGAGCGAACCTGTTTAGTCTTGAAATGAAAAATTCGTCAACTTTCCGCCTTCCCAAGTGCCAAGAGCGCGGAGGAGTTTAGTAAGGTTCCTCGCAAAATCACAAGGTAGGTGTTAAAATATTATATAAATCGAGATTTCAAGCCACAAATTCAAGCGCACGATAATTACTGCGGTTAGAACGCGTAGACGTACCCAGAGTACGCATCACTGCAGTGATTATCGTGCACACAAATACCGGCGACCGCCATCAGAATCAGAGTTGCAATTTCAAAACATCAAACTTAAAAAAAAAAAAAAGACAATTAAGTTTGTTTAGAGCTTTGCCCAGTTTCGCTTTTCTGGCACGTCTGCTTTTCGTCTGTACAACCTCCTGTTTTTTTTTTTTGTGTGTTTTTTCTTCCCTTTTTCCTTTCCAAGTGCAACAGACGCCAGCTTGCCTGACCCGCCTGTTTTTGTTGCGATGCATTCTACGCTTGCGCAGGTTGCTCGAGTTTATTTATGAGCGTCGAAGCAGCGTTTGCCGGCCGCCATGCATCTCCGACATCGAAATACGACGAAATACGACGGCCCAAAAAATGCCTGCGCACGCGACGTCACGGCACTGTGCAGGTGGTTATTCGTACTCATTGTTCGTTTCGAAGCCCGTATACGGTAAAAAAATTAACACGGTAGAAGGAAAGTTCCAAGTCGATTAGCGTCTAGCATGGCAAACCGGGTGACGTCAATGCAACCTGTCACCGCACAAAGTAACTTTTTTTTTTTTTTTCCTTGCGGGCGCACCTGTGCGTGGAAAATAGTGAGATGAGCCAATAACCGGCAGCAGTTGCCGAACTTGAGGGCCGTAGCAACAGCGCGTGCTCAATTCCTCAAAGCGGAACGAGTGCTGATTGCAAACAGAAACTGATGGCGACACTCTTACTTGAAATGCAGATCAAACTACTGTCAAGCCTGGTTCGCAACATGCAAGCCAGTTGCGTTCACTGCGACTGAAACGAGCGATGGCAGGACCATGCACCAAGAACTAGAATGTCTGAACCAGTCTTTTAGCAGTTTGGTTCGAAACCCTGGGTCTCTAGTTACACACAGCTCATGCACAAGCGCACATCCACTGGAGTGTTTAAGCTAAATCGGGCCTTACCATTATACAGAGCGTCGCATCTCCCAGGTAATAAATGCGCATCCCACGGTACTCGTGCCCGTGGGATGCGGTAATAAAGGGCCATTCACAGAATTCATTAGAAGTCGACCACCAATCGCGATCAACTTCGCTCACAAAACAGTTTGAGTTGACGCTATCTGACAGCTGGGTTCCTTTTATTACCCTGCTTGTCGGCCTGGGGATTAATGAGAAATTCGAGTACGGTCGGGACATCCGTACCGCCCGCTGCAACAGATCCGATCCACCGCTGTTGCTAAGAGATCAAACCTTAACGTTCAACCTTTTTGTTGTTGTTGTTTTAAGACATTCGCGAACAGGTGGAATCGCCACTGCACTGCGGCGATTCCATGCTTATTGGAACTTGCCCCATTTCCAAGTTCATTTTATCTCGAATCACTGTCTTTTGTTCTTTTTCTCCCTTTCGATCAAGTATCTTTGCTCGTTCCACATCATGCACAATGCTCCTATTTTCTTTTTGTTCGCCAAGTAAAACTCGAACACGCAGGGAGGTCGACTGGTACTGCAGATGCCGTCAACAAAGGCTTCTCCTTTTTTTTTTTTTTTTTCTCGCCCAGCCGGTTTGTAGTTTGTTTCGAGGCAACTCGGTTACCGCCAACCCCCCCATTCCAAGGAAAAGCTCCTGTCCCGGCACGCCCGACCGCCCCGCGGCGAGTGTCACGACCAGTCACCGAAAACATTAGTTTTCTTTTCACGCGCGGAAAGAAAACTTGAAAAGTGTGCATGCCGTAGAACTCAGCTACACTTTAAAATATGATTATCTCATCATACGCGTTCCGCAACCGCTAGCTAGCCTTGTACCTGCTTCACGAGTGGTAACTTTACACCCGTGCCACACGGGCAACTCAAATGCCCTTTACAACGAATGACATCTGTGTGATCGGCGAATCAGCTTGCAATCTGTCGCGCGTGGAATGCGCTACGCCCGGAGTGTCGCGCGCTGATTGGCCGTCTGCTCAAATGTCATTCGTTGTAAATGGCATTCGAGTTGCCCGTGTGGCACGGGTATAAGTGCACTGCTACGCTTCTCACGCGTTCAAAGACTTTCTGAAACTTACTGACTTATTAGTTTTCGATGACGCTGAGCAAGTTTCTAATTGGAACCATATGTCTAGTTTCACCAATTAAAACGTTAACGAATTTTAATTAATTAGCCGACTTATCCTAATGATTAGCCACTATGTCCCGCTCGCCGCATAAATCGCACAAGTGTAAGTTTTCACGGCTTTTTTTAAAACAAATCTATAAAGTTGGGCGTTTCCGTGCACTAGTTTCAGACGCGTCACGAAGCTGCAACCATGCGGTATGATTGCGTCAGTCACCCAGCGGTCACGCCAGGTGAGGTCACGCTTGGTTTCGACGATCTTCCACCCGCCTCGATCGCCGTAGTCCATCAGTTCTTGAGCTTCTATAGAAAAAAAAAAAAAAAAAAAAAAAAAAAAAAAAAGAGCGGCTCGTACACCGGAACGGTCAGCTGGGATCTGTCAAGCGTCCAATGCAATGAACGAGAAATCCGCGCGCCCCCACTTCATGAGCCCAGGAGACTGCGTGCGTTACCTGAGCTATGACGAGGTACGTCTGTGCCCGGACAGATCCGCTGTTCCACACCCGGCGCACTCAGTGCGCACGAGCTGTGCGTGAACATTCAATCGGACACATGCTGCGGGTCAATCAATGCGACTCGACAAAGGCAGGAGCCCCGACGGCGGAAGAGTAAGAATGCACTATCGTTATCTATGCGGTGTTCGTATGACGACGACGCTGAACAGCCAGCGCCCACGGACGTCACGCCCGCGGTTCGCAGAACTAAATCTCGACATTCCCATTTTTTTTTTTTTTTTTTTTTGACGAGGCGATCTGTACCTTGTCAAGCAAAACTCCTTTCAAATGTTACGGAGTCGACAGGTTGCCGGATCTCGGCACAGAAAGAGCAATCAGACTGTGAGCAACGGGCAGACTAGTGCCACTAAATAAGCTACGCTTCAGTTTAACGACACTCGACCATATTGTGGCTTAAAATCGTGGCTGCCAGTTATCTGAAATCACAGGAAAGGCTTTTCCGTCCTCCACAAATGTTTAAACAGTTGTCGACAGTGCAAAACAACATTACATGAGCTTCCTAACACCGAATCCTAATGCTGAGGAAGTCGCACTTTTGAATCATGACGATCGGCAGTTGCGTCTGCTCTGCACAAGCACCCAAATGGCGGCGCCCACAACAATGTCGGGGAACGGAGTGCCGATACTCTAAGCGCAACTCATTTTGTAGCTCTAGGGCAGAGAGCTTTTTTTCTTGTTTAACTGGTGACAATTGGAACCCGGCAGGAAATGCCGTCTGCAGAGAGTCGGGGAGATAGCTCCGGAAGGCAGAGTGCCAGAGAGAAACCCGCACGCATGTCTGATTACCCATAAACGTGGGATCAAAGTGCGGCGGTGAAGGCTGTGGATCGGATCGGCGCTTTCTATCGCCGAGTTCTTCGGACGATAAAGATGTCCTTCAACGGGGAATGGATATAGGGATATGGTGGCTTAACCCCTTGTATCGGGCGATCACAGTTTTAACAGAACTGGATCACCCTTAAAAAACGATTTTTTTTAAACCGTTTGATTGAGACACGCGCTAAAAAAAAATCAATTTTACGCGAGAAAAAAAAAATTACAGAAATATTGACGACGCGAGATGAGATTTAGTCGGTAGTCACCTCTTTTCCACGTGTTTTCCCTCTCGGCATTTCAGGCGACAGGTGGATCGGCTTTGCCTTCTCGTTGAAGTGGAAAGAGCGAATGACCATCACGTTGAGGTGGAAGGAGCGAATGACCATCTCGTTGAGTTCGAAAGAGCGAATGACCATTCCGTGACGTCATGGACTTTAAGCCCAGAATTTCAAATAAATCTATCGCCGTCAATATTCCTCTACAATTTTTTCTTTCACTTAAAATTTTTTTTTTTTTTTCAAACTGTTGAAAAAAAAAAAAAACATTTTTTTTTTTTTTTTTAGGGGATTTTTAACCTGAGACTAGACGCTCCGCCTTCAGCGCGAGCTCGCTGGCTTCCGCAGTGCTCTGGTGGCGCGTGCCTGTGCGTTCACACTTGTGTTAGCAAGGGCAGAAAGCTCGCGCTGAAGGCGGAGCTTCTAGTCTCGGCTTAAGGTACAAAGCTAGTTGCGCGAGCGCTTGCGAATGAGACAGAAGACGAAGCCACGTGCTCTCGCAGAAGTGCGGGGCTGGAGCACTGTAGCCTGAACAATGTAGCACAAAATAGTTGACGCCTAGTATACACGTTTTCGCCTGGAGGCGCCACACTTGCATCAGTGAATGGGAGCGCACCATCTCACACGAAGATGGCGCCAAACCGCATCTCTCCCGCAGGCCACCTTGACGGTAGGTGCGTGGCAGCGGGTGTCTGCCCACGACGGAGGGACCTGTCTCCGACACGTTCTCAAGCGCCCAGGAGCGACCGAGCCTTCGAGTGCACACTGCGCGCTCATCTTTGATCGGCACCCTCGCGAGTGCACCGAGGACTCGCGAGCATTCGAGTCTTTTCCTTGAAGCGGTCGAGGGCCATCGGCCAGAAAGCGCGAGCCTGGAGTACTAGCCCCTCGAGACGCGTGTCCCCCTTATCTGGACGCGTGGGCCGATGCGGCCGCGTGGCCGCTCGGCTGTTCCTACACGGAAACCGGGCAAGGTCGGGGGAGCCTTCCACGTCTGGCAGACAACTGTCTGACGATAAGCGACGCGTAACCGCGGGGGGAGTCACCTTGGCAGGCGAGAAGGGCGCCCGCGGCGATAGCCGGGCCCTCCTGTTTACTCGGAGCTTCGTAACACAGCCCTATCTGCATACGCCTCCGGGGAGAGAGCGGACGCCCTTGCGGCTGACCGCCACGCGGTAGATTAACCGGACTGCAGAATCGGAGATATTAGCCTTTCGAAACCCCCTCTGTGACGGTCACGTGAGCACGTGGCCCAAGCTCCGTTACAGAGCCGACGTCACTGGAAAGTAGGGATCGGGTAATTGCTCCATTCACGTGCCACCGCTTAACGCTTTAATCGCGATTAACACGTCAATTTGTCAGGCCGGGTGAAACCGAGTGCTTTCATTTCTCCTTTTTCTTTTTTTTTCTTTTTTTCCTTTAGGAGGCAGCACTACAGGAAGTATTCAGTGGCCATAGATCTGTGCGCAACCGCTGAGCGCGTGCTGACGGCAAGCTTCCACAGCTCTTTTGCAACGTGCATTCAGCACCATCAAGATTAACGGTCTTAGCAGCCTAGTACTGTGAGCTCGTTCTGAGCATGCGCTCTAAATATCGCCCTCAAATACGGCGCCCAATGAATGGCGCCACTTTTCCCGGCATAAAGGGGCTTTAGTGAATACCCCCTATAAACGTGTGCAAACAAGGGGTCCCGACTGGTACCCCGCGCGTGCAAGCACATGCAGTATGCGCGTGATGATAGCTTTGGCAGGCCTGCAAGTGCGCCTGCCTCCTCACACGAGGAGGAAGGAACATGGCGGCCGCCATATATGCCCGGTTTGCAATCGTCTATTAGCGGCGAGATATTTCGGTGGCGCCCTCCTATGGTTCCTTCTCGTGACGTCATTACCTTGCGAACAACAAGTCCGATGGTGTTTGGAATTAGCACGATGGAAGCTAGACTGAAACCCTTGCGCTCCGAAACTAACACAGCCAACACCGTCAAAATGGAAGTTCTTGCATTTCTCTTATTTCCGTCGAAGCTGACGTCACAGTCAGACTCGGCCAATCGTGGCAGGCCGACCACAGCGACGCTTTCGATCGCGCACGTCGCCACGTTTGCAAGCACGGCGGCCCGACTGCTGCCCGATGCGTGCGAGCACGCGAAGCATGTGCATAAAGGTAGCCTTGGCAAGCTTGCAGCTGCACGTGCTTGCTCAGACGAGCAGGAATATGGTGGCCACCAGACACCCTGTTTGCAATCGCCTAGGCTGCCTTAGTTGCGCGAACGCCCGCGCACTTTAGCCTCTGCCAGTGCTTTATAATACACCGCCCCGCTCCGGATGAGTGCTTTCCCCTCAGCACGCGGCTACGCTGCGGCGAAGCGAGATACGCAAGACCGCGATGGTGACTCCGGAGGCTGTCGCTTCTCCGCAGTGCACCAGTGCCCGGTAAGTGCACTCAACGGAGTTAACTAGCCCACCTGAATATACACATAAAAACATTGCGGAAAGTTCCTAGTCCTCTCAGCGCTTAATAGGACGATGAATAGTCATTCAAAAGAATAATCGAAACTTCCGAAAAAAAAATCGCACAAGCCTACCACAACGATCCCGCCGTATATTACGTTAACAATACCGAGAAAGTGAAATTACACCCTGGCACAATGCTGACGCAAATTCCTCACATCTCGGTGAAATCTAACAGGACGTGACCGGGTAAGCCATTCGGCACAGTCTACTGCTAATCGCGCACCAATGTCATTGAGCGATCAGGTAGAAGGGCCACTTTCCTCGGAATATTCAACGTCGCCGCCGATGGATACACGCTCTGCAGTTGATGCAGGGAACTAAAGCCGATTTAGAGTCGAGTTGGCACAAGGAAATGGGACGGATGTTTGGGCCGCGTGTTAGAAACCAATGTTTATTCAAAACAAGCAGTAGCACTACCTACGCAGCTTCATTTGTTGAGATATTTACGGAACAACTTTTGATCGCAGCGTCACCACAACCAATGAAACACCGCAGGCTGAAATGATTCATAGTTTTGAGCAGCGACTAATCTTCCGACTGCTGAAGCACTTTTTTTTTTCTTCCTTTTCGCCGCTTTGTCCGCGTTAAAACCTTTTGCCCTCCACACCCCCCCCCCCCCCCCCAATTAAAAAAAAGGGGGGGGGGGGGAAAGAGAGCAAAATACAAATGGGATAAAAAGCGACCGCCTTCGCTGTAAGAGCAGCTGCATGCTCTCAGCAACCAATTTCCCGGTAGAATCTAGACCTGACTACGGCTACGATATCCAAAATACACAAAAAAGCAGACACTGACTTGCGTCACAGATGCCGACAAAAGCCCTCGACGTCAACCGCTTATCCCAGAGTGAGGATGCCCGTCAAAAACGCCGCTCCAGCAAAGACGTCCTCTTTTTTTTTTTTTCTTTTTTTTTTTATATCAATTGCCCAGCAATGAGCTTGACTCGCGAAGTGCGCATCAGCTGGCGTCAGCGGAGAGCACAAAGTCGAGAGGAGGCTCGACGGCATGCCAAAACAGAATGGTTTCAAGAGTCTTGTTTCGAGATGCATGGGGCGAGCACGCCGTTTGGAAAGCCAGGAAAGGCCCGCCTCGCCGAGACCACGGGCCAAGGGAAAAACAAGTCCGCGTGCGCATAAACCAGAGTCGCGTGTGCGCATGCGCGGTGGGACGTGAGAGCCAAGTGTTCATGCATGTCGTCCCGAAAAAAAAAAGGCGAGCGAAGACCTCAAAAGACACGACGAACCACCGGCGCGTTTATTTAGAAATTTTGAAGCTTCGCCGCCAGTCATCAATGATTCCTTCCTAGGGGGAGGAGACTTGGTGCATCTGAATATCCGTTGCGCGGCGCGGAATCAGCACGCGTGTCAGATTGCTCGCGCCTCGACCGGAAATTTAGTTCCAGATTGTCGGGGTACGGAAGCGTCGAGTCCTTGAAAGCGCACAACTCGGCGAGTTTGACTGGAATGTTTGGCATCTGGAAGGTGAATACGGCGGGGAAACTAAATATACGTCGGGTCCATAGCACAAAGACAAAGGAACTTGGCAGACAATACTCGCTTCCCGAGAAGCACTGACTGACGCTCCTTCGTGTTGACGAACCCCACGAATCACGACTTCGCGTCGCTGCGGCACGTCTCGGCTCGCGGGCACTTCGGGGTGCCAGCAGTTTGGACCGCGTCTTCGACGACGACTCCCTGTTGCGAAATCGCGCGGCGGAGCAGACGGCTGCCAAGTTATTTCTCTTCTGCTCGCTGGTTTAGAAGCTCAACGCAACTGCCGTCAAAAAAAGAAAGTTCCCACGAAACACCAAGACGCGGAAGGGAGCAAGCCCAAACCGTAGGAGCGAAAACGGGACCGAGACCAAGAGCGACTCAACGTCCAAAAGTTCCGCCTGGCCTAGGTGTCCCCTGTTAACTTTTTCTATCAATTTAAACGCCCTCGGCGACCAAAGTTCTAATTGCATACCTTCGTAGAAAAAAAAAAAAGTGAAAATACAGTTACCACGAGGAAGTGTTGGCTCTGTTTTCACGGAAGCGTTGCCCACATAGATGGAAAGATCCCGAAGAGGCCGAGTCAACGTTCGGGACGTTGTCTTCCTGTCACATTGCCTTTCTCTTCCACGTTTTGATGCTTCATAGTTTTAGTTAGTTAGAGTATTGGGAGGAGGAAATCGTCGCCCTCGGGCAACGTTACTAAAACACTCAGTTGGGAAACTCCCATAGAGACAGCTTTGAAAGAGTGGCCCCAAACTGTCTCCGAGCACCGAGCTAATAACGAACACAACGACACCATTTCTCCCGCAGCGGCCACTCGAGGAACTGCACGTGACTTATATTTTGGCGTTAAGAACAGATATTCGCGACTCCAGCAAAACGGACGCCGCCAAGCGGGAAAACCGGGAACCAGGCGGTCCAGGTCGCTCCGCGCCCCGCCGCGTCTCTGGTGGCTTTCGCGGACGCGTGTTGTCGGCGCGGCGGCGAGCAATGTAATTTGATGAAGGTCCGAAAATTTCTTAAGTTTGCCTGAGTGTTCATTAGTGTGGTGAAGCCTCAGTAGATTGTTTCTTTCCATCACGTGTTGGAAAGCCCGTTTATTCCACAACACACGATCGCGTGTTTTCAATTTTTTGGATGGGAAGGAATCACGGAAAAACGTTTTGATTTCTCGTCTGTCTCTAATCACAATCAAAGTAACGACTGCTTGGTAACTGATAAGCGGTTTCTTTATAGGGATGTAGAACAGTAGACTGAGATCGACAGACGAAGTGTTTTATTCGAGGGGACACCAATGTTGCAGACAAGTGAATGGGAAGGTTCGATAGCTGCTTTCCTTGAGTTTGGTTGTGCTGGATTAGCTTCAGGTTAATTTGAGCCACTAACGCCGGCCGGTGCGTTGGCTATTCATCTTGGCGGCTTTTCGCCGAAAAAGACCACATTGAAGGAGTTGGGCTAATTTCGCAATTACTTGATTCAGAGAACCTGCTCGCTGCACATGATTAATGAGGGAAATTATCTGCTTTCAAAAGGTGGGGGACGCGTCTCGCAAAGATAGAAGCTGTCACGTCATTAGGATCTATCGCGCCTCCAATACTTATAACCCCTGTCGAATCCAGCAGCAATATACGTCTACATTGCTCAGGTTGACCGGCCACAAAAAAAAAAAATTTATCTGTTTAGGATTCGAAGTCAAGTTCAATGCAGAGAGGTCTGAGTGAATCTCCGATGAAGACTCTCCTCAGCTTGTCCGCATTCGTCCCGTTCTACCGGCTAGAACCAATTGGCTAAGTTTAAGTAGTATCTATCTGTCTGTCAAATATACTTTTATTCAGCAGTTCACCCTAATAGTTAGTCAACTATGTTCATATTTCAACCCGAAGAACATACTAATATCGCTTTAGTGGGACCATAGTACGTAATATAATACATAACCGCATATTCATCAAAATGATTTTTCGATTGCTACTAAAACCTGAATTGAAATACGAGTATCAGCTGCTTAGTGAAGTGCCAGCGAGTTTACATGCTCCTTGGCTCAAGAAGCGCTTGCTTAATTTTCGTAATTTTCCTGCAGCCTGTGTTCTTGACCGAGCACACCAGTGCAGCTGTTTCTTATTTCTTGAAACGCAGACAGGCACAAAAGCTCAATTTCGCGGACAAGTAAGTCGCATGATCGAGGCATGCGAGTTAGCTAAACATTACTCTTGGTGGAACAATTTCGTAGCCCTCGCCGCTTTCCTTAGATGATGAAAACTAATTAGAGTCTATTACCGTTTCTCCGGAGCCCATAATTTCGGTTTTGATTGAAGTCTCCGCAGCGAAAGTTTGACATGAAAAGAACAAAAAACACCGGCAAAACAAAACTATGCTCGGCAAGTTTATGCGCACCGGCTAAACTTAACTGTCTCAGTTCAAATACCCATAAAATTGGGCATTCAACAAAAGAATAATAGTTAAATTGAATGCGCCACCCATTCAGGCGGCCCGGCCGAGCCGACACGACCTGGACTCAGCCGCCATGTTTGTTTGGTGGTGGCGCCCCCTATAGGTCGCTGGAGTCGCGAATAGCGGTAGAGGTTACAGGGTTTAAAGAAAAGTTTATTGACACTGCAAGACGTGTGCCACCCCCGTCTCCCCGGCGGACGCGCCGCGTTGAGCTACCGAAGTTAAAATGCACCTAGGGCGGGACGTGCTACCTGAAAGGCCCTTGTGCCGCAAAACCCTGAAACTAAAGATTTTAAAAACATAACGCGCCCCTCTTTTTGTACATAAACTCCAATAAATTTCATACAAAAAGAGTCTTTTTCGTTTGTTTTTACGCAAAAACAGGCTTTCAAAAAGCTCAAGGTGACCACAGTACAGACAAATGATAGAGAGTGGCGCTGTTCTCGCATTTAGCTCGGTCTCGGTGGACGCCAGCGGCCCAGGTTTCGACGGCGAGTTTCCCAACTGAGTGTTTTAGTAACGTTGCCCTCGGGCAATTTAAAGAAATGGCGCTGAATGGCCGTCGTTGCGTTGCTTGCGCCGAAGCTGGCGATGTGCCACTGCCATCTGCCGGCAAAATATCGAACACCCAAAAAAAAACTCACATGCAATAAATAAATAAATACATAAATAAAAAAACAGCGGTCCGGTTGTTTTAATAAAGGGTCCCCCCCCCCCCCCCCCCCCAAAAAAAAAAAAAAACACTTTTTTAAACATTTTGGTCGGGACACGCATTAAAAAAATAATTTTAGGAGAAAAAAATTTGAACAATATTGACGGCCATAGAGTTATTACAATAAACGCTAGAGGCTCAGCTGGCGCTAGTGTCTACAGGACTTCCGGTTGCAAATTGAAGCAGACAGCATGCAGTCTACATTTCCAGCCTCCCTGTGTATTCCTATGGGAAAACGCGCGTGAATTTTGTCTCTTCGCCGAAAAATAACATGAATAACTTTTGTCATTTCGATTGTACCGGATAGTACGTACCTTTATTGGCATTGTGAAAGTGTAATTGCTTTAGTTACAGCCTTTTTCTTTACCACTGAACGATGTTAAACTTCGCTCTATTTCAGGCCCAAACCTCTGTTTCAAGGAAGGTATGTGAAAACGAGCGACTATTCTAAGCAAAATAACGATCGAAAGGAATGTAGAGTGTGTTCAAGGTTTGCTAGCATTTCGGTGGTCCTTATATATTGCTAATATGCCCGTCCTGTCATTGGATGAAAATGACTCCATCGCACATATTTACGATCGGTTAAAGAAAAATTCGAACGCAAAAAATAAAGCACGTGAGCTACGAAAGGTGTGTCTTATTATTATTTCCTACGTAGGGCAGTTTTTATCGGGCACCAGCTCTCTCGCTCCCCCTATTTGCAAAGATTTAGAGCGTGCGGGTGAGGATTTGAACCCAGAACAAGCATCTTCGCACATATTCATGAGCAGAAAGAATAAAGTAGTACTTATTTATTGCAAATCTGACTACATGACGTGGCTTTCAATTTATTTTGATCGTCTGCGTGCACAAGGAGTTACTTATCCAGTGTTACTGCGTAGTTCTTGCCATCAGTCTTGGTTTTCCGCATGTCTTTCGATCGTTTGACACGTTTATCCCCCATGCTGGAAAGCGTCGACGCCGTGTTCGCGCTAACAGTGTCCGACAGTGCACATAAATACACGTACGAAGCGGTTTTAACACCGTTTTTCATACCACGAATTTGAAATAAAAATACTGTAACTGACCAATTACTTCGTCTGCGTGACTGAGAAATGTTCCAATGTGCCTAGTACGTACAAATTATTCGTGATATTTGCTCTTATAATCGAGCGCAGAGAAAAAATTCACCCGCTTTTTCCCATAGCAATGCATTACCGGAAGTCAATTTCTGACTGATTGCTGTCTGCTTCAAAATGCAACAGCACACTAGCGCCAGCTGAGCCTCTAGCGTTTATTGTAATAACTCTATGTTGACGGCGCGAGACGCGATTTAGTCGGCAGTCACCTCCTTTCCATTTTTTTCTCTCGGCATTTCGGGCGCGTGGAGGACAGGTGGATCGACTTCGCCTTCACGTTGGTTGAGGTGAAGAGAGCGATTAAACATTCCATGACGTCATGGACTTCGCGCACACAATTTCAAATAAATCTCTCACCGTTAATATTGCTCTAACATTTTTTTTATTTATTTATTATTTTTTTTTTTTTTTTGCGTAGAATTTACTTTACGACACGCGTGTCCCAACCAGACAATTTTTTTCTTTATGCATTCTTTAAAACGAAGCGCACGCTAGCGCTAAACTTAGCGCTTGCATTAGCGCACGCTACGCAAGAGTTTTAGAATAGCGTTTCTCCGTCACGACGCAAGCCCAGGCATCTCGCACTTGCAAGCCACAAGGATACAGTCACAATTTTTATTTCACACACAAATTGCCGCAACTTAAAAAAAAAAAAAAAAAAAAAAAAACGCTTTTTTGGTTTAAAGAAAAGTTTTAGATTTGTTTCAACATGAGAATGCGACGCGAGCGGTCGTTTGGTCGTGTCCGCTTGCGTCGCCTCGGCAAGACGTGTCTCGTGTACCGACCTTCGCCGAGAAATGTTTGCGCTTCGCGAGCATCAAGTTGCCGGTGACCTTTGCCCACCTTCCTGGGTTTTCAAAACCGAGTGCATTGTCGTCCCGTATTGCAAATCGCAGTCGCGAGGACGCCGCCGACGTCGCCCCCACGACGCCGCCAAAGCGGCCGCAGCCATATATGGTCATGGGAGCCGCCATTTTTAACTGTGCTCGTCTTGGCTTTACCCAACTTATCACGAATCCTCCTTGGTGGAGCGCTAAGACTCTTTGCGTACGCACGCAATTTCCCAAAAAATAGCGCACGCAAAGCGCAAAATGTGGTTAGCGTTCGGCGCATACGCAGTGGCGACGACGCTGTTCTTTGCGTACACAAAGCTTTAGCGTGCGCTGTTCTAAAACTCCTTATTAGACAGTTTTAGTGGATCATACGCCAAAGCTTTGAGCACGCAAATAAATTGCGGGTCGGGAGTGCGCATGCGCAGAACGAAATAGAAGGGCTAGCGTGTTGCGTACGCACGCAACGCTGGGGATTTTGCGTTGCGGGCTAGCAGGCTTTGCGGGAAGCCCTCGAGAGATCTCGGGCCAAGCGAGAGCACCAGTTTCAAGATGGCGGTTACCTGCGACTGGCGCAGCAAGGGCGACGCGTGGTGTTCGCGAAGTTCCGTGTTTCGCGAAATCGCGCAGTGTTCAGCTCGGCAATTCTTTCGGGACCTATACCGCAAGTCCGCGGTCGAATCAGATCGCCGCGTAGCTGAAGGAGGGCACAATGAAAATGTTCACCGCTCGCTATGTGCGTGAACGCTGCGATCTGCTCAACGCTAAGCCTCTTGGCGCAGTTCATCGACGACGGACGAGCGACTCTTCAAGAAATCGCCGAAGTTGTCGCTATGCACTGGACATCAGCAGGTCATGGATTTCTTCCCGCGATAACATTGATAAAAGGTGCCGTCTCCACTTGACGATAGGCGGAGGCTCCGTCATCGAATTTGGCTACGCACTCGTATCTTCCGTACCCCGCAAAAAAGCGCGCCTGACTGGTAACTGCGGCCTGGTTTAATTTGAAACAAAATTATCGGAAACGTTTTCATTTTCAATGTTTCTTTTGAGGAGCGCGGTGGCGCTATAAGCCCGCGGAATTCAACGGCTCTGGCAAACTGAATCAAAAAGATCATGCCAGATGTTTATTCGGCGTGGGTTATAACGCACGCCGAAAATCGGTCCGATCAAGTCGTTTTTAGCGTACGCTATACTATTGCGTATTGCGTATATACGTGAGAGCCAGCAACGCTATACTAAAACTGTCTACTGTCTCGATGCGCTCGTACGGGAACAAACAAACGCCGAACATTATTTTCACGAGTTCTAGTCAATAGTCAATTTATGGAGCAGTATGACTAGTTGACTCGGCTACAGAAAGCTTGACATCTATTGTCAAGAATGCAACGGATAGCTTTATACCGAAACGCTTTACGCGCTCTTCCCATTACCTAGCTGGTTTTCAAGAGAAAAAAATCGCCACACGAAAGAAGCTTCACCGTCATCGTTTGTATTAAAAAAAAAAAAGAAAAAAGAAAGAGGATTAGATGTGTGGTATTAGAAGTTCAGCATTTATCGCGGTCTGGTCAGAAAACTATACGAACAAGATAACAAACTGTACCTAAATGACATTGAGTATAAGTACAACCTAAAGAAAAATTTCCCCAAAAATTGCGGCGCTTTACGAAGCAACATTTCCGTGAAAATAAGTCAAATATTTGCCTCCGCGACAATAACGGTTATCTGTGTTCTCAGGCCGATATTGCAACTCGTTTTGCAGAGTATTGCAGTTCCTGCTATTCGTTTCACACGAGTAGCTCTTTTCGTTCCGTTGACGTTGAGAGTTCCGATTGTCTGTCTACATTTACTGTTTGCGTTGACAAGGTGTCTAGCAAATTATTATTTTCAACTTCCCCGACTTTCCAGGTTTTCCCTGGCAATTTCAGGGGAAATTCCCTGACCACTGTATAGGCAGTTAAGAGATAAGACAACACAAGGCACTGAGCACTGTGAGGATCATTTTGCACGGGCTTACTCCAATTTGCATATTCCGTATATTCGGGTTCGTCCAGTCCGGATTAAAAGAGCACTTTCTTGCCGCCGACATCCTCAGCGAAGAGGCCATTTCCGGAAACACTATGAAAACACGACACTCAACCACACACGTCAATAACCGAATGGTAGTATGGCCGCACGGCCGCCAAATTGGGGTCTGCGACTTTCCCATTTGTTACTAAATCTGGTAGCTCTTAACTGAATCTAGCCAAGTGTCGCGCCCTCAATCCGATTCAATCCAATCCAAGGCTTGGACTGGATTTGCGGGGCTCTTCCCTTTGCATCTGTTAGCATACTCTACATCGGGTGGGCAGAGCCCGCGCTCCGCTCTAAGCAGAATGTATTGCCCAGTTTTCTGCCCCCAAGTCCTCAAGCCTTTGCTCAGGGCACTCAATGGCGTTTCCGGCTCATTTTCCCTGATTGGGCTCGCTTTTTGACAATATCCCTGACAATTCCCCGATTTTTCCCGGTAGTTCGAATTTCCCTGACAATTCCCGGCTTTCCCGGTCGCTAGACACCCTGATTGAAGACGTTTTAGAAACTATAAAGGAACTGAAACCCAAACTATCAACCGGCATTGACGGCATACCTAGTTTTATTAGTAAAGGTTGTTGTTCTATTTTTGCTCCAGTTTTAATGCATATTTTCAACTTGTCTCTTGCACAGGGTTATTTCCCCGAACTTTAAAATTCTCTGCAGTTGTGAAGTCCGGTGATTCTACATTGGTTAACAATTACCGGCTGGTGTCACTTTTATGTGGATTTGCAAAAGTATTCGAAAAAGTAGTCCATAAGCGTCTTTACTTTTATCTGAGCCCGGTGATAACTGAAGCTCAGCACGGATTTTTAAACAGCAGATCGGTAGAATTTAACTTATTCTCATTTTTAAATTTCTCAGCGCCAAATGTGTCCAGTAAGGGACAGGTGGATGCGATTTATTTCGACATGTCGAAAGCGTTCGACCGTGTTAGTCACGATTTACTTCTACAAATGCTCACTCTGCATGGTTTCAGCCCACATCTGCGTGCATGGCTTTCTAGTTATATAAGAGGTCGTCGAAACTCTGTTCGTGTTGAAGAAAGCTACTCTGACGAGTTTGTTTCTAAATCCGGGGTGCCCCAGGGCTCCATCCTGGGACCACTTTTGTTTATTTTGTTTATCAACGATGTTGTTTCCTGTGTTAGCGACGCAAAAATTCTCCTCTTTGCCGATGATGTTAAACTATTTTTTAAGTGTGAGGTCCGTAATGGATCGCACTCGTCTTCAAGCTGACATAGAACATGTTCCAAATTTGTGCTTCAAAAACCACTTGACACTTAATGCCGAGAAAACTAAACATATTGTACTATCTAGAAATCGTGAATTCATTTCTTTTTCTTACAACCTTGAAGGCGCCTTGATACCCCGGGTATCTTTCGTAAGGGATCTTGGTGTCCGTATTGACAGTTCACTTTTTTTCAAAAAACACGTGTCTAGAACTGTTAATGCTGCGTTAAGAGTGCTAGGCATTATTTCCGGTTATGTCGGCAGTTCTGATCACCCTCTCGCTTGCTGCATTTGTTTAAGTCACTAGTAAAATCACGGTTAGAATTTGGCTCGGTAATCTGGAATTCATTATCTTTTGGTCAGGCAACAGAAATCGAAAATGTACAAAGGCGGGAGATAAGAATTGTGTATGACCGCTATATTGGAAGGAGATTTTTTTATCATTATGAAACGTAACTGCACCAATTTGCATTATATAAACTTGCCATGAGGAAGCAGTCCAGAGATTTTGATTTTCTTCCTAAAGTTGTTCGTGACCACGTCAGGTCAATGGATTTAATACAATCCATTGACTTCCATGTTCCATCAAGGGCCAGCCGGAATGTATTAACGTTTTATCCATCTTGCATGTCCCCTGTATCCCCTTAGTCACGGATTCAATTGGCCTTCAATAAGGAACATCACCTGGATATTTTCATGTGTCTTCGGGAATTTACCTTGCTTGTTCGTGAATGGATGTTCTTAATGAGACTTTTTATGGTATTTGTATTTGGTATTCTAGTTTTTGCGGTATTTGTATTTTAGTGCACCACAGTGGAGACTGAAAAGTTAAACATTTCGACAAAAACCCCGAGACTGGGACAAAAAGGGACGGACAAACAAAGTCTTTGAGACTGTGTTTGTCCGTCCCTTTTTGTCCCAGTCTCGGGGTTTTTGTCGAAATGTTTAACCACCACCAGCTCGTTTGCGCCCTTACCTTTTGTTCACTGAAAAGTTGTTTGTGGGCACAAAAAATAAAGAATTATTATTATAGGAATACGGATTGACGTCCTTTCGTTTTCTCTCTCGCCTCGTTTCGAGCTGGAACTTGAAAAGGTATAAATCAATGAGCGCCGACTGGAGTTTTGTCGGAAACGAACGCCGTACACCGGAAGCCGTGTAGCAGAGCATCAACCAAAGCGATCCGTTCGCGTCCCGCCTGTGCGCCAGTTCAGGCCAAGAGAGAAACGATCGTGAGTCAAAGCAGCCTGAAAACAGCTGGCCTGTGAAGGCACCCTCGTCCTACCCTGAACTATAGGCGGCTGCCAGCTTCCCGACAAGATTTGTGGGCTCACGGAATCGCGCAAGACGCGCAGAGAGTCCGCATGTCTAGCTGCCCCTCTCCTAATGTACAAAGCAAATGGCGTAACTTTGCAGAGGGCGAACACCTTGCTCGAAAGCCTCGGCACTTAACAAAGCGACGACGTCTGCTGCTCAAGTGATTTTGAAATTGTCTTTTCGTGGCGCAAACTCAACCTGCGCGCGCTCGAACCACACCAGAAAACGCAAAATGACAATCCTGCGGCGTTTTCTTTTAAGAACGCGATCATACATCGCGACACACTCCCTTCGAGATTTATATTAAAAAGGGGGCGTGTCCAGTTTTTGATAGAGAAAAAAAAAAAAAGGTCACGCGAGGTTCTTTAGGATTATCCTCCCTCTTTTATATATATATATATATATATATATATATATATATATATATAAAGGGTTTTAGTAAGAAAAATACCCCCCCCCCCCCCCCCCTTCTTGTAATTTTGCGTTTTCTGGGGTGTCTACGCGTTGAGTGTGCGCCATAAAAAGACAAAACACGTGTTCAGGAATCTCGGTGAATTCCGCACGCTTGGAGGGATAGCGTTTTTAAAGGAAGAAAATCAAGCGGTGAGCTGCACGTAGACGAAAAGTGGCGTTTTGACCAAAGCCACTGATCCGAGAGAGGAATTCAGAGGCATGCGACGGAATGCGCCATCCTGCTATAAACTTCATGTCACTAGTTGTGTGCAGTGCAGGAGAAGGCAACGTCAGGCGAAGAGAGGAAGGGAAGGAAGAGAAGGGCACAAGAGGGCGAGGGGAGAAAGGAAGAGCACTAGGAACGTTAGAGAGGAGAGGTTTCTCTCCTCGTCCCTATCCCCTTAGCCTCCCCAGTCCTTGTCCTATCTCCCCTCGCCTGGCGTTGCCTTCGCCTGTACTGCACGCATCCAGTGACACGGAGTAGTCTACAGTGAAGCAGTGCGAACCTGGCGCACGTCCATTCCGTCGACAACACACCGGACCTGAAGAAGTTTGGAGTGTCTTAGTCGCCTCGTCGGGTGCCGTAACGTGAAAGGCAGCCGCGCGGAAGTTGAGCATCGAGATCGGGCGAAGAAACGACAGCCCTCATCGGTTGGCACCAGGGGCGTAGCCCGGGGGGGGGGGGGGGGGGGGGGGGGGGGGTGGGGGGGCTTATCGGGCTTCAGCCTCCCCCCCCGCCGAATTCCAGCACATGCATTTTGACTCCCCCTCTCCGCACCCCACGGCATGGACATCACAGCCACTTCTTCCTCCTCCCCACCCACCCGAAAACAAATTCCTGGCTCTGCCAATGGTTGGCACGTCTTCAAAACAGCCTCTACAACGCGTAACCAATTGCCACGGTTGTTTACTTGGTCGCCAACGAGCAAGCACGCTCGCCAAGGTCACGCTGTCGAAAGGAAAAGGGCTCCGCCGACTTTTGGCTCACTTTTTTTTTTTTTTTTTTTTTTTTCAAGCAGTTTATGTTTGGAAGGTTCACGCCGATTCGGCAAATTTGTCACATGCGCAATACAAAACGGAAGACCGTTCGAATTTCCCACCCCTAGAATGCGCAAGGCGTCGGGCGCTCTCTAAATCATACATGTTTTACTATGACGATTTAAATCAAATCTTTCCACAAAAATAATCCCCAAAATAGATATTTACTTACCGTTTGTCTATCATTTGATTTATATGCGCACATGTTTCCTATTTAAATCAAAGAACGAGCGAGCGACGAAATATTCCGAGCGGAGCGGTGACCTCCACCTACACTTTGTTCGTCAGCTACGCAACATCCGATAGCCACAAAAACAGAACGAAAAACTACAAAATCCAGAAGGCTAATAGAACCGGAAAAGAAAAATCAAATTAAACTGGTATAGCCAATTAGAAAAAAAAAGCTGGTTTTGTTTTAGTATGGCGGGAATTAGAGCAATAAGAAGTCGACAATTAAACTGTACTTTACATGTACAGTAATTCTTTCGTCCGCACTGTTGTCACTGCCATGCTAAAAACGACATCGTGTGGTAAAGAATCGCTAGTTCCTTGCTACAGTGATTGAAATAAAATAAACAAGAAAGAAATCAAATTCATATAATTTATCTTTGCTATTTTCAGGTTTCTTAGCCTGTTGCAGGTTGAGAAAAGCAGGACCGGCTCCTAGCACCAAGTCCTCGACCGTTTAGCAGAGCGGACGCTATAGAGCCGAGGAGAGCAGCGTTCGCTCTGCTGAAGGGGCGGAGGGCGTTCAGGGAGGAGCTTCAGTGAGAAACGGTCGCTATCCATTTAAAGCCCATGTTGAAAGAACGATGCGTACAAAAAAAGAGTTCCGGGGCTACCCGACAGACGTCCTAAGCATGTCACAGGCGGTTGCAACGCACTCACTCAAACGCACATATCTGAACCCGCCCCGACATGTCCTAAACGATTCCGGAGATTTGCACGTCAGAAGAAAATGAAACAAAAACGCAAATCCAAACGTTTAAAAAAAAAAAAAATTATTAGCGCGTTGACAAGGTTATAAGTAATTTATAAGTTATAACTAATTTATAACTAGGGTTCCGTGTTTTCGGATAAATCCGAAAAACACTCGTTGGTAAAATTTTCGTCATTTCGGATTTATCCGAAAAACCAGGACTTTCGAGGTCACGACGGCGACAAAATACAAAAAGCAAAAAAGAGGACATATTACAAATAAATTTCATTAGAGGACAGAGTCACTGGTCTAGGTTACTTTCCTTTGAAATCTCGGACTACTCACGTTTATTGTTTTAGCTCAGGGGACTCCAAACTTTTTGGCTCAGGATTTGCGATCTGCCACTATCTTGAAAACCAAAAAATAAACAAGTAAAAAAAAAAAAATTAATATATTTACAGCGGGGTTTAAAAAAAAAGTGAAAAGAAAAACAACTTGAAAAATATATTTCAGTTTGAAATGCAATATTTAGTTAATCATTGCATTATACCGTAATTGTGAACCAGAGCTCACCGGGCATAAATAGAACTGCAGAGGAAGTTAAACTTATTCAGAGAGGGTAGAACACTAATAAGAGTGGTAGAACTGTGGTGATGGCACTACGCACTAGTTCTGATAAGAGGGGATTATGTATGTATGTATGTATGCATGAGGACTCAAAGAAATGTTAACATAGACATGAAACAGGTGGCTCAGAATGGTGGTGCGGGTGATGACAACGTGCAATTTATGTACTATATTAACGAAACAGTGCTGTCAGCTAGGGATCTGAACGGAGGTTTGCTGAGCGTCGCGCGCTTATTTTTGCGCCGGTAGCAGCGGTGGAAACGAGCAGCGGGCCAGGCGTTATCGAGAGGACCCCGGGCCGCCTCGGGTCGGTCGACAGGTCTCTGCGGGCCGGGTCTTGAAGACCCCTGTTTTAGCTCACCAAGGTTTGTACAGGACAACGGGTCATGGTACCTCTGGCTCTGGGTCATATTTAGGCGACCATACAATTCATGTGCTTCTTGGAGGAAAGATGGGTAGTGTTTTATTTAACAGCGACCGCTATGAACCAGTGGCGGCACACAGGGCGGTCCCCCCCTGGAGCGTTGCACCCGAGGCGGACCCCTCCCCCCTTCCTTCCTCCGCCCTCTCCCCAGCATTCATGCTTCCCAGCGACTACGCCGAGGAGTTTATTTCAAAGTATTGGCTCTTTGCAATATTTGTCTTGGGGGTACGGAAACGAAATTTTTGCTCTCATTTGTTTAGTTATGGTCTATATAGTGGCGGCGGCCCAGAAACACTAGCCTAGACTATTGTTTCTGTGCTGCCGGCAGGAAAGTGAAGAAAATAAATTTTAAAACGAATGAACAGATTTCAAGACTGCGCCTGGTGGCGGTCTCCGTTGGAATGCCGTTGGAATGCAGCATGGCTCTCTCGTGGAGCTACTTAGTCCGGAATGCGACTTGGCGGAGAACGCTTACAAGACTACTACGTTGTACGTTTTAACTTCCACAGTGCTTCCGCAACGTGCATTCCACACCACCAACATCGCCGTTTTTTGCAGACATTAGGTAAAAGCTTGATCCGAGGATGCGGGGACCTCCGTCAGGCCAAGCCAACCATACCCCCACCCCTTCTTCAGGGGATGCCCTGTGAACAACGCGCTCAAATATGGCACTCAGTGAATACCTTATGTACATAGCTTGCAGGTGTCACCATTGCCGAGTACTGACGGCTCTTTCTAGTTACTGGTTCCCTCGGGCTGCGGTGTGAAACACTGTGAACCAAACGTTCGTGGCACATAAAATACCGGCATGGCCGCAAATAACGTGACGGGCAAGCTGTGTATAAGCCATAGGAAGTAAAGTCCTCGGACATTACTAGTAGGCGAGATTGTCACGCGTTCACGCCTCCAAGCGGCAACGCTCGCAACTACAGTATCCTTGGCCGCGCAGGAGCCATTGACGTCACGAGCGCGATACGCATTGCGCTTCTCGCTGGCTGATTTTGAAGCAAGAGGTAGAGCTCGCGGCCACGACATATCGTTTCCGTACACCTTTAATATTGCCAATGACAAAACACGAATGCCAAATGCAGCTGCAGAAATATCACGTGATACAGGTGAGTTCTGATGAACTTAGGGTACGTTTGTGTCCGGACTTCTACATTTTTATTCGGAATTTCGAGAAAATCAAGGAGAACACAGTAAAATTAAACGTTGAATTTCAGAAATAAACTCCGACAAACCCCGGTTTTTCAGCGAAAAATAAAACTTCGAGTTAGTCAAGCTATAAAACCAGTTACCAAGCCGTTGACTATAATATACCATGTCAAACGATAAAAAAAAAAAAAAAAAAAAAAAAAAAAATTAAAGAAAAAGTACGATATCTTAGGCGCCAGCGAGAAATCTTATTTTAGCGGACTTTGCTTTCGCTTCCGCTGCAAAGATGCAACTGACACTGGTGACTGCAGTGTCATTCATGCTTAGAGATCGCAACCATCTTGTTTAGCATAGCTGAGGGAGAGAGAGATGCTCCAACTTTTGCAATGATACAGCAAGAAAATGAAAGAATGTCGATGTTGCAAACATCAAAATCTGTGCGTCATTGATTTTCTGCTACATTGTCACGGCTAGCAAAGCTTTCGCTGTGCTCCAGCGCTATTAGTGACCTGCGAGAGCGTGGCTTTTAAAATACGGACGAAAAGTGTGGGAGAAAAAATTATATACAAAGTTTTTTTTTCAGCTTTACAGACTTGTTTTAAAAAAAGCCGTGAAAGTTACACTTATGCGGTTTGTGCAGGTGAGTTATACGGCCAGGGGGACATATATAGGGGGCTAATTGTAACGTCGGCTAATTATTTAAAATTCATTAAATTTTTAATCAATGAAAATAGACATATGGTTCCAATTAGAAACTTGCTGAGCGTCATCGAAAACCGCTAAATCAGTGATTTTCAGAAAGACCTTGAGCGCGTGAGAAGCGTAGTAGTGCACTAAAGTTACCACTCGAGGAGCAGGTACAAGGCTAGAGGTCGCCGGAACGTGATGATAATCTAATCATCCACGTTCCGCAACCGCTAGCCTTGTACCTGCTCCACAAGAGGTAACTTTAGTGCGCTACTACGCTTCTCACGCGCTCAACGTATTTTTTTTAATTACTGATTTAGTGGTTTACGATAAAGGCCCGTTCACACTCTTGCGACTGCTTGCGACCTCTTAAACCTGGGTTCCTTAAAACTTCTTAAACCAGAGGACACACTGGCGCCATCTATAGGGAAGCAGTGTAAACTCGGCGGTCCGGCATATTTTTTTTTATTTCTCGCGCAATATCCTTTCTTTTTTGGCTCGAAAAGCTTTTGTCAATGTTATAAACGAGCCTTTCGATGGGTATTACGCACATTTGACCTCGGAAATCCCGCAAAACCTTCGCTTTTGTGAAATGCAGTTCTAGGGTCACCGCATAGATGGCGCCACAATGTCAGTGCGTTCCGTCATTCTAGAAACATTTAAGAAGTTGTAAGAGATCTCGTCTCTCTCAGTCGTACTCCGTCGCAAGAGTGTGAACGGGCCTTAACGCTCTGCAGGTTTCTAATTGGAACCAAATGTATATTTTACTTAAAAGTTAACGAATTTTAATTAATTAGCCGCCTGATCGTTACGATTAGCCCCTATACTATGTCCCCCTGGCCATATAACTCACCTAGACAAGCCGCATAAGTAACTTTCACTTTTTTTTAACAAACCTGTAAAACTTTAAAAAAAAAAAAAAGAAGAAAGAAAACTGTATACATACACGATAATGCATGATGCATGAGCGCATTCATTTCCCGATTTGCTATTAATATATTCCGGCTCTACGCAAGATAACATCAACCTGCTCTGCCCTTCATTCTTAACCTCCGAAGTAAACTTCCTGGGATTGTCATCCATTTTCCACGCTCGTGCGCAGATACCACAGTTGCCTTGCGCGTGGTGTAAACATGCGGCCTATCTACAGGTCGATCGCGTCTGGGCATTCCGTTCGAGCATCGACATCAGACGTAACCGACCTTCAATTTTTGCTCCCTCTTATTACGTTCCCTTCACTTCACCATTACCATAGCAAGCCAGGTTATTGTCACTGTAGATTTAAATGTGTCTTTCTCAGCAGCATTGGCCTTCGTGGAGGCTCGTCCACGGCCGTTTCAGTGGCTCGGTAAGACAAGAGAAGGTCAGCAATGGAAGCTGCAAGTCCAGTTAACGATACGAGGTGATGGGACCAATCAAGAGGCGTATAAAACTCAAGTCACTAGGCCTTTTTTGTTTGTTTTTGTTTATGGTTCGTTCGGCGATGCTAGAACACGTTTAAGTACAGAAACATGACGAACACCATGACGGTGCGCTTTTTATGCTGCGTCGGTGGTGAAAAGGTGAAACGAAGTACAGTCGCGATCTTGGTATATTTTGTAAGAGCGCGTATAATGAACGTTTTAACCAGGGAACAGGCACGTCAATTAGTGATCTCTTGGGCGTTTCGTCCTTTATCGGAAATCGACGCGTGGTCCGAGAGAGGGACGCAACGTGGCGTACCTGGCAAAGTGGCGTGACACCTTGGATTCCGGTCGCTCGTCACATTCCATCCAATTAATTGGTAGCCTCGCATACGGAATCCCAAGGAAAGTCAAGAAAGCCCGTTTACCATGGTCTCCCTAACCCTCATCTGTATTCCTCGTGCAACGTGTTGCTCTTATCTCGCAAAATCGCACTTGGCCAACTGCCAATGTCCGGAATGCTCGAAAAGATAGCGGACACTGTACACAGGTTAAGAAAAAAAAAAAAAAGAGACAGAAGCGAAAAGCGCTTCGTGCTTTTGAAAGCGGCGGCACATATCTTCACGACGATAGGAGGCACAAACAAAATTCAGGCGCACCTAGGCGACTGACGTAGGCAATGAACAAAAGGCAAGGTGGCAAAAGTACTGGGGAGGTTACTCATAAAATACTGAAATGAAATGCAGAAACTGAGGACAATTCACACACACAACTTGTGTGCGAGTTGTCCTCAGTCTCGGGGATTTTATTGAACGGTAGCAAGTTCAAAACACTGCTCTGTCAAAAATAACCACAAAATTAATCACCGCGCACAAAACAAATCGTGTGTCTAACTTCTAACCAGGCAAAGTGTATTTTCTCATCACGCGGTAGGTTTCCTTACGTTCAGACTCCAACACGAGTAACCTTCAAATAATTTCAGAAGTCAGCATTTCATACTCTAACTTGGGAGAATTCGCAGAAGCAGGTGTCACCGCCTCAGAATCAATGGAGGCATGCTTCCTGGCAGGGCAGGGCATCTCAGGCCATGACCATTCATTTGTGGTCAAGCGCAGGACAAAGCATTAACCTCTCGCCCTAGATTCCCGTGTAGGGAAGTGCACATGAGCGCACATCGACAGTGAACCCGTTTCTTTCTTTCAGGATAGGGATTTGCGGGAGGAAGGAACCGTTGCTCCCTCACTTTTTGTGTACTTAGCGCTCTACAAAGACACTTTTTTTCAGAATTGAGTACGTAGTAATAGTCTCAGTTCCTCTCTTAAACAGCACTCTATAACCATCTTCAATAAACCCGAGACTGGGGCAGAAATGAACATACAAGTCGAAGGAACAGAAAAAGACAGGACGACGTCTCAAACTGAGCAGAGTTTGAGACGTTGTCCTGCCCTTTTCTGTTCCTTCGACTTGTATATTCATTTCTGCCCCAGTCTCGGGTTTATTTAACATGGTTATCATTCACCAGCCCCCCCCCCCCCCCCCCCCCCCTGCACCCTTACTATATTATCTCTGGTACTCTATAATATTTTTATTTTTTGTTTGCTGTTTTGGTTGTGTTTAGTATACGAGCCAGTGGAAGCCCGCGCGTGACAACACGGACCGGGCGACGGCACTAACGAAGAGTGCCCGGCTTAAACGAGGGGAGGCATGCGCCAGTGGTGGCCAGTCCCAAACGTCGCGCCAAACATCGCAGTGACGGACATTCCTTTGAAACTGCCCCCCACCTCCGCACCCCCCGAAGTCGGCGAGCTAGCTATCACGGCCTCAACGTCACAGAAACGACGTGTGAGTAGGCTTACCGCGGCAGGCAAGTGATGATCTTCATGATGTGGGATTCTTAGGAGCCGGTCCAGTCACGTGCAGCTGCCGACCAGGTCGCGAGGGGCCTTCTGCGGGTTTCCGCTGTCCTACGTGAAGGGGGAGTGGGGGTTTGCCCAGCTCTCCATCCAACCACCTTGTGATAAGGCGGACCTTGGGAATTTTTCCACTAGCCCGCCGATCGGTCACAGACAATCCACGCCCAATACAGAATTCGAGACCGCATGGATCCTTTCGGAAGAGTCGCACTGCCGAAACGGACTTTGGCCCCGGCCACATTTTGCAAACTTTGGTTTCGGGGATTCCTCGTGAGAGGCCTATTTCCTGGCGCGGATGGAGCGCACGCTCCGGCCCGCCACGCCAGCAGAGGCCGACAACGTCAGAGGAAGTGGTGAAGAGGCGCGGTCATGACGTCACAGTTTTAATCGACTTGATTGGACGACACAAACTTCCGGCTTGGCTGGCGGAGTGATATGCGTAGTGTGCATGCGGACGTCGTCTGCTAGTCTTCGGCGAGACGAAACTACTGTATGTAGCGAGCTCACATTTTCCGAGCAGGATAATATTTCGAAGAACAAATCCGACAAAAATATGAAAGCTTTCTGTTTTCATACACGCCTGCCGTTTAAAGATTTAGCACGTTTGCTGTCGGTGATATATATCATATATCACTGATGCACCAGTGGCCTAACCAGAATAGGGGGTCTTATGGGTTTTTGGCCCTCCCCCGTACCCGAATTCCTCTCTCCCCCCCCCCCCCCCCCCCCTTCTCCTCCACACCCTAAGTCATGGAGTGTGATACAATAACGTCAGAAGTAACCAATATTCCGGCAGCGTACAATACGAAGAATTTTCAGGCAGCTCGACACAGAGTGCAATGTCGAGCATGTCTCAAAAATGACACAACTCTCTCAAAACTCGAGATAAAAGAAAAAGATAGTTTATTTTTCCTTAGACTTTATATTAAAGGATAACCTTTGCATGGTAAAAAAAGCGAGCTTGGTACAAACCACATTAAAATGCTTGTCAGTCTTAAAAACGAGTACTTTTACAAAACAGCCATCTAGCTGAGACAGCGTCACTTTTCTTCATTATGTACACAACCAGGATGAGCACGGGGAACCTTGTTTATGTACAGAGGACGACTTTTGGATCTTGTCAAGATGCAGACGATTCGAGGAGACTTAGTCGATCCTGGGCTTGCGGCTCCGACTACGTGGTGTCCCATGAGTTTCTGAAGCACCGTTGTTGGCTGCCAACAGCTCCCGAACAAACTTGAATCTTGAAAGGAAGAGTTTCCATACAACATACCATCCTGCAATCAAAATGGAGCTTCTTGACACACACTTTTGCAACCCAATGGCACACACCATTATTTGCATTCAAATAGAAAACAGGTCTGGTAACGCGGTCATTTGTGCACACGTCGAAATCTTCAAAAATCATAAGCTCAGGGGCTGGTTTCATTCGGGAATGACGATCAGCAAGCGCTCGATTGAACTGTCGCATCGCCAGCAACGTGCGACTGGTCGGCGAAAACCCATCAAGCCGAACTGGGATCCGCTTCCTCCATTAGAGGCCAGAGTACTTCAGGGGCAGGAGAATATCATAGCGACCATTTTAAGCCCCGCGTTATTCATAAAATCGCTGAAAAGTATGTTGCATCATCTTGTCTCGGGAGCCACACAAAAACAAGGAGGAACAGACTATTTTAACAAAACACAACGAGCGTTATTTTCATGCGGCTGTCATCACAGGACAACGGTTTCAGTTTCGCTCTTTCGAGTCAGATCCAATCCAAAGCGCGAGTGATTGCACGCACGGAACATGAAACGGGGATCACACAACAAAAGGGCTTCACACCCAGCTCGAATCCCATCCAGTACGATTTCCGTGAGTTCCCCAATCTTACCTATAGCCACCAGCAAAAAGACTAGTAGAAAGGCTAGCCCGATCGATAGAGTTCCCAATATAACGTTTAGCATTCTTCATGTGCGGTTAGGAAGCGCAGTATGCACAGCATGCACAGTAGTTTCCCGGAGAGATTTGTTTGTTGTCCTTCATTTTGTAGTAGGGCAAACATTTTGTTCTCATATAATCCATATGACACTTTTCATGGTGTTTGTTAAATTCTACCTTCGCATATTTTTTATAGTTTAACGCATAAGCTAAAACATATAAAAATATTATTTTTACTTAAAAAGGCTACTTTAAACAAGACCTAATTTCCGCAAAACGTCGCATTTGACTGAATGACTACTAGCGCTGACAAGCTTGATAGTGTCACTTTGCAACATAATTAATGAGCCTTCTAGGCCTGATTCTGAGAGCGGCTATGCAAGTGTTGATTTCTTTTTGTGTGATGGCCCACGAAAGTATCTTGCGGTTGGGTTTTCGCGCAGGTTTCGGCGAAGCGTCCCTAGATCAAGAGGATTTGCAACGCTTTGACGATGCTTTTGGTTCGAACTTTCGCTGTCACACGCAGCTTGCTCAACCGCTGTTCGACGACGTGGGTGTCTTGGCGGTACTGACGCGATGCTCGCTAGTGCTACTCGGTTGTTTCACTGCCGCAACATTTTTTTTTCTTTTCTTCGCTTTTTCAGCCGTTGGAAGCAGACGAAGGTTCGTTATGACAAGGGCACAAGTACCTTCAAGTACAAAGGAGGAGTCGCCGTTGCTGCCGAATTACGAGCTACGGGGGGCGAATACATCGGTATGACATCTTAATCCTTTTATAGATGCTATTAGGAGGCGATGTTTGCTCTGATAATTAAAGATGGAAATAAGCGAACCCGTGCAGTGCAGCAGAAAAAAGCAAGCGAAGTAAACTGCTCGTCGTATCCTTGTGCCTTTTGCTTGCTTCTAAATCGTGCCCAGGCTCCCAGAGTCAAGAAGATAATCGTGATTAGCAAGTACAGTCGGCAGCAAAAGTATGTGCCTGGATCGCGTCTCCGACTGGTATGTTTAGAGTCCTATCTCGCCCATACATCAAAAGTGGTCTCGAAGTGTCAACAAGTGACGTCACAAAAGCCGGAGTGTCATGCTGTTGCATGTCGCGATCCTTGCGGTTGGTCGTAGAAATGCTGGCGAAAAGCACAAGCGAACGCCAATGTCGCTGTCGTCACGGCGTCCCACCTTCTGGCTGCTAAAGCTTCCGTGGACCGCCACATTGGAGAGCGACCTGCAACATAACAGGCGTCTGCCACATACACTTCGCTGTTGGGATGCCGCCAGGATCGCGACCGGCGACAGTATGACACTTCTATGACGTCACCGGGAGGAAATCGAGGGACCACTTTTTTTGGACGTGGTAAACACACCAGTCAGAGACGCGTTCCAGGCATCATAGCTAAAGTGGCTAAAGTTTACGTGGCACGGGAGCACCGGTCGAAATGACTGACCCTCTGATGGCGCATCGCCAATCTCAAGACTCGTACTTTGTGCATGGGCTTCCTTTCATGTTCGCAGACATATTTTTTTTTTTTTTGCTCGCTTCCATCAGACACGCACAAGCTAACAGAGACTGGCCCAAGGTGCCGCGAAATGTTATCTGAGCATGGCAGCTCCGTCGCCCATCACGATGGGTTTGGCAGACGCGCAGCATGACGACTTGCAAAGCGGCACCTTGCGCCGGACCCAGTTATCTCGTGCACGTCGGATGGAAGCGAGTGAAAAAGACATGACTGTGAACACAAAAGGAAGCGCATTCTCGAAGTGCAAGTCTTGAGAGTGGCCGCGCGCTTCCAGAAGGCGCAGCCAGTCATTTCAGCTGGCGCTCCCGTGCCCCGCAAACATTTGCTGCCGACTGTATCTCATGGGGACGATGGCTGGAGGAGCTGCGGACTGCGTGTACTGGCAGCGAATGCTGCAGGGGATTTTCCATCGGCCTTATTTTCACCGGGACTTGCCCGACGATCAAACGAGTGTTGCCGAGCACGAGCTTGAGCGTCCCAATCCACTTCCAAATCCACTTTCCGAGCTGTGCTCGGAAAGTGAATTTTGAGCCAACGGCTGTTATGGTTGCATGCAGTCCATTGATGACTTGCAAGAGGCGGGGTGTGGACAGAGTTTCTCTGTTTTCTTGCAGGATTTACGAGCTGAGAAACCAAGAGGGGATCGCTATTGCTGCTGCTTCAAAATTGCTCGCCAATATCTTGTAAAACTACAAAGGTGCGTGCTGATTGCACTTTTGTGGATAAAGTGCTGCGCTGGATAGTCTCTACATACGCATCATTCTATTTTTGTAGAGCGTAGATGACCTGCTGCTTACTGCATAAATGGCTTTGTGCTAACTCGGTAGCTGAGCATCTTTGATACCACAGGACTCAAATCGGAGTTTGTGGCAGGGATCCCTGAGCTAAAATGATTCTAGTCGTTTTGTGATGAAAAATCGAGCACAAAGAGACGAGGACAAAAGAGAAAGGAACATAGGCAGGCATGTTCTGTGTTCCTTCCTCTTTTGTCCTTGCCAGTTTGTGCGTGATTTTTCATCATGTTCAACATTTACCAACTCGCCCAGCTTATTACTTTATTCTAGTCGTTTCGCTGAGCCCTACCCGAGGCACCTAAGAAAATGGATAGAGATAGTGTTTGTTAGCTACAAGTGTTGCTGGACTGTTTCTAGAAGTGTTTGTTTAAACCTCGAAGTGAGGCTACTTTGCTTGGATTATACGGGTTTGTTGTAGTGCAAGGTGTTTCACGAGAGATTGAGTTGTGTTTTCTTTGTTACAGGATGCCATGATCTTTGGCTGGGACAAGCGGGTAAGATCTCTCACATATAGGTTATACTGCATTGCCAGATTTTAGAAGGATTCAGTGTCATTTATTACCTGTTTGGGAAACTGGGTCAATTTACCAACATTTGAAAAATAATTTAGCCATTAAATTATAAGCAACTATAATGTTTGTGATGCAAGTGTGTTGAGGGTTGCCACCTACCCGGTTTTCAGCTGGCAAGGCCGGTTTCCGTGTTTTCAACAAGCGTTTTTTCTTTTTAGTATTCAAGTGCAGTTTTTTTTTTGTTTCGTTTTTTAAACATTTATACACATTAAACCACCATCTACCACAAAATATGTTTGTCGATGGCAAGAAAAAAGAAAAACAAAATGTCACAATGTACGAGAAAAATCCGCTGAGGACTCCCCAGTAGAAAAACTCAGCGAGTGAGCGCGCAAGCTTGCGAAACGACGACGTCGTTTAAAATTTGCGGGTAGAAAAAAAAACAAAGTAAAAGAAACAGATAATGCAACTCAAAAGTCGCAAAGACCACCGAGCGGCTGTGGTAGCAAGAGGCCTAGCCCTGAGATGATCAGGGAAACGGTAAAAAGCAGGAAGCCGGCACCTGTGGGGGCACGGGGAATACAGGACTGTCCTGCCCTCCCTCTAGTTGTGCCTCCTGGAATGTGTTGGTTTTTCGACTTTTAACAGTTGTTCACATCTTGGCAAAGACATGCATGGTGCTACCACTCATCCACACATGAATGATTGGCGGAAAATTAATGCGTCCTGCACTCTCGTAAGCGCTGCAGCCCTGGTAATAGCGTGGAGGGCAGCCCGCAGTCTTTTTGCAGCTTGTTTACACTCTCTTCCTCTATTGCGGTTTAACGTCCGACAGAGGGCTTAGACGGCAGGACGTACGTCCACTCCTAAGCTGGCAATGCAGTGGGAGCTGCGCACTTGCCAGACCAATCAGCCGCCTCTCTTTCGTCGTCTAACCTAGCTCTCTGCGCGTAGGTATGAGCAGGAGCGTGACCACGTGACGAAAAATAAATGTGCGACTGATCAAACATGCACATAGCTTCTATCACTCTGCCAGCTTAGAGGTGTACGG
The DNA here is from genome assembly GCF_016920785.2 of Ixodes scapularis. Lineage (NCBI taxonomy): Eukaryota > Metazoa > Arthropoda > Arachnida > Ixodida > Ixodidae > Ixodes > Ixodes scapularis. The sequence continues at coordinate 4,202,166 of NW_024609884.1, read as the reverse complement.
GGTCTACATCTGTTTACGTCATCACGAAGCAGCAGGTATCATTCGGGTCATGGTTTTAAAAAAAGAGGGGGGGGGGGGGGGGGGGTAATTCTAGCTTTTGCCTTAGTGCCGGCGCCCGAGGCACGCAACGACACGTCTCCAGAGCCGGTGGAATGCTGGCTTTGATTCTCTCACTCGTAGCAGTGCAAAGAATATTGGTCAGCTACTTTCCTGATATGTGCTTTATCCTAACGAAATCTCGCTTCCTCCCTACTGTTACCTTCCCTCTCCCCAGACAACTACAAAGCTGGCTTCGGGAGGGACGCAGCCGGGGTTGTTGTGCAGTAACTCATTCGACTTAAGATCTCCAAGTCATTGGTGTAGTGGAGAGGTCGCACTCCCTGCCAGCGTGAGCCATGCTATATTTCAAGCACTTCCTTTCATTCTAATCGCAACACATGCAAGAAGTTGAGTAACTAAAGCATCACGTCTGGGCTCCTTGAACCTTACTTCTATTTTAATTTAAGTTAGTCTTTCTTGTAACACTTTTTGTTTTTATCAGTGGTTTAACTTTAAAGGGAAACTGAAGCGGTTCTGGGTTTGAGAAAAAAAAAAACACATAAATAGTCTTCATTCGGCCTTCAGGATCACAAATACAAAAAATTATATTTCAGATTGATGCTTCAGGTAGCCACAACAAGATTTTCTCTATACCGCTGAAGCCCCTCTTTCCCGGCCCTTTTGGTGGGAGGAGGGAATCGTGACGGGATTATTCAAGTATGTCAACATTTCTGCGCCTTCCACAACCCCTACCCAAGCAGTAAAAAAATGATGTACGTGTTGTGCTTGTGACATTCAAGTTCACCGGACAAACATAGGCTAAAATTCACATCCTACTCTTTTTTTTTTTTCAAGAACCTCTTTAGCTTCCCTTTAAACCTGTCTTCGCAAGTAGGTTATTGTAACAGTGTAACAATGCCCTCTCGTTATATCCATGACCTCCTTTCTTATGCCCCCCTGAATTGGTCCTTTGCATTGTTAAATGTTGTATTATAGTTTGCTTTGTCTGCACCAATATACCTACGGTATATGAAAAACGCCAACCAACGGGAAATTAGCAAGGTTTTAAAAATTGCTTAATTCATGGTGTTATGTTACGTTAGCTCGCAGAATCCCTTAACCCAAAACCATACTCCACCCTCTCCACGAGCACTGCCGTTTTTTTTTTGTTTTTTTTTTCTGGAGAAAGGTGGCAACTTTAACTACTCGTGCCTTTCGGCTTCCCTCCTTCGAGCTGAGTACCCTTTTTGCCTGCAGCTGATGAGCACTTGGTGTGTCTATCAAAGATGGAGGGGGGGGGGGGGGGGTTGTGCTTTGTCAGAGGTACAGTCGCACCTGTTCTAAGTGCTTGAGCAGTCGTGGCCCCTTCCAAAGTTGCTTGCCTGTGAAAGCTTATTAGCCCTAGGGAGTTTTTAAAAAAAATGTTGCGGAGCACTTGTTGCAAGGGCGATAGTTGGTACTGGTCCTTGCTTATGAGCACTTTGGCCGTGATTATGGCCTTCTTTGGGCCAAATAATTCTCAAGTTTGTGGAGGTACTGGTTTTGCCCCAAAGCATCCGACGAAAGTAAATACTGTGGCACTCAATTCCCCGATTTTTTTGTGGGTGCGGCTATTTTGGTGCTCAGTGACGAGTGGAAAATGCGACCACCTGAGCCCTAGGGTGGGATTGTTTTGCTCTGTCGTGGACCTTATTTCTAGAGGAAGCTTAGGACAGCTGGCAACAAGGAAGCTTTTAGGCTGTGCAAGGTACCGGCCGTTATAAAAGTGGTTAATATCAGTTGATGCATCCATCCTTCGGATGGCTCAAGTGCCACTCTGAAGCGTAGCTTAGTTAGTGGCATCCAAGCATACTGATTCATCCGAAGGTAGCAGATTTTGTTTCTGACTGTGAAAACCTCTGGTGACCTCAGGGACCCGACTTGTACTGTGTGGACAATGAGGGCAACCACCTCTCATGCAGCATGTTCTCCTCTGGCTTTGGGCCGACATACTCAATTCGGTGTCCTGGACAATGGCTACAAGTTTGACATGGACGACCAAGAGGCCTTGGAGCTTGCCCACAAGGCTATCCACCACGCCATCTTCAGGGACCTTGCGAGCGGTGGCATTGTGAGAGGTGGGAACTCCGTGGGAGAATGGGAGTCTTCTCTTAAATGCCAACAAGGTTTTGACATCGATGGGCCATTCCGGAAATGAGCAGCACCTTCTTTTCTATGCATTATGGCAGTCCGATCTTTGCAGCGTGAGGGAGGTCCCACAAAGCGGTTCATGTTGCTTTGGAGCTCTGAGAATACAAACGAGGTATTCGTTCTGTTTTCTTTGAGTTTTGACTATGCAAGAGAGAAGGGCTGCTTCCCGGACGTACACAAGTCGCTCAAGCATACCTGGGCACGGACCCACAATTCCACCTGCTGCGCAGTGTAGTGCACCGAGAGGTCTCGTGGTACTTTCCAGACATGTCTATTGCGAGTGTCTGAAAGGGACGTCTGTCATGTGTTTGCATGTTTTGGCTTTGTGAAAGTAGCATAAAAACATGCATATAATACGGGAAGCAATCCAAAACCTGCAAAGGGAAAAAAAAAAAAAGTTTGATCCAGGTATAGTGCGATTTAAGAACACTTGCTGAAGTACTGTTGAAATTTTGTGTGAGTTGGTTATGCATAAAGTTTGCGTTTTCTTTTTTCTTTAATTTAGGGCAGTTAATTTTTTCTTACAGATTTGGTGTTATTTTTATGTAGATTGGTTAAGTTATAACCAATTTACACAAAAAACAATCTCTGCAAAACCCCCCCCCCCCCCGAAAAAAAAAAAAAATCCAATTGCCAAATTTGAAGCAAGAAAAACAACACAGAACCCTAGTTTAAGAAACTAAAAACAGTGCAAAGATGGTCGCAGGACGATCTGCGTTCTGTTTGTATACTTCTGCTCATCCTTTGTCCATCTTCGCACTGCTTTTAGTTTCTTAGAACACTTGCTGTTCTGACAAACCACCGTAATTCTTTATTTGAACAAACAAAAGGCGAGGTCTAGAGTGCATTGTCCCTTCACAAATGGAGTTGGGTCCACTTCGATCTCGGTAAACTTTCCTGCGGCTCCAGGAAACTTCTTTATGTACCGTTTCACGCGAAAAGGGCTTGTTTCCGCTTCCTCCATTCACAAATGCAGCCTTCCTTCACCATAAACCTTCGTCCCGCTGCACCGTTACCGAAGCTCTCGGCCACTAAGATAACCTTTCTCTTCAATGCAGCCGAGCACTCCTTCCGCAGTGATTCCATTGCGCAGCTCGGCTGGATACGTAGGAAGATCTAGGGACAATGTTACACAAAAAGGTATACATTTTGGCGACTGCTTGCGCTAGGGATAGGGTAGTGGCTCGACTGCGCAACTCGCTACCACCAGGGCCCATTTGCTCGAAGCGCTTACCGCGGCTAAAGTTAGCCGCAGTACCTAGGAGAGGGATTTTGAAATCACAGGACTGGGGGGGGGCTCGGTAGGGATGCGGGGGGAAACATGGCAGTGCCCCGGTGAGTGAGCGCCGCTCGCTTTGGAACTAATATGTCATTGTAGCTGCAATATCGGGCGCGTTAGTCAGCAATGAATGTTGCCGGAGGCTTTCGCTTTGCCGTACCTCACTTAAATCGCAAAGCATGAGCAATGACCTCGCCACATTTTTTAGATAGTCTTTCAATTCTGGCCATTCCTAAGACTAAATGAACGCAATAATTGTTGGCATGGCAACGTTTTTGGAAAGCGGATTGCCTTGACTCAATCGGCCGGATATTGATAGCACACAAAAGCAGACAGCGTCCCAATATACCTTTTTTTAAATTACTCAAGCATTGAGGAGAACGCTGGAAATGTAATTCTACGGTCTGCATGCGCTGGCCTCCCCCTTATAAAAGATTCAAAGTAAATAATCATAATAAGGCTTTGACGAACGCGCGTGCAAGGCAAAATTCATTTTAGACTTTTTGCTTTAGAACAATTACTACTGCAGACGCCAGCACGTGCAACGCGTGTAACTACACTCGTAGCATGCACCTCAGTGCTTGGGAAATTAGAAAAAGGTCTATTGGGATGCTGTCTGCTTTTGTGTGCTATCAATATCAGGCCAATTGAGTCAAGGCAATCCACTTTCCAATGACGTTGCCATGCCGACAATTATCGCGTTCATATAGGCTTAGGAATGGCCAGAATCGAAAGACTATCTAAAAAAATGTGGCGAGGTCATTGCTCATGCTTTGCGATTTAAGTGAGGTAAGGCAAAGCGAAAGCCTCCTGCACCATTCGTTGCTGACTAACACGCCCGATATTGCAGCTACAATGACATATTAGTTTTAAAGCGAAGCTGCGCTCACTCACTGGGGCACCGCCATGTTTCCCCGCATCCCTGCCGAGCCAGTCACATGATTTCAAAATCCCTTTCCTAGGTACTGCGGCTAACTTTAGCCGCGGTTAGCGCTTCGAGCAAACAGGCTCAGATGATGATGATGATGATGATGGCTAATTTGATGCTCATTACTAGAGTTCTGTTTTCCGAGTTTATTTTTGCCGGACTCCGAATTCTCTGAAATTCGGAGTTTAATTATGCAGCGTTTCCTATTTTTCTGAAATAAAAAGAAATAATATCCGGGTGTAAATCTGTGCTCGATTAAAATGAATGCGCTTGTATCAAATATAATATCTGAAGTTGAATTCGGCATTGGCACTCTTGCCTTTGGCAAAAGTAATCTGTCCCACAACAGAACTTGCAAACTGGTGTTGCTTCGATCAACGTTGATAGCTTAAAATCACGAAACTCCTGAAGGTAGTTGCTGGGAAGCTCGTTTTGATCCCATCCTATTCGATCACCCTAGTCCGTGGCTGCGCAGCAGTGCTGTGAAGCTTTTTGGGGCGAAGTCGCCAGTTTTAGCAAAAAATCGCTGAGTGGTGATAATGATGATGACCTTTTTCGGATATTTTTTTTTTATTGTATATGACGTAAAGACTTTTTTTAACCCCTTAACCGTTTTTCATTTTTGGCAATTTTTAACCCTAAACCGCTTCTTTTTTTTATCTTCTTATCTTATGATCTCAGTTACTTCACGTATAAAGCCCTATTATGATTGAACGACGGAGCAAACAAACATTTTATTGATGTCGATTGTAATTGATTTGTTTTGGGGACAAGTTCAACTAACTTGTATTTAAAAAAAAAAAAAAAAAGAAAAAAAAAAAACAGGAGAAAAAAGCCCGGAATGGAAAGGAAAGTTTTCTGGGCCCCTAAGGCAATTTCGCGACCGTGTGATACAGCTCGAAACACGGAATTACACGAGCCTTCTCGCACTTGCTGCACCAAAACCTTGTCTCCTTCCTCAGCCTCTTTCCATTTTGGTCCTTCTTCTTGCAACAGAGGGTGCACTTTCGGGTTGGCTCGATTTTCTTTTCGGTCGGTGGGATGTAGGCGGGGAAGTGGCGGCCAGTGAGCCGGTCAACATCAAGCAGGCTGGAGGGACGACCGCGCTTTGGCTTCTGTGAGGGTTCGTGGTACTTGTTCAGGATGCTCTCAATAAGAGCAAGACGGTACTCAATGTGGAGCATCTTACCTCCGTCTTTTTTGTACACAATGAAGGAGTTGTATGTGGCTTCATCTACAAGCTGACGAAATATCTTTTTGTAATATATCTTTTGTCGTTTCCTCGACACCGGGTAGTTTGCCAGCATTTGGTCGCACTTATCAACTCCCCCCATGGTGTGGTTGTAGTCCCGAACGATGCTAGACTTGGCTACGGCTCGTCCTCTTGTGTCTGAGAACTTTTCAATTTCTGCACTATGCACTGTGCTCATTACGGTGACAACTTTCTTGTCTCGCCACTGGAGAGCAACACACTTCCCCCGCTGGTAGGCGTGCGCGTCACCCTTCTTCAGCTTAGGTGCGCGAAACTCTGGTGGCATCTCCTTCCTGTTGGCTCGCACAGTTCCATAGACATCTGTGCAGTTCTTGATGAGGGCATCAACAAGCTTCGGCGATGTGTAGAAATTGTCGATGGTCACGCAGTACCCCTTGCCAAGGAGTGGCTCCAGCAACTTCAGCACCACCCTTGTCCCCATTGCAGATTCTAGAGGAACCGGAATAAGAGTGCTGAGATCTGTACCTTTTCCAGTGTAGATCAAACTGTTCCATACATAGCCTGATGCTGCCTCGTACAACATGAAGAATTTTATCCCAAAACGGGCCCTCTTCAATGGGAGGTACTGCACCCAACCCAACCTCCCTTTGAACAGCATGAGGCTTTCGTCGATAGAGACGTCTTTCTTTGGTATGTAGGCCGTCCGGTACCTCTCAACCAAACGCGACAGAAATGGCCATATCTTGTAGAGCTTGGGCTGTGGATGAGTGCCGAGATCGGTTGAACTCTCGTTGTCCACGAAGTGAAGCATCCTCATGATGAGTTGGAACCGGTTACCGCTCATCACTTCTCCAAAGATGGGCGTGTGCAGAAGCTTGTTCTTCGACCAGTACCACTCTTGCTCCGGTTTTTGCACAATCCCTTGCAACAGCAGGAGCGACAAAAAAACCCGCATCTCTTCCGTTGTTGTTGGTACCCATTTCTTGAGGTGAGAATGCTCGCTAAGTTGGCTGGCGTTGAGTTTTTGCTCAGCATAGCGGTTGGCTTCCCTAACTATCAACGAGATCAAGCCGTTGTCCAGAAAAGCTTCAAAGTACTCAAGCACGTCAGTGGTTGATTGGACTGAAAATGTCTTACCCGGGCTGCCGAGAAAAGGGAACCGAGGAGGGGCTGGCGGAACACTGTTCATGTCAATTTTCGACCACTGCCGAGCATCGGCAATAGCGCGATCTGGATCGTCGTCGTCCTCCGCTTCGTCCGAGGAGCTGCTGAGTTTGACGTCGTAATCACTGTCTTCTTCACTTGAAGAGCAGAAGTAGACATCAGTATCCATGTCGCTATCAAAGTCTTCTGTAAAAGAAGCATTTCTTTTCCCTTTGGATGGGCCCGGGCCACACGTGTCACCACCACCGGACGCCATTTTTCAATCTCGTCTTCAAACGAAGAAAAAGACAAAACACAAACCAAACAGATGCAAAATTGCCGTTCCTGTGCTGCCATCTGTCGGCAGCATCTCAAACTGCGTTATGAACGAGCCTGGGTCGTCTAAAACGGCGAAGGGGCGAATGATGGAGGACAGACGAGCTACAGTCGTCCTAAACGGTTTGGGGACGGCTCGAGGTGAACGAGCTAGGCTCGTCCAAAACGGTTAAGGGGTTAAACTTTTTTTTTTTTTTTTTTGCGACAAGACAAGTGAATAGTTGGAGTCGGCTGTTGTATTTCCAAGGGACTCGCAAACACCTTGAGTGACTCAAAGCGTTGGCGAGAAGATCCTGGTCCATGAACAAAACAGCAGAAGGCTTTTCTGCTTCATCCTTATCGAACAAAACCCTCGCTTCAACACGCAAAGGTGTTTTTTTTTTTTTTTTTTTTTTTTTTTTACGGTTACAAAAAATGTTTTTTGAACACCTGATGTTCCCTGAGAAATGGAGTGGTTCTAAAGTGGTAAAGTGGTTCGGGGTCGGAGAACGTCACCTCACTCACAACGGGATGAATAAAAATGAGTGACATCCAGACCTGTCCCCTGGAAGCCACCAGTGAGGTTCTTTTCTTCTCTGATGATGATGTTTGATGCTGATGCTAGCTGCTTGATGTCAATTTTGAAGTCTCGCCTCTTGTCGAGGATGTCGAATAACGCATCAAAGAGATTTGACGTCAACAAGAACAAATACGTTTACTAATTAAAAGCGGATATAAAAATTACAAGAGCGGAATTTCACAGAACAGTCATCCTTGCCGGACACAGCAGGAGTCTTCCGGCAAGACCCGCTCCGGGAGCGTATATCTGGTCACTCCCTGGAGTCCGTACAAAAACTCCTTTCCCCAGTCCTCCTTGGGTTTAAAAACCCATGGCCGCCACTTGTTCCACCCAATCACAGTCCATACCCCTCCTATTGGGTGCAGTTGGCTACGCCCTCATAACATACATACGAGAGGTCACGCACCCCCCACCTCTGGGGACGGAACGAAGACCCTTGGGTGATCACTGGTCTCCGAACACAGGGAGGGTCGCAGGAAAAGGGCCCGAATGGGCACCCTATTCCACGTGTGGCGGCGTCGGCGTAGCCACCTGCCAAGGCGGTTCTCAGAAGAGAAGATGACGAAAACCAACACGAGTCGGAAGCCGAAAGCAGTATCAGGAATCACGTATCTCCCCCCGGCCTGGCTCCCCTTGAGAAGCAAAGAGAGCCGCCAGGATGGAGAGACGCGGTGCGGTGAGGACCGGAAAGGCAAACATCGTCGGGTAAGAGAAAGAAAAAAGGGACCCTGACGAGTCGATCCCAGATGCTGTCCGTCCGGCAAACGTGCAGGGTCTTTCCAGGTGCGCTGCCGCGGGCGCGCAATGATCGGGACCTGACACCGCCGAAGAAAACCTCTCACCATCCACCCTTCTGAGCCAAAGCGGCCGTGTATACAAACAGAGAGCCGCCTTCGAGCGGCGGCTTCAGGACACAAAGCTCTTCAAATGGTGCACCCTTTCGACCGCTGCCGCGCATTGCGACAACTTCACACCACCGGAGAGCTATCTGACTGACAAATTTTCCCCCTCGTCCACGTAGTTTTATTAACAATAATTTACATAACTGGAAGGAAAAGTCCCCAAAAAAGTCGCTAAGACTCCAAAAACACAAAATTGTCGTTAGGACGACTGAAAACAATCTAAATTTAGCGACTTTCTCGCTAAGTTAACACCACTGCTGCGCAGAGGGGGAGTGGTAAAAGGTGTAATATGGAAGTTAAAACTGCCCCTTTCCATGAAATCTCTATGGATCATAGCTTTCACTTACAGAAACACAACCCCTCCTTCCTCTAAGAAGCACAAATAGTGTGGTCCAGAGTGGAAACTGGAACATTGGCTTTTGTCATGAAATAGAAGTGAAGTACTGTGACCTGTTGTCCTGAATGAACCTGATGACATATAAAATAAGACTTCTTTTGTCAGTGATTCAAGATTTTAAAGGAAACTGGGGTGGTATTTTCTCAGGACCATTGACCCTGGGCTCTGACCAAACTTAATTGTAAAACTGTCGCCTTTTTTTTTTCATTGGGGCATTTAAAATTGGAGTTTATTAGATAAATTGAATTGACGTAAATTTTACCGGTGACTGTTTGTCCGAGTTTTTTGGATTTATCCAAAAACGGGGAACCTTGCACTTTACTTTGAAACCAAAACTATCAGAACCCATATTTGCAAGTACCCCCGCAAACATGTGCAACAACTTCTGTCATAAGTCGCAACGCGACCGTTTTGGAGCAGTCGCTTCTGAACCGATTTTTGCGACAAGTTGCTGGGCATCCTTGCCCGGCGGCTATCAGCAGTGGCTTGGATGTGACGTTTGGTGTGCCTCACGTTAACTTTACATCCGGCACGCCCAACTTCTGTGGGAGAAGTTGCGTGGCGGCTCTGCGGCGGCTCTGGTCAGCGCTATTAAAGAATACCCATTTCTTTATAAAAGCAGCACCCAGATTTGAACGAGTGCCTGAAAAAGAACTACCGTAAAATAGGTACCGCGAAAGCACTCACTTAATTCAAGGGCCCACTATTTACATTTCCCAAACTTGGGAATTCCGCAAATAATACGTTAAGCACTCGATTTGACCAGATAAGCACCCATGTTCATATTAACCTAATTTTCAGTGAAAGTGGGGTGGGCACTCACACTGTATTTTACGGTAGCCCTATCAGCAAATCCGTGTCACTATTGACTTGACAGCTCGAGCTACCGCATACTGCAACGTTGATGTAGCGATTGTGCTTCATTGTACGGTTCTGAAGGACCTGGGCCAACCGAACAAGTCCTTTTTCATATGAAAATGACAATGTAGCTGTGAGACAACGAAAATGGGAAAGCAGCTAAACGTGAACTTGAGCTGTGGCGGGGAAGACGGAATGGACGGCGGCTCCCGTGAGCTTCCGAGAAGCGGCTCACTGGTTTCACCCGTTTCCTTATAACTAGGAGCACCCCTGTTCAAACAAGCGCCTGAAAAAAAAACTCTGCCTGGCGGCAACTTCGTGGCTTCTGGCTTCGCAGGTTCGCAGTTTCGCAAAAGCTCGAGGGAGTGCACACCAGTGTAGCGGCTGCTTTTATTATACAGTACCAAAGGTCCCAGGCCAATATCCCGAGTTTTTTTTTTTTGTGAAAACAACGAGAATGCGAAAGCAGCGAAACGCGAATGCGGAAAGTATGGAATCGACGGCGGCGCCCGAGAGCTTCCGAGAAAAGACTCGCCAATTGCCTGCAGTGTGAACGTTGGTGGTCGCTTGTCGTATGTCGCTCGCGCAACTCTCGCGACTTGCAAGTGTGAATGCGCCTGAATCGATCGGAGTGTAATGTGAGCGCAAATTTTATGAGCTAAAATCGGGGGAAATATTTCGGTATTATACTCAGCTTTTACGGTAAACTGGGGTACTGCGAAGGTCACATTTTCTACCAACAGGAAAGATGTTTAAAAGCCAAGATCACCTCTGCCAACTCTCCCCTCAACCCAGTTTTTTGTCGGTCATGTGGTGGGACATAACTTTATGTGCAAGGTAATTAGGACGCCGATTACCAATCACTCGAGACTATAGATTTATTTTGGCTACATCGTGGCTGCCGATATAGATCCTTTGAATTGAGTCCTTCTTGCAACAGCACATAGTAACCGGTGGACGGGAGCTCTATGTTCGTCGTCTTCCCCAATTCTCTTGTGCCGTTTAAAGGCTTTTGACCATGCTTTCACCATAAACCTGCTTCAGCCTGTGGGCTGCTAATATTATGTGCTGTTCAATAAAGGGTATTTTTGACAAGTCACTCAGCACTACATTGCTTGCTCACAGCAGCTAGATGTCTACTTAGACGAAGCTCCTTTTCCGTACAGGGAGATTATATTACGGTTCTAGAGGTTTGTTTTTTGTTCTTCTCTGACCAATATCTGAGGGGGTTTCGGGGAGTTTAATTTTTACTGAAAATTTGAAGCGTTCCTTCATCGTACACAAAATTCTGTTTTTTCTTTTCGTGTTTAGCGGCATTGGCCTAAGTAAAAAATATAGCACTCTGCAAGTTTAGTAAAGGAGTCTTTTCATAGACAATGGAATGAGAGGTGAGCCTTTCACAATATAAAATGACCTGTTTAAATTAGCGTACAGTTAAATAACTCGTTTGTCTTGAGAAGAGCCCTCTTCAGATGGATGTGCCGAATGAAATTCCGATACTCAGCAATGTGAAGCGCATCCTTTCCATTAGCCGTGCTAACTTGTACGCAGCAAAACGTTCAGACTAGTGTCATCCTTGAACAATTAAATTTCTTTGACGCTCATTAACATGGTTTCCTACGTAGACTTTCCACCATGATGCAACCGACAGAAACAGTACATGACATCGCGGAATCTCTAGACAGGCAGGGGCAAGTCGATGTAGTATTTATGGATTTTTCTAAAGCCTTTAACTGTGTGGCGCATCCCAGACTTCTGCAAAAGATTGGGATAATTCTACATAATAGCAACATAACCAAATGGATTGAATCATATCTTGTAAACTGCAGCCAAAGTGTATTCGTAAGAGGTGTTTACTCTGATAACGTACCCATTGTCTTGGGTGTCCCTCAGGGGTCTGTCCTGGGGCCCCTCTTATTTCTTATTTTTATAAACGATTTGAGCAGTCATGTAAAAACGTTGATAAGAATGTTCGCGGATGACTGTATTTTGTACCACGAAATAAAAAGACTAGAGGACCAGCTTTATCTCAGTAAATCCCTGCTGGATTTTTCGAACTGGTACTCTGCCTATCAAATGCCACTCCCCCCCCCCCCCCCCCCCCCCCAAAAAAAAAAAAAAAATTTCTGCAAACAAAAGTTGATTTTCAAAAATGCCATATTTACATTCACCAACATCTAGAGAGCATTCCCAAAAAGTTTCATTAGTTCACACTGTATAATTAATTATTCATAAATTATTTTCGACCCACGAATGCTAAAGAAAAGGTAGAGGTTGAAGCATTTTGGACACATTTCTCTACGTTCCACTTTTTGGCATAAATTTCACTTTAGGAAAACTATTGTTTTCCTATTACACAGTCGAGAATTATTCTTAGGTGGTTTTCTGGGATAGAATTTTGTGAGGAACATGCCTGGCTGGTTGGTTTTTGTGCTTTAACATTCTTTTATGCTAAAAAAAACTCGAACAACTACATTTGTAAAAAGGCACGGACATCAAATTTTTAAAAAAAATCTTATGGAGTTATACTTATGAAAAACAATACATTATAGCAAAATAACTAGCTGTGTATGTACTATGGATATTCCTATGACTATTACACATAAAAATCACAAGTTTTTATTTTATTTTAAAACAATAGTTTTCCTAAGCAAACACACTGACTTCCATATTGTAACATTCATAACAAGTTTCAGAATTGACATAGGAGAATGAAATTTGGCAGGGATGGTCTTGCCACTCATATAAACTTCCACTGCAAATTTGATGAAATCAAGCAAGCTGTAGAGAAGTTGACTTCTCTGGGTAGTGTCCCCCCTTAAAGGGGGGGTGCAATGATTTCCGGACTTCGGTCAAACATTTGTGGGAGTTGCCTTCTGACCCTTCCGAAGTAAAGGTCAGAAAACAGATTTCGCCTGTGTGTCCTGGTTGTGTAAAAAAGAGATAAATATTGCCATTTCGGGCACCCCTCAACTCACTCCCAGTCTTCGGGGCCACACCTGGTCGCACTCCTAGTGACGTAATTCGGGGTGCTATGTAGCTTCCCGTGTGCTGTCTCGGAGGACGCTTCCTCTCCCTCTCTCTGCTGACATTAGCGGGCGTTATGCTGCAGCTTAGAGCTGAGACAGGTCACGTAATCTTTTCGCCGTAGTTCCTTCGGCTGCCACTTGTGGCTGCAGGTGGGGGAAATAGCTCGACTTTTGCTTTGAGGTTATGCAGCGGAATCGCAACATTTTTGAATGAAGGAGATGTTTTCTCTATCCTCCGGGACACGATAAACAACATAAAAATGACGATGCAAATTCTTTTCATCTTAAAATCGTTGCACCCCCCCCTTTAACCTGAGCATATGTGTTAGTATGACTTTTATTCGAAAAAAGCGTCCGTTTACTTTTTTCTGCACTGTAAACAACCATCCTCTCCCAAGCATGTCCAACTTTAAATACCTTTCTGTAACTATTTCCACAGATCTATGATGGAATATTCATGTAGATACAGTTGTATGCAAAGCCCAAGGCAAGCTCTGGTTCCTAAAACAAAACCTAAAGCATTGTACCAGCTTAACTAAACTGATTGTATACAAGCCATTGATTCACCCAGTGCTTGAGTATGCATCAGCTGTTTGGGACCCTCCTACACAAGCAAATGTAAACATACTGGAAATGGTTCAACAGAAAGCCCTTTGTTTCATATAATAAATACAGCGCCCTAGATTCTCTGACCCCCTCTACATGCAAGCCAAGTCAGTCGCACTTAAGGAACAGCACTAGTTCCACACTCGGATGGTTTATCTGTTTTTGCTATTAAACAATGTTTTTAATATTGATATAGTTAAATACTTAAAACCAAAATTAACCCGCGCAGTTAGAGGTGTCCACAGTAGGTCGTTGATGCCCTTCTGTCGTACAAAATGATTCAAACAATCCTTTTTTTCGATTTCAGTTGAGAATTAGGACAAGCTTCTGCTAGAGGTCCCGAAATGTGATAGCGTAGATCTGTTTTTAAATGCTTTACGGAACACTATTGAGAACTTTTACGTACTATACTTTGGTCTTGTTATAACCGCCACTGATTTCATTTATCGCAGTATTTACCCAACTATGTGTGCTTTGTCTTGGAATGTTATCTCTCTATTTTTTTTCCCAAACTGTACATTGCTGTTTTATTTGCATTCTGTACAATCGACTTGAAAGGTGTTTATGTTTTCACCTGTTTATGCAACACCCACACCTGCTACAGCTCTCAAATGTGAGCCAGCAGTATGTATGAATAAAAAAAAGTAAAATCACACAGCCAGTTGTATAAAAATGTGTATTATCTGGCTTAATTATCGGGGCGCTTTTGCTTTTTGCCTCTCACGTAGGGTAGAGGTGCTAAAAAGTCTGACTGCATCTCTCAAACCCGTTATCAACATGACTGATGAGTTCATCTCCAACAAAAAGACGCCAGAGAAAGACGAATCAACGTCTAGGAAAGAGATGTGTCCAGGAGGAAGGCTCTTAGAAGGGAAGGTGACACATGTCTAACTAGTATTATAGAAGGGTTATCTCCTTTTTTCCAATAAGAAGTCCAAAAGACATTCTTTGTTACCCTTGCCAACAAGTGAAACAAAAAAAAAAAAAAGGTGTGGAAAAGTGGTTTTAGGGTTTCAGAAGTTAGTCTGGTTGGGTTTTTACAACTGGCAGTGCCCAAATTCTAACATTTTTTAAAGTATAAATTGGAGTTTGCAGTATTTTTACCGATGAGTGCTTTTCTAATTTTATTGGATTTATCCGAAAACGCAGAACCCTAGTCTTATTAATATTCTAAGAATTGTCATGGGTCTCTTATACTCATATATTGCCATACAGACCCAGTTGTGGAACTTTTGGATCCTACCTCGTAGTACCAGTGGCTAGTCGAGATTGAATTGCACGAACACTAACCAATTTCATTGACACGATCCTTTCCAGTTTACCAAGTGTATCTCTGAAGAAGACAGCATGGATCTGCACTACAAGTTTCAAGCAGAGAAGATGCAGTGATATCTATGTACTCAAGATTGACTCAAGAGCATCCACTGAAAAGATGCAGCGCAAGTGATATACTCCTTTTTTGCGACGCGAGTGAAAACAATAAAACTGCACTTTGATGCACGTTCATGGTTGTTCAACTGTAAAATTGAACTAGACCTAGAAATAGTTGAAAATGACAAAATTGACGTTTTCAAGGGGATTGGATTGGGTTAATAATTTAGCTTGTAGGTAATCCATGACAGCAAATTCAAGGCAAATGACGAGGACAAGGGGACACAAACATGGTGCTACTTAGCTGAAGCTTTATTCGTGTTGGCATCTGGCATAAATACTACCAGCAAAACAAGCCAGGAAAAAAACAACTGAAACTCGGGTACAGGTTACATGCCATCTACAGCATTGTCGCTCGTCTGAGAAAACCCAGTTCCACATCCGACGACAGTCGGGGTTCGCTAACACACTGGCCCTAATCTTCCAATTTCACGTGCCTCTAAAATCCCTCGAGCAATTCTGTATTTAACGGTTTTAACATTGAAAGAATTTGCAGTTTTAAATTTTTGCATTGTTTATCTTACCAAAAGGGGTGGAGAAACTGCCTCATTATTTTGGAATATTGCGATTCCGTTGCGTAATAGCACAGCAAAGAACGGGAATATTTCGCGATTTGCAGCCTGGGGGTGGCGGCCACGGGAACTAAGTCACGACGCACTCCTGGGTGCAATTTATTTATTTATTTCAATACCCTCGGGGCCAACAGCATTACAAAGAAAAGTGGGTTATAGTCAACAACCAAAAAAAAAATACATATACAATGAATAACTTAAAGGTTAGTTGTGAACAATAGAAATTAGTAACAGCAGTTTCAAACAAATCATCTGCCTGGATTATGGCGATGGAGGTGAGAAAGCAGTTCCAATCCAGAGAAGTTTTGGGAATGAAAAATTGTTGAAATGTGTTTGTGCTACATAGTGGTACACCTACTTAATGATGGTGATCAAGACGGGATGAACCATAGAAAGGTGGTGTAAGGAGACGTTGACTGAGGAATGAGTTAGTGCGAAATATTTTATGGGCGAGACACAAACGGGCTACCTTTCGGCGTGAGGCAAGACTAGGCAAAGATAAGTTGACTTCATAGAGGTGACACTTGCAGTGCGGTGATAATTACTAAGGCGAAAACGAGCGGTACGATTTTGAACAGCTTCTAGGGGGCTAACCAAATTTAAAAGTTTGAGTCCCAGATAGACAACATATATTCAAGATTCGACCGTACAAGTGTTTTGAGTTAATTTCGAAGGGGAGGGAGCTAAAAAAAAAAGTTTTAAATAGCCGAGCATACGATTAGCATTACTAATAATATATCCAATATGTATTTTCCAGGAAAGATCAGGTGTTATGTGTACGCCCAGGTACTTGTAAGACGGCACAGAAAGTAAGGGAACATTGTTAAGACAGTAGCAAGGAGAAACTGAATGATTACGAGACGCCCTCATTGCTTTGTACTTAGTTGTGTTAAGCTCCATATGCCAGGTTTCACACCGATGAAGAATAATGTTAATGTCTGTGGAGCTTGATAACATCTTAATCATCTTTAATTTCATTGTGAACGACACAATCATCTGTAAAAAGGTTGATTGAGGAAGAAATGTTATTCGGCAGGTCATTAATAAGGATTAAAAACAAAAGTGGGCCTAGCAAACAAGTTTGCAAGACATACCATTATGTGCTCAATCTAATGCTATATTTTATAAACGGTGTCATTTCAACACGAGTACATGCATCAAAAACCTGATATCATCGACGAAGTTGTACTATATTCAGTTTCAGTGGTGCTATCTGACAGAAATTTTAAAAAAAACTATTCGTTCCTTGAGCGTCACACAGTTAGTACTACGTCAGTTGAACTTCCTTACGGAAAGGCAAGCTCTCCGTTCCCTCTCCCTCTCCACATCGCTCAGACCAACTTTCAAGGTCGCCATGTGTATCGCAAGCAGAGGCCACGTGCGCTGGAGGCTTTGAAAGAGAACCCAACCGGTTTCTCCTATCCCCAGGAGTCTGTCACTGTACACATGACCCGGAAGATGGTGTAAGAGTTGAGAGCGCATACGCAAAATTGGTTTTCAGTTCTTTAATCCAGACGTAACGGGGAACAACTACCACAGTTATTTGACCCAAGTCTAAACATTGTCGCCCATTTAAGCACTCCACAATCTTCGAACGTAAGTTTGCAATTTCAGTTGCGTCAAGCGCTGAATTCTGTCATGGATTGAATAGCACTCAATATGATGGCTTCTGGTAGGGTGAAGCGCAGACGTGCCACATGGACCCCTTTTTAACTCGTAAACTCTTGTGAGCCAACGGTACAAGTAACGATTACTAGTAATCTGGACATCTATAGGGCGAGCGAGTGTGCCAAAATGCATCTTCGGTGCATCGGAATGCGAGGAGCACGCTAATCAAAAGGCAACGTAAAGAACACGCAGGGAACATCTGATGATGGGGCAGCCAAGCGTGCTTCATCGTTGGTTGACTTTGGGGGGAAACAAAAGCAGGTGGGCGTATTTGGGGGGTAAACAAATGCCTGAGGTGCGCAAGGAGCTAACAAACTGGCACACCATATACAATCTTGACGTTGATTTCGAAAAAGGAAAATTCTCCGTTTCATATTTTTTTATCCTAAAAAATAAATTGTGTGTTTTATGCTCATATCATTAACAAGTTGTGCTGTGGAGAAAGTGAGAAGCAGGGCGTCGAACCGGAACCGAACCATTATTTTTAGCTGAACTAAAACTAAACCAAAAAAAAATATAATGGTTAGTGGTTCAGTCTTTTTTTTTTTTTTTTTTGTTAGTATCGCAAAATTAATATTTGGGAATAAAACATTGGCAGCTGTATTTCTATGTATCGATCAAATCGTCATGTACAGAATTACAATGTATGAAAAATTGCGGATTTTCGTGGCACTATGATTAACCATGTGTCACGTGACGTCATGGTGTCAAAACATGCTGTCAAGTAATGTCACGTTACATGACTTACTGCGTCAAGTCGATTTAATTTGAGAAATTCACTAGATTTATTAACCTTGTTGACACCGTGACTTTAACATGACATCACGACTTCCCACCGCGAGTCACGTGACACCATACTCTACTGTCATGAGCCCCGAGTCGAATGCTCGGGTTCATGACGATCAGCATCGCCAAACATTCGGGTAACGGCTTGTGTTCAATTAAAGATGATGATAGCCAAACTCTAACAATATACTCTATGCTTTGCCAACCCCAGCTCATGACTATGATGAACACTGACGGTATATAATTAGCGTCAGATCATGTGACCGCTTGTTCTCATTGCGAATTGAGGTGGGAAAAGCTGTTTCTTTACTTTATTTTTTTCTGCGTCTGTCATTGCATGGAGGGCAAATCTAATGGATATTTTTGCAAGCTATCAACGTTGGGGATTAGTTCTTAGCGGTATTTACTGACAGTACAAAAAATGTTGCACGACCCATTTGACATTTTTGAGGCACCCAAATATGGTTTTGTTGTTGCTGAACTGGCCTCAAAAAGTTGTCCCCAAGAATAGAAGTATTTAAAGGACTAATTGTGACCTATTAATCCGACGTTGCATAGAACTACAATCAAGGAAGGGATACCTGAAAAGAAAGATCCTAGTGGCCTCAGAGAACAGTTGAACGTTGGCAACCGGTCGGAAGTCTCACAAGAGCATTGCTCGCAAGTTCTTTCCCAAGTTTCAACCATCTCTGCATTTTGTTTAGACTTCACAGTTAGAATAAAAACAATGGAGGGTTACTGTTAACAAGTAACCAATATAAATGTCGAATTGACACCATAAAATGGAGGATGCAGTCCCTCAGGAATAGAAAGTATTGTCTGGAGGAGAAACAAAGAAATAAAAAAAGGGGCGGGAAGGGGGGGAGGAGTTTTAGTTTTAAAAACATACTGTGTTGTAAAGGTTCCTCTGCCCCGCGTATTCGGCGCAGACCAGAAAGCGTGGCTCCGGAAACTACTTTGTTGGCAAAAAAACTGTTGCCGGAAAGCGCGTTTCTGTTGTGCCCGATGCTTGTGCCGTTCCTTACAACGATGCTCTAAGAAGAATCATTTGTGCCTTTGAAACACTTAGCTTGCACTGAGCGCAAACCTTCTGCAGCGTACATTTTGCACCACCAGATATGATTTTTTTAGCAGGAACAAATTGAAATGACCACCAGCAATATATTATGATGACATCATGTGCAAACCATGTTAAAAAGTTCAGCTTTCTGGTGAAATGCAGTGTTCGCAACACTAGCAATAGGTGTCCGAATTGTAAAATTGTGCAGTACTTATAGCAGTCTTGCGATCATATATGGCAGCCTAATGAAATGTTAGAGAGCATGACTGATAAAGCACGGAGTTGTAAATTTAGGGCCCAAAACAAGTGCACGTAAAACCAAATATAGCATTAGCCTACCGAGGCAGTATTTCACGAAGTTTGGAGCTCATGCAAGCTGATGAAACGTGATTTATATTGAAATTTAAAAAAATCTTTGTCTGTCCTTCGTGCTATTTATGTGTAATTAGGAATGTCATTGCATGCATCTTTATGCATTTCTTTTTGCAGTAAGGCATTGTGTAAGGGATTATTTAAACGAAATGCCATTTATTATCTCTCTTTCTGCACATTTCGTGTATTTGCCTTCAGATCTATCATGTGAGCACAAAGTCCTTTAGACATACCCTGCAACCCGGTGTTTCACGCTGCCAAACAGTGAACAAAAACATGTTTCCGTGGACTAAACAGCGGGAGTATTTTCGAGTATCGTCCTCCTGTGTCCGCCTCAAGCGGTTACGTGAACTTCATAAAAATATTTTTAATTACTGACTTAAGATTTGACAACATAAACAAAGGCCAATCATCTTAAAGATATACATCATAAGTAAATGCACCTCCAAATTATCTGAAAGGTGCTCTGCAAATCTTTTCCGACGTTTTTATCCTCGATAGGCACGTCGTGATTTGGAAGAGCCTTACACAAATTTGATTTTGAAGCTGCTTTAAATAACTATGTGTTCCTGAGACATATAACTTCTTTAACATATATAAGTTTGTTATTGCCTCTTTTATGTGGTGAACATAACTTTTATGTGTCTGTGGGGTGGACAAAAAAAAAAGTCCGAGGACACCTGTAAACTCTTCTTACAAGTTGTGAATGTGAAAGCATAAATGTCGTTCTTCCGCTCCCTCAGTTCGTCTGCGGCGTGATTGCGTGGACGGCCACGTTTCGCAACTGTCGAGGTAGCGGCCGACAGCCGAGCGCGCGATCTCGTGAAGCGGCCGCACTGCACCGAGCTCGGCCGTGCAACCTCTCCGGAGTTGGCCTGAGTGGGCTGTGTGGCCAGGCGCTCCCTCTTACCGGCGGCCGGGCCGCTGCGTGTGCTGCACCGCCATAAAGAGGGCTTCTCTGGTGGCGTATTTTAGAACTATGCCGCGCAAGAGCCAATGGGAGCCTCGTTCCTTGATGATGCACGCCAGCCAATGGGAGCCTGTCCATCAGATCGCGGCTTCACTTCACTCCATTGGGACGTGGGAGTTTAGGTGCCGTCGGTGCCGTTTGGTGCGGCTTCAAAGCTGATGATGTCGGTCCACTCCATGGGACAGTTAATGCTTTCGCATTAACAAAGCACACAGGCGTGCGTAGCGGAACTACGACGATTACTCACAAAAACCGTCAGGAAGTGTCCAATTAAGTAGCTGCCATGTCGAGTAGATCATTAAATACTTTGTTTCATTTAAACGAAATCATCAGTTAGCAAGGGTGATGCTTATTTGCAAATTGAATTGACTGGCCTCTTGTCAAGAAGAAATGTCAAAAGCCAGACTATGCCAGTCTGTCCTGCACAAGAAAATGTTCACTTGGGCAAGCACTATTTTAGACCAGATTCAATCTGAGTACGAAGGGGCTTATAGATTAGCGTGAACAATTTTGATTACTCCTTTCTGCATGATTCGTCACCTGCATCACGCTGCTGGGTGGAAACGTTTGGTTTGAAAAACAAGCATTGTGATTACTGCTCAGTGTTTCTATAAAAGATAGACTGAAAGGGCTTGTCCTAAAACATTTGTGGCATTTTGAAAATTTTATTGCTTTTTGCTCAGTTGTGCTGTCATCATATATACAGTAGCGAACAAAAATATATGCTGTTTCGGTTTTACGTGGGCTAACTTTTCTTCGAACTGTGATACAGATATAAAGATTGGAACGGAACACTACATTAACATATTTATAGAGTAGAAACTGATGCTTAATTAAATATAAATCAATCAACTAGACGTCGAGCAATACTTCTGATAAAGGATCGAAATATCATATATTTTTGTTCACTACTATATATTGTGAAATATATTTCGTAAACCATAGTTCATGATATGTATGGCGACGAGGTGCCCATTTCATGATTTTATGCACTGTAATTCCTTAGTTCAAGGGCACAACCACGATTCAACTTTCAATACTGCGACGCAAGGTTGTACCTATTACGGGCATTTTATGCGACCTACCACACGTTGCGACAAAATTTGATACTTGTAAATAGATTAGCTTGAACTTTAGAACAATACTTGAACACTAAGAAAGGACAGTATAGTTGTAAAGTTCAAGCTGATCTATTTACAAGTATGCACTACCAACAAACTCAACATTTTACTGTTATTTAAACATCTTGATTCAGGTAAGATATATGAGACTCCGGGAAGCAGAGGGATGTTGAGTTGTATAATCACTACATTTTGTATTTTAATGTAAAATTTCTTTTGCTGTTGCATTGAAATTAAATAACGGAATTTCATATTTTTGGTACCTGAAAGTAAGTGGCTGTACGGACAATGGAAAAAACGATATAGTGTTTCAAACCGGTTTGAACCGTTATTTTTGCTCCCCGGAGCTGAACTAAAAGCCGTGAACCCGAACCTAACCCCAAAAAATTTCGGCTCGACACTCTGGCGAGAAGCAATATAGTGTGAAAGTTTATCTGCTCCTCTCATGTTTGTCCCTTCCCCCAACCTAGCTCAACCAATGACGATGCGCGCTTGGCTGCCTCGTCATGGCGCGTTCCCTACAGCTTCTGTATGTTGCGTTTTGATTGGCATGCTCCTAGCATTCCGATACACCAGACGAATTTTGGAACAGTTGCGTATAGGTTACAGACATTAGCTGCCAAAGGAATATCAGATGCAGAAAGACAAAAGAAAAGGAAGTGTTAGTGCTTGCTATTTTGTTTGCTGCTGGCAGTTATTCTCAAACTTGGCCTTTTTCATATTGAATGTGCTGATTTGACATAAGACAGCTAAAATGCCATTTATGTGCTGAAATAAATTACAAACAGATTTGTTTTTACCTTGCTTGAACAGTGATTTTCCTACACACTGCCTAGGGGGGGGGGGGTGTAAACCCCCCCCCCCCCCCCCCCTAATTTCAATTCCTGGGGAAACCCCTGCCTGAACAAAAGATCCAGTTTGGTATTCAAAATTATTCTGTCCTAACATAATTTCAGTGGAACACTATTTGGGTCACCTTTGAATCCATACATAAATTAACATTGAGAGACATTGATATATACTTTAATCAGGATGCGAGCTTCTACGACTTTCTAAAGAAAAAAATAAAGTGCTCGTGCAACAGCATTTTTCATCATTCTGTTGTGCCAACTGTCTGCTGTGCAATGAATGCTAACGAGTGGTTGTACAGGACTGGGAAAGCAAAGGAGGCATTCTTTTGGCTGGACCAGCCACCATAATCTTCTGTTGAAACATTACTGGACATCATCTTGGAACAATCGTACCTCCAGTATCAGCCTTGAAGAAGCAAATCTTACCTTTTATATATTAGTATGATGGCATGCAACGACACAACCTACAAGCCTCCACAGTAAGATGCAGATGCAGATATTGCTTTTCTAGGAACTTAGCTGCTGTTGAACCAGAGCAAACTACACACTGGCAGGCCTGTGCAACTGTTAGCAAAACCACATTAGCAGTTTTAATGAGGGCCTTTTGATTCTAAGAAACCAGCAACTGTTTGTTCACACTAACAGTGTCATGCCGTGTGCAGAGCACAACACAGCATGAGCTCATTCCGGTCACTTACGTGGTAAAGTTTGGTGTTCGCCAATACCATCTCCGAGCAAAATCTGAAACAGCGCAAATATACTGCTCCCGTTGTGTCGCGGTGTACGTAAGAAGATCAAATTTCAGAAATATCTTGTTTCTTCATTGTGTTTATTAGACTTCCTATCGCAGTTGAAGTGCGAGTACACACTCTGACAAAATGGTGACAAATGTGACAGACTAAAATAGACCCAACAAAACAACCTGGCATGAAGAGCATGACGATTCTCGTGACGCACCATATGACAGGAGGTAGCTATGGCAATGTACAAAAATATTGTTGACAACACGCATGCTCTTAACCAAAGAATGGTAGATTTGGCACAAGGTGCTTGCGGCTGCTTCCGATGCCTCGATGAGTACAGTGTGCCACTGAACAGAACAAACGTCGGCTGTAGCCCACTGTCGTCAAAAATGTGCAAGCCAGAAGCTATGCCCAAGAAAATGCCTCAATGCTAGGACTATACAAAAAATACAGCGACTGTTAAGTAGAAGTCCATGCTCATTTCGGGTATGTTGTCCGGGCTCTGGGAGGCCTTCCCATCATCAGCAGCGTTCATCACAAAGCTGTGAAGTCAAAAAACACTGCATGTGGTGCTCAGAATCGGAAATGTGAACAATAGTTCGCCGAAACTTCTTGCTTACACCTGTCGCCCCGAATTTGCTGCCACAGAACTGTACACAGCGCACATTCACTTCGAAACAAGCATTCATCCTAAAGAAGAGAGGGATGTGCACAAACTTGAAATTGAGCATTGTAGGGGTTAAATATGACAAAAACACCGGACCACAGAATTTGCAGAATCTGTTGTTCAAAGAGCACAGCGTGCAAACAACACGAATGGCATGACTTATATGGGACACATAGTGTAGAGTCAGTTCCTTGATAAGACACATTTAGATAAAGAACACAGTTACCGTGATTACAACCAACTCTATTGCTCCTCGTACAAGTGACCGCACATTACCAATGTTGTGTTGACAATCTCTACTGCAATATTAGGGAACATCCCCCCCCACCACCCTAAGAAATTCCCCAGCTTTTTAATAAAATTCCCCAAATTCAAAAAAAAAAAATTTGTAATTAGGGTTTTGTGTTTTCGGTATATACAGATACACAGTGAAATTAACCCCCAAAGCGGCTTTCTCTGAATCAATGAAAACCAAAAAAGCCAAAATATGAGCTGTCCTTAAAAAAAAAAAAAAAACTTTCTTCCCACTTTTTTTTTCTCATTGACCCGGAACACAGTCACTGAACTGTCCTTTGGGTTTTTCCTCTCTATCGAAACCACATTTCCCTTACTCTGTTCCTCTCTCTTATCTTTATCAGCATGATGGTTTCCAATTATTTAGGCTAAGCACAAGTTTCCTGAAGCATAGGAAAAAAAAAAAAAAAAAAAAGACAGTGGAGCGACATTGGGGGCAATAAAAGCAGTCCAAACGAGCATGCAAAACGTCGCCCGGAATAATGCGGAGAACGAAACCCGTTTCTTTGAAACTTTTTATAACTTCCGCAGGTTGGGAAGAGTGAATGCACGTGGAACCGTCTGCACCAGAGACAGCCAGATTCATTAATTTAACATTCATAAATTGTGTAAAGTGTCTGGTACTTATTCAATAAATGTCAGGTGAACTATAAATTATAATATTTGCTCCAGTAATTATACAGTCACTTTACAACACAAGCCTGACAAACACAGATTTATCTCCAGAAGCGAAATTACATGCTGAAAAACACCGATTCAAAGGGAAAAAACAAATTCCGATAAATAACCCCCTAATCTGAAGAAAAATAAATACCGAAAACACGGAACCGTAATCATAATGTAAAGCTATAAAAGTTTCGAGCAACATTGCGTTGTAGGTCAGGGGCTCCACCTCTGGGCCAAACTACCAGGTACCACTTTTAGGTCTTCAGGGCACATGACAAGCAAAATTTTTTCACACCTTCCTACTGACACGGTTCTGCAAAAATGTGCTCGCCTATCTTAGACAAGTCCCAAAACTCGCACAATTCTACATTGATGGGCACTCTAAATTATCCCAAAATACTTCAGATTGAACCATACAATGCATGACTCCATTACTATAGAACATGAGTGTAAAAATGATTTAAAAAAGGTCACCCAATTTTGGAACTCAAAAACGAAGAAATACTTCTTGCATTGGTGCCTCATGGATCGTGGATGCAGCGCAAGCAGTTTGTCTTTGCTCAAGCAGAGTGCAGCAGCAAATTTCTCACAGTTTTCAAACATAAGGAATGCACAACTTGGAAGCTAGCAGCGCTGCCTGAAAGTTGGGCTTTCTCTATAAGTGTTGCCGCTGTCGGCAAGCAGTGCATCCGAAGGAGACTTTTTGAGACAAGTGGCAGAAAAGCTGTACCGGATGCGACACAGCACGCATGCATGTTGCCTTCCTGCTCTGCTTTCTCGGGAGGCACTTTTTACAAAAGTGTATTATAACACATACACTATGCATTGCAAAAATTAAAAAAAAGAAAAAAAAAGCCGTTTTTAATGTTTTTTTCTTTTTAGTAGCAGAGATTTATGCAGAAAAAGTGGTTATGCTAAAAAGAGAATAAAGGAAATCAAACTTTAAAAAAGAATCTATTTGTTCTCTCTACTTCCTTAATTTCCCCCATAGTATGCGCCCAGCATTCAGTACAAAGGCAAGCAAGGTCCTCAAACTCTGTCCCTTCCCAAAGCTCATTTTAGTTGATAGATTTGACCTTTTTAATGTCCCTTAAGGATTGTCCTTAAAGCTCCGACATTTATCCATTTCTTTTTATTTGTGTTATGCAAACACTCTGCACGACTGTGCTTGGACCATTGCACTTAGTTGGGGTGCTATCATGCTGCATCACAAAATAGACCGATCTCACTAAGCATTCGGCGCATGCGTGACACCGCCATAACTTTAGTTCACAGGAGGCAGACGGCCGTGCACACGAGGGCTCGTGCCTTCTCGTGCTCCACACGCGCAGAGCTCCAGCGAGGTTGTCGCACGTGCAGAAAGACTAAAGTTCCCACGATGCATTGCGGCAGCGGTGGCGTAGTCATACTGGCTGGTGAGATCGGTCTATTCTCTAGATTACCCGCCAATGCCATTTAACCCTTTGACGGTCGTCGCGGTACATGTACGGTGGCGATTACACATTTGAAATTGCCCGCCTAAATGCAAGCGAAACTGCACACACTGCGGGAGGTGTTGCCATTTGCTACGTCTTTAGTGAATTATAAACATTATATCGAAGATTGTTTCGCATTGCTGGGCAATTTATAGTTTTCAAATTAGTTGCTCCGTGCACGTGATGCCCACTTAGCGTACCGACCGCTCTGGCGGTAGTGCTATTGGAAGCACTGGCTCTTCCGATTCAGACTTTAACGCTTTTCAGAATTTAGAGGATGATAACTCGTCATCTGATCGAGAAGTTGTATAAAGTATCTCTGGCTAGGAATCTGAAGCCGCTGGAATGTCGCGGAAGCGAATGCGTGAAATTGAACGAAAGAAAGGGGACAACTTTTTGCCTTCAATATTTTCATCTGATACTTCTAAACCTAAACAGCTTGTAAGCACCGTACATACTCCCGTCAGATAATTAAGAAAAGACCTGCACACTGATGCTTTCTTTATATTATGCCTTTGCAAACAAAACTGGACCACTGTAAAATATCTCTTTGGGGGAAAAAGCTTGACCGTCAAAGGGTTAAACCCTTAGGTTCATTAAGGAATCTCCAAAGGGGGTGTGTTCACAAGGTATGAAGTACAGAGGAGTTGGCACCAAGCAATATAAACTGTGGAGTACTACATGTTTTTCTGTACCTTTCCCGGTTTTGCCGTTTTCTTTCTCACTCGCACATGGTCTCTTTATCGTACGCGGAACATTTTACCGCCATGGCAGGGTGCTGCGGAGTTGCCGACTGATCGTGGGGGCTTCTCCTTTCCATCCCGTGACGCGGCTCCACTTGATCCTTTGTTGTTGGCATAGATGAGGTGTGTCGACTCCTCCGATCTAACCTCTTTGCATATTCAGGATGGATTACATAGCCACACACTGCCCAGCCATCAATGAAGGGGGGAAAAAAAAGCTTGAGCAAATTTCTGTACTATATCTTACTGGGCTACACAAAGGTGATTGTTTAGGGATAGAAAGTAATCTCGTGCCAAGCATTCTCTCGCAGATGCAGCCGGCTAAACTTGACTATGTACAGTTGTCTCGCATACATGAAGGCGCCTTGCATCAACTGCAGCAGAACAGACATGGTGCGTGCATCGTAGACACACTGACTGGCGAGCCCACTACACTAGGGGGGAGCACAATCTGCACCTGCTGCTCCTGCGCCTTCGGAGCATCGGCAGAGCAGACGGCGGCCAGAGTGCAGGCGAGCGTTGGAACTCGCGCAGGCCCAGTGTCCCACTGTCCGGCTAGTACGGGAAAATAGAGTGGCTAGGAAGGCGCGTGGGCCCCGCAAGGTGGGCTCTGCAAAGTCAGTGCCGGGGCCAGTCAGGCTTGAAGCCGGGGCCGAAACTCTGGCTGGCCAGCGGCGGGGGCGGCTTGCTGGAGTCGCTGGTAGAGGCCTGCGAGCTGTGGAGGTGAGCCTCCGGCAAGGAGGAGGAGCCCATCCGCCTGGGGCTGCTGGCCACTGGAACGGGAGGGGCATTTGTGTCTGTGCAAGTCCCGGGGCTCGAGGAAGCGCCGGCCGCACTGGGCGCACGCGAAGGGCCGCTCGCCCGCGTGGGCCCGCAGGTGCCGTGCCAGCTTCTCCCGCCGGCCGTAGCTCTTGCCGCAGGCTAGGCAAACGTGGGGGCGCTCACCTGTGTGCACCCGCCGGTGGCGCGACAGCTTGTCCTTGCGGTAGAAGCCCCGGCCGCAGAAGTCGCACGGGAAGGGCCGCTCCCCCGTGTGGATCATGGCGTGCCGCGTCAGGTGGTTCTTCTGCGAGAAGCTCTTGCCGCACACCTCGCACCGGTACGGCTTGTCGCCCGTGTGCGTCCGCATGTGGTCCAGCAGCTTGCAGCGGTAGCTGAAGCCGCTGCCGCAGATATCGCACGCACACGCCTTCTCGCCGTGCGAGGCTCGCACGTGCGCTCGCACCCGCTCGGCCGAGGCAAACAGCTTGCCGCACACCTCGCAGGGCACCGCCCCAGCTGCCCGCTCTGACCGCGCGTGCTGCCCCAGGTGCTGCTGCAGCTCAGAGGCTGCCTTGAAGGGCACTTTGCACGACGGGCACGGCCACAGTTTCTCGCCCTTGGGGGCCCCCTCAGGCGGCTCGGGCTTCGGCTTGGCCGGCTCAATGCCCGGGAAGGCCACGGGCGCCGAGCTCAGGCTGCGCCCAAAGTCGCTTGGCGGGATCTGCGGTATCTTGAGTGTAGTCAAGGAGCCCCGGGGCACCGGCTTATGCGAGTGGGCTGCCTTCAGGCCGGGCTGCTGGTCCTCGGACTGCACCGACTGCTGGCCGCCGGGCACCGTGCTGGCGTGGAAATTAGCCAGGTGCTGCCGGGGGTCGAATCCTGCATGCAAGCACCCCATTCACCCGGGGTCTGCGCCCCCACTAGCCCCGCAGCCAAGCCCATACTGCCAGCCATTCATGCCCAACAATGCTTGCCACACACACACATGCAAAGGAGGGTCTAATGCCCGTGTCCCACTACAGCGACAGACAGAAACAAACGACAGTGACAAGCCTCAAACCAGAATCTTTTGCGATTTGAGAGGCTTTGTAGAATAAAAGATGCTACGCTCAAACACGAGCATCTTGCACGCGAGGGTATCTTTGGCAGGCTTGCGATCGCTCGTGCTTACTTCACAAGCACCGAACGACTAAACGCCTGCCAAAGATACCATCGCGAGCATGCTGCATGGGTTTTAGGCTTGTCGCTGTCTTTTGTTTCTGTCTGTCGCTCTAGTGAGACACGGGCATTAGGGGCAGGAAAATGTGGCCAGGAAGGACTCATTAACATTTGGGTTTACAATGCTGTACATTATAGACATTTCCACACTCCTTATTCTGTTCTCTATGGGGCCTGCTGCAAGCTTTCGTGAATGCAGCACTGGCAAGCTGATTGTTGCAAACAGTTTAGGTAGATAAATAATTCCCGTTTGCCATTTTGAATTGGTCAGTCCAACAGCCTCATCCCCTCGGAATTGCCTTTGGCAGTTCACATGCTCCGCGAGTATCCAGTGATTCGAAGTCGAGCGAAGTACGGCTCCAGAAACCGAACCTTCGAGCAAATTGTTCCTCGCCATTCTACGAAGTCAAAAGGGGATCGACCGCTCAAAAATATAAAAAGAGACGCCAAGCTGCTGCTGCCCCCCCCCCCCCCCTTTCCCTCTTTCCCTCCGATCCAATACTCACAATGTTCTCCGAGCTGCCAGGCTGCCATGGGGTAATAAAAAATGACCGTTTTTTCTTTCCTCGACCTGTTTCGACACAGGTTTGATATTTTCAAGACAAACGTAAAAGCTGTGCTCACCGTAACAGCTGCTTGCTTCAGCAATCAGCAGTTTGCCATATGTTTCTGGAAAAGAGATGCCCGCCATCCCGACTATGATTCACGCACAGCTCCCCCCGCACATACGACGAAGGCATAAACGCGCCGACCAGTTTTGTTTTTCCAATGCGAACGCCACAAAAGCGTCAGCATAGTCCACACGGTCCGGACATGTCCGGACCACGGCCGGCTTGCCCGGGTCCGAATCCCCGAATTACAAAGGAAACGAAAGCCGCCAACAACAACAACAAAAGGACCGACTACAACAATCGTCGGGCATACCAGAATCAACGGCACGGCGACAGTGAACTTGGACGGGCAGCATCGGGGCGCTGTTTTCCACGCACGCACCGTGGATTACGTAGGATGTTTCGACTTTGTCCAATTCGAGATCGGTCCTGAGACAGAACCGGGGCCGCCTCAACGTCAGCGCTCGGCACCGCTTGCACAGCCCACGCTACCGCGAGCATCCTCGAAAACCCATTGTGGCAGGTTGTGTTCAAGGGATTCGCGTAGCGCCGACGAGATCGGTCCTACTCACGGCTAACGGGAAGACGGGGCAGACGCGGCACGAGCGCAACGGACGCGGCTTGGCGGCGGCGCGAACAGCGCGCTTGCATCGGAGGGGGTGGCGGGCGGGGGGGTCAGCAGCGGCGCGCCGACAGACAAAGGAGCCATGGAGGGGGGCAGCCGTTCCCCCCGCTTTGCGCATGCGACAGCCGCGGCGCGCTGGCCAGTCGCGTTCGCTGCGCGGCCACTTACCTGGGAAGGCGGCTGGAAAGACGAATGTCGGTGTGCACACTACTTGCTCGGGCGTCGAGGCCATTTTTTCAGCTGCATACTGGAGTCGCTGCACCCTGTGACATCGCGGCCCGACAGAAAATAGGCGCTTCTCTCTTCGGACCCCAGAGCGGCCGGAGGAAGCGGAGGCGCCGTTTGAAGCGCCGCCTACGGTGCGATACAAAATGGCCGCGTGCCGGAGGTCCCTGTGATCTGCTGGGTTCTCAACATGACGTTGGGGCCCGTTTGGCCCGTTCTGTCATTGAAAAGGGCTCCTCTCCTCTGTGTAGAGTCTGTTACGTGCTCGCAAGGTACCGCGCGCCCGTCCGATGAAGAAGGACGACCAAGTAAATGAACAGCTGACTCGCGCGCTCTTTATTAATCCCTCCCAAGCAGCTAACTGTTCAAACACCCGCAAACGCTTACGCGTTTCTCGACGCCGGTATTGGTCGTGAATTTTACTCACGAAAGAATAATCCAAGAGGACGGAGCACAGCACAGTTGAAAGATGTGTTCTGTGAGATGATCCGTCCTATTCGTTCATTATTTCATGTGTAAAATTTAACCTTACTAACACGCTCGGTTTTTAATTAATTAGTTGTGATTTGACCCATATTCATGGCTGGTTGTCACCCTTCCAACTTCTTTAACGTCAACAGTTTTTTTTTTTTTTTTCCCCTCTACCCCCAATAAAACGCGATCGAGACAACTTTCGCCTCGTTTTTTTATTCCCTTCAGCGTAGTCCTCTAGAAACGAGCTGGTTGGGCAAAAAACGTGGAACCAAGAGAATTTAGATACCTGTATCATTATGGACCTCTTCTACTGCATGGGCGAGATCACAATAGGCTAGAACAGGACTTGGAATGGATAGCATGCGGGTAATTAATGTTCTTCGCATTTATATTACATTTATACTAGAATAGTTCTGTTCTGTGAGGCTAGAACAGGAATATTGAGGACTAGGACATATAGGACAAAGTATGAAGAAATGGATATGTGGTGAGGGCTTGCTCCTGCCCTTCCTGAGGGGGGGACGGATTTAACCGGTGCACTGGGGTTTGCAGACGAGAATGGATAAGTGCATTTTAATAACGAAGAGGAGATTAGAAGACCGGTGGAAATTATCTACGGAAAACTGAATGACGTACAACTGACACAGTTGGGGACAGGCGAGACGAAAGAAAATTAGGACTCCCTCCCGCGTAGCTCCGGCCCAAAGTCTCAACCCCGTATCCTAGCGGGCCCGGTTTGACCAGAGCAAAATTGGCGACTTCTCTGCCGGAAGGAAGAGGCAGGGGGGAGGAAAGGGTTGAGGTGATGCTTTTGGGTTTTTTTGCATGATCCCCCAAAGGTCACCCTGATGATATCCCACAGTGCCTGGTCATCGTTAGAAAATTGCAGAGGGGCGAAGGGAGCAATCATACTTTTGGTTTTTAATTTCTAGGCTAGGTGGTGCAAGCTGCCATTCATTATAAAGGGTACAGCCCAAAGTAACGTAGGTACAGCCGTTAGCATCCATCCATCTATCCATCCATCTTGTTCCAGCCAGAAGACGCCAATAAAACCTTTTTCTGCAAGTGGCTGCAAGCTAATAAACGATATTGTGTCTAGTGATACGTTTCATTTTACAAAAGGAACTTCACCCTTCTGGTTCTGTTGAAAAGCAGCTGTTGTTCATAGCAACACTTTTTCACTTGCTTCACAAGGTATTGTTCCTGAGCACATGTCTAGGAGGCGTCGCAGTCGGGCGATAGTCGGAGCCTCCACCGGGAATGGAGCGCAACGATGAGCAGTCGTCGCCAGGTCATCTGCTTCTCCTGCTCCCTTGTCGTTGCTAACTCCCAAACGCGGCACTGGCTCGTTTGACTGCGTACGTCACCGCATATATTGAAAACGTAGTGACTGTGGTTTGTCTGAGGTAGAACTGAGCTGTTCCTTTGGTATTGTGGACATAATGCTTCGGGCATATCCTTGATAATCAAATAAATGTATTCTGAAGCAGAAGCACTCGCGTAACAAGGTATCGGGTTGAGTTCCGTTTCAGGGTGCTAATCATTATGATCAAGATTCACTAAATCATTTCTGCCCTTACTTTTTTTTAAAATTATTTCTATATGTATACAGAATGTTTTATTTCATGGCAACTCGCGAAATGTCTTCGCAAGATTAACTTTATTCACATTATTATTTTATTGTTGATGAACATTTCGAAGAAGCCTGTTTTATTTTGTTAGTCTTTATGTTCATAATAAAAACTACATTACCATCATTGATTAAGTAGTTGAGCATAATGCAATGGCTTCATATTTCACAAATTTGCCAACATGTAGTGTTTCAAATTGTTTCAAAACAGGTCAATATTTTCTAACTGGATAATATATTTGCCTGACCAACATTTTTTGGATTGTTTTTGATTTGGAGGGCTTAAAGACTCCGGCGTTTTCTTTATAGTCCCCGATTTGCCTGAAAATTTGCTAAACACACCAAGAAACATTGCCGAAATAGTATCCCAAATTCGCAAAGTTAATGAGTTTACAATTTTGGGCCTCACCGTGTTTTTCAAAGTGAAAGTCTAAACTGGCAAGAACGAAAAAGTGTTGTCAGTGGAAGCCAGGGGTTCACTCTTTGAACTGTAGACTTTGTTGCCAACTGATTCCAAGCAGTTTCATGGTGTCAAATGAATGCTTTGGAAGCTCGCTCCATCACCGACGACGCAGCAGCAGCACTAAACAAATTTGCGACTTAGTACATTTTTTTTACTGTCCGCTCGACCTGCAAGCCTGCCTTTCCCTGGCGTTGCGGCACTGAAAAGCGCGAATATATTTAAATGTTGGTTATTGCATCATTTTCACATGCCGATTTTATAAAACTATTTGGAATTTCACTATACTAAATAGCACACCGGAAAGGGTAAAGGCCCCTGATTCCAAAAATATATGCTTGGGGTAGCTGCTTGGAAGAAAAGCATACATTCAAAGCGGGGTGGTCCAGGCGTGCGATTCTGTATTTGAAAATAAATGGAAACTTTGTGAATGTGTATATCTACATTGTAGTAAAAGTTTCAAAATTAAACTGACTCTTATGCAAAAGCACATGTTAAGTAGAAATGCCCTTACAACCTGCGTTCACCGTGCGCAATTTTTTCTTTTTTAACTCGAGATTAAAGAACGAATATTTTATATAGCAAGATTTGTAAATTCACTCAATTGGGTATAGTTGGCCATCTTGATAGGATTCATATTATGTAAAATCCGTCGTCTACTTGCCATCCCAAGACATCAGACCTTCTGAGGTCACAGTTCATAAATATAGTCTGATTAAGCTTAGCTTATAAATGAACAAGTGGAACAACCTTGACGGGTTTAGCTGGGGTTTCGTCTAAGCATGATGCAATGGTAGTGAAAGGCGTGGAAAAACTATTCGATATTCGAATCGAAAATATTCGGCCAATACCACTATTCGCTTCAAACTCAAGATCCACTATTCGCACAAGACTAGACTGTTGTCTTATTATAAAAACAAGCTCGGATTTCTCGTAGGTGTGCACAGCGGAAGTAGAGTGGAAGTTACGAGATTTGGCCAGTTGCCAAAATCGTTCGGAAACAACGACAAAACAATGAACTCAAGTGGCAGGAGAGGAGGAAGAAGTGATGCCTGGAAAAGACTTGACCACACTCCAAAAGCTTTTGCAGACAGGAAAAAAAAAAGGCTGTAGAAAGGGAGAAAAAGTGGTATGTATCTTGCTACTTTTTGCCAAATTACCCAAGCACCAAGAAAAATGCCGAGGACTTAGGCACATGCATCATACTCAAATGACAAGGCGTTGCCAAACGCATGTGCAAAGTGCCACTTTCAAAACAGTTACTGCTGCAGGCAACAAGTGCAGAACGTGTGACTAAACTGGAACTCTGGAAGGATGCTTCTTAGTGCTTGAATTACTTAGCAAAAATAACAAAATACAGCTGCAAATGTTTTTCCTTTTAAGTGCTGACAATTCAATATCAGTTCATCATAAAATTTTGGTCGAAACAGATTTTATATTGGATAAATTTTCATGAAACATTGTGGTAGGTGCAGAAAAGTGTAGGGCAGTGTACTTCCGCTATGTGTATTGGGATACAACTGGAAGTACACCGCCCTACAGGTGCAGGTAAATCGAAAAGTTGCACAGCCAAGCATCCATTCTGTAGAGAAACCAAGAGTTAATGAAGCTTTGGCTGAGTTCTTTCTCTTTATTTAAAATCTAGTGGAACACAACAAAGGAATTCAAAAGAAACCCCGCAGTGTTCAGCGGCCACCACCGCACAGCGGATCATAGAAAGCACCTCCAACGATTTGCGAGCACAGCCTACGTGATGTCCAGGGGCTCCTGCTTGATCTGAATGTTGAGCGGCATGCCCGTTTCTTGGGGCGCCACGACAGCTGGCACTCTCGGGTGGAGGCAGAGCTGTCGGAAAGCAGTGTAGCTCAGGTATGGGTCGCCATCAATGCGCTCTGTCTGGAGACTTGCGCTGCGAGACACTTCAAACCGGACCCACCTGTCGGGGAGCAAGCATGCACTGACGTTACCCTCTGACCATTTCTCTTGATGATAATAGCGGTACTAGTCTCGGATATCCCCAGCAACCTCAATGCTGTCACTGCAAACCTGTGTATATCCACTTTAGCGACAATGTGAAAGAGAAATAATGACTGCACATTGAAGCACTCTTTTCCACCACTGTAACTGCACTTTGAAAATGGAGACCCAATAAGATGGATGTTCATGCATAGCAATTGAACTGTAGCAACTAAAAATGTAAGCAATTTAAAACTGGCACATTTTAAAGGGCAAGTTATGCATAGTCACGGCCCACCGCACTTTGAAATGACGCGTCTCGTGATTCTGATCACTCGTACCTTCCTCGGCAGGGCTGTAAGGTACCTGTACAAGTAAACTGAAAACTGGTAACTACAGCCGGTGACAGGTGAAGGAGCTAGTAGATGCTCTGCCTCAAGTTCAAGCTTTCTGCCTTCGATAACACTTGGTCGCACATGCAACTAAAATCCAGAGTTCTTAACCTGTCACTGACTGTAGGTACTTCCGAAAAAAACCTACCATAATTTTTTGCAAAATGGAACTGCCTCTTAGGCACAATGTTGGGTAAGTTATACTCCTGACGGTACTTTTCCAAGAATCTTCTGCAAAATAAGGAAGGGCTGCCACATGCACAAGAGGCCTCTAAATGGTAGAATCGTATCAGGAAGTGGCACGCACAGACCGGAGCGTTTTGGAAATTGGAACCCTCAAGAAACTGTGTTTTGAGAACAAGACACCACGTTCTCAGAGCACGGTCTTACCATGCCCCTAGCACTTGGTATTAAAAAGGGACAACTACAACTGGATACGGAACAAGTTGAGGGAACTTCGGGTGCGTTATGGTCGTGTCCAGAGTGTCCAGCGGCAACAAGCTGGTGTTCCCAGCTGTGCCTTGGCACTGCATGCAGATATTAAATGCATAGCATTTCAAGGGCCAGCTCTTAGGGTTTTTGTGTCCGTGCTTGCATGTAGCCTCGAAAAAATGAGCTGTCAGGTGACACCACAATGTCATCTGGAATCATGACATCACAGAAGACCTACTGTTTAAAGGCAATGCATTTAGAGCACCTTCGAGATAGACTAAAGAGAGAGGCAGTTTGTTTTTCTCTCTCTCTCTCTTTCTTGTTTCATCCTCTATTCCCACTTTCTCCTTTCCCTGAGAAGCTTCTTTCTGGCCCATCTAGGCAATACAATTTGGTTACATATCTAGAAAATAAACACTTCCATACTACTACTGCCCACATTCCCTTCAATGTATTTTTTCCGAGTCTCACCGTTCCTTGAATTAAAAACTGCACAATAAGTTACATCACCAAAGACATTGTTGAAGCACCGGTCAAATACAATGCTTAGCTGTTCTAAAAAGAAAAAAAAAAAGGTGAGGTTTGGAATCAACGGATTGAGCATCAACACGAGAATGCCCAAAGCCCAGTATTGAGGAAGCGACGATTCAGGAAACACCATCATTTTCAGCCCCGTGAACAATCGGTCTCTACCGTGCACCTTCCAGCCCCCGTAGCTTCCCACCCGAATGACCTAGGGATCTATGCCGGCAAGTCGGTAAGTGTGATTATTTCAGGATAATTGCTGTTTCGTTTCCTAAACATGATACATTCAGAATTGTGTGTCGCATTAAATTGGTAAGATTACTCACAGTCAATATTTAAAAGCAATATTTTGCATGGTTTATGACTTCCCCTTTGAGTGCTGCTAGTTATCCTTCGGGGATGGGGCATCTCTCGATATATTACTGTACTTCCTATACTCTTATTTCGGGAGACAGACAAAGTCTTATGACCATACATAAAGTAAGCATAAAGTAAGCTGTGGTGGCGCTGTCGACGGCACTGCGCATGCGCAAATGATTCACTTCACGCGAATTCGGTATCTGCGCACGCGCGGTGCCCACACCAGGAAGGCTCGTTTGTAAACAGCGTGTCGGTCTATATTGCTAGTGCTGATTTTTCCAGCATTCTTCCCTCCCAAATTTTCCTTTGTGCCCCTTTCACTTCCTTTCTTACTGAAGTAGCATGCTCAGCCCCATCACTAGTGTGAAGGTATTTAAATGTAAGCTTTCGGGTTCAGTCTGTCCATTTTGTGTTTAAACTTTTCATGTATAAATACTTGAATACCTTCCGTGCCCCCAGCATATCATCCATTTCAGACACCCTTTGCTCAAATTTCAACTTACTAATTGCCTCCCTGCTCTTTAAAGACGACCAGCCCATGTCCCCATTCACTCCCTCATTTGGTGTCTTTCCGTGTGCTCCCTGCACCAATCTGCCTACGCTTCTTTGCCGAATCTCTAATCCTGATTGAACCTCTGATTTCATGCACAGTACTGCATTGCCAAAAGACAGTCCTGGTACCATCACTCCTCTCCATATACAGTCGACTCTCATTAATTCAATCAAACTCGAGGGGGGCCGAAAATTTGTTTGAATAAAGCAAAGTTTGAATTATCAGGAGTTTCTTCCCATAGAGATGCATAGGATGGGACCTGCACGTTAGTTTGAATTATCCGAAAGTTTGAATTAAGAGATTTTGAATTAACGAGAGTCGACTGTACCTCGGACCACTTCATATCTATTATAGTTCCATAGTGCCTTGAGCTTCATAATAGATGAATTTCTTTTCCCTTTTCTAATTAAATTCTCCTCATCTTCCTTTAGAATTTCCTTCTTTTAGCGAGACTCCCAGATATTTGCATTTTCCTACATGGTCTTGTATCCTCAGGGGTTCCCTCTTTTTGTCCTTAAACAGAATTACTCCAGACCTGTCACTACTAAACCTCATGCCCAAGGTGTCCTCTTCCTCCCTACATATTCCAGCTAGTTCCTGTTATGTATCCTGGTTATCTGGCATGACTCCTACGTCGTCCGCATACATCAGTCCTGGTATTACCTGCATTACCTGTGCACGTCACCAGCGAGAAAGCAAACGAGCGACCCAGTTCACGTGGGTGGCGTGGTGTTGCCATAATAAATGGCAAGGACCTGGAGACAATCAATCGATAATTAAACAAATAAATAAATTTCTCGCCTGCCTTAGAATACCGTGCATCCGCCCATTCCACATTAAGCGCCCATATCCAAATTTCCAAGATCTGAGAAAATACGCACAGTACATCTATATGTAAAATTGATGACCGGACAAGCACCCATCCCCCATTTTTTCGCGAATATCTCTCAATTTTGAGTGGGCACTTGCTGGGTATTTTACGGTATGTGCAGCACGACTTGGCGTCAGGGAGTCAGGCTGGAGGCATACGTCCTCCAGCTGACTACACCTAGAGGCGAAAGAGCTATTCTTTGTTTGTTTGCTTCGTTGCTGCCACAAGGAAGAAGACCGACGACATAAACGCTAAGATAATAAAACAAAAATTG
The DNA here is from genome assembly GCF_016920785.2 of Ixodes scapularis. Taxonomy (NCBI): domain Eukaryota; kingdom Metazoa; phylum Arthropoda; class Arachnida; order Ixodida; family Ixodidae; genus Ixodes; species Ixodes scapularis. Next base: position 4,163,900 of record NW_024609884.1, on the reverse strand, counting down.
ACGGGCTGTTCGCGCATGTTTGTTCCGCCATGACTAACACTGAAAGTGGTTCCGAGGAGGCACAAATGATGCGTTACGGGGGCACGTGCGACTTGGCACCAATTGCCCGTTATACTCCTGTTTCACCTTATGATGAACTGCGAGGGTGCTCTAAGCCGTTGAAACCAATCCAATGCCACCAAAGTGTCACGTGACCCTTCTTCGAGAGGGTCCAGCGACGCACGGGGCAAGTGAACCTCCGAGTCCTTGGTGGCGCATAGTCACGACGTTCACAGCGCTGTATTGGCTGGGAGGGCTTGCAACGTATGCTATGGTCCATCACCAGGTGAAACGAAATGTAACTGGATGCCACCGCGCCGCTTGGGGACAAGTTTCTTTTTTCTTGTTGGTTCTTTTTTCCTTTCCCTTTTTGTTTAAATTATCTTTCAACTGCTTTTTGCAGTCTTCCTGGTCTTCAACCCAGCAACTCAGTCATTCGAAACGGGTAGATTGAGAGAATGGTGCATAATGGCTGACTGACCTCGCATGCGAGTATTGTACTCCAATTCTATTTCCAAGCGCCTCTATGACCGCATAATTTGCGTAGTGTTTGCGATAAAACATCAATTGTTTTTGAGCTACCCAATTTAAAGGCATCATCTGAATGTGCATGGCTTTTTGATTCCAAAATGCTATCTCATTCTCCCAGATTCACTCCAGTTCAGTGGTTCTCAAATGGGGGTCTGTGGAGCCCTGCTTCATCAGTCAAGCCTGGCAATAAAAGTTGTATTTTTTTTAGATTGAGAAGAAACTTTTCATTTTCAGACAAGTTTTTTCGTGTGTACATCAATGAGCGAAGTCTACTTCACAATAGCCCTTAGTTATATCCATTTATTAAATCATTATTATATTTGACCTATACTTTTCCCTTCCCCCTCACCATGAACGGGGTCCTTCATCATCTCTGCCGATCCACAAGGGGTCCGCGAAACATCAGCGGTTGAAAACCATTGCTCCAGTTAATTAAAAAAGAGATTTTGTTCGCCACCAGAACCAAAACTTCATTCTCCTTAGTTTTTCCCCAGTTTTCCCCGCCATTCAAACGTGACGTCACCGGCAGGAAGAAAGACGCGCGGCCGGAAATCAGATACGCTCGCGCCCGCCTTTCTCGCGTCTAACAGCAAGCAAACAGGGGCGTTCCTGCTATCTGAAGTTGAAAATAATCTCCATTTGCACAAAATATGACCTAAACTCTAAGGGGAAAAAAAATAAAAAAATGAAAGCAACTGCGATTTTTAAAAACGCTTCAGCAACTTGGTACGCTCAAGCCGCGGCTCATTAGTTTCGTGAAATCACTGGTGTAAATCTGTTTTCCTGCTACCACAAGCATGCAATTACACTTGCAAAGAAAGATCAAAGAGTCACGCGACACATTTTTTGACAAATTGCCCGAGCACCACATAGAATGCTCGGAATGTGGGTAGAGGTGCCGCACACGCTCATCTTGCTTGAAGGAACGTGCCATTTGTTTTAGATTTTCTTTAGAAAAGGTACTGTTGCAGACGTCAGCACGTAACTCATCTTGTAGCGTGCATATGCTGTTTGGTACTGGGGTAATTTAGCAAAATGTCTAAAGACCAGTCCAGAAAAGCACTTCTGGTTGGTGTCGTTTTCAGCGTTCATCCGTGTGGCGCATACTTTGCTCGCTTTCCGAATATACAAACATGCGCGTGCTAAGCCCTGACCTAACACATGTGGACTGCAAATATTTAAGCATTTAAATGGTGTATAGAATGAAATGTACCGCATTCATGTAGGCCAGGAAGGTTGTGCTAAAATTAAAATTAAAAGAACTCCGCAACCACCAAGCCAGACATCAAGGTGCAGTGACAGGCATATAAAATACAAAAATAAAATATTCTTTTTCAATTGAAGGATAGTTGCCTGAAGAAGCAATAGTGCGCAAAGTACAGAATTGCATCACAAAAATGAAAATTCAAAATAAGGCAACAAAAAGTCACCCAAAGAAAAATTGGCACCCATAATTTTTGAACAAAAAGTAAGGGCGCAAACGAGCTGGTGTACATTGCACATGGTTGAAAAAACCCCGAGACTGCGGGTAAACGACACAACACTAAAAAGTCTCTTTTTAGTGTTGTGTCGTTTACCTACAGTCTCTGGGTTTTTTCAGCCATGCATAATTTTTGTTTGCTGTTGGTGTAGAATGCAATGTGTTTGAACAATCATTCCCGAGTGCACAAGCGGAAAAGGGGTAATTCTATACGAGATTTTAAAGTTAATCTTTGATTTTGCACAGCCTCCAACATTAATAAATTTACATGCCTCCCCTCATTGACATTTAGATTTTGAGAGTTCTAAAACCTTTTCAACCCTATTTAATATTTTTCTGCAATAGAATACCATAGACGTTTTCACCACCTTCTCCGCGAGAAAAAATGCACGCCCACCATTTGAAAAACATACCAGGCAACGGCTCTATCGTATAATAATGTTACCTAAAACACTGTAATACCAGACACGAATAGCAGTGTGTCGAAAGTTGTGTCTAAACCGAGACTTGAACTTTGTTTAGACGATTCACATCTCCTTTACAACGGATCGCCGCGCGATTGGAACTTACACAATAGCTAGATGTGATGGCTTCTGCTGTCCAAAGCTGATGAATAAATTACTCAACTAAAGTGATGCAAAAAAATTGCAGTGGATTAGCTTGGCTATGCCAGGATATACGTAGCGTAAACTTTATTCTTAGCTTTCCTGGTTGTCTAAGATTAGCTTGATTATCATGCTTACATCTGCTTCAATGACACACACACGGTATACACATTATGTGACCACTTCGGGATCCGATAAGTTAAGCTTCTCCGCTCTCCTTATTGCAGAGGAGGCGCCGTGTAACCGAGCTTTCGGTTGCACGTCAAAAGATCCCCAGGTGGTCCAAATTAAGCCTCAGTCCTCCGCTGGGGCATGCCAGATGCCCATCGTTGGTTTGGCCAGCTGTGTGCCGTGTTGTTATGTATTAAGCAACCAAGCTGCCGCCCAGAACAACCGGACAGCGCGAGCCATGATCTCAAGTGGGTGCATGCGCGCGGCGCGTGCATCGGGGACTGACCTAGGCGCCATACCAGTCCCGCCCGTTCCGTCACTGCTCCTCGCGCATGTGCAGCATGGCTCTCCAGGAGCCACGCGAAACTGCTCAACCTTAGCCAGTGTAGCTTACGCTACAAAAAATAAAAATACTTTCAGCCTTTCCACTCTCGTGAAGAAGGAAGAGCAGCGGAGCTGTAGCTTCTGTTCTCGGCGGTGGCTTTCCAGGTGAGCAATCTGCTCTTTTTTCGCAAGGGAATCTGAAGCGCTCGAAGCACGCAGCGGTTGTGGACCCATTCGCGCTGCTCCGTACGTCGCCGCTCCTTCCGCAACCGGTCTTCTTTCGCCGAAGAAAGGGCACGTGGTTGACCCATCGTGAGTCCAAACCGAAGCTGATGAGAGCGTAGCAAACAGGGCGCAAAACAGACGAGGACGAAAAAGAAACACACATGACGTGCGCTGCACTCGTCACGTGTGTTTCTTCTTTGTTCTCGTCTGTTTTGTGCGCTCTTTCCTACCATGTGCTCCCATCAATTTGCCCAACTATTCATTCTTCTATGATAGCTGGAAAGGTTGCCGCCATCTATGAGCGATGGCGGCAACCACACTGGTTGCCGCCATCGCCTATAGATGGATGGTCACTTATAGATGGTGGTAGCTGTCCAGAGGTTTGTGTAGGTTTGTGGCGACATTTCTTTTGTACTGGACACGATCCTGAGGAACCTAGCCCTTAACAGCTCCGCTGTAAAAATCACTGAAGCAATTGCGAACAACAAATGTGACTGCGCCAAATGTCGACTAGACACTATTTTTCTTGGACACTATTTTTCTTGATTCTATTAGTGCTCTCCTTTGGACGGAAGTCGTAGTGTTACAGAGCCAGCTTGAGTCTGCGCTTGCCGCTCTTCCAGCTGTTCCAACTGTAGGATACCCAACTCTTAGCATGTGGCTGTAAAGTACTCCGAGGATAGGCGAGAACCTTTCACGCGAGACTAGTTCTCTCGCCACACAGCTCGCACAAAAGCACCTTGACGTGGCTTGCCTCCACTGCTGCAGGGGAGCGACCCAGGCTCTACTGCCGCGGACGAGCGACCCAGGAAGCCGCGACGCCCGTCTGCCTTCTTGCTGGTGACATACACGGGCAGGAAATATTTGGGGTTTTCATAGCTGCCGGTAGAGAGTTGCCTCCTCCAACTCTCGCGGCCAGCGTAAATAGAAAATTCAGTGACTTAACGAAAAATTTTTATTTTTGTAAAATATTTCAGCTACTAGTTGATTTTGGCTATCAGGCCTAAAATCTATAGCAAATCGGATGAAACTAAGGGGTAGGCTAACTTTCGGTATGCTATAAAAAAAAGTTGAAAAAATGCTAGTTTTAGATTTTGTGACCCTCGAAACTTACGATCGCAGGAAGGGGCGATGAACCAAAGACTGTACTTGCCAGTCAGCAATGTTCACTTATCTCCCGCTGTGGTCAAGTAACACTGCCGAGGTCAGCATTGGCCAGGGCCTTGCGATTACTGGAAGTGCGCTATCTTTCGGTTGCGCCGGTTTCGGCTGAAATTTGGGCAACGTAGCCTGGGATGTGCCTAGAACCCAGTTCAATCGCTAAAAAAATATCCGAAATTGCCTTCATTGTCCTTTTAACCTGCGCAAGTCATTAACACTGCATGTACACTCAAGAATATTCTTTTTTTTTCTTGTTACAAACAGAAACAGTTTTGTTTGAACTTAGAGCCATTTGCCAGTTATCACACCAGCCGGCTACCCTCTTTAGAGATTCATTTAGTAGAATTTGGTTAGCTTCACTTGTTATCTTGTGTTATATAATACGATCGTTGGGAAAAAGTTCTATATTAGTATTGATGTCGTTGACAATGTCATTTATATAGGGCAAAAATAAAAGTGGTGCCAAAAGAGAACCTTACGGGATACCAGACAGTAGCTTAAAAGGTCGAGAGGCGTGTACTTCATCATATACAAATCGAAACCGATTTCTTAAGCAGTCCACAATCCAAGATATTATAGGACTATCACCCATAATGTGTGTCAGTTTTTTAAGAAGTTTGATGTGTGAAACACGGTCAAAAGCTTTCGACTGGTCTGAGAGTCTCGACCAGCTGTGTGACAGTTAATAATCCACTATTGACCCAAGCCGTGCTGCTGCGCACATAAAATATTGTGTCTCAATAAATACCGTCACGAATTTAAGTATATGTTCGAGGAATTTACAGCATGTAAGAGATATGGGTCTGTAATTTGAGGCTGGGGTGTGCTTGCCAGATTTGTGAATGGGTACAACTTTTGCCATTTTCGACTCAGCTGGCACCGAAGAACAGCTGTGAGACCTGTTGAAAACCAGCACTAAATAGCTACAAAGTCATTTGAAATACCGTTTTAGGAACATATTTGGGATTTCCTTGGGACTGTCGCTTTTTCTAGTTCAAGCAGTAGTGCAAGAATGCCTGGCTCAGTGACTAAGACTTCTTAGCCCTTCAGTGGTGTTGTAATTTGGAGATAGAAAGGGAGTTATTATGTCATTCTCAGCAGTAAGTAGCTACTGATTCCATCTGCCATTCTCTGTTTCTCCCAGGGACTCAGACTAGCTGTTTTTGCCTCTCTGGGATTAACATGGTTCCAGAAGTTTTTGGGGGATGCTTTCACAAACTTGCAAAGGGTCACATTCTTGTAGCTTCTTTAATTTTTAATTTAAGCCCACTCGATTGTTTCAAATACTCAGTTTTGTGGTCTGTAGTTCTGAAGTCTGCAATGGGATACTTTTTAGATGACTTTCTAAGCTGTTTGATTCAATGCTTCAAATGAATAAGCTCATGGTGCAAGCTTTTTTACATTGTACATTGTATTGATGTGAGCAGCACTGGCATGCGCAGTAAGTGTGCACGGTATGCGAGATGATCCAGCATAGTTTGCATATGTTGAGCAAACCATTATACATTTCTTTCTCAATCTGTGATGGTAATTTGGTGTGGTGAAACTGCTACACTCCATCTTTGCGTCTGCATGCTCCACAAAAGCCACAGGAAACATGTGGATGGCCACGGTCTAAGGTAGAGTTAGAAACCAGTTTGGACCAGTTCATGCTTGGTTGAACCGGTAACCAAACATACATTTTGCATGTAGGGTATGACTGAACTGGAATTGAAAAGAAACAAAATAAAAAGTTACTGAATCCGGGCCCAAACCAAACCGGAATAATGACCAGTTTGACACCCTGGTTAAAATTTTACGAGGACATCAGCAACCTAATAATTGTCATAAAATTGTTTCAAACTCATTATTTACTTAAAAACAGATTTGAGAAGTGAATAGTAAAGGCTAGCTCACGCACTTGCGTTTGACAGTCACTGATTGTGCTACGACTCCTTGAGTTTCGACACATTCTGTGGGGTTGAAACGAGGTGGCACCAGTGTAGCGCTTAAATTCTTCCGATCCTCACCTACAGCATGTACACTAATGTTTCCATCCCACTCTGGACAGTCTGCGAAAATCGGCTTTTCAACGTATTGCGCTGGGATTTGCTACAGAGGTGCGGCGGCTAGGTGGTGCAAGCATAGAAGTTAAAATATCAGCGGATGAGCTTACCTTGTTCAAAAAAGAAAAAAAAGAAAAACCTGTTTTGAGCTATCTGCCGCGGCATTCACAGATGTTGTCATGACCGGGCTCGCCTAGTTAAATCTGCCGCCGACAGACGTTGGAAGCGTCGACCGCGCCGGCGCCGAGCTTAGCAGATGATCTTCATAAACTTTTCACTATGCCGCGGCGCGCATCTCTGTCGGCGCTCGACGCTTCCCACATCTGTTGGTGGCAGATTTAACTAGGCGAGCCCAGTCATGACGTCGTCTGCAAATGCCACAACAAAAAGCACAAAAGTTTTTTTTTTCTTTTTAACGAAGTAAGCTGATTTATTTATATTTTAACTCCATGCGTGCACCACCTAGCCGCACCTCTGAAATAAATCCCGGGGCGATACATTGATAAATCAATTTTTGTGGACCGCCCAAAATGGAATTGAAGCATTAGTGTACATGACGCACACTGAAAGCACTTTTAAGCGATTAAGACACGAAACTTAGACGCATAGAGTATTCTTGAAATGGAATGCTCATAGGCTACTTGTATATACACCAAGTTTTGTGATTTTTAGAATTCTAGTAATTGCACTAATCAATTTATGAATGTTGACCATTTGCATCTAGTGGCCAGGCTACACTGCCCAAGTTAGTCACACCTATGGTGCCCATAAACCATGCGATCATGAACGCTCTCTCATTCTAGGAGTGCCCAAGCTCGCCTCACCACGGTATGATCGCACACTCTCGCGATACTCGGCCACTTTAACGCTACTCTCGCTGCCTTGCCCTTGCACCCTTCATGCCTTGCCCTTGCACCCTTCATGCATGTGCGAGATCGTCGCGGACGACGGCAAGTCAGTCCATGACAATCTCATCGTCATTGCCAGAGCTGGTCGCCAGCGGGTCCAAGTCAAAATGGCCAGCTTCCAACATCTCTCGATAACAATGACTCTCATCGCTGCTGCGATCAGTGTCCAAAACTGCGACGAAGCAGTCTCGAAACTGCATGCTCCAAACGGGCGGTAATTGGGGAAGTTGAAGCGCATGACACCGAGAGAGCCAACTCTGCGAGTGCGTGTAAAGGGACACCGTGCGTTAAGCGAGCGACGTCACCAACCCACCAAACATGGCAGCCTTTCCGAAAGGGGGGAATCCCAGAGTATAGTAGACTTGATTTATCCACCAAACTATCGCACCATTTTCAAAACAAATTTAGCATAAACATAGGAACACACAATGGGTCCTAGCTATCTCCCATTTTATTTTTGACGTGTCCGCTTTAATGAGGTTGTCTATCAGAATGATTTTAGGCCCATGGTGAAAGAGTGATGCATAAAATATAAAGAAAGTTACGCACACCAGAGGTGTTCCGGGGATGCCCGATAAGTGGCATCAGCGTGTTTTCTCGGCCCGAGTGGTTACAAGAGGTCGTAGCTCACTCGATAAGAACCAAATATACAAGCGCAACAATTAACTGTGCCAAGGATTAATTAGGGACCAGGAACTTACAAACCATTTTTGCGTGAGTAACTGCAACTGTACTCGGGGTACATTTCTGAAGTAACCCTTACAACCCTGCCCCCCAGTAACATTTGGGCAAAAGATGCAATCAGATAAATGTCTCTTTGGCCACGCGAGACTAAATGTGGCAAATATTACACAGACCTTCGGTCACATTTCCAGACCGTCCACCATGCACAGTCACAGTTCTCAGACAACGTGGCAGGGGTAAAGGGTACTCAATACTGCGAACGATGGCTCTTCAGTTAGGGAAGCAAAAAAAAAAAACAGCGAGCAAACAGACAATTTGTGTGTTGACCACAGCAGGACTCGCACCTATAGTTTGGACACTTGCGTGCTCCGGGACAGCTCTGCACGAGATTCTGGATGGTGGGGTGTGGCAGGGCGAAGAAGTCGGCCCCCCGTGCGGCGGGCACTATGACCTCCGCGCCGCACGCTCGGTTCACGGCACGCAGCAGAGCCACGTAGCACTCGTCCGGGCTGTTGCCCACAAAGGGCCGCTCGGGCAAGTCCTCGGCCACAATCTCGAACTGAAAGAAGAGAAGGCACCCGGGTCACACGAGTCGCCGGTCTGGTAGTTGAAAAATGAACGGGAAAGCAACTGTGTGTCCAGAGTGCACCAAACCAAAGACACAATCATACTAAGTTGAATATACTGCTTTGCCCTCACAGGCTATGGACATTTGCAAGTACGGTCTCTGGGTGCCGCCATCTTGCCGCTGGTGTGGGTAGATCGTCCGATAGTGAAGCAAGGCCGTGGGTACGGCTCATCAATGCTTGACTATCAGACAATCTACCCACCGGCAGCAAGATGGCGGCGCCCAGAGGCCGTACTTGCAAATGCCTATAGAACGTAAGTTTGACCATGCTCTTAGCGCGGTCTGATGTGTTATAGGGACCCCCCCCCCCCCCCCCCCCCCAAATTTGTTTTATTTTTTTGCCAGGTGATTTAAAGGGGCCGTGCAACAATGTTTAGACTCAGGTCCAATAATTGTGGTAGTTGTTCTCTGTCACGTCTGAATTAAAGAACTGAAACAAAAATTTGCATATGCGCAAAAACCACCTCAACTCGTACACCGTTTTTCAAGTTACGTGCACATTGACGCGCAAGGGGGATACTCCGGTTGGGTTCTCTTTTAGAGCCTCCAGCGTACGTGGCCTCCGACTGTACTTGAAGGATGGTCTAAGCGATGTGGAGAGGAGCAAACAGTTGGCCTTTCCACAAGAAAGTTTGACAGACATAGTAGCATAACAGGGTGAGGCTCAAGGGAGAAATAGTTTCTTCACCTCAAGCAGATGACACCACTAAAACTAGGGATGCCGCAAACTTTTTTCGAACCGAAGTTTCGATGATCGAATCAAGCGGTTCGAAAGGTTTCGAATTTTCTATACCGTAAAATTCGACGGAAGTCGAATTTTCGAACCTGTTAAGCTATGAAGTTCGACGCTTTTTGAATCATCAAACTTATTACGATAAAAAATTCTATCCTTTTCGAGCTTATCACGCTGCAAAATTCAATGCTTGTCGAACTTCCGAACTTCACTGACCAAAAAATTCGATGATTTTCTAACTTTCGAACTTCTTGCACTAAAAAGTTCGAAGCTTTTCGAACTTTCGAATTTCCTATGCTAAGAAATTCAATAGTTTTCGAATATTCGAACATAGTTATCAAGAGATTTCGAAAAGTTTCGAACTTTTGAATCCTGAAAAGTCAGAAGTTTGACGAACTTCTAACTTTTAGGGTAAAAGTTCGACGTTCGTCGAACTTCGAAAGACCGGCGGACTGTTTCATTTGAATTCAAGTAGTTAAGTACATTCGTAATTTTTTTTTCTCGAACTTTTACATGCAGTGTTGCGTTCCTTACGAAAGACAATGCCGTTTATTTCAATGTTCTGGCATGCTTAGTTTTAAAGAAATAAATTCCCGAAGGGGCGAGGAAGGACGGCGGGTTTTTGATGATTATCATTTTTGCCAGATTTGAAGCACGCTGTAGCCGAAGCTATTTATGGTAGAGATGTTAAACTTTTTAAGAATGATCTGTGTATAGCCTAGGCAAGTGTCGTCTTATGATGTGATTATTGTTATTCAAGGTGAGTTTCGAAGAAATGTCCAAACATGTATCTACATGCAATTATGCCCTAAACTTGGTATTTATTTTCGTCTAAGTTGTTTGAGGTATCGCATTTAAATTAACACTACGGACAATACATATCACTGCCATTTGCAGAATACAAAATAATGTATTGATTGTTTTTTCACGTTAAGGAATAAATTAACTCATGGGAGAAGATTTCTAAAATTGTTCAAGTTCAACACGTCATTAAAAAAAAAAACTTTTTTTTTTTTTTTTACTTTACGTTTTTGGGCCGTGTTATTTTTAGCCTGTACACATTTTGGTAGGAGAAACTTGTTTCGAAGTTCTGAACCTCTGAATATGCAAGAATACAACACTTCCAGCGAATTCTTGATGGTTTTTTTTTCTCCAGCTTTTTATCCCCAGATTTATTAATATGTTTTTTTTTTTTTTAACTATTGGCACAGGTATTTAGGTCGAAAAGACATAGCTTTGAACTTCCGAACCACTAAGCATGTGACGAGTAGTGCCTTCTGACAACGAGTTTCTAACAATGACCATCTACGCGATCTTTTATGCAGTGAAGAGCGACAGTAGCTATACATATGCATAAATAATTTCAGATTAAAATAAGCTTGACCACGCCCTCTTTACCTGTATTGTTTTCTTTAACAGTCCGAAATATCTGGAAGGGGGGGAAGGGGGGCTGAAGCCCCCCCCCCCCCGTTTTTCCTCTTCCGACGCCACTTGTATGGTAGAATGCTCCTCGACCTCGAGTTGTGTCGGCTTCTGTGCTTTTTGCGAGGCGATTCCTCCGTCCCAAAAAATAAACCTCCAGGACAATTACAAACTTAATTTACTATACGCCAGCATCACTCAGGCGGCGTTCGATCGGATTACTACCAGCGTGCAAGGGGTGGGGAGGTAGTTTGCCAGGTCGCTTCAAGGTTTTTCTAAGCCTCAACCTCCTGCTCGCCCCTGGCCGTTTCGAACTGGATCAGTATCGTAAAACAGTGTGTTCGTGTGATCACTACTGCGTGATGCAGGTTAAAGACCCCCCCCCCCCCCCCCCCCGGGCTGGCGGTCACAATTACTGATCTATGGTCACACGTCACTCTGCACTGGCAAATATTCCAGCACATCCGGGACTCTCGTCATCTCATTTAATTGCCTGACCAATTTCGCAAAGTCTAGATATCACACCCTAACTTTTCTAAACTTGATTTCGTGAAAACCAGTGAGTCGTGAAAACGTTATTTGAAACTGAAACTGTGGAGGAACTTGAAAACCGGACTTCGAACTTTGAAAACTTGGACTTAAAAGAAATTCAAAATCTTCAAAGTTTTTTTTATTTTTTTATTTAGCGTTAAAAGAGAATTGAAACCTTCGAACTTTTCTAACTTTATGCAGAAAGAAATTTGAAATCTTCGAATTGTTCGAACTTCATGTCTATAAAAATTCGAAACGTTCGAATTTCATTTTTAAAGAATTTCGAAATCTTCGAATTTATCGAACTTCAGATCCCAAGAAATTCAAATTTTTCGAATACCTCGAATTTCAAGCTAAAAAGTTCGAAATCTTCGAATTTATCAAACCTCAAGTAAAAAAAATAATTGAAATATTCAAACTTTAAATTTTAGAAACCGTGAAAGCTTCGGACTTTTCGAATTCGAAACTCCACTGTGATCTAAAGTTGCGAATTTTTCTAATTCGAACCTCGGTCGGTACGAAAATATCAAAATTTTTCAAAATTGAACCTTAGTTCGCTTCGCAAATATCGAAACCTTCCGAAATTGCACCTAGGGTGGTTCGCGACATCCCAAACTAAAACTGAATTTAGAGAACTTTGTCGACAACATTTGGTTTTTGCTGCATTTACTTGTGTTGAAATGACAATATTTATAAAATATAGACCTTTTCTGTGTACTCTCGTCCCCAGCCACCTAATACGCGTATCCGGTATGGGCGACGAAAAAATAATCCAACGTTTCAACCTGCAAATAGTAAAAAAATAAAGGGGAGGCAAAACGAGAAAGTGTGACAGTTACGCTTATATCCTCAATTCCTTCTGTTTGCGTGGCAAAGGCAAAACAATGTTTTCACCCATACTGGAAGTGACGTTAAGTCAAGATGGCGGCGCACTTGCAGAAAAGGTCTATAGCATTAGGTTGACCACATAATGACACATCTTGCCCACTTATTCATTTATACCCCTTGTGCGTCACAATTCCTATGGCCACCACCCTGCGGCTGCAAACTGAGAAATCTTCCTGATCTTTTCGTTGCTATCACGCAACAGGATTGCAATATTTGAAAAAAAAAATGAGGTCGTTTATCCATTTGTTTTGGTAGGATAAGCAATGTAAGAATTTAAAACTACAAATTATTTCCAAGTTAAAATTGTTGCATCGCCCCTTTAAAATGTTGTCAGGAAACTATACACAGTCAATATCTTGCTACAGAGTCAGATAGATTTTTAATAAAGTAGAAAAACACAACTCCTCGAAACCAAAACCGAAACATAAGCACAGAGTTAATGGCCGCGAAATGTGGTCTGGAAAAGAGGGAGAAATGTAGCGGAGGAGAGAGTTGGTCGGAAGTCACATGGCTACACCCAACCGTGTTTTTTTTTTTTTTTTTTGTGCGAAGCAGATGAAGGACTTGCAAATGTCAAGCACGAAGTGCTTCACGCTTTCGCTTTTTTTAAGCTCTTACTAATTTGTGTTCATAAGACAAGCAATGTCATCAGCCACGAGAAGGGACGACGACTCGGCGATGTCTTCGTGCGAATCAGCTTAGTGGTCGGGCGTGTCGTACGGAATAAATCATAATTGTTTTGATTGGTAAAAAAGTTCTCTTTCAAGGCTAGACAGCTTCGCCGGTACCACGAACGACAGCTCTGACTGAAGTAGAGGTCCCATGCTCGTCGTCCGCCGCCATCGCTTAGTCTGCTTTGTCCAGCCGTCTAGCCCGCGCCCCCAGCCATACAATTCCATGTTGAGCATTATGCAGTACATGTACTTCCAGTACTCTGTGCAACTTTTTTTCTTTTTTTTTTTTCACTCAATGCATTTGCAGCTTTTTAGAAGCCACAAAAACTGGGTTTCATATTTTTTTTCTTTCTATTTTTAATATTGAGTGTGTGGCTTCGATGACTCACGACTTTGATTGCATTTGGTACGTGTGTCTGAACAGCACGTGACCACGGAGAAGGAAGTGAGCACGACTCAAACTGACCAGTTCTCGATCGGCAGTTTTCGGGAGAAAAACAAATGAATTTTGAGCCCCAAATCGTGTTTTGGGTAGCTGGGCTCTCATGTGTCATGTACAAGTAAAAACCTTGGTGAGCACAAATACCCTGTCAGTGTCCCTTTAAGACAAACTTGGCTGGCTAGTTTGTAGTGTCACAATAACTTGCTCCAATAAAAATATGAGCAAACAGTAATCCTAAGATTGAGCCAACTCCACCGCAGCATTTAGGAAGGAGGTCGAATTGGAAAACTCTGCGACGAGAGCTGGTGTTTGTTAAGATCCTTCAGCTAATCTGCCACCGACTTCCTCCAAAAAGGTCTCTCCTCGTCTATGTCATTCCGTTCTCTGCTACTATTCCTAGCCTTTCCCATGCTCATGCACAAGCGGTGTGATATGTTAGCTCTCAAAATCAGCAGATGGCACAATTTTTCTGCCGCATTTGTTCTTCAACATCTACTGCAACATTTACTGTGGCAACAAAGCCCTAGTGCCAGCATTCAGCATTAATACTGGACAGAGTTCAAATAGTGTATCACAGCTCAAGTTTATGCGGTTGGCAGACTCCTGACTTAGAAAACAATAATGAAAGGTGCTTAAGTCCATTAAAGGTAACCTCAATGCATAAAGAGTACTTCGAGAGACCTGCAATCAATTTCAACATTCTGTTATCTCTGGTAGTGTCCCTTACACTGTTTAGGAACTAAAGTGCAAGCCAAAAAGTAAGCATAGACATCCTGCTTCTCAACCAGTCTGCGGTCATACCAGGCTGTGACATGGTGACATACACGTGCAACTATGGCGGGATTAGAAGCACCAGAAACGCAACATACAAATAGAAAACAAATTAAAATAAGAAGCAGGAAATAAAATAAAAAGTGGTGCAACCATTGTTTGTGTCGTTTCCCTTCCTCGAATGGCCTGCACGCTACTACCCTGCAGCTAACCGGCCAGTCGCTTTGCTCCCATTATTGGCTGCTCAAATATTGGCCAGTAATGTCATGCAACTTATCTTTTTATTTTCGAATTGTGAATTGAATCTGCTCCTAACTCCTAAGACCCGCTTCAGATGGGGCAACTTTATCCAGCAATTTTGAGGTTGCTGGCGGCTTTCCCTAGATCGACACAAATTGCTGAGATCGGGTGCAGCTCGAAACGGACAAGCAATGCGGACAACTCGGAGACGTTTGAAGCGGCAGCAGCCAATCAGGGGCGCAATATTTTCATGTGACACCCCCGTGGTGGTGATGATGACAGCTAAAGACTTAGTTCTGGTTTGAAATAGATTGTTTTTGAAAGTAAACCTTTTCAGAAATATGACTTAGTAACCTCAACACCATTCACAGATATAAAAACAGGTTTTTCGCGCGTAGCTGTTTGTCTAAATAGTGCACAAAAAATCAAATTTCATGATGATGATGGCAAGTCGTAGCAATTTGGTTGCTGCATGTGAATGCGGGCGACCCGTGTTGTGACGTCAAGTTGCTGGGCGAAATTGCCCCGTCTGAAGCGGGCCTAATAAAACGAAATTTTTTATAAATGTTTATCTCTCATTCCTACGGATCACTTTGTGCCCAAATTTGGAAGCAGCCCAAAAATGAGCGCAGGTCGAACAGAGTGAAAGCACGCCACAACATGGTTACGCTTTTTCGGTGTCTCACATTGTCCCGCACCCTCGACCTTGGATTCCTCGGCATAAACCGGCCTGAGGTTTGGGAGCTCGACGCTCCCTCGCACCGTCACCTTTGGGCCCGTCCCTGCGTCGAAGATGGTGCACGTGTAGATGCAGCTCGTGTGCACGTTGAGCACGCTGGCGTAGATGCGGGAGCTGCAGTATCCCACCGGGTAGATGCTCTCCTCCGAGTGGAAGCCCGCACGGTCGGTCACAATCTCGCCCAGGCTGTGCACCTTGCAGCCGGGCAGGGTGATTGGGAAGATGGGACGCCCCGACGCGTCTAGCGGGATGGGAGCCACCAGCTTCTTGTCCGCGGCGGGCTTCTTGCGCTTGGGCCGAGGAACAGCCATCGGCTTGGTTCCCAACACCTCTTCGGCGCCCTCCTGCGGAAAGTGCAAGTGGAAACAGCCCGCACATTTTACCAAAATTGTCCGAGAGTGAGCAGTTCAGTATTCGAGGCGTACCGCAATTGCATATCTTAATTTCCCAGCCTTTTACGGGTTTGTCTCATCTTGGAACTCTTTCATTTGGCGCAATCGGGACGTATGGGCCTGTCCAAGATGGTAATAGTGACCCGTGACTTGCGCGACTGTAAGGGGACGAACGTATGGCAGACCCATTGTTCTCAGCGTGCGTTTTGACGTCTCTAGGCATGGTTATGGCAGTCGTGCTTCGAGAAAAGGCATGAGCCACGAAAGAGGACAAACCATCCTAACAGACTCTTCCGGATATACGCTGCACCTCCCATCGTCTTTTTGACACACTTCTGCAATCCGATGTATGGCGCGTGAAAGAGCGCACATAAATAGAGGGAGCGGATCACGTTTCTTTATCATTTTGGGATTTCAGAAAAGAAAGAAAGCAGGGCGATCCCAAGACGGGGTACTTATCAGCTTTGTCATGTGTTTGCTCGATTTTCTTTATGTCCTCAACTCGCAGTGGTGAGAGAGAGAAGGAACTGAGCCACTTTCAGGATGTATGGAGCGTACAAGGTGGCCAGAGCGAACATCAAAACACCCCCATAATTTCCTGCGCCGCGTGGCGCAATGTGGGATTGACGAGAGGCCTTGTGGGATTTTCCGGAAAGGTCTATTAGAGACGCTGAAATAAGTAACTTTCTTCTTACTTTTTCCGCACTAGCTATAACCTCTAGCATTTTAAAGGTGATACTTCAACGAAATTTGAAATATACCTGTTGTGTTCAGAAATAGGCTGAATATGATCCACAATATCCGTAAATGACAATCGCACATTTGTATTTCGAGCCTGGTGGCTGTATTTTTTGTTATAAACGGCCCACTCTAGCAAGCGCTCGGAGAGCAGCCAGAGGAGAGCGCGTGACATCTGGTGCAATCGTGATATAAACTGCCTTGGCACGTGCAAAGCTGCGGCGAGGCTGACGTCAACAGAATGTCTTAGCCGTTCCAACCACCGAAGCGGATGAAGCACGCCAGCGATCGGGCCACCGCAACTAACCACAAAGCTGCTTTTGTATGAATTTTGAGTGACGGGTTAATATTCTATAATCTTGTAGAGGGACAATAGCGACGTCTCGGACACAGAAAAGAAAGTCCCGGTGAGAGGGGAGTTCCTCCTTCCCCTCTTCTCTCATGGTGGCCTGAGAGCTGAAAGGGATGACGTCAAATTCAAGGCATGTATAGTTCTAGGCGAGACAGGCATCGTCACTATCTGTCAAAGATTCCTAGACGGGCACTACAAACAAGGTTTTAGCAACATCCACCAGGTGCCCTTTGCTAATCGTTTAATTTGTTTTAAAATTCCTTTTCATGTCGTTTTCAACAAGAGATTAGTGTGTCCGACGTAATACTGCTCCCTTGAACACGTATAGACCAAGAAATAAGCACAGAAATTTTGTTACAGTATCCCTTTAA
The DNA here is from genome assembly GCF_016920785.2 of Ixodes scapularis. NCBI lineage: Eukaryota > Metazoa > Arthropoda > Arachnida > Ixodida > Ixodidae > Ixodes > Ixodes scapularis. The sequence continues at coordinate 4,146,806 of NW_024609884.1, read as the reverse complement.
AGGGGTTAGGAAACGCGATAAATAAAATATGAGATAACTCTACTGCTAGGACCCATTGTATGTTCCTATATTCCTGCTAAATTTCTTTTGAAAAAGGCACAATAGTTTCATGGATAAATAGATTTACATGCGGGACCCTCGGATCCGCCCCATTCGAAAAGGCCGCCGTGGTTGTCGGGATGTTGATGTCAGCTGCCCAAAGTGCAGTGTCCCCTTGCACGCACTCAGACTTGGCTCTCTTAGCGTCTCGAGCTTCAGCCTCCTCGTTTACCATTCGTGTTTTAAGCATGTAGTTCGTGAAGATTACATCTATGGCATCGCTCGATTCATTGAAGTCTTCGACACTAATCGCACCAGTGATGAGAGTGACTGTTATCAAGAGATGTTGAAAGCTGGTCATCTTGACTGCAAACCGCTGGCGACCAGCTCTAGCGACAGAGTCACGAACGACCTCGCCATCGTCGCTGTGGCAATCTCGCAGGCGCATGCAGGGTAGAAGCTCAAAGGGCCAGGGACGAGAGCGAGAAAAGCTTTGGGGTTGCCGAGTGGCATGAGCAATTTCAATCGTACCGCGGCGAGGCAAGTTTGGGCGATCATGGGGGCGCTTAGAATGAGAGAGCATTCATGGTCACGTGGTTTATGGGCACCATGGTGCTACTAACTTGGTCAGTGTAGCCTGGTCGCCAGGTGAAAATTATCGCAATTCGTAAATTGATTATTGCAATTACTAGAGCTCTAAAAATCGCTTTGTTATGTACTAAGTAGCCTATGAGCATTCCATTTCAAGAATAATCCTCCCGTTTTTGTGTCCTAACCCCTTTAAGAGAGTATTTCCAACAGAAGCTTCCCAAGAGATGAAAATATGTGACGTGCTTAAGTTGTTGGGGCCACATTCTGTCTTCTGTACATCTGCGAGCTGTGGACACTTGAAAATAGTTGTGAGTGCCATGTTACTTTTGGGTTTCATATGAGGGCCACTTGGTAAATCGTAATTAAGATGCAAATGTCACCAGCTTTCAACTCTAAATAAGGTATCCTTGCTTGTCCTCGACCCCTTTACGAGTGTTCATTTTTTATCTATTTGGTGCTCTATGGAAACACGCCCAGATCAATTTGAAAGGACAGCAACGGGCGCCTTGCGCACTGCCCGGACTCACTCTGCTATCCTTGGTATTCCGTCGCTTAAGAAGCTTCTTGGATGACTTGGCCGCAGACCTGTCGGCACCTTCTGGCACCGCGCTCGAGCTCGGCGTCGAAGCGAGGCTAAGCGGCGGCGTCGTGCTGCTGGGCCCCACCGCCGCGCTCTGGGGGACTGTCGTCCGAGCCACTTGCGGCTCGCTCGACGCATCGCGCTGATTGTGGTAGTAGTAGAACTTTTTCAGAAGAAATCTGCGTTCTTCCTTAGCGACGAAGATTGACTCCTGAACTCGAGCAACTTCGTCGCAGAGAGCGGCGCTCTCGAGAACCAGGTCCTTCATGAAGCGCTCCAGTTTTCGACACTTCGTACGGTACCGTTCGTTCTCCATGGTGAACATAAGGTTAGCTCGCTTGAGTGCCAGGTTGCTCGGCCCCTTTTGGCGAACATTGCGGGGAAAGTATTTGATTGTGTGCGGAACCCCAACGTCCAGATCGCTAGAATCGTCCGAAACATCGTCGTTCATGCTTGGTGTTTCGCTCGCACTTGGACGCTCTTGCCCTCGCGGCGGGCTGCTGTTGGTTATGCTGCTACTCTGGCTACGCTCGGTGCTTGATCAGCACGGCGAGAGACTTCTCGGAATCAGTCAGGCTGAACATAATATGCAATACAGTTGTTAGTCCGCTCAGTCCGCTGCACCAACCACCATTACAATTACAATCGCTCAAGAGTATTTGGATTGGCTTGGATTCTGCCTTCTTTTTGTATAGTTGTCTACAAGGTTGACAAGGTTAGGATTATTTAATAATTTGACATTTTCTGAGTTTAACCAATTATTTGAGAAAAATAGCTTTTTAGCATACGTTGGACTTATTTTATGGTGCCGCCAACTTACTGAGCCACCAAACCTTTTATTGTTATTCTTATTATTCTCCTTCTTATTATGAATGGATAAATGTGGATGGTGCCCAGAGCATCCAGAGCCGTTTCCGGCTGTGGATGGATCTGACGGTTTTGAATCGTTCTGAATCTCTGATCTGAATCAGGCGGCGGCTTGCGTCACCTCGCATAGCGCATAGCAGAGCCGGCAGAGCCGCATAGCGCAACAGAACTTATTCCAATATTATCCCAGGCTCTGATCCTCTGACGCTCTGACCTTCGCCCCTTCGCGCCTTCGCCTTCCAGTCGCGCCAACTACAGCCGGCGAGGTCAGCGTGGTGCACGACCTGCAGTGTGCTCACGAGTGTAGTACCGTTGGCGCAGATAGAGCGTAAAGCCGGTGTCGGTAGGGCAGTCGGGGTACTCCGTGCAGTAGAGCCGGCGAGGGTTAGTAAGCAACGTGATTGCGCGCTGTCGGCAGCTTGAAGGTTACCCGCTTTTCAGTAATCTAGCAAAATGCCCCACATCGACAACGACATTAAACTGGACTTCAAGGACGTGCTGCTGAGGCCAAAACGGAGCACTCTCAAGAGCAGGATCGAGGTAACACTCGAGCGCTTGGCGCGCGTCTCTCAGTCGTATCCCGTTATCGTTTTCATTCATTCATTCCTGAATGGTTGCTATCGCCCTCGATACGTGATCTGCGCGTTTGTAAATACGATAACGTTGCGGGAGAAGGTGGGGTCACCGACTGGTTTCACTGCACGTCACCGGGGATCGAATTTGTGTGCCGTCTTTCAGGTAGACCTCAACAGGTCGTTCAAGTTTCGGAACTCCAGGGCTTCCTTCGATGGCGTCCCGATCATTGCAGCCAACATGGACACGGTGGGAACATTTGAAATGGCCCAGGTCCTGGCAAAGGTATGCCCATTTTCGACTCGTTGCGTAGTGTTGCCGGGGCACGGTCGCTGGTGCCACTGCTACCGATGTGTTGAGCCTCGGGCACTTCCCTTTCTCTCCTCAGAATTCTCTGTTCACGGCCATCCACAAGCACTATTCTGTCGAGCAGTGGAAGGAATTCTGCTCCAGCAACCCCAGCATCGTTGAGGTCTGTCGTCGCCAGCGGGGAACGGAATGAGACTCATCTGTGAATGGAAGGCATGCTCTATGAATGCATGCTCCATTCGCGTGAATAGATTTTGCACGATAACCCAAGCATCAAATACAGCGTGCGCACGAATACGGGTGAAGCCTTTAAAGGGATAGAAAATCGAAAGCTGAAATATACCTCTCACGTTCAGAAATAGGTTAAACATGATCAACTCAATCTTCCAATGACAGTCGCGCACTTATATCTTGAACGGACGGCTGTCTTTTGCGTTCCAAAGGAATGATTCTAGCGAGCGCTCGAAAGTCAGTCATCGGAGAGCGTGATGCATCACAGGTCACATGATGTCAACTGGTCCAGCACGGGCAAAGCTGCTTGGGGGCTGGCGTGGTTATATGACCTCTGCCATTTGGTGTCGTCAGCACGTTAAAACTTGGCCAATTTTTGTAACAACATTTGGTTTATTCCTTTTAAATAATGTTTTGGTATCTGCATGTTTAATCATTCTTTGGAGCTTTGTTTTTGTTCACGAAAGAACCCCCACAGACAAGCAAACAGAAGTTGCTTTGGCTGCGTGTGCCGCAGTTTTCCAGTCGTATCCTTACACCGCGCGTGACGTCACTTTTTACTCCTTGTGCAGAATGTCGCTGTGAGCTCGGGATCGAGTCAAGCAGACTATGAAAAGATGAAGGCAATCCTCAAGGAAATCCCCCAACTGCGTTACATCTGCCTGGACGTGGCCAACGGTTACTCTGAAGTCTTTGTGCAGTTTGTGCGCGCCGTGAGGAAAGAGTTCCCCAACCACACCATCATGGTACGCTTCTAGCTTTTTCAAGTTTGATTCGACCAAACCTCATTGGTAAAATGTAACATGATACGTTAAGAAACCTACTTATATGCTGCTTTAAGAGGGCCAGCATGTCACCAGATCCTTGCTGTAGGTGACGGTTGTTCTGTGTGCAAGATTCATCCCAACTGAAGGTTGGACTGCATGGGGCGCTTAATCTGTGAACAAGGGACGAATTTCATCCAACAGCAGTCGTCATGTGTGTGGTATCTGACTGTTGATGCCGTGCACAAAGCGAGTGATCCACCAGGCAAAGTTTGCCAATTATTAGCTGTATACTTGCTTCGTAGACTCCAGCCCTTAGTGCTTCGGCATCTAAAGTATCAGTTAGTTTATGTTTTGGGGAAGCTGAATAGATCATTTTTCATGGGTGCTAAAATACAGGTATGTCCCGCATTGAATTTGATTTTTTCACAAACAAGCATGATTTTTTAGATTGATGCAGTCGTCCCACTTCTAAACCGTTATTTGAGTGATTTGTGCAAAGCACATAAATGTTAGGGTAAATGAAGAGACCTAATAAATAGACCTATTGCTATATTACCCAAGCATCAAGGAGAATGCAGAGATTGGTGTTGCACGCGCCACACGCGCACGCCTTCCCCGTATAAAAGATTCGAAGTAAATAACCAAAATAAAGTGTCGACGAACGCGCGTGCAAGATGCCATTTGTTTTGGGTATTTGCTTTCGAAAAGTTACTACTGCTGATGCCAGAACGCGCGGCGTGTGGAACACCAATCCCTGCATTCTCCTTGATGCTTGGGTAATATAGCAATTCGTCTATTATGGCTGTATTAAGTTTTAGCAAAGGTGGAGGAGGGGTGTGTGTTGTTGCTGAGGAGCATAACTGTTTCTCCTAAGGGCAGAACTATCGCATCTCTTTCCATGCCATTTGATACTCCCAGGTACAAAATAAACCCCAAGAAAACCTGGCCTTGTCAAAACTTAGAGAGCCATTGAATTTCTGACACGATCTAAAAAAAGTGTGACATTTTCTAGTTTGTACTGTATTTCCGTTACAGAAGTCACATTGCCTTATGTTTTACTTTTTGAATTGACAGCTGCTACTAGGGATGCCGCAAACCTGCTGAGTTTCGAGTTATAAAAGTTCAGAAGATTTCGAACTCCGTTAAAGGCCGCCGTACACTTCGCGCTTTCCACTTTTGCCCCTCCTCCTCCTTTCCTATATCCTCTCTACCTTTTTTTCGTGCCCCAGCTTGGCTCCCCTCGCAGCTTAGGAGAGGAAAGTTCTTAAGAGGATTATCTTCCCTGCAGAAAACTGAGGTTGGTGCGTTGGCCTTTAAAGAGACGTTAACACCCCCTCCCCCCTTGCCCCCCCAAATTGTTGCTAGGCGATTTATTATGGGGTCAGAAGGCTACCCAATTAAAAATTTTCCTACAGAGCCACATATCTTTTTAATAAAGTAATAAAAATGCAACTGCTAAAAACCGAAACTTGAGCACAGAGTAGTGGCCGCGACGTGTGGACTGGGGGGGAGAGAGAGATGCAGAGGAGTGTGTTGCGGGAAGTCAAGTGGCAACACTCAACCCTACTTTTTTTTTTTTTTCCTTCGGTTGTGCAAAGCAGACCGCACAAACGTCAGGCACTTCGTGCTTGATGTTTGCACGTTTTTCAAGCTCTTCCCACTTAGTGTTCATAAGACGAGCGATATCTTCAGCCAGGAGAAGGGGCGACGTCTTCGTGCTAATCAGCTTAGTGGTAGAACTTGTCGTACAAAATAAACCCTAATTGCTTTGATCGGTAAACGACTTATCTTTCGAAGCTAGACAGTTTCACCGGTGCCGCGAACGGCAGTTTTGAAATAGAGGTCCCACGCCTGTCGTCCGCCGCCATCGCTTATTCCGCTCCGTTCAGCCGTCCAGCCTGCGACTCCAGCGATACGACGGCATGTTGAGAATTACGCAGTACATGTAATTCTGATACTCTGTGCAATTTTTTTTTTTTTTATTAATCAACGTATTTGCAACTTTTTAGAAGCTGCAAAACACAAAATGGGTTTCATATTTTTTTTCTTCTATTTTTAATATTGAGTGTGGCTTTGATGACCCACGACTTTGATTATATTTGTTATGTGTGTTTGAATGGCACATGACCATGGACCAGAGAGTGAACGCGACTCAAACCGGCCAGCTCTCGATTAACAAGTTTTGGGAGGGAAAAAAAACTTGAATTTTGAGCCGCAAATTGTGTTTTGGGTAGCTGGGCTCTCATATGTCATGTACAAATAAAACCTTGGCAAGCATAAATACCCTGTCAGTGTCCCTTTAAAAAAAAACCTGAAAAGAAAAAAAAAAAAAAAAATTTTAACAGTCTGGTTGGGACACAACGTGTCAAAAAATTATTTTTACGCAAAAACATATTTTTAGAGCAATATTGACGGCGTGAGACGCAATTTCGTCAGCAGTCACCTCCTTTCCACTTGTTTTCTTTTTCTGCATTTCGGGCGCATGGAGGAGAGGTGGATCGGCTTGGCCTTCACGACCGAGATGGTCATTCCGGAATGATTCGTGACATCATGGACTTCACGTGCAGAGTTTCAAATAAATTTCTCGCCGTCAATATTGCTCTAAAAATTTTTTTTCTGCGAAAAATTTATTTTTTGACAGTCCCAACAGGACTGTTTAAAAAATTTTTTTTTCAGGGGCCCTTTAAGGGGACATATGCCAGGGGAAAACATTATTTTATTGTTTACCATAAGTGAATGAAATTTTCACAGTTTGTAGTGCTTGATCTCCTCTTTTACTAATCTGGTGTTAGTTTTGCTTTAGGTTCTTTTATATGTTCTAAATGCAATGCAGATGAAAAAAAAAATGAAAAAAAACTAAACATGTTTTTGCATACATGTGGGACATGGCAACACTCTCAAAAAGCCTAGTAAAATGAGCTAATTAACTTTTTTTTAAACCACTGAATGCAATGAACAACAATAATGTGTGCGAGACCACTTTTATTAAAATAATTGGGAATTGCAAAAACACCTGTTTTCAAAGGGCTTACAAAAGTTTTTCATAAATATAAACTCTATCAAAACCTTGATAGTTGCATTCTACATATCCTAAACTATATGCATGCCATATTTGGTTGTGATAGGACATTATTGAGAACAAAAATTCTTGTGCATAACTGTGAAGATACTCAAAAATAACAAAAAAAAGAAAAACATGTATGAATATTACCATAGATATGTAGCTACACTCTTTCGCGGTGGTAAAAAGATGATTGTGTTACTAATTTTTTGTGAGAAATTGAGACTGCAGAAGTATGCGACAGAGAGACAGCCAGGCCTAATTCTCAAAATAAATCTGATAGGTTCAAAGATACCCTGAAACCCGAAAGCACATTTTTTTTTTTTGGAAAAATATTGCAGTTTTTTTTTTTACTTGCATCTTATTAAGGTTTGAATAAGAAAAGTTTACAAGTTTCAAACCTCGCTGAGGTTCGAATTTGAAAAGTGTGAAGATATCAAAGTTTCTTAGAATTCGGGTTCGAAGGTTTGAAGTTTCTGTACAATTCAAGTTATAAAAACTCGGATTTTTAATTATTTTAAGATTTAAGTTTGTAAGGTTAGAAGATTATTGAATTTATGTTTGAAGTCTTTGAAGCTCGCAAACGATGGTCAAATTCTGCAGTTTCGAATAAAGTTTTAAGGGATTCATCTTGAACAATTGCATAAAGTGCAACGGTTCAAAAACAACTGTTTTAGATATTTTTTCTTCCCTCGGGCAATTCAAGAATGGAACGAATTACCAAACGCTGTCATCATCAACACAACCGTTGCTAATTTTGTATCTGCTCTTGAATTTATACTTAAGTGAGTTGTCATTTATAAATCTGCATCTTGTTTACATGTTTGTACCGACTCCTACCATGGCTCCTTGAGTGGAGCCGGTAGTATCCCTAAATAAATAAATAAAATCCCACTAAAAATATGACACATTTCTGTTATGCCGTAAAGACCCTTTCCTTGTCAGTCCTGTGGTACTTGCAGTACTGCTCGTTATTTACAAAGCCGGGATGCCTCTGGCTTCCGAAAATAATCTGGTCAGGTCACGACTCTATGTGCATCAGGCTCACCCCTTCACCAGTTTCTTGCGCTTTTCTTCTCTGAATAATTAAATAGGGGGAGACGTTGGACACGCTAAAATGCAGCCGGTTACTACCATATTTACTCGAGTAATAGACACACTACTTATCGGTCTTGTACGTGTTACTGAAAAAAAGTGACCAATTACAATTACTTTATTGATAAATGTAATTGATTACAGTAATCAATTACTGCATCGCAGAAGTAATTGAAAAATTACCAGAGTAATTTATTACTTTTCACATTACTTTTTTTAGTCTATTTATTACGAAATCAAAAATGCATACATATGTTAAAAGTGGTTATTTTTTTGTCATTCACACCTTGCTACGCTTCAACAGCAGTTGTTGTTGGAAGTTCTTGTCAGTCATCTTCCCAGGTTTCCTGGTAAAGATATCTGCCGCGGCGCTGAAGACCCTCTCGACGGATGCGCTTGGGGGAAAGGGTTGTAGCGCACAAACACTTTGCGTACCAGTTTGTGGTGAACTCTTTCAAGATAGAAAGGGGGGGGGGGGGGGGGGGGCTGGGGGCTGGGAGGTCTTTGTCGTGGCTAGATGAAGTTAGTGCAGAACACAGCCGAATATGCCGCGGCAAACTCAGATTGTAACAGGCCGTACACAGAAAACTAGGCACTCTCGACAGCTCGACAGTCCAAACGTCGCTGCGCTCATTGTCATTCTAATCTTTATGGTATCTTAATACATTTTTTTAGTTGTTAAGGGGTAAAAAAAAAGTGTTCAGCATTGGTTCAACACAGACAAGTGACGCACAGGCAAACAGAGAGGTTTTTTATGTAAAAAAAACTCAATCATTTTAACTCTTTTGGAAGCATATAATTGATGACTTGTAATTGATTACAGAAAAATAGTAATTGGACTACAGCAAATGTTACTGCAAAATGCAAAAAAAAAGTTCTTGAAGTGTTAAAAAGTTACAATAAAATGTAATTGATTACAAGTAATCAGTTACTTGTAACTCGTTACGTACCAATCTGCTACCTACGAACAAGACCCTTGCATCTATTTTCCGGTAGAACGCAGATACATCCAATTTGCGTGTTCTGCCTTAATAACATGGTGAATAACAAAGTCCAGAACACAAATTCTCCGTAAAAGTGCGATCTGCGCAGATAGCATTTTCGCGTGCAGATGTTACCTTTGTCTCGTAAGTTGCTGCATCGTGGTGATTGGCTACCCATACACTCCGCAGAAAAACAAATTCACAGGCTTTGTTCACAAACAGTGCATCTTTTACTCAAGTAAATATGGTCATGTGTCAGCATCGCTGTCTGTGCGGACCTTTCCCCGATGAGCTGCTTACACAAGCCAGCCGCTTACACGAGGAAATTCGGGGAGTTAAATTCGGAAAGAACTAAGGTTATGAACAGATCCAATGGCTCTAAGTTTTAGATGGGAAAGGCTCTGTGTGATAGGCGGAGAAAAAAAAGTACGGGGCACGAAGCTGAGGCGCCGAAGCCAAAGCAAGCCTTTGGTGACAGGATCGGCTAACTGAAGCTTCAGTGCAATATTTCCGTTCTTATTTTTGTGTTATCTACATTTGTTTGAACCAACTTTAACTTTTGTCCAGAAGTTCAAAGTTCGTCAAACTTTTGAACTTAGCGGGTTCGAAGGTAACGTTACACAGATGATTCAGGTGGACGCTGTCCAAAGCCGACCTTAGCTGATGTCACGGCCAGGCTTCTTCCCGTTGAAGTGCTCGGCAGGATATGTTGCTGAAGTGGAGAAGTTTGAAGGTCATGGGTCATGATGTCCAGCAGTCGGAATGTTTCTGAGCTAATGACTGTGCAGGCAGAACCGGAGTCGACTTCCATGGACAGAACATGTCTGTTGATCCCGACGTCTGCGAAGGTAGCCGGGGTGACGGAGTTAACAGCCAAAAGTGATTGAAGGAGCTTTCTCCACAGGTTGACCCGTATGGCAAATGGATTGTGTGACATGGTAGACATCTGTACTGGGGAACAGATCAGATCAGTCAGCTGGTGGTTGCGGCCTCTGGACCGCCATTCAGAGTTGGAACGAGACGGTTAGAACTCAAGTGGCTTTCCCTGTTTCTTCTTTTTTTTTTTTACGCTTTCTTGTGACAAGCTTTCTGTAGATGCCCCTTGTTGCCACAAAAGTGGCATGCGACACTGACCTAGGAACAGGTTGAGGCATCGTGGGAACCAGTACATCTCCAGCACTGGGAATGTGGAGATTGACCTTTTTTGGAAGCACTACCGGTGGGGGGCTTCCGCGGGATGTGCGTCACTCAGTTTTGCTCTTGGCGAGCCTCTGACCTGGTGCAACGAAGTTCTTGCATCTTTGCAAGCGCTTTCTCTATAGCCCTGGCCATCTGGACAGCTTTGGCAACTCATCCAAAAATCGGTGCTGGAGGGTCTCGTCGTGCAAGCCACACGCCAGTTAGTCGCACTGTAGACGGTCAAGCCAGTCCTCAAATTCACAATGATGGGAGAGCTGCCGCAGTGCCGCCACATATGCCGGTACTGTCTGCCCTTGAAGATGATCCCGTTTGTTCAAACGAAAGTGTTCCAAGGTGACAGAGGGCTTGCCGACGAAGTGGGTGCCAAGTTTTGCCACGATGTCAGCGTACAGTGTCTTTAGCGGTGTCTTAGAACGCACAGAGAGCGCAGGAGGGTATAAGTGTCCACACCGCAGGCACTGCAGAGCATGACTTTTCGCTTGTCATGGGTTCTAATGTTCTGCACTTGAACATAAAATTCAAGCTGCTCTCAATACAATGGCCAAGCGGCAGGCCGACTAGGTGAAAGCTCGGCCAGGACGAGAAAATCTAAATGTATCAAATCTTTCGAACCCCTTGTTTCAGTCTTCAAACGTCAGGTTGGGAAAAAGTTTGCGGCATCCCTTGCTGCTGCTACCTTCGAGGGCACGGCTGTTTAGTTTCCCCTGGCTGACATTGGTAGACCTTTATTTCTGCGCGAGGTAGCCATTTAACAGTGTTGCATATCGTTAGCGACTAAATATTGTTCAACCTTGAAAGCATGTACTTATACTCTGCTGCACTTTTGAAATTCAAGGAGTCTAAATTGTGCAGCCTGTAGCAAGCTGGAATGTGTGGGAGTGGTTCACAGGAACTGCAGTCTTGCGGCCTCTGAAGGGAGCCTTTATGCTGGTTTTGATAAGACCATATCTGCATGTAGGTGCAGGCTGCCAGGGAAAGGTTGTTTTAAGGGCCGACAAGCAGCCGGAAAGAAAAGAAGTCCCTCAATTCCTTTTTTCCGTTCGAGAAAGAGGGAGAGCCTCTTCCTTTTTGTGGTGAGTAGCTGAGATCCCCGCTCCTGCGGGGAAGGGAGAAGGAAAAAATGGAGAGAAGGAAATTGTTTTCACCCCCACAGAGTGTGCCACGGTGCTGTCCCTGAAGATGCCCCGAAGAAGGTGACGACGGTCAATGAAAACAGTCTTCCCCTACAGGCGGGCAACGTGGTCACTGGGGAGATGGTGGAGGAGCTGCTGCTCTCCGGGGCAGACATCATCAAGGTGGGCATTGGCCCCGGTTCCGTCTGCACCACCCGCAAGAAGACCGGCGTGGGCTACCCACAGCTGAGTGCCGTCATCGAGTGTGCTGATGCTGCCCATGGCCTGGACGGTCACATTATCTCGGTGAGGCTCGAAAATTCGCTTGAGTCGTTCGTGTTCCCAAAGCATTTGGAGGTGTTGTCGTCTTGGAGGTAACTGGATTCCCCGGGGCTGCGATTTCAGGATGGCGGCTGTACCTGCCCTGGAGACGTGGCCAAGGCATTTGGCGCCGGGGCAGACTTTGTTATGCTCGGGGGCATGTTGGCCGGACACGATCAGAGCGGCGGTGAAGTGATTGAGAAGGATGGCCAGAAGTACAAGATGTTCTACGGCATGAGTTCTGCCACTGCCATGGAGAAGTACCATGGAGGCGTTGCAGAGTACAGGTAGCCGTGCCTCGCCCCTTCCAGTCATTTGACTAGATCAGGGGTGGCCAAGCTGCGGCTCTTCGCGTGTTAAAGTATGGCTTGCGGATCCCTCCCCCAACCCCCCCTCCCGGGCACCCGAGCACTTCCCCAAAAAGAGAAATGGAACGCGTTTTAAATTGAAAGACTGGTTGCGGTTTGGTAGTCTTGTGCTACTGCTACCTACGTACTGTTCGACTGCTTTTGACTCGAATAGATTGAAAGTAGTTCAGAGTTTCGTTGATTGCTCTGAACAAAAGCTTGCACCTCCCCCCCCCCCCCCCCCCCGCGGCTCTTGGAAGTTTTGTGGTTTTATTTGCGGCTCTTCGATCGGGTCAGCCTGGCCACCCTTGGACTAGATCCTCACTCCTTGGTTGTCTTTGATTATGGGAGGGTGTGCTGCATTCATATCATTGTTTAACGTAGCCTTGGTGTTTCTTTCCCAGGGCTTCTGAGGGGAAGACGGTGCAGGTACCGTACCGCGGTGATGTCCAGGCGACCATTCTGGACGTGTTGGGCGGTCTCCGGTCGGCCTGCACTTACACAGGTGCTGGCCGCCTCAAGGAGTTGCCACGGAGAACCACCTTTATACGTGTGACACAGCAGCTGAACGAAGTTTTCCGCCAAGAAGCTTGAGTCGTGCCTTCTGCCCCATCCTTGCTTGAGGAACCTGGACCAGAGCTGCTGGTCCTCAACGTTACTGCTCCCATTTTGGTGGGGGGCAAACAAACCGATGCAACTAGGCCGACTTGAGAGCAATATGTTGCAGTTACAATTGGATGGATATTGCGTCTCTTGTGCATGCTAGGTGTGGAACTTTTCCTTGGTCAAACGAGGTAGGGAGGTGCCAGAACCTGCGGAAGGGACCTCAAGGAAGGGTTGGAGCAGCAGCTGACTTTTTACCCCTGGAACTGAGTCTCTTCATAAAAGGGCGGGTGTTAAGCGAGTTCATTTTGACGAAGTATTGTTAACTTGAGTTGATATGTAAAAAAAACGCCATGGACAAGGTCGTGGGCACATACAGTAAAATAGAAAACTAGGAAGGCGAAAAGGTTGCTCTTGTCGACTGCTGTTGCGAAGCCTTCCCTGGAGTCTCTTCTCGAGCCATCTCTCATGGTATGGTGGTGGTGCTTGGATTTGGTTGCATTACCCAAGGCTCTGGAGCAAATTTAATGATTGTAGCTTAAAATGTAGTGGAAGTATGCTCCCTCCTGATAGTTCGTGTGTAACAAAGTTGTATTAATGGAAAACGAAGGCTGTTAAGGTGGAGGTGGTCCACCATTTTGTTTTTCTTAATGAGCTGGTGAACCGGATGTTCCTGGTCACAGATTGCTGCTAACCGGCTCTAGCAGGTCGATCTCCCACACTGCACAGTGGCACTGCTACTGTGTTCTTGCCAACCTTTCACGCATGTTTCTGTCGACAACGTAAAATTTCAAATAATTTCCTGTTGTGGGCGCATTGAGGTGCTGTCGAGGATAGGCGAGCAGAGTGCATCTTCTGGAAAGTTGGCTTGGTGTGCGACACTCCTACTTGTTTTATGGTGGTCTCGATGAGTAGGCCTTTGTATTGTCTGTTCAGTGTGTGTGGTGCACTGGCCTTTTCCTTGAGAACATCCCATTCGTCTCTTAAGCTGAGAGACAAAGGTTAGCACTTGTTTCCCTCTAAAAGTATGTGGAATTTAAAAAAAAAATGGACAATTTTTTTTTAGCAGTTTTAACTGAGCCCTTATGCCCCCTGCTATTTATTGATACCAAAGTTTTTGCTTTGTTCATTTAATTTTGGGTCTAAGAGCCTGGCAGTATTACTATTACGAGCTGGGTTACATATAGTATGTCTTTCACTATTAGCACCTTTTGTGCAAGTAAGTTTGGTTTGTTGTACAACTTGCGATGTCGCGTTGCTGCTGTCGGCACTGCACCTGCGCAACCGCTTCCCACGAAGCTGTGCACTGCCCATGGCAAATGCCAACTTGTTTGTAAGCAGCGTGTTGGTCCTTGGGCAAAATTTTGGCACTTTTTTTTACATATCTGAAAACGAGATGGTGATAAACTAGTCAGATTAATGATAGTGTACTTACCTGTTTTTTTTGTTTTTTTTTTCAAATCCTTGTCGGCTAGTCATTTTATATTCCACCATTGAGAATGTTCAATTTGTTGGCTATGATGTGCCACAATTTTATTTCACAGATCTGATCTTCCCAAAGTTGTCGTCTATAGTTGCTTATGTTGCATGTTGTAAGCAGCTAGTAATGAAATAAATAGTTTACATTTAAAACTCCAGGCAGAAATTGCAAAAAAAAACGAGCTCATTTTTGTTTTTGGGGGGAGGGGTAAATCATAAAAAAAAATGCGCTGTGGGTCACTGGGTTACACTTGCACTGGTGCACAGCTTGGGTCAGGGAAGAAAGTCGTGTTTTATTTTGCACGGTCTTGAGATTTATGATGGAAGGACGAGGTCACCTGAATAAAAAATGGCAAGGAAGAAAAAAATTTCCTATCAAATCAAATAGTTTATTTTTCCCATTCAACGAAAAATGGGGGGGGGGGGGGGGAGGCCAAAGAAAAAAAAAAGCTGATAAATCAGCTTGACATGGTCCTCGGCCACCCTACAGAGGCAGTGAAGTTTGTAGGCCTAGAAAAACCGCCGACTGACGCCTGTTCGCACTAATCAACCATTTTAAAAAAGCGCGGTGTCTACTAGAGTGCCGTTCGACGGCGCTCTTGCAGCTGCGGAGCATACGTGCAGTCCGACGGCATTTCACATCCGCATTCGAGTGCTGTCAGACGGTGCTCCTACCGAGCAAATGGCGCCCTTGAGTGAAGAACGTCTTGCTTTTGGCACTTTGCAGCCGAAATTAGTGTGCCTACTTTCGCTGTATTTTTTTTGTGTGTTAAATTTTTTAATTATGAGTATAACTAGGTTCATAAAACTTTCTTCATAACAATATTTGAAAACCAAATAATGACATCCCTGCATGGCTAGTAGTCTCACGAAAATTTAGTTTCAATGCGAGCCTTAAGAAAATATTGAGATTTTTTTGTATGTTTTATTCAAAATATTTTGTAGAGGTTGCCGCCACTCGAGAACATAAGATTTAAACTCAAAAATCGCAACCTCAGAGAGAGTGTCACTTCGGCAAATTGCGTGCCTGCACAGTGCAGGCATGAACATACATAAGCATGCTGCTCGCTCCTGTAGCGTTTGTCTCGCTGGCGCTTTATGTTAAAGGGACACTTGAACGAGATTTGAAATATACCCGTCGTGTTCTGAAATGGGCTGAATATGATCCACAATATCGGTAAATGGCAATCACACGTTTGTATTTTGAGCCTGGTGGCGGTATTTTTCATTATAAACGGCCCACTTCTGGCGCAAACAATCGGAGAACAGCCAGTGGAAATCACATCACATACGGCGCAATCGTGACTTACACTGTCATTGTCTCGGGACGAGCAAAACTGTGGCGAGGCTGGCGTCGGGATGCCCTAGCCGTTCCACCCACCGAAGCACGCCAGCGATTAGGCCACCGCAACTAACCCCAAAGCTGCTTTCGTGCGAATTTTGAGAGACTGGTTAGTCTTCTATAATCTTGTAGAGGGACAATAGCGACCTCTGGGACACACGAGGGTCCAGGTGAGAGGGGAGTTCCTCCTTCAGCTCTTCTCTCGTGGTGGCCGGAGAGCTGTCGGGATGACTTCAGGTTCGAAGCATTTATAGTTCTAGTCAAAACAATCATCGTCGCTACCCGTCAAGGTTCCTAGACGGGCATTACAAACGCGGCTTTAGCGACATCCACCAAGTGCCCTTTGCTAATAGTTCATTCAACACTTATAGACCGAAAAATAACCGCCGAAATTTGGTTATAGTATCCTTAAAACGTTGGCGAGCGGCTGATGGAACACGTCACAATAAGCGTGACTTGTGCTTAGAAGGGTAAAATCTGAATTTAAAATATACAGAAAACATTGTCTAATAGGGTCAGCTAAACCTGTACTTGATACTCACATGGTTGTATTTTAAGCAGATGACTATATTTTTCATTCTAAATGACTGGATTTTGGCAGGCGCTTCGAAATAGGCCAACAAAAAGAGAGTGATGAATCTCGGGAGATCCTTGACGTCATGCCATGAAGGGCCAAGCCGGGCCAAGCGCATAACCTCCGAGATTCCGAAGCGCGCAATCTATATGTTAAGGACACAAATGTGCACTGAAGAGCTGTGCTGTCAGAAATCTTCAAAATGGGTGCTAGCCCGCACGACCTTGATGCACTTAATGTCATCGTCATACATGATTCAACTTCACAGTGTTTTCACCTTCCCAAATATTGCAGAAGCAAGCTCCATGGGAAGGCATTCGCGCACCTCAAGTGTCGATCAAAGCTGCGAGGGGCCCTCTTCGCTTCAGAAATCCCACAGAAAGTTGACGCCAAGAATAGATGTTTGGTCGATAGCTGTGCGGGTACAGCGTGCAGACATTGCCTGCTTTGCTTTAGCTCACTTCTCTTCACCAACTTTCTTGCGCGACAGATTTTTCATGTACCGGGGTCCCTCGAAAGAAAGCCAACCAAGAGAAACCTAGGTAATCAATACTTGGACACAGCAGTCTTCGAACTAATGAGGGATTTTTTTGTAGTAGCGCATGTTTTAAACAAGAACAGGAATGTTGATGAACATGCGGCGGTCCTTATGTTTCAGTTTAGGAAGCTCCATATCTGTAGCGACGTGCGGACTGGCACGCAGGACCAAATAGTTTTCCCACGGCCGTCGCCAATAGTGGCAGGTGCCACTATTGCAGAGCTGATCAATTCGCGAAGCACAAGGACTCGGTCGTGCACGCTGCAACAAAGAAGCATGTTTCGGCCGATTGCACCTTTCTCCTCTGGCAGGCAGACAACTCTACGAGTTCAACGAAAGTCTGACCAGTCACGCACTGCTGAAGAGTCCCTTGCCATGTTCGTATGCGCTCACTCTGCAATTTTGGCTTCGGGTCACCTGGGTAACTGTGGCGTGACAGATTTCTAGTCGAAACAAAAGGAAAGATTCCTTTCAGATGACATTGATATGACCTATACTGTTATTATATTTTTGGGCAAGAACTAGAGCAAATCAAAAATGTTTAAAAAGTCATTTTGTGCGTTTTTTATTTAGCGGTTTTCGGGATTTCAACTGCAAGTTTTCAATTTTTGAGTTGGCAGCACTGCATGCGAGACCGGATGGGCGATTGATATAACGAAAGCAAGGATGCAGGCAAGCTGGTTCAATACTGAGATTGGAGTTTTTTTGCCTGTCCTACGTCCCTTCTTTTCTCCGGCTCCAGGGTTACAATGTCACGATTGATGCAGAGTACTTTGTGTTGGGTGGCCGCTTGCACCACCTAGCTCACGCATACTCAGTTACGGTACTCAGTTTAGTTTCGGTTTTGAAAGGCGACCAAAACTGGTCCTTTGGCGCAGATTACCCATATTTTGGCGAAATGTAGCAGGGTTAGCCCCTTGGCGCAATTGGCCCAGCAATCACATCACTGCCATTGGGACAGGGATGGAAGTAACATAGACTCGGCAGATGCAGCACAAGAACAGGGCAAGTAGTACATAATGTGTCCATCTCAAAAATTTGTTTTTCAGGGCAAAAATAAAGTATGGATCGCGAAATGCTCATTTAACGCCCAAAAGTTCCATAATTAAGATCTCATTTAAAAGCTACAAGCGATTTTATGAAGATCTCTATAGGAAAATAGGACCCATTATAGTTTGTTTTCAGTAACTGGCACCCCCATTCAGCTCCATGTATTCGAGAACTTTATCGACGGCTACGTTCCCATACTAATTTTTTAAAATTTGCTCAATGTTTTCAATAAGATAAAGGTTAGTTCCAAAACTTTTGAATCTGGTTCAGACTGCCAAGTTTACATTTGGGTGGAGAATCAGCGTTCAGTGATGCATAGTTTACTTTCATGGTAAAAATGTGATTTTTTTAAAGGGGACACACTGTAGCTAGGAGCTCTCTGGCTGAAGCAGAGCATGCACTCTACCCAAAACAAAGGAAATGGCCACCACAATCTAATCCATACCTGTGTGCTGCAGTATGCACATCCACTTTGCAGTTAGTTTCACGGCTACGAAACTGCCACGAGGTTCCAGCATGGCACAGATTATCAAAACAAGAACTTTCTAGAAAGCTACTCTGCCAATGGCACATTTACTTTAGCTAAGATCTGCAATGGCTGAAAGACAACAATATAACACTGGAAGCTCAAACTCTCGAGCTTTATTTGTGAGGAACACCAGTAGAGAAGTCTGACGACACATTTATCTTTTGCAGAATTTATTTTAGACAAAGAATAAGAAAAAAAAATCAAAATGA
Source organism: Ixodes scapularis (assembly GCF_016920785.2). NCBI lineage: Eukaryota > Metazoa > Arthropoda > Arachnida > Ixodida > Ixodidae > Ixodes > Ixodes scapularis. The sequence goes on along the minus strand of NW_024609884.1, from coordinate 4,128,406 downwards.
AGATACATACAAATGCCTTACACAATGCAAAAATTATTACAAAGATGACAGTGCAGATACCTTTAAATGCATTATAAAAAAAGTTGTCCCCGAATATAGCAAGGTTCAAGTCGGGAGCACAAACCACTGCAGTGCACTCAAAAATTGGTTCCCGACCGAGTTAATTGCTGAAATGGTTTATCGCATATCTGATGCAATTCTGAAAAAAAGCCTTCGAAGCACAGCTTTCACTTAAACGGCTTTTTGCCACTGTGTTCGATTATGGCTGATCAGATGGCCTTTCTGGGAAAAGGCTTGGAGGCACAGCTTTCTTAAATGGCTTTTTACCGTGTGTTCCATTATGGATGATCAGACTGGACTTACGAGAAAAGGCTTGAGGGCACAGCTTACACTTAAATGGCATTTCACCACTGTGTGTTCGATTATGGCTGATCAGAATGGATTTCTGGGAAAAGGCTTGGGGCACAGCTTACACTTAAATGGCTTTTCACCACTGTGTTCGATTATGGCAGATCAGATTGGACTTGTCAGAAAAGGCTTGGGGGCACAGCTTACACTTAAATGGCTTTTCACCACTGTGTTCGATTATGGATGATCAGAGTGGCTTTCTGGGAAAAGGCTTGGGGGCACAGCTTACACTTAAATGGCTTTTCACCACTGTGTTCGATTATGGATGATCAGATTGCCTTTCTGGGAAAAGGCTTGGGGGCACAGCTTACACTTAAATGGCTTTTCGCCACTGTGTGTTCGATTATGGCAGATCAGATTGGACTTGTCAGAAAAGGCTTGGGGGCACAGCTTACACTTAAATGGCTTTTCACCACTGTGTTCGATTATGGATGATCAGAGTGGCTTTCTGGGAAAAGGCTTGGGGCACAGCTTACACTTAAATGGCTTTTCACCACTGTGTTCGATTATGGCAGATCAGATTGGACTTGTCAGAAAAGGCTTGGGGGCACAGCTTACACTTAAATGGCTTTTCACCACTGTGTTCGGTTATGGATGATCAGAGTGACTTTCTGGGAAAAGGCTTGGGGCACAGCTTACACTTAAATGGCTTTTCACCACTGTGTTCGATTATGGCAGATCAGATTGGACTTGTCAGAAAAGGCTTGGGGGCACAGCTTACACTTAAATGGCTTTTCACCACTGTGTGTTCGATTATGGATGATCAGATGGCCTTTCTGGGAAAAAGCTTGGGGGCACAGCTTACACTTAAATGGCTTTTCACCACTGTGTGTTCGATTATGGCAGATCAGAGTGGCTTTCTGGGAAAAGGCTTGGGGGCACAGCTTACACTTAAATGGCTTTTCACCACTGTGTGTTCGATTATGGATGATGAGAGTGGCTTTCTGGGAAAAGGCTTGGGGGCACAGCTTACACTTAAATGGCTTTTCACCACTGTGTGTTCGATTATGGATGATGAGAGTGGCTTTCTGGGAAAAGGCTTGGGGGCACAGCTTACACTTAAATGGCTTTTCACCACTGTGTGTTCGATTATGGATGATGAGAGTGGCTTTCTGGGAAAAGGCTTGGGGGCACAGCTTACACTTAAATGGCTTTTCACCACTGTGTTCGATTATGGATGATCAGAGTGGCTTTCTGGGAAAAAGCTTGGGGGCACAGCTTACACTTAAGTGGCTTTTCACCACTGTGTTCGATTATGGCAGATCAGATTGGACTTGTCAGAAAAGGCTTGGGGGCACAGCTTACACTTAAATGGCTTTTCACCACTGTGTGTTCGATTATGGATGATCAGAGTGGCTTTCCGGGAAAAGGCTTGGGGGCACAGCTTACACTTAAAGGGACAATGAAGGCAATTTCACACATCTTTTTGGCGATTGAACTGGGTTCCAGGCATGTCTCATGTCACGCTGCCCAAATTTCAGCCGAAACCGGCGCTTCTGTGCCGCGCAAATCAATTAAACAGTCGCGGTAATAATCGTACCGGGATCGACTGGAGCGACGCCCGGAGTTGCGGGAAAAGCCAGGAGAAGCGGAGCTCACGTGATCGATTCGGGGCCAAGCGCGACGTCACAAGAGACGCGTCAGCGATTGGTTGAAACGAGAAACGTGCCTTCGGTCACGTTTTGGTTCGCGATTTTTTAGGAATACTGTTCTAATTTCCACTTGAATAACCATGAAAAGTATAAATCGGACCGAAAATGATTGCTAAACCGTAAATAAAGCAGCATAATTGTTTTTTGCTTTGCTACGCTGGACGCGAAGCGGGCAACGAACTATGGGCAAACAAAATAAATAAAAAACAACACGGTACTGGAAGGATTCTGCAAAATGGTAGTCTTAGATGGCTGTTCCAACGGTCGACTGAAGACCAGTATTCGTTCGGGCGACGCTAGTTTTGTGTTCTTTGACGACGAAAAAAGGACATCCGCGGAGAAACCGGATCCCGGAACGGCCGGATCGCTGCCGCTTTCCCCTCCGCATCTCCCCCGCGTCCGTCCTTCGGCATGCCGGCCGCTGGTTGCCGGCTGGGCGGTCTCCGTCGGGTGGTGGCAGAGGCCGCCACACACGTACTCCCGTTCCGTTGGTGTTCGGTCACTGAACGGAAGCTCGAACTCGCTCGCGAAAGCGGCATTGCCGTCGATGTTGACAGATTCGGCGGAACGACCGCCCCACCGCGCTGCTATAACCCACCGCGGGAACCAGACTCTCGATCTTCTAAATGCTACCGATACCGACTATTCACACCTGACGTCACTCCCTACGTCACCTCCGTTTTCGGAGGCCCAGAAACGAGAACGGAGATTGTTGAGTTTCGGTTTCTTTACTTCTTTCGTAGGCACAAAAATATGCGTCACAAATGTCTACAAAAAATTGGGCAGCATGCTATGTTCCCAAGAGGCATAAAAACACCATTTAAAAAAATTAAATAAAATCGTCTTCGTTGTCCCTTTAAATGGCTTTTCATCACTGTGTGTTCGATTATGGATGATCAGAGTGGCTTTCTGTGAAAAGGCTTGGGGGCACAGCTTACACTTAAATGGCTTTTCACCAGTGTGTTCGATTATGGATGATCAGATTGCCTTTCTGGGAAAAGGCTTGGGGGCACAGCTTACACTTAAATGGCTTTTCACCACTCTGTGTTCGATTATGGCAGATCAGATTGGACTTGTCAGAAAAGGCTTGGGGGCACAGCTTAGACTTAAATGGCTTTTCACCACTGTGTTCGATTATGGATGATCAGAGTGGCTTTCTGGGAAAAGGCTTGGGGCACAGCTTACACTTAAATGGCTTTTCACCACTGTGTTCGATTATGGCAGATCAGATTGGACTTGTCAGAAAAGGCTTGGGGGCACAGCTTACACTTAAATGGCTTTTCACCACTGTGTTCAATTATGGATGATCAGAGTGGCTTTCTGGGAAAAGGCTTGGGGGCACAGCTTACACCTAAATGGCTTTTCACCACTGTGTTCGATTATGGATGATCAGATTGCCTTTCTGGGAAAAGGCTTGGGGGCACAGCTTACACTTAAATGGCTTTTCACCACTGTGTGTTCGATTATGGCAGATCAGATTGGACTTGTCAGAAAAGGCTTGGGGGCACAGCTTACACTTAAATGGCTTTTCACCACTGTGTGTTCGATTATGGATGATCAGAGTGGCTTTCTGGGAAAAGGCTTGGGGCACAGCTTACACTTAAATGGCTTTTCACCACTGTGTTCGATTATGGCAGATCAGATTGGACTTGTCAGAAAAGGCTTGGGGGCACAGCTTACACTTAAATGGCTTTTTACCACTGTGTTCGATTATGGATGATCAGAGTGGCTTTCTGGGAAAAGGCTTCGGGCACAGCTTACACTTAAATGGCTTTTCACCAGTGTTCGATTATGACAGATCAGATTGGACTTGTCAGAAAAGGCTTGGGGGCACAGCTTACACTTAAATGGCTTTTCACCACTGTGTGTTCGATTATGGATGATCAGAGTGGCTTTCTTGGAAAAGGCTTGAGGGCACAGCTTACACCTAAATGGCTTTTCACCACTGTGTTCGATTATGGCAGATCAGATTGGACTTGTCAGAAAAGGCTTGGGGGCAGAGCTTACACTTAAATGGCTTTTCACCACTGTGTTCGATTATGGATGATCAGAGTGGCTTTCCGGGAAAAGGCTTGGGGGCATAGCTTACTTAAATGGCTGTTCACCACTGTGTGTTAGATTATGGCTGATCAGATGGCCTTTCTGGGAAAAAGCTTGGGGGCACAGCTTACACTTAAATGGCTTTTCACCACTGTGTGTTCGATTATGGCTGATCAGATGGCCTTTCTGGGAAAAAGCTTGGGGGCACAGCTTACACTTAAATGGCTTTTCACCACTGTGTGTTCGATTATGGCTGATCAGATGGCCTTTCTGGGAAAAAGCTTGGGGGCACAGCTTACACTTAAATGGCTTTTCACCACTGTGTGTTCGATTATGGCGGATCAGATTGCACTTGTGAGAAAAGGCTTGGGGGCACAGCTTACACTTAAATGGCTTTTCACCACTGTGTGTTCGATTATGGCGGATCAGAGTGGCTTTCTGGGAAAAGGCTTGGGGGCACAGCTTACACTTAAATGGCTTTTCACCACTGTGTGTTCGATTATGGATGATCAGAGTGGCTTTCCGGGAAAAAGCTTGGGGGCACAGCTTACACTTAAATGGCTTTTCACCACTGTGTGTTCGATTATGGCAGATCAGATTGGACTTGTCAGAAAAGGCTTGGGGGCACAGCTTACACTTAAATGGCTTTTCACCACTGTGTGTTCGATTATGGCGGATCAGATTGCACTTGTGAGAAAAGGCTTGGGGGCACAGCTTACACTTAAATGGCTGTTCACCACTGTGTGTTAGATTATGGCTGATCAGATGGCCTTTCTGGGAAAAAGCTTGGGGGCACAGCTTACACTTAAATGGCTTTTCACCACTGTGTGTTCGATTATGGATGATCAAAGTGGCTTTCCGGGAAAAGGCTTGGGGGCACAGCTTACATTTAAATGGCTTTTCACCACTGTGTGTTCGATTATGGATGATCAGAGTGGCTTTCTGGGAAAAGGCTTGGGGGCACAGCTTACACTTAAATGGCTTTTCACCACTGTGTGTTCGATTATGGACGATCAGAGTGCCTTTCTGAGAAAAGGCTTGGAGGCACAGCTCGCATTTAAATGGCTTTTCACCACTGTGTGTTCGATTATGACGGATCAGATGGGAATAACTAAAAAAGGCTTCGGGGCAAAGTTTGCATTTGAAAAGCTTATCATTTTCGTGCTTTTGAGTGTTGCTGAGCACTCCGGACCCAGAGGGAGGGAGGGAGGCAGGGAGGGAGGAAGGATGCTGGTACTTGAACTGCTCATCACTATGGGCAACCAGATGGCTCACAATCCCACGCTGATCTCTGGTGACATAGATATCTTCGGCAGGTTTCAGTGAGCAGCTGGCTTCACCCAAAAGTGCAGCTCCCAATCCTACAAGGCCTCATGTGTATTAGAACACACTAGGAAAGCAATACAAAAATAGCAAAATGTTTTAGAAGTAAGCAGTCATTATTGTAGTTCTGCTTCAGCTGAGTGGTTTAATTTCTTTTTCCCTTTTATTTCAGGTCAAATAAGTAATGAAATAGAGTTGGCTCTGTTAACTGTTTTGGTAGCGTGAACCAGATAAACTACTTTAAGAACTTTTGTTTCATATATGCCGTTAGTGATAGCTTTGTATGGACATGCTCATGTTGCTCTGACTGCATGATGTTTCAATGTTACATGACACAACAGTGACTAGTGACATCAGTGTCATGTAACATCGATTTTCCCACAAAACTGCTGCAAAATTTGTCATGTGACCATTCCAATGGCTGCAAAGTATGACCTAAATTTAATTAAAAAACATGTCATTTGATTATGTAACATCACGGCATCATGCTAGTTTCAGCGGGTAATTGGTGACATGACACCACGACTTGAAACCGAGACATTGATTTACCTGCCAAATTTAGCATAAAAATTTATGGGATGTATTATGTCGTGTGACCTCGGATAACAATATATCAGTGTCATGTGACACGACTTGGCACTGTGAAGTCAATTTTTTTGGAAGATTTGATATCATGTGACACCATGACACCACTGTGCCAATAGACCCTTTTACAAATTCAGCGCCATCTACCGGAACGGTTGCAAACCTTCGCAGGTGGGCGTGGCGCGGCGTGCGTCCGACATAAGCATGCATGGTCGCATCGGCGCTTGCTCAATGCGCTACACCACCGACACCACTGCGGCCACAGAAGGTGTTGCGCGGCTAATACTTCGCCACACGCCGCTTCTGCGATGCCTTTTCATTGCTGTGTGCCGCTGTGTAAGCAAAAAGGACTCAAGGATGCCTCTGGCTCGTGGTTGGGCGGTGCACGCACGCGACCGCTGTGACAATCGAAACGGAAGAGATCCCGCCAGATTAGTAGCATGGAATGATATAAGCCGTCTCGTGCTGCTTCTCAAGCGCTAGCGTGACGGAACGGAGCATGCACCTGCACCCTTTTCTTTTTGTAAACAGAAGCGATGTTGCTGGGCTTGGGGTATCGAGATAACGTTAACATTCAGCCATTTCGCGTGACCTCTCGCGAATTTGAATACTTTTTTCTTTACGGGCATCTTTGTTCGCCATCCCATCCGACCCCGCTCTCCGAAAGAAATGGGTTGTTGCGATAAAACGTGACAAAGGCAAGCACTTCTCCTTTACGAAGTACACTAAGATTTGCTCGGGACACTTTCGAGAGGTTGACTACATTTCGAACGTCGCTAGTAAACGTCGCTACCTCAGACAGGAAGCAGTGCCGAGCATCTTCGCTTTCAACGTCGCGAAAAGGCCGCCCAGAAAGAAACCACGAGCACGACAGGCGCCGCCGTCAACGCCGAAGTTTTCCGCCACTGATGACGGAGTGACGAATGACGCAATCGCCGATCCGAGCAGTCAAGACGCGGTAAGTGAACCCGCTAGTGAAGAGGCAAGCTACGCATTCGCCGATCTGACCGGTGGACACGCGGCACCTGGGGCGTCGAGCCAGAAGAATGCAAGCGGCGAAATCGTCACTGTCAACGCTATGGAAAACTTCACCGCTGACTTCATGTGCCACGCAGTCGCAACTGAAGACAGCGTAGTGAACGATTGTAACATCGACGACTGTGCTGCCACAGGCGCAGTCCTCGACCGGGCTGAAAGTCTGAAATGGGCGACAAACGTCTGGTCCATGAGACTGTTAGACTGCCAGCAGCAGCAGAACTCATATACTCGCCATGCCGTACATGCTCATGGCGGCGTTGGCGGCGTCTCCCTCGTACAATGTGGCTAGCCGCACTTTTGAGCAGTGTCAAGATGACGGTGATGATAGCTATTGAAGTGGCCAGACTGAATTTCGGAAAAGGGCTATTGCTGGGAAATGAACAAACAATATCCTCTTTACTTCCTGAAACTGTTTAATGATATCTAAACAAATCTAAATGATCAGTCCTTAAATACTACATTCCATGCATTATGGGACTTTGGAGATAAACATTGCTGCCAACTGCTCAACTAAGCATATGTACTTATTGTCAGCATTGTTTACGTGTTGAATATGAAAAATCTGTTTCAATATATTTGCTAACATAATCATCTCCACATAACCCAAGAACATTAAATAGAAAAGAAACTGAATTTCCTTGACTGACTGATATCTAGGAAAGTTAATTTTAGGTAAAAACACCAAAACACCCTCTGGTTTCACCAGAAAATAACTATGAAAAGCAGAATCCCACTTAGGTCCCACATTTAGTGCCAACGGGTAAAAATAAACTTTATGATACTCAAAGCCCTTCCATGTCATTGTTGGGTGCACATGGTGATGCCGTTAAGTGCCACTCATGGGTAACATGGCACACTTGCCCCACCTTAAGCACAATGCAGGCAAATAAACTTGCAACCATTTCGGCCCACTTCACCTCAAGAGGTGGCCAGCTCTTTCTTTAAAGGGGGGGTGCAATGATTTCCGGACTTCGGTCAAAGATTTCTGGAAGTTGCCCTCTGACACTTCTGAAGTAAAGAACAGAAAACCGATTTCGTCTGCGTGTCCTAGTTGCTGCGTAAAAAAAACAAATATTGGCATTTCAGGCACCCCTCAACTCACTTCCAGCCTTCAGGGTCACACCTGGTCCCCCTCCTTGAGACGTCATTCGGAGTGCCGTGTAGCTTTTCGTGTGCTATCTCGAAGGACGCTTCCTCTCCCTTTCTCTGCTGACATTAGCGGGCGTTATGCTGCAGCTTAGAGCCGAGCGAGGTCACATAATCTTTTCGCCGCAGTTCCTTCGGCTGCCACTTGGGGCTGCAGGTGGGGGAAAAAAGCTAGACTTTTCCTTTGCGATTAAGCAGCGGAATCGCAACATTTTTAATGAAGGAGGTGTTTTCTTTACCCTCTGGGACACGATAAACAACGTAAGAATGACGAGATGCAAACTCTTTTAATCATAGAATCGTTGCACCGCCCCTTGAAAGGACAAAAGCCCAAAGGAAAGACATTTTTTAAAACAGCCTGGACAGGAAAAGAATGCCATAAAATAAATTTACAAGTAAAAAAAATTAAAACAAATTTACAGCGCAAAACAATATTTTTTGTGGTGCCAATGGCAGCCACCACTGGTCACGCAGTAGACCTTGCGCCGCCGCAAGTTGCGCCGGAGCCATTCAGCACTGCCGCTGAAATGCCCAGAACCCCCATGCCGCCGCCGCAAGCTAAAGGTCCTGTCACACTGAGGCAATAGTTGGACAACTCTACCCGGCAACACAAAGAAACGTTGCCAGTGACAGTCACATCACGGCAACAAGAATCAGGCAACATGTTGCTGGCGCCCAGCAAGTGTTGGCTGATGTGTTGTTCGACCACCGTTAGTCACACCGCGCTGACGACGGTACAAGGGGAACACTGCCATCTTGATTGTTTATCTTCATTCGTGTGCGGCACGGCTGCGCTGGAAATGTGCACTCTACAAAGTGCTAGTGCGTACAAAGGACCGCAAATTACCACGGGACATCAACCAGCGACTGTGATTAAAAAGCTTGACACAGGGAGTATTTTCTGCCTTTTTTTTATCAAAATGTTCTTCATTCGCTGACTAAGCAGATAGCCCTAACCGAGGAAAGTGAGGTCGCTGATAAATGTCCAGGATTTACGCCACCGTGTGAAGTGTTTCTGTCCAGTTCTTTCTTTCATGCAATTCCTATTTCTGCTGTAAAATTGAGTTAGCACCGGCAGTACCCCAAAGCGTCTTTTATAGTGTGGTGTTGAGCTAAACTGACAGTGCTTAAAAACTGCGACACCGAGACGATCGGCCTTCTTAACAATCGGTGGAATATTTTCAACGCCGTGTATTTGCCTACCGCCTGCTATGTGATCACTTCCTTCCCCAAAACGTTCTGAGGATTTTTAAAACCATTCAGGTGCCTGGTATCGGCTATTTCCAAGTATCAAGAATCATGATCAGAGTGGTCGTTTTAATGTAATTTTTTAATCTTTGCTTTCCTGGATTATTTTTATTACTTGATCAGCGGGTGAGTAGGCATGCCCTTTTATTTCACTAGCAGTAACATGAGCTGGTCTCTGGGCAGTTCTAATTTCAACAGCAGTCTGAACGTTCACGACCGTAGCTGTGACCATTTCGACAACCGCTTTCCGTAATTATGTAGTAAAAAACATTCATCAAGACTTTATTTGAATAAGATGATATTGATAGGGAATTAGCCCTGCGATCGACGCTATCTGCATTGTCCTGTTGTCGCTCAGCTAGCGATCAGAGTAACACGTTGTTCAACACAAGTTGCCGCTGTTTTTGTTGCCGAAAGCTGTCACACAAGGCAACATTTTTGTTGCCGTCCATGTTGTGCTGGTGTTGCTGCAATGCGACAGGGTTTTTGTACAACACGAGGAGCGAGCAACAAGTTGCTTGACGGTTGGACATGCGTTGCTGTAGCCGTCATGTTGCCTGAGTGTGAGAGGGCATTAAGCATGGCGCGCAGCCAGTTGAACGCGTTTCTCCATGCCGCCGGCGGCAATTTTTGACCAGAGCACAGGTCTATCACGTGGTGCTTTTGCCCTTTCGGGAGCTTCCTATGGGCTGTAAAAGTTACTTATTAATCTTAGTTTTTTATTCACTTCAGAAGAAAATTAATAAGTAACCTTTAGAGACCATAGGAAGCTCCCGAAAGAGTGCAAGTACCACGTGATTATAGCGGCCAGTCACGTGACCATAGCAGCCACTTTTCCGCAGGTTCCACTAAAATTTGTTTTTGCACCGTAAATGTAGCCCTACATTTTTTTTTTCGGTGTAAGTTTTGTTTTATGACATTTTTCAATTTAGGCTGTTTAAAGGGACCATGAAACGATTTTGAAATCAAATTTCATCCACCGCTCATCGTAAAAGGTGTGAAAAGAAACACAAAAACAAAAATAGGGAGCAAAAAAAATGTCTTCGTAATAGACCTTTTAAAAGAAAACCAGACTCTTTTGCGCCTTCTTTCCTTCGAAAGCTGCCTTTTCACTGCGACGTATCCGCGGAACCGCAGCACATCAGCCGAATCCACGTCGCCTATTGGGTAAGAACCTATATCACCAGCACCACGATCATAAACAATAACCTGCGAATGTTTCTTAAAAGTTTTGTTAAAGAATATTCAGATCCACATTTTGTAGCATAATTAGAGATGAGACGAAAATTGCCAAATTTGATAATGCTCAGAGCCAAGCGCCACTTATCATGTGGTAAACGAAGCAAGAGAAAGACCCTACTGCGCTTGCGCAGTCAACCGACGAGCATCGTCTGCTGAACGGGTATGCTCCTGGCCGTGTCTTCTTCGCAGCAGACTTTCGTTTTCTGGCTGTTCAAGTAGTGTTTTCATTGTCTGTGATCGATCGCTCGTTGGCAATGCCGAAAGGCTGCAGTGTAACGAAGTGCCCGAATCACAGTTTCTGCAGTCCGGTGGTTAAAAAGAAACAGTTGCAGTTTCATCAACTGCCACTCTATGAACCACGTCGAAGCACTTGGTGCAGGCTCATTGGTTCGAGGGACTCCGGGTCAACGGTCATTCGTGTATGCTCAGAACATTTCAACACGGAGCGTGAATACAACCACATTCACAGTGTTCTCCGCGAGTGCGGCCGTTGTTTTGAATTGAGCCTCGGCAGCGCACTCCTGGCAGCAGAAACTCTCGAGCGATAGGCGCTACTATGCACCACTTACAAGTGCACCTTCAAAGAAACAAAACATTTTATATCTCTGTTACTTCTGCTCATCTAAATATACGGCCGAAACGTAACCTCCATACTTTCCATACTTTGAAGCCGCCTCATTCCTCATCGTCCGATTCCGATGATGAACTGGGGGGTCTTCGCCGGAAGACTCGCCGCACTTCCCAGCAGGCATACCGCTGTATGGGACTAGTCCCATGCTGTCGCTGTGGCGCAACATATCTAATTGAATTTCGCTCAGCTACAATGTGTCCATGGCTATCGCGGCGATGAGACGCCGATTCAGAAAATACGTCAATGACATCAGCGCAGTAAAACCTGCCAGCGCACCCCCAACTCGCCGCCGCTAACGCTCCCATTCTCCTACTGCCGAGAGAACTTCCGGTTCCTGTGCCAGAGTATGTCACGACCGTCAAAATTACGCCACAACTTGTTTTGCAGTCAGTTGGTGAGAAAAAAAAAGTCGACATTTCATTAACTTTTTTTTGTGTAGAAGTTAATAAACCGAGACGAAAACGGATGCCGGTTCGGCATTCAGTGAACACTGAAGGTTTAATGTAAAAGTTATCTGGCAAAAGTAAAAAGGTCATTTCATGGTCCCTTTAAAAAAGGTTTTTTTTTTCCTTTGCGTGTGTCCTATAAACTTCAGTCCTAGTGCTTGCTTCCCTCCCCTCGAAGCATAATCCATATCACTATGCAGATTTTCATCTGAGCTTGAAGTTCCACTGATATGACACAGCCCTGGCGGAGGATCTCCGAATCCACACGGACCCATAGGAATCTGCGGACAGCTGTACAAGAAGCACTGGACTATCTCCACCTGTAGTCCAGACACTACCACAGTTCTGTCTTTATGAACGAGGTTGATATGAAAAACTTACCACAACTTGAGGACTGGATCGGTTCCATACCAATGAAAGGCACCACTTGAGATGACTAGGACCAAATGCAATGAGCAATGACCGTAATTAAGAAAAAACAAAGAAAGTACACCCTCCAAGGACATCAAGTTAGGCAGACAACTATGAGGATAACACACAAGAGACACACCCCCATAATTTTGCCATTTTGAGATAACAATGAGAAATGGCTGAGAAACTGGCACGCTCTGTGCCTGGCAATGGGTGGTCACTTGCATATAGGTTTAAAGGTTTTCATTAGCTCAAACTTCCGTAAGGCCGAGAGCCTGAGGCGATCAAAAGGCTGAAGCCCATGCAGGACATGCTGATTGGCTCCTCGGCTATGCGTTAACAGGTGAAATGAGACAAGAGGAAAAGAAATATATACAGGGTTGAGATATCTACAAATGCAATGAAAGGTTAGGCGACTGGTGATTCCACACCAGATCTTTGAATTCGTCAACACTAGGGGCTTGGCGAGCAGCATCTGGCAACTGATTACTTAAGCCAGATGTTAATACAATCCCTTTTCTTGTTTCCTGCCAGATTGCCATTTCAGTAAAAGTTATATCAGTTAAAGGGGAGACTTCCAAAAGATAAAATCAGATAACTTTGCTGCCATGTTCCTCTTTCCAAAAAATGTTGAAGTGTTGCTTAATGCTCAGCATTACGGGCTTTCGCACACTGCAAAGTTTCAAAAATCCCCTCAAATAGGGTGGTTGGAAAAAAAATGGAATTCTTTTCGGGAACTATCTAATTGAAACACCCATGTAAATTTTTCGTTTAGCAAAAAAAATTGTATGAGGCAAAAAGAGTTTTCTTGGAGCAATATCGACAGAGCGAGATTCATTTTAAATTCTGCGCACAAAGTCCATGATGTCACGGAATGATCATACACCTTTTCCACCTCAAAAAGATGGTCATACACTCTCTCCACGTGATGTCCAGGACGACCCAGATCTCCTCCACGTGCCCGAAATGCAGAGAGAAAACAAGTGGAAAGGAGGTAGCTACCGACTAAATCGCATCTCGCTACGTCAATATTGCTATAAATTTTTTTTTTAACGTCAGATATTTCGACACATATGTCCCAACCAGATTGTTTAAAGAAAACTTTTTCCCTTTTCAGTGGCCCTTTAAAGGGGCCGTGCAACCATATCGTCTGGAATGTTTTTCCTTTTACACGAGCTTACTGGCACTAGTGGGACCGAATACACTCGCACGCAACGCCACTGACAGGCACGTAGCCGAGGGGGGGGGGGGGGGCCATGGGGCCCGGCCCCCTTGACATCTTTAGTTTTGCTGGGACCTCTACTCCCTCCTCTCCCTCATACACCATTGTGTCATGGGCGGACCCCCCCCCCCCCCCCCCAAAACAAAATCCTGGCTACGTGCCTGGCCACTGACCAATGAAGTTCTTTGTTGCGAAGTCATTTCAAGGACAAAAGTGAGCATTTTTTTTTCAATATCTCCTTCACAAAACTTGATGACGTAGCTGGGGTATAGCAGTATCCCCCAGCGATATTTGAATGCGGCTCATAAATTGGACTTGAGGATTGCGCGAGTACTCGATTTGGACTCGTGATAACCAATAGCTCGACAGTATTTGGGTAGTGGCTTCTGTCGAACCGCTGAAATGACGACAATAGCCGAACGATAACAATGTCTGGAAATCAGCACGTGTCAAGTGCTTTGCCAACCCCAGCGCATGACTATGATTAACACTGGTGGCATATATTTGCTCCAGATCACGCGGCCACTTGTTCCGGCTGCGTGAAGGGGTGAACGCTGCTCGTTCTTTAATTTTTCTATGACTTCTACTGCGTGTGGTGAGAAACAAATGACTGTTTCATAGGTCATTAACACCAGGGATTCGTTCTAAGGTGTATTTGCATAAAGTACAAAAATTGTCGCATCACCCCTTTAAATCAGTCGATCTTGGGAAGACTTAAAGGGATGCTGAACCGAAATCTGGATTCCCCAAAACACGCGGCAAAAGCGTGCAACGGGATGCTACAAACACCAAAACATCCCTCATACAGCAATATCTTAAACGGATGACCGTATTTTTTTTTAAAAAAAGAGGCGCATTTGGCAGGAATGTTGACGTCATGTTTCTCCGAGAAGGAGAGGGAACGGCCTCGCGTCTTCTCCGCCTCGTGGCTTTCAGGGAGCGAAGCAAAGAGAGGAGGAAACTAGGTACCTTGACGGTCACGCGCCTCGTCGGCCTGGTTCAATCTCGACTTCTTTTTCCAAAAATACGGCTGTCCATTTGAGATATCGCCTTACTAATAGTGTTGTAGGGATTGTAGCGTCCCGCCTACATCTCCAGCATTGTTTTTTTGAAATCCAAATTTCGGTTCACCATCCCTTTAAAGGGGTACGAACACAAAAATGATGTTCGGAAATGAGTCACGCATGACGGATAATAGCTGTAAATGATAATCGCACATTTGTATTTTGAATGAAGGGCTATTCTTTTCATTCCAAAAGGTGCACTCGAGCAAGCGCTCGAAGAGAAGCGAACAGAGGGCGCAATGCGTCAGGGGATATCCGACGCAAACAAAAACAGAAAGAAAAGATTCCCCGCATTCGTGACATAGCAAGGCTGGCATGGTTATGAGCTTTGCCGTTGGTGGAGTCGTCAGCGTTGTGGTGGTGTCAATAGCGTCAACGCGTTACAACTAGGGATGCCGCAAACCTTTTTCGAACCGAAGGTTTGATGATCGAATCACGCAGTTCGAAAGATTTCGAATTTTCCATATAGAGAAATTCGACGGAAGTCAAATTTTCGAACTTATTAAACTAAGAAGTTCGAAGCTTTTCAAACTTTCTATGCCAAGAAATTCAATAATTTTTCAACTTCTTAATCTAAAGAATTTGAAAATTGTCGAACTTTCAATTCCTGAAAAGTCAAAAGTTCGTCGAACTTCAGAAGACTGGCGGGCGGTTTCATTTGGATTGAAGCAGTGAGGTACACTCGTAATTTTTTTTGTCGGCAAATTTTGATACGGTGCCGCTTTCCTTGCGAAAGACAATGGCGTTTATTTCAATCATCTGGCATGCTTGGCTTTAAAGAAATAGATTCCAGAAGGAGCGAGGAAGGACGACAGGTTTTTGACGATTGTCGTTTGGGCCATATTTGAAGCGCGCTAGAGCCAAAGCTATTTATGGTAGAGATGTTAAACTTTTTAAGAAGGATCTATGTATAGCCTAGGTAAGTGTTGTCTTAAGATATGATTATTGTTGTTCAAGAAGAGTTTCGAAGAAATATCCAAACATGTGTCTACGGGCAATTATGCCCTGAACTTGGCAATTTTTTTTAGTCTAAATTGTTTGAGGTATCACATTTAAATTAACACTACGGACAGTACATATCATTACAATCTGCAGAATACAAAATAATGTCTTTATTGTTTTTGCACGTTGAGGAATGGATTAACTTATGGGGGAAGATTTCTAAAATTTTTCAAGTTCACCACACTATAAAAAAAAACATTTTTAATTTTTTTTTTATTTTTCTTTATTTCACGTTCCTGAGACATGTTTCTTTTAGCCTGTACACATTTCGGTAGGAGGAACTTGTTCCGTAATTCTGGGCTCTGAATAAGGAAGAATACAACACTTACGGCGGGTTCTTGATAGTTTTTTATCTCTCCAGCCTTTTATTTTTGCGTTTATTGTTATGTTTATTATTTTTTACCGCTGGCACAGTTATTTAGGTTGAAAAGACATAGCTCTGCACTTCCAAACCACCGAGCATGTGACAAGTAGTGCCTTTTGACGAGTTTCTAAAAATTACCATCTCTATGCGATCTTTTATGCAGTGAAGAGCGACAATAGCTGTACATATGCATAAATAATTTCAGATTAAAATAAGCTCGACCTCGACCATGCCTGTCCCCTTTTTTCTGTCTTCTTACACTTCTTTCAAATTTCATTCTCAGTCTCAGGATTTTGCATCATGTACAAACTAAACTTACTATATGCCAGTGTCTTTCGGGTGGCGTTCGATCGGATTACTACCAGCGTGCAAGGAGGTAGGGAGGCAGTTAGCCAGATCGCTTCAAGGTTTTTCTGAGCCTCAACCACCTGCCTGCCCCTGGCCGTTTCGAAACGGATGAGTATCGTTAAACAGTGTGTTCGTGTGATCACTACTTCGTGATGCACGTTAATGACTGGCGGTCACAATTACTGATCTATGGTCACATGTCACTGCACTGGCAAATATTCCAGCACATCCGGGACACTCGTCGTTTCATTTAATTGCCCGACCAACTTCGCACAGTCTAAATATCACACCCAAACTATTCTAAACCTGATTTCGTGAAAACCAGTGAGGCGTGAAAATGTTATCTGAAACTGAAACTGTGGCGGAACATGAAAACCGGACTTCGAACTTTGTGCACTTGGACTTGAATGGAATTCAAAACCTTAAAGGGGCACTGACACATCAAAATCATATTTTTTTTTATTATCCGAAACGATTGAAAACGATGCCGGGACATTACCCTCAAAATTTGAAATTTGGGAATTCAGTATTTGTGAAGTAAAAAAACAATTTCCAAATGTCGAATTCGAAGTTCCTGCGCGATCGGCGCCGGTGCCTTGACGTCAAAAATTGCGGAGACCTGAGAGTCCACTTTCTTTCACCACTCCCTGCTGTTGCCATGGCGACCCAAAGCGAGGAGGAAAGGAGTGAGCGGCGGCGTTGCGGCGGACCGGTTTTGAGATGTGTCGCCTGTTTTCCGTTGGAGGATAAAAATCCAGGAGACGGCACCACAACGAACTCCCGATTTTTGGAATTTCAAAAAGAAGGGCCGTAGTGCGTTTGCAATTGCGTTAAAAAACATGTTTTAGGATTGCCGTAATTAAATGTTATAGAGATGTCGCCTACAAAGCTTCTAAATTTCCTGATTTTTGACGTCACCGATCAAAAGAAGCGAGGAGGCGAGAGGCGGGAAAATCAAACGGCAAAAATAAAAAGGCACGCGCGCGCGCGGAAAATTTTTTTTTGCGATGCAGTTTTTTTTTGCGTGTCTATGACTGCAATTTGCATCGTTTTAGACAATAAAAATAAATACGACCTTTGAAGTTTTCAAACTTTATGTGGAAAGAAATTTGAAATCTTAGAATTTTTCGAACTTCATGTCTATAAGAATTCGGAACGTTCGAATTTCAGATCCAAAGAAATTTTAAACATTTGAGTCTCTCGAATTTCAAGTTAGGAAAGTTCGAAATCTTTGAATTTCTCGAAACTCAAGTAAAAAAATATTTGAAATAATTGAACCCAAACTTTTAGAAACCGTGAAAGCTTCGAACTTTTCGAATTCTAAACTCCACGATTTTTGAAAGTTGCGAATTTTTCGAATCTGAACCTCCGTATGGTCGAAAATATCAAAACCTTTCGAATTCGAACATCAGTTCAGTTCGAAAATATTGAAATCTTTTGAATTCGAACCCAGGGTGGCTCGCAGCATCCCTAGTCACAACCGAGCCGTTCGAAGTACCCATGGGGTGATGAGCATGTGGCTGTCCCAAGCAAGGCATAGCTTCCACAACACTGTCAGCTTAGGGCTGAACGAGGTGGGGAAAGCAACATTTGTTCGAGTTTTGAGCGATGGACTAAACTTCTAGGGGGAGAATGGCTGTATCCAGGTGCACAAACGAAGGTCCAAGAAAGAGGAGAGTCCCTTCTTTCCGTCTTCTTGGACTGTTTTGGTACAATGCGCGATTTGTGAGTTGACGAGGAAAGCTTAGAAGAAAAATGTTGGAATTCCAAAGAGCGGCGCTGCTCCGATGGAACTTGCAACGTCATGACTACGTAGCAAGTTCTCCAACGTTGCTAGATTACCTCCCAAATAGGCTCCACATGCATCCGCCACGTACACAAAGGTTGTTTAACAAGCTTTAAATTTAGTTTGCTTGTGCCTTTCAACGAAAGACTGGTATTTTTGAGATTATGCTGCAACATGCAACACATTAAAGCTAAAACATGAACACTGGGATTTTGTTTCCGTACCTCTTTAAAAGGGCACTAACAGGTAAAAATCTTTTTCTTTTTATCCAAAATGATTGAAAACGATGCCTGGGCATTACCCTCAAAATTCTCAACTAGGGAACTCAGTATTTGTGAAGTAAAACAAATTAAAGGTGTTTACAAATCTCTGTAATGAAAAATTGGAGTGCAGCTCTTGAGGAGGAGGGGGGAGAGTAAGGAGGGGAGGGGATGCCCCACCTCCTCTGTACCTTCTCCCCATGTCCTCCCCCTCCATACCCTCCCATCCTCCTCCTTCGTACCCTCCCCTCCTCTCAAACCCTCACCTCCTCCAACAGTTTCCCCACTTTTATCAACATCAGTACCTCTGTTTCTTGTTTGTGCCAAAATTTAGCCACTAAAGAGTTCCTCACTACACTGAACGACTCCCTTCCTGTTCAACGCTGGCGGGAGATTCTCGGCAATCGCAGCTTTTTCTTGCTAGTAAAACATGGGGCAAGTCTTACGAAAAGGATCCCTTTGAAATGAAAAAGCATGATTCAGAACTCCATCTTCAGCAATCACGTTTTCGTTCTTAATTCAACGGCGTGCACTGCAGGCCAAGACTGCTTTATTCAGACTAATGTGCGTTCATTAAACCAGATTACACCGGTGTTTGTAAGTAACGGTACTGCCACTTACGCTCGCAGAAGACAACGCCACACTTCCCGTTTCATATTTTCGTCGCGTCAACCCCTCGAATTTACTAGCATGTCGCGGCCCGAAATGTTTTAACATGAAAATGAGCGAGAAAACCATCAAGCTCGCTGTAGTCACTGACAGGGTGATAACGGCAGGAATGAGCTTCAATAGACCAGCCTTCCTACCTTTGACAATGCTTCTATGTCTCGTGCACCAAAGCCAGGTGGAAGGTATGGAGCATGATGGAAGACACGGAGCAAGTGCTGGAGGCCGGGTGTTCAAAAGACACATCCTACCGTTCTCATTCGACTATATAACGCAACCGCATGCCAGAATCTCCAAACCCGAGAAAGGCAAGTTACCAGCTTCTGGCGCTCCTGGACCCTCTTCTTGCGTTCCTCCTCCGCCTTGGCTGCCGCCCTCGTCTCGTCATCGAGTGGCCGGAGCTTTCGGAGGTTCTTGCGGCTCCTGCTGCCCGTCTCCTGGCTCTGGATTGCAAACATTGGCGTGTGGAGAGGCTCAACACTGGTCGCACAAACCGACCATAGAAAAATTGCAGCAACCCTATCAGCTGCGTTTGTTAATTTCATCGTCTCTGTGACAGGGAAGAACTGCCGTGCCTCTCAACATGCGGAAACACCATCAGAGACCGTGTCGTGTTTTAAAGGGGACTTTTTTTTGTTTTGAACAGTGTAGATAGTATGCTGATGGGTGAGACACGGGCATAGTGAGAGGTGACTCTAATGTGAGAAACTCCATTCCTGTTGTCCCATTTGAAACATAAAAATCCTTATAACATAAAGAGGTATCAGGAAAAGAAGGGAGGGGAAGGGAGGAGAGAGCGATGGGGAGACAAAGTGTAAGTGTAAGAGGTGTCACATGACTTGAGATGTTAGGTATTGTGAAGTTGGGTCACACAACGTCAGTTGCTTCGCTGAATTTAGCGAGGAAACTAAACTGGCGTACAAGGAACTTATGTCAGCTTATGAGACGTTGATTCACTGGCTACGTTTAACTGAAAACGCACGGACAGACACATTTCAGGGATTACGAGGTTCCGTTAAAAAGTACTATCGAGACCGGTTAGAATGAAATGGAGGCTGCAGTGAAGCGATCAGGATTTCCCATTCTCTTTTGCACTTCGTTATAACCGATGTCAGTTATAACGAAATAGCGTATATAGCGAAGTGATTTCCGATTCTC
Source organism: Ixodes scapularis (assembly GCF_016920785.2). Taxonomy (NCBI): domain Eukaryota; kingdom Metazoa; phylum Arthropoda; class Arachnida; order Ixodida; family Ixodidae; genus Ixodes; species Ixodes scapularis. The sequence continues at coordinate 4,108,366 of NW_024609884.1, read as the reverse complement.
GTTGACTTCGCTATAACCGGTCTCGACAGTATCTCATGCTTTGAGACGCAATTCCTGCACAGGAGTCGTATCAAAGTTTAACAAAGCAAACGAGCTCTGGACAGGCCCTTAAGGACAGGTACGTCCGTTCCTCCCTTCCCACCTCTCGTTCTATCATAAGGAACGAAGGGAGCTCACCGAGTTGAGAATCTCGACACTGCTGTCGCTGTTCTTATCATCATCCGTGGAGGCGGCCACCTTGATGCGACGGCGTTTCATCTTGTTTGCCTTGCCGGAGTCGGGTGATGCAGATGCGTCCCTGCGACCGCGCTTGCCCTTCTTGGACAGCTTGAAGTCGGAGTTACTGGACTGTCCGCTCGATCCTTTCGAAGAAGACGCCTGCTTCTTTTTTTGCTTGCGAGCCGGCTGGATGTCCGATTCGCTCGAGCTGCTCAAGCAGAGGCTGCTGCTGGCAGTGAGCTCGGGCTTCTTGGAGTCGGCGTGTTTGTCTTCGTCTTTGCTCGACACCACTACCCGCTTGCTTTTAGGTTTTCTGCACGAAAAATGCAGCAAACGAGTCTTCGATGGTACCCTAGTTCCCGGACCATACAGGTTTAGAAGCCGATATCTTACGCGCTACAAACAACAGATCGTTTCAGAACAGAGCTGTAGGCCGCTTGCCATTTTTAAAATTCGTCACGTGCCTCCTTCAACTTCCAAAGCCACAAACGCACATGCCGAGCTGTGGATTTGTAGGGATGTGTTCTTTCCATGTCGTGCATTAGGGCAAGAGAAGTCATTCACTCTACTGTATTTCGTAACTGTAGTCCGCAGACTATACGTGTTTAAAAGTTGAAACTTTATGCGTTGAGGACTACAGACCATTCCAGAAAACAGGGGTTGCCCAGCCAGTTGAGATTAGAGAAAATTTTGGAGCAGAAAAAAAAAATCTCGTCTTGGAGCACCTCTGTAACTGAAAAGAATCATTTTGAAGTAGCATATGCATAAGCTTGAAGCAATTTGATAAGTTCCTTCTAAGTGGTACTGGCATGCATTCATGTAATCGCTACAGCATGATGCCCATTAAAAACCTGAAGTTAGTAGTTATACTGTACTATCCAAATTGCCCTTTGAGGCTGTGAAGCTGTGCTTTAAACTTAGTTAAATTTGTGCTTTGTTTCCATTAGTACTAGCGAACAAAACTCAGCAGGAGTCAGGTATAGCATGTTTACTATCAAAATATAGTCGATGTAGAGGACCTATTTAAACCTCTAGATAATAAGATATTGGCCCTACTCAAAGTTTTCTCAGGTGACACGAAAATCCACAATTTTTGGGCCTCATAACTCAAAAGACAAAATGTGTTGCGACAAAAATTTTACTTACGATGGCACTTCCTGACAACCTCTCGCTACGTGGACATTCAATGTCTGATTTGCTTCGCTTTTCCTCGGTCGTGATCACGATCAAGCCGCTTGAAAATCTCATTTACTGCACAGGATATCAACACAAATATTCTAGGTTCCCTAATGCACAGATGTTGTAACGAGTAGGACGATCAAGGATTATCATCATTTGACATAAAAAAAAAGGCAACAATTCGTAACAAGGAAGTCCCAATTGAGCATTCAAAAGAAACTGGGAATTATGTGAAAGCACAGTCTACAAATTAGTGTCACTTCTCCACACGTACACACAGGAAAAAAAAACACTTTTGCTAGTTATTCTTCGATAGTGCGTCTTGAAATGCCACTAAAACGGACTAAACTGCACTGCGTTAGGGCCTTCAGTAAATTTTTTTCAAAACAACGCCGCAGAACCGGAAACCTGGATTGGATTGTGATGGCAAAATCCCATTGGATTTCCACAGTTGCCAGATGAACACTCTTCCAAAAACGAATTCGTTCGCAGATAAATGCTTTGCTCATTAATGGACAAAGAGTGTGTTGGTGCGGGTCAGAGTGAAGAAAGAATGAACAAGTAAGATGAAGACAGACACATCTTTTGACTAGCAACAAATATATAGGAATTCCAAAAGCGAACAGCCAATTTATCGGTTGCTCGCTTGTGGGATTTCTATATGTCTGTTGCCAGTTGAAAGATTGTGTCGTCTTCGTCTTACTTGTTTATTCCTTCTTCAATCTCATCTGAGGCTTTGGCTTAGTTTGGCACAATTTTTCCTTCAGGGTGCAGCAAGGCGCAGGCAAGCAGGAATTTATCAAAATGGCGCATATGGCACAACTGGACCACCCTTGAGAAAAGTGTGCATGCCAGTGCTATTTTAAGCACTTGCGTGTATGGCACCTGTTTTGCTCAAATTCCAAAGCCACGAATGCGTGTGCTGTTTGCCATGGCAGCTGTCAGCATACCTCGGCAAACCTCACTCATGAGGGCCCTCACTCACCCTCACTCACCCTCATCTTCACAGGTGAGGTGAGGGTGAGTGAGTTTCTGAACCAGGAAAATTCATGAGTGTGAGGGTGAGTGAGGGTGAGTGAGGGCCGTGAGGGCGCTGAGGGCGGTGAGGTCGGTGAGGGCCATGAGGGCGGTGAGTGGTATGAGGGGCGTGAGGGCGGTGAGTGGCGTGAGGGCCATGAGTGCGTGAGTGGTGTGAGGGCGGTGAGTGCGTGAGGGGTGTGAGGGCCATGAGTGCGTGAGGGCAGTGAGTGGCGTGAGGGCCCTGAGGGCGGTGAGTGCATGAGGTGGGGTGTGGGGGCCACGAGTGCGTGAGGGCGGTGAGTATGTGAGGCCCCCTTCAGATCGAGCATCTTTCTCAGCAATTTTGGTGTTAATGGCGGGTTGTTCTCTAGCTTTCCCTAGATCGACACGAATTGCTGAGATCGGGTCCGGTTCGAAATAAGCAAGCAACTCGGAGCAATTCGAATACGTTTAAACCGGCTGCATCTAATCAGGGACGCAAAATTTTCACGTGATACCTCGTGCCGGTGATGATGACACCGAAAGACTTGGTTCTGGTTTGAAATCGATCGTTTTTTGGAATAAACTGTTTCAGAAAGGTGCATTAGTATTCTTAACGAGATTTAAATGCATAAAAACACGCTTATAACGCGTAATTGTGTCTAAATAGTGCAAGAAAAATAAAATTTTATGATGACGATGGCAAATTGCAGCAATTGGTTGCTGCGTGTGATCGCGGGCGGCCCGTGTTGCTGGTGTTGCGACGTAAAGTTTCTGGGCGAAATTGCCCCATCTGAAGCTGGCCCGAGTGGCGTGAGGGCTATCAGTGCGTGAGGGGCGTGAGGGGTGTGAGGGGTGTGAGGGCCGTGAGGGCGGTGAGTGGCGTGAGGGCGGCGAGTGGCGTGAGGGCCGTGAGGGCGGTGAGGGCCGTGAGGGCGGTGAGTGGCGTGAGGGCTATGAGTCCGTGAGGGCGGTGAGGGCCATGAGTGAGTGAGGGCTGTGAGGGCGGTGAGGGCCATGAGTGAGTGAGGGGCGTGAGGGCCGTGAGGGTGGTGAGGGGCGTGAGGGCGGTGAGGGGCGTGAGGGGCGTGAGGGCGGTGATGGGCGTGAGGGGCGTGAGGGCGGTGAGTGCGTGAGGGTCGTGAGGTTCAGTGAGGGTGAGTGAAGGGCTGAAGGTAAGTGTGACTGTGAGGGTGAGTGAGGGGCTGAAGGTAAGTGTGACTGTGAGGGTGAGTGAGGGGCTGAAGGTGAGTGTAGCTGTGAGGGTGAGGGTGAATGAGGGGTTTAGGTGAGTGTGGCTGTGAGGGTGAGTGAGGGCGACCTAAAATGCCGACCTCTGGCTGTCAGTGCTGAACGCGTCAATCCCCGAATGCCAAAAAGCTTGTCCAATAATCTGCTACAGAACACCTTGCAAGTCTAACGAGAATGCATTATTTTTCTACACTGACTTTTATTGGTCTTTCGCCAAATTCACCATAAGAGAGCAAGATGCTACGAAATAGGTGATGCACAGTACTCAATTAAACTACTAAATGGTTCAGCAAAGCACGTGGCCTCACTAGAGTAACTGCATATGCTCCAAGTTGTGTAATTTTTTGTATGTAGCCTGTGTAACATGCTGGAACCTCAAGTCGCAGGAGTGTAGCGTGTTACTTTGGTTCGAGACGCATGCCTGGCTTTCGTTAGGAGTCCCCCTTGTAGTGGCCGCCCGGCGGGGCTGCATGGCCGTGAACAGTTGGGGGAAAGGGGAGCGGTGGCTCGGCTTGGCCCCAATGCCACGGTCTGTTTATGTATGTGCATTGTGTCCTTGATGGCGCGTCCCATCCAGTGTTATCAACTGTCGGGGCTGTACTAGGAATCGGCAGAAGACCCTCCTCTCCACGCCTTCGGGCGAGGGAAGCAAAGGATGGAAAGAAGCAGTGTTGTGCCCGTTACCGAAAAAAAGTAACGAAATAGCGTTACTCGTTAGTTTGGTAAAAAGTAACGCGTTATCGAGCTACGTTACTCTTTTACAAACGTAACGATATACCGTTACCGTTACTTTTGAAAAATAACGAACGTTACTTTTACGTTACTTTTGTGTTCGAGTACATATGTCTGGCAGAAGTGTATGATAAGCCTCCTTAACAAGCTTGGATAAAGATAGAAATTTACGGAGTGGTTTCATAGTGTTTCGACGCGCGAAGTAGCTTAATTTTCGCCATGCAGAATAGGCATTGAAACTGTAATTTACCTGATTCTGTCTCCTTTAGTTGATACATCTCATTCAGACCTGCTGGCCATGGCGACGGAGTTTCGTTATTCGTGTTCATCTCACGTGCAGAATGAATCGGAGATGTTAGTCAATCGGCTTTTATAAACTACTGCATGCGAACGGGGACTGCTGGAACACAACCAGCCAACCAACACCCCTCATCTGTACGCCGGTTTTCGTAACAGTCCGGTTCATACTATTACCAGAGACTGATTTACTTCACTATCTGTTACAGGACACCGGTTACCAGCACACTGGCTATAATCACTTGCTGCCTCTTACCAGCAGTAGCTCTTAGTTTTTCTGTAAAAAAAAAAAAAAAAAAAGGTTTCCTGTTTGTAAGTTTTCTTTCCAGGTTTAAAACTTTTTTTTTATTTTTTATCATGACCTTAGGAAAATAAAGACTAATCAAGCGAAAGATTGGCTACGTTTACATGGATGCGACTGCAGCGCATCGGATCCAGTTAACGAATCGAATCGGTCCATGTAAACAACTCGGATCGGATCGGATCCGATCCGCTGGGACGGGGTGGTTTGAGATGGTCAATCCGAATCGAGACTCTCCATCATCCATGTATACGCTAGCGGATCGAATCGAGTGCTCGAGCGAGGGATTACGGGAGCTTTGCTTCGCCTGCCGCTAGGCAAACCGGTCACCTCGAAAACAATCTGAAGGTCACGAGGTTTGCGTTGTGATCCTTCGACACGAGGTGCCGCTGCTGGCCGATCCGAATCCATGTAAACTTAGTGGTTGAAGTGGATCCGATTCGCTAACTGGATCCGATGCGCTGCTGTCGTATCCATGTAAACGTAGCCACTGTCTACAAAAGTGGGTCAGGAACTTTCAGGCAGCGAGGGGGAGAGCGAGGTAAAAAAATTCCACAAAGGGTGTTCCTTTTTTTTTTTGAAACTAGAGAAATGAGCAAATCGCTTTGCCACCAGTTGTCCACTGTTGTAAACAGACGTCTCTCTACGGCCCCCCCCCCCCCCTTCCCGCTGTCCACCCCGGCTGCACAAAGCAGGGGGGGAAGAGGAGGGAGGGGAGGGGGCTGTAACGCAGTCGTTCGTTCAAGCCTTGTGGGTGGTGACACTATGTAAAAAAAAGAAAAAGGAGGATGAACGGAATAAGCTGGTAGCCGAAGATTTTTTTCGCCTTCAAAAAGTGAGTTTTTTTTTTTTTTTATTTTACTGTGACAGATGCTGGTTTCGTGCAGCGATAAGCTCGAGCAGGATTTTGAGATAAGCTCGTACAGGATGTCAACAGTTTTAGTTAAAAGTAACGAGTAACGAGTAACGAAATTTGACAGCCGATACCGTAAAAAAGTAACGGAAATACTTTACTCGTTAGTCATTCAGAATACTAACGAGTACGTTACTGCGTTAGCGAAAAATGTAACGCGTTACCAGTAACGTCGTTACTAGTAACGCGTTACCTCCAACACTGGAAAGAAGGGACCAAGAGGGGCGGGCATGGGTGGAAAGGGTAGGAGGGAGAGGAGGAAGCGGGCGAAAAGTGGAAAGCGCGAACTGGTCGTCGGTCTTTAACTACTTCTACGTGCATTTGTGGGGGTCGATAACTGGAATGTCTACAGAGTCGGCGGCGGAGGGCCGTTTTGGTTTCGTGGTGCCAACTCGACTTGTGATTTGACTTTGCTTGTCGGCATATGTGTAGCCGTCCTTCGGAGATGACAATATGTGTTAGAGGGAGAAAGTGAAAGAGAGGAAGAAATGGGGGTAGGTATGCTGAGAGTGTGAGAGTTGAGAAGGGGAGTCGACTAAAGGCGCGTTCACACTCTTGCAACCGAGTACGACCGAGAAAGACTTCTTGGGACCGGATGCACTGAGCGGAGCTGGTCCTAAGAGATCGCAAGAGGCTTAAAAACCGGTTTGGTCTCTCTCGGTCGCACTCGGTTGCAAGAGTGTGAACGGGCCTTAAGAGACTTGAGAGGAGACGCACCGAGAGCGATGCGAAGGAGTAGAGTGGAGAAAGTGCAGAGGGATTTTGTTTCGGGTAGACCCAAAACAAAATCCTGGCTACGTGCCTGCTATGAGGATTTGGGCTACGCTACTGCTTGAAGCTGTCAGTCACGGGTCCATATCACATGAGCGAATTACATTTTAGCGAACAGCGACATTTGAGCGAATGGTCGGTTTAGCGAATAACGGGGGCGCGCGTTAACCCATCCGCCGCGCTGCGCTTTAGGCCTCATTCACACAGCCGGCGCCTCTCCTATCCCGGCACCGTCACGGGAGCACGCCGGGGCGGGGACGTGACGGCAGGGTGTCCGAACAGGCCGCGCCAGCAAAGCGACGGAGGCCGCGACGGCATGATTGGATTGGATCGGATGGCTTATTTATTCAACTTAAATTAAAAAAATAAATATATAATTGCGCCTGAACATAAGTGCGGACGTTTTTTTTTTCGTAAATTAAGGATTTGCGTCTGCTATTAGCGATTCCCGCTGAAAAGGAACAACAAAAACAACACAACAAGCGTTGGCTCACTGTTGGCAACCGAACGATGAAAAATCTTCCAAACTTAGCGAAACTTTTCTGTTTTGTGATTGGTCGGTTTTTAATGGGGGCGGGACTCCGTCATCCGCCGGGACGCCGGGACGGCGGTGCCGTAGAGCAGCTCCCTACGTCGCCCGGCACCCGACGGGGCACAGCTTTCCGTCGAAAACCGGGCCGAAAATCCTCTCCCCTGACGGGAACGCCCCTCGTGACGGTGACGGGATGGGAGAAACGACGGCTGTGTGAATGAGGCCTTACGCCGCTTCGCGGCGACAGTCTGCGGCGGCTCATTACAAAAATGTGAACCCATTTGGCCCACCCGAAAACGCCGCTCCGCGGCGTCCGACTATTCGCTAAAGTGTCATTCGGTGAAACGTTGGCGTTCGCTAAACCGTCATTCGATCAAGTGTGTGCCTCCGTGCAGGGTCGACAACGGCAGCCTGTGTCTTCACTGCACTCCTCGAACGCGTTCAAAAGCGGAACGCAGCCGTCCGGCGTTTTGCTCTTGCATTCGATGAGTGGAATGGAGACAAAGGCAGCTAGCTAGCTTTAGGTATCCGAATCGGAGCTCGGCGTTTTGATGTCCCCACGCGCTCTCTCTCCTTCGCTACCGAAGTTCTCGGCGCATTCTAACGATTCAGTCATGAGGACAGTATACCTGTTTCTTGAATTCACTTGAATGGGTCGTGAAGGCTCGTACCGAAACCGGCGACACTCACTGCACCTTCTTCTCTGGACGCGCGCCGCAATGACCGACGGGGGTGGGGAAACGGCCCATAGAAGCCCACCGCAGCGCAGTGACCGGATTGTGTACTCGTCTGCTTGCGGGTACCGCGGATTTGCGACAGATGGCGCTGCGGTGAGAAGAAAAAAATCGGATTCGGATTTGCATGGAACTCTATGGGAGAGTGCCAAAAATAAACCGAGATCACGACAGTCCTCCATTGAAAATCCACGAAAACCATCTCCGTCAGTTTAGCCGGTCAATACCGGTCGCCCACCCGGAGTGAGAATTCGCGGTGCTCCACATAGATGGCGCCACAAGAAAAGAGAAACCCGAGGGGGACACAATTCGGTCGCTCATTTGGCTCTCGTTTCCCCACCTGTCTATCTTACACCCTGGCGCCGACGCTCTATTTGTCCACGTGACTGTGACGTCATTGGTTGTTACCGCTAGCGGCCAACACGTGGCGACGTGGCCGACACCTCTTTTTCTTTTTGTTTTGTTTTACAGCGGGTTCGGTTCACGGCACTCGTGCACACGTGCTCGTGCACACAGCTCGTGCCCACGCGTGGCATCGAGCGTGAGCCAAAATGGAATCCCGTCGTGCTTCGCTCCCACGAGGAGCGGGAGTTCGTTTCACGGCACTCGTGCCCACGCGTGCCCACTCGCAGCGTGGAACGGGTTCGTTTCGGCCGGCACTCCACGAGTGGTTGCACTCTCCGAGTTCGTTTCAGCGCTGACACCCCACGCGTGCATGCACTCGCTGCACCGAGAAAATCGGGAGTGCGCCAAAATGCAATCCCGTCATGGCTCGCTCCGGTGGGGCCGGCGAGGAGCGGGAGCAGACGACGAGGGTTCGTCTGCTACGATGTGTCGCGGAACCGAACGGGAAAAAAAGTAGATTTTCTGATAAAAATCGGGTCCCGCCGGCCACGAAATCAAACGCGAGCTTGAATTGTGAGCGTCTGCTATTTCCCGAAGAAAGCAATTGACAACCCGTGATTTATTTGCAGGTTTTAAATCGCTCTGTTGCTGTACAAACGCTGAAATATACGAGTGTGTAAAGAAATGCTCAAAACAAACGTAACAGCGGCCCCCGAGATGTCTATCACCCGTGTGCGGGTGAAAAATTTAACATTTGTCGACAAAACTCCCCCAGCAGAAACCTCTGACTACCCAATAAGCATCAGAGGAAGCTAAAGATGGTAACTTTACTCGAGGATTGGGCAACATCATCATGTTTAACATTTACCTACGTCAGATAACTTGCCCCGTCGTATTTTGTTCGAGAAAGCTCTCGTTCTCGACGTCCTCACCAAGGCTAATATCTGATCCACCTATAATGACGATCCAAATCGAAAGTCCCAGTTTTGCTGGATATTCCAACAGGCTAGTTTTAAGCCCTACCCTTTCAGTGGTTCACGCATAATACCATGCTCAAACGAATCAAGCTTCTGCTCGGACAGCATCATCAGTTTTCTTCAGTGTAAACGGTTATAAGAATAACCAGCTGCTTTATAGACAGCTGGATGCGGAAATTTACGCCGTCTGTAACTACCTCTACGGCAGCCGAGCTGCTTGAAGTTATCGCAACTATAAACTACAGGTTGCAGCGACCAACGTTCGTAGATAAACGTTGGTAGCGACTGCATTCACGCATTCCCACGCATCACTCCGAACTGAAAGGCGCTAGTTTCGGTTTGAAGTCGGTGCCTTTTCTACAACATAGATGGCGGCAGCATCAGTCTTCTGCACTCGGTGCATTTGGCGAGTTCGTTTGAGTCCAGTTTTCCGTGCAACACTCTGTGAGTGCGATGCATTCTGGGCGAGAACTCGAACGGTGCCAGTGCGTGTGAAACGAACTCGCCGGAGCGAGGCATGACGGGATTGCATTTTGGCGCACTCCCGATTTTCTCGGTGCAGCGAGTGCATGCACGCGTGGGGTATCAGCGCTGAAACTAGAGCACTATATAGCTCCTACGGAGCAGAGTAGCGCAATCCTTTGAACCCCGTGTTTTGCCGACAACATGGCCGACAGAGCGGCTCGGCGCGAGTCACGTGGTACTCAGGGTTCCAGGAGGCGGCCCGCCCTATGGGAGAATACATGGAGATCGACATAACACGGCTGATTAAAAAATTAACGGCGAGTTCACACTTTTCAAAACTAGCCTGTCGTGAAGTTAGTAAAGCGCTAAACACTTTATCAAAGTTTTAATAATATCGGATGCGTGTGCAAATTTTGAGAAGGCAATTTCCAAGGCAATGGCGTTTGAAGCAGACGATTTTGGCTCGCAGCGGAGATGGGCTTTTCGGGTTGGCCGGAGCGGGTCACGTGAATGGTGTGACGTCGCCGTGTCGTCTGCTGCATGATGCTGCTCAGGCAATTTTTTAAAAAAAAGTTACGTCCTTGTATGGCACAAAATTTATCGCAAATTATTCTAAAATGTTTCATTATTATGTCAAAAATGATTGTCATTCCGTACATCCCCACAAAACTGAAGAAACAACGATTTTCTCACGTTCTCCATGCATTTCTGACCGCAGTTGGAACCTCCGGGCGTTCGCCGCTAGTCGCCGAGAGACGGCGTTCTAGATTGCGCTACTCTGCTCCGAAGGAGCTATATAGTGCTCTAGCTGAAACGAACTCGGAGAGTGCAACCCACTGATCTCTATGACAATTGCTGGATCGCGTTTGCCCGCTCCGCGAATGCGGTCACTGGCGGCCATCTTTAGGTAGAGTTATATCACCTCTAGCCAATGTAAGCTGCTGCAGCCGCTATCATCCATCCATGGCAGATAGCCTTTTGGCAGGTGGGTTGGCAGGCTGCGGTCAAAATAGCGTCGGTGATATTGCGTGCTTGATTAAAATTATTTGACGAAACATGTTTTTGAAACCCGGCGTGAACAGTAGTCCGGTTTTTGAGGACCTGGTAAAAGTTTCACAAAATCGCAGCACCGGGAGAAAAGCAGCACAGCACGTATCGAAAGTCGCATCGAAAGAAGCATCGAAAGCAGACGACGGTACGGAGTCTGCTTTTGATGCGAGCTGCGCTGCTTTCCCCCGGTGCTGCGCTTTCGTAGAACTTTTGCCGGGTCCTCAAAGATGAGGCTACCGTTCACGCCGGGTTTCAAGAATCTGCTTCATCGAACAACTTCAATCAAGCACGAAATGTCACCCACGGTACAGTGTACTAGATCTACGACTATTTTTATGGCAGCCTGCCGCCATTGCGCTGTCCGCCATATTACTATGATGGCTAGAGATGATATAACTCTACCTAAAGATGGCCGCCAGTGACCGCATTCCGGTCCATAGGAGGAGCTGGTCAAACGCGATCCAGCAAATAGACATAGAGATCAGTGGTGCAACCACTCGTGGAGTGCCGGCCGAAACGAACCCGTTCCACGCTGCGAGTGGGCACGCGTGGGCACGAGTGCCGTGAAACGAACTCGCTAGAGCACTAAGATTGCGAACTAACGTTCGCAATCTTAGTGCTCTAGCGGTAAAATCTGGCGATTTTTTTAAATTTATTTTATCAATTTGTTGTAAAATTTACGGAAGTGACAGGGATTACTCACTGATCTCTATGACAATTGCTGGATCGCGCTTCCCCGCTTGTTCGCTGCAGCGCATTGCACTCGCTAAACACATTCACACGGCGTCGGTTCTTGGTCGGTATCCAAGCGCGCGAAGGCACAGAGACACGGCACTTCGGCGTGCCAAGGATGCTTTGAACACGCCGCCAGCCCTTCCTTTCGACGCGTTGTGCCTTTTTCCTGCGACACTGCACTTTCGTAAAATTTTCCACGTGTTCACAACGGAAAGTCTCAACAATACACAGAGTCTTCAAAAAACTTCTTCGGCGAATGACGACGAACGAGTAGAAAACGTGTCGTCAGCACGCTGGAAAACCGCAGCAAAGGCTAGCAAAAACGGCAAATCGTATCCCAAGCGAGTGACGCCCGGTGGCTTCACTTGCGGGAGCGGCAAGCGCGATCCAGCAATTGTCATTGAGATCAGTGGGGATTACTAATCATTTATACGCGGTTGCTCCAGCGACATCGCAATCTTCCTCACGTGACACGTCCACGCCAACCTCCTTGGTCCACGCCTCTATGGTCCACGCACTGTGCGTGCGGTGCGTGCTGTGCGTCCAAGCCGTCCATCCATCCACGGGCTTCTGGCGTCATAGTTCCGGTTCTAGCTGTTCTAGGGCTCCTCCTCCTCTAGGGGGTTTTGCATATTTTACCAACTGAGTTATGGGCTGTGAGTGCTGTTAGTTCACTCATTTTTACGAGTTTGAGGAACTTTAAAGTTTCCCAGTGTTCGTGAGAATTGTGCGAGTTCAGCCTTTGCCAGTTTACTTGAGCTTTTGGCAATATCTAGTGCTTGGTGCTCCAAAATTGTCCCGAAATGGCCCAGCCTCCGAGAGCGGACGTGAACTACCTCCGTGGGTTGTTCAGGAAGTATGGCCATTTTTTTTTGCTCATTGCTTGTGTCTTGAAAACACTGTAGGCGGTCTGAATTCGAACTTATTGTGCCCAAGTCCAGCTAGTCGCCGATCCAGCCGAAGGAGTGGTTGATGGCCGCGTTTTTGCAGGAAGCAATTGCTAACGCTTGCGTCGGTTGATGCGTCACCTTAGTCGCAATGTGGTAGATGGGCGTTCCAGGCAGCTGATGGCTTTGGGTACAAACATATCTCACATGACAAAAAGAACGCCGAGACTGAGGACACACACAAGGGTCCGATCCATTGATGTGTCTGTCGCCCCATAAAATTTTGTACGTTCACCTATTTCTCCATGATCCAGCGTGGATAAGGACGGAACTGGAAACATCAGCGCGACTGAGCTTCAGAGTGCGCTCTCCAATGGTAAGTCCCAACTGCACAGCTTGCGAGTGGCTTAATGCTACGGTGCCGCAGCTATGTTGTAGCAACCGTTTGGTTTCATTCTAGGAACATGGAAGCCGTTCAACCCAGAAACCATAAGAATGATGATCGGTGAGTTCTGCTCGCGTCGCCCTCCCTGCCATGGGAGAATTTCCGATGCCCGGGCCCGTATAGCACCACCTTGCCTCCTTTCACACGCAGATTTTGCGTTTTGCCACGGTTAAATCCACCTGGCCTTACGTATCACTGCAATTGTTTTTTGCTTTGCTCTTCACTACATCGTCTCGAGTCTACCGAGCCGATACTTTAAGCGACAGTTGTAGACAAACCAGAGTATTACATGCAGCGCTGGAAAGGGTATCAACTCAAGTTACACCTACTATCACTTCCAGTAAGACCCTTTTCTGCGCAGTGCACTGCCATTTTGGGGACATCTGTCAGTGGAGTTTGCTTTGGCTACTTTCAGTCTGGCCACTTTGATCATCAGAGTGGCCGGACTGGATTGGATCGTGTTGATCATGGTCATCATTAGGGGTGTCGCGAACTTTTTTCGAACCGGATTTTTAGTTCGAACTTTCGAGGTTCGACTGGGTCGAACCGGTTCGACGAACCTTTGAAACTTTTCACCAGATTCAACCGGTTCGACATGTGGCCAGATCTTGATACACGCATGTCTAGGTTTGAAGAATTAATTTTTATGCAAAATGGTTATTTTATTTTATGAACAATTGCAATTAAAAGAAACCAATTCTAATTGCTGAAGACGTTAATAACTTAATTTTTTGTGCTGTATTAACTGAAATAACCAATCAGCGGTGCCCTTAATTCATCCCTTAGCCATTACCGTCCAATCCGAACGAAGCCAACTGGCCAGCCTGTCGCGCATGCGCACGAGAGTCGAACCTCAATACAAGGTTCGTCGAAATTTCCACAAAAAGTTAGAAAAAGTCGAACCTGGTCGAACTCGAACCTCGGCCGGTTCGCGACACTCCTAGTCATCATCAAGAAACTTGTTGATTAGAGTATAATGGTGTACTAGAACTGGGAGGTGTGCCAAGCACCGGTTGTTGCTAGGTTCTCCAACTGGATTCTGCTGTGCCGTAGTCAGGTTGCGGGCAGATTGGATACGGCACTCTGCTTCGGTTGTACGCAATCCAGTATTGTAATTCCGTCAAAAAATGTGTTGTTGTTGTTTTTTTTTTTTTTTTTGCTTGCATTGCTGCTGTACAGCATGAATAAATTTGGTTAACCCCCTAGAAGCTGTTCAAAATCGTTCCGCTCGTTTTATCCTCAGTAATTATCAACGCACTGCAAGTGTCACCTCTATGAAGTCTAACTTATCCTTGCCTAGTCTTGCCTCACGCCGAAAGGTAGCCCGTTTGTCTCTCTTCCATAAAGTATTTCACACTAACTCATTCCTCCGTCAACGTCTCCTCACACCACCTTTCTATGTTTCATCCCGTCTTGATCATCCTCATAAAGTAGGTGTACCACTATGTAGCACAAACACATTTCAACAATCTTTCATTCCCAAAACGTCTTTGGATTGGAACCGCCTTCCCACCTCCATCGCCATAATCCAGGCGGATGATTTGTTTAAAACTGCTATTTCTAACTTGTATTGTTCATAACTAATTTGTGCTTTGCCTTTCAGCTATTCATTGTATAATTTTTCTTGTTGAATACAACCCACTCCCCTCTGTAATGCCGTTGGCCCTGAGGGTATTGAAATAAATAAATAAATAAATAAATACATGTGAGAATTACACCACTTTACTTTTTTGTTTTATTCGCGTCTCCAGCTCGACGCTCGCCCTCCCACGGCGGAAATGGGAAGCGCTCTAGTGAGGGTCCCCCGATTCTCCTGCTCAGTGGGCATGGCGGAACTGCTCGCAATCATGGCTCGCGAAATGTCATTTCTAAATGCTGTGCCTTACTAGAGTAGAGAGTTTTAGTATTGCGCATAGAAGCAAGCGCAAGCTTTGTGCATTTGCGTTAGAGTTGCAAGCCCCACATTGTGCGTGCACCTCAGCGCCATCCAAGACCGCAATTCGAACTGGAAAGGCTGAGATTGGCAAAACGACGGTGCATAAAAATGAAAGTTACTAAATGTTATTAAAAAAAAATTAATGATTAAAAAAATTTTTTGGGCATTTGTTTTGGATAGATATTGGCGGCGACTTACGTTGCATTTTTTTGCCATTTGGTTTGGAAGGATATTGGCGGCGACTTACGTTGTGCCGATTGTCGAAAGTCGCGACTTTGATCGAAAAATATACTTCAACCACAATTAATGTAATTTTACATGGATTTCTCACATTAGCTAAAATGTTTTCATTGACTTTGGACTATTTTTATTTTATTACTTGGTAATTAAAAACACTTCAATTGGCACCAGTGATGATAATTAGCACACTTTTGGTTGTAATATTTGTTCGCGCGTTTGAAATTAGATCATAAGCAACGCTTGAAAAAATTACGTATTACAATTTCTGAATTTTTATATTATTATTATTGCCAATCGCGGCAATGTATGCCCCCAATTAACGATAAGATCACGAAAATACGTAATTTAACCATAATAGTCTTTCCAGAAAGGTATAATTTTGTTTTCTTTTTAGCATATGAAAAACACTGACATCGTTATCAAGGTAGACAAACAGTCAAACACTAGATATAACGTAAAGTCCTATGCGTCACGTGTTGCTATAAAAAAGCACACACACACGCACACTTCAGCTGTCCGACTCAAATTCCGTCTTTGGGTTGTTGCAGTGAGAACAGCGTTTATTAATTTATACGGTTTGTGGACATATTGTAAAAATTGGAATTATTCTCTTACTCTTGTGCTAGGAATAATGTTAAACCAATTAATCATCTGAATACCCAAAAACTCATTAAAAGGCCCGCAGTTCATTATTTCCCATGGCAATTATCTGAGCAAGAAAAGGCAGCCAGAATGCACAACTATCGGCACTGATTTTTTCAACAACTACAAATATCAGCCTGGATTGAAACGTGTATGTCACAAAATAAAGTTTCCGCGAACAACTTCTGTAACTAAATAATTACGATGTGAGACACATCTCAAGTTATGAAAGAATATGAAATTAAAACCTATACCGAGAAATTAAATCCAAAATAGAGATTAGTTTCGGTTTTGCTCCAAATTGAAACGCGCATCCTTGCATAAATATTACGCTAAACACCATTCTTGTTTTCAGGGTAAAGAGGTGACCTGCGCCCATAACACCCTAGCTTCATTGTATTACCAGAAATAATTTGTGTTGGTCAGTAAAGCCAGCACACTAGACAGGCTTAACAGCGGCTCGCATCTCCTACCCTCACTATAACCGCCATTTTGGAAAATGAGTGGCGCCACCTATAGTTAGTCGGAGTTGCGAATAGCAAAATAGAACACTGTTGAGTGTTCAAATCGAGAACACTGGGGGGATCGGTGGCCGAGTGGGCTAGCGCACACCAGCTCGGAGCACGTGGAGCGAAAGCTCGCGCTGCAGAACCCAGGGATCCTGGGTTCAATCCCCACCCCTGCCCATTCTAGGCTGTATAAACATACACACAACCCAATTTTTTTTTATCGAGAACACTCAGCCGATAGTTTGGTGCGCAACGGGTCATATTCGACTGCTCGCAGAGGAAAATAAGAGCTATGGTGACCCTTACTGAGTCTTTTCTCAAATATGCACCATGTAAATTTCAACTATACAATTTTTATATATTTTTATGAACAGCAATGTGCAAAGCCCCTTCGTCGTAAGTAAAACAAATTACTAGAGGTTATTTTCAATTTGTAAAACAGTATTTATGCTGCAAAGGTTATTTTTTTTATTTTCTGGTATTTTGACACAGGAAGTGCCCACATTTTACTTTATGCTTTTGCTCCTTGGACTTGGTAGTTTGCTGCCTTGTTTTTGCCTCTCAAGGAGTGCGTTTGTCTTGTGCAGAAAAACTTCACTGAGTGAGGCCCATGCAGTGGTGGGTAGCCGACCTTTGGGAGTTTTTGCACCATAAAACCCGCAAACAAAGCAATGACCTAAGGGAGTTTCTTCAGCGAGTCAATTATGTCAAACATAATGTCAGCATTGACGTTTGCATGTGCTGAAGATCTTTACAATGTAGTTTTCCAGACATCGGCACAAGCTGACAAGGGGCAAAACGATACAATGAAACTTCTGATTGCATCCGATTCTTTGTCATTAACAAGTGGTTAAACATAAATAACTCCAAATTTGTATTTCATTTGTTTTGTAATAGCCATAAACCCCTAGGAATGGTCATGTAAAAATAATAAAGCCAAATAGTTACTGAAATCTAACGGATAAGCTCGATTTTTCTTAAAAGGACTCAACAAAACACAACCTTCTGCATCACGCAGCAGGTTGTATTCCGTTGAGTGCTACAAATACCAAAACTTTTTTTTTTTTTTTTCTGGTTAGATTGTGGTGGTAGATAAGAGTGTTTGATAAACATATTAAAATACAGATCAAGGTGGGCTAACAATTTGCAGTTACAGTGACGAAAGGGTAAACAAGGAAAACTAATTGCATGCAAACTTAGTGTAAAATCCTGAATAAGCTCCCCCTCAAGATTTCAAGACAATCATGTGACACCAGGGGCAGATGCAGGAATTTCCAGGGGGGGGGGGGGGGGGGGGGGGTCAGGTGTTGGTCAGTGTACCATATGTTCAGGAACCCCCTCCCTCGTTTCCATGCCCTAAATTTTTACACATGCAGAAATCAAGAGGGGGGTCAGGACATCTAGACCCGCTCTAAATCCGCTCCTGTGCGACACTGGGGCGCTCCTTTGGCCAACAATATGTAGATACGTATTTTCCAAATGCTACACAATCGAGGGGTGGGCACTTCTCGTGGATGCTCGGTATTTTAGGGAACATTGAATCTTTGAAATGGAGAATAATGAGCCTATCCACTAGGCATGCATGGTTGGCTATATTTAACATTGTGGGATAGCCATCATGAATACAAAATGTTTTATTGCTCGTCTTGACTCAAGGTCGAGGGCTTCGCGGACTCCCCATTTGTGAGCCACTGAACTAGATGGTGCCACTCGCAGCTTTGAATTTCGGTGGTGGTGGTAGTATTGAAGGAAGTCAGTTTTGAGACAAAGGGATGAAAAATGATTTTCTTAAGTGCAGATATAATTTGAGTGGGTGATTCCGTCTACAGTTCCAAAGGTGCCAACATTATCGAGAAAAGCTTTTAATGCAACAACACGTCACCGCAATCAAGGGGAAGACTTGTCGCCAAATTACCCAAGCACCAAGGAGAATGCGGAGAACGTAGGTACACATGGTGCGCATTCTCACCTTCCTTGTATGGAAGAATCAAAGTATAAGCAAAATAAGACCTTGAGGAATGCATGTGCAAAATGCCATTTCTTTTAGATTTTTGCTTTGGAACAGTTACTGCTGCAGATACCAGCAAGTGCAATGCATTGTGTAACTGCAGTCGTGGCATGTGCCCGGGAGGTCTCTTCCGAGTGGGTTTGAATTTCCCGTCCCCAATATGGCAACCGCACTGCCAACAAGAAAAGGAATGCGATACTCTGGAAACCTTGACTAGCAAGCACTTTTCCACGGGCAAGGACCCTGGTCCCGCTTAAACAGTCTCTTTCCAATGCTCCTAAAGTTACCGCAAGCTGGACTCTGCTGCACCATTGCTGCCGAGAGACGGACCCCCATGCTGAGTGTCGTAACGCCACTTACGCAGCCGAGACCAACTTGTGAGGGAGAAGTGCAGGCACTGTAGTGGACAGCCGAGCTCCCCTGTCGTCATTGCTGCTTCCTCTTCCTCCTAAACAGACATGTTTCGTTCGCCAGGCATGTTTGACCGGAGCCGTGTCGGGACGGTCGACTTTGACGAGTTTGTCTCTCTGTGGAACTACATCACCAGCTGGCTGAGCTGCTTCCAGAGCTTTGACCTGGACCGCTCGGGCGCCATCGATAAGCGAGAACTTAGCGAGGCCCTCACTAGGTTTGGTGCGTATGGTGGCCGCTCGTGCCTTGCCAATTCTCTCGGAGGCCCGTGCGAGCTTTTGGTTGCTTCTGTGCACAGGCTACCGGCTGAGCGAGCCAACGATGACCATGCTGCTAGTGAAGTTTGATAGGGACGGCAAGGGATCCATCAACTTCGACGACTTCATCCAGTGCTGCGTGACACTCCAGGTGCTTAACTCTTTTGTTTCCCCAAGGCTGGTATTGTCCGTCAGCCGACGTTAAAGTATGAACCGCATGCAAGCTATTCGGCGAGCGACGAGACAAGCGATGGCGATCCCCTTCATTGTCGCTCGGTCAGTTGCGCGAGGCGACAAACCGCATGAAAGTTGCTGGAGCAAGCGACCAGGGCGATGAGAGACGTTTTTTGAAAAATCCAAAAACCAAGCGACACGACAAGCGAGAGTGAGAAATTTCTGTCGCTTGTTGCCGACTCCCGTTGCTCGTATTGTCGCTCGCTAAATCGCTTACATGCGGTTCAGCCTTAACTCTTTCCCGACCACGCTTTTTGACGGCGCTTGGTTTCCAAGCGCCGTTAAAAAACAAATTTAGTGCGGAGTATTATGTTCCACAATCTCGTCGATAGCCGAAGAACTGTAGTTTCGGTTTCAACATAGTTTTGAACTTGGCAACAAGCTGGTGGGCTGTCAAAAATAGTCCTGGGTGTGACATGGCTAACTGGTTGCATCAGTCTTAGTAACAAAGATGGCATTTACTTACATAATTCAACTGCATTGTGGCACATTTTTTAGACTTCAAGAGCTCTAGGGACACTTTTAACAATGTTATAGGTGTCGCTTAACAGATGGTTGTCAGTTAGCATCACTACAATTTCCAGTGCTGTCATGAGCCGACGTGTACGTTTTATGTTCCCAACAAGGCGGACAAAAAGCTAAATATGAAGGAACTGCAATTGAGACTATGACAAAACCATGGTAGAACACAAAGAAAGCATTCTGCTGTGGATGTGAGGTGTAGTGTCTGTGTTTCACCAATATATGCATTCCTTCGTTGAAAAGTACACGTGTTAAGAAGGCCAACTCTCAGACGAATCAAAAATATATGTCAGAGTATACAAGTTTTCAGAAGTAATAGCTTGGGTATGGGGCATATTTTGTATATTCTGAATTTTTTAAATTTGTTGTTTACTTTGACATAGCTGTAGAACTTTCAGCATATATACACCTTCCACACATACATAGTATTTTCAAAAAATATTTCATTTTAAAATCTTTTCCCCACATAATACCAACCTGTTTCTTTTGAAAGAACAATTGGCCACTTTTTTGGTGTGTCATACTCATGCTGCTAGAAAAAAAGTGGAATGCACAAGCCCTAGCCACAACAGCCCAGACTGCATGCACTGCCCCAAACAGAACTGGTGCAGTGCACTTGAGTCTTGCCGCATTTCAATGTACATTACCTCGCTGTCTCAATGCTGCACCCCAAGAACCTCTCACAGACTAGTCCCTCAGCAAATGGAAAGAACTGTGGGCAAAAGGATATCCCGACCAGGGTGTAAGATAGACAGGTGGAGAAACGAGAGCCAAATGAGCGATCGGATGGTGTCCCTCTTGGTTTTCTCTTTTTCTGTGGCGCCATCTATGTGGAGCACCGCAAACTCTCACTCCAGGTGGGCGACCGGTAGCGACCGGCTAAACTGACGGAGATGGTTTCTCGTGGATTTTTAATGGAGGACTGTCGTGCTCTCGGTTTATTTTGCGCACTCTCTTATAGAGTTCCATGCAAATCCGATTCCAATTTTTTTCCTCTCGCCGCAGCGCCATCTGTCGCAAATCGGGGGTACCCGCAAGCAGACTAGTACACAATCCGGTCACGGCGCTGCGGTAGGCTTCAATGGGCCGTTTCCCCACCTTTCTATCTTACACCCTGATCCCGACACAGTATACCAGCTTCCCTCACAAGCAACGAGCACAGACAGATTATGACTGCTTGTAACAAACCAACCACACTTCTGCCTTCATTAAAAGCACATATTCAAATTAGGAAATAAAAAGCGGTTGCACGGATCCTTTGAAAATTGCTGCTTTTCCCGTGGTCAGGAAAGAGTTACCGTAAAATACCGGGCAAGCGCCCACTCAAAATTTAGAGATAATCGCGAAAAATTGGGGGATGGGTGCTTGTCCGGTCATCAATTTTACATATAAATGTACTGTGCATATTTTTTCATATCTTAGGAATTTGGATATGGGCGCTTAATGTGGAATGGGCAGATGCGCAGTATTCTACGGTAACATTTAAACGAGGGTGGAGTGGCATTGAAGCCTGTTCTGGAACTGTTTGCGGTAAAAGTTAAGAGCGTGTCATGCTACGATGGGTTGACAAAAGAAATATAAAGTTTTTTCTTACAGTAGAAATGAAAAGATCCAGCTTTACTTTGGTTTAATGTTTACAGCACCAAAAACAAAACCTATTAGAATCCAGACTAACTATTCAGCTGGCACCAACTAAGGCAAAGTTTCTCGTCTTTTGTACAATTTGTCAATGCTGGCTCCCCAGTGTTCTCTCCCACCGAACGGCCACTAAAACACCGTGTGCCCTTTCTGCACCCCTAGACCCTGACAGCTGCATTCCGCCATCACGACACGGACCAAGATGGCTGGATCAAGATTTCCTACGAGGATTTCCTCCGGCTGGTGTTCAGTGTGCGCATGTGATGGCCTTCGGGGAGTGTTGTTGGTTCCTTCTTTCCCCTTCACTCCGTTTCACGGCGCTACAGTTTGTTTTGTCCAGTGCTTGTATGGTCCCGGACAGGCACGTCTCCGTGCTGTCACGGAAATGTGCCGAGGGGGCTGTTGCCTTTATTCCGTACCAATATTGCATCAGGTGCCCACAAATGTCAACAGAGTTAATAAAGGGAATGCTTCTCGATGCCTAAGCCATTTGTCATCTCGGTCCTCGAAGCACTGTAGCTGGAAAAGGGGCTTGTTGCTCTTGTACCTAGGATTTGCATGCTAAACAATCGTTTGTTATCTCGTGCATTTTTTTTTGCATTTGAAAATTTCAAAAGACTAGCATTTTTTTTTTTCTTTTTCCCCAAAGGTAATGCAGCAAGATTTCATGCTGTAAATGACTTACTGGTGCAATGCTCTTTCTGAAAGCCAGATTCTCCAAGGTTGGCTGTATTATGTAGCGATATCCCTTGTTCAATAGACTACTTCCATAAAGCCCTGCATGCAACGCGGCGCGCGTTGCACTCTGGGAACTAGTTGGCCAGGGAGGAGGGCGGCATGGTTTCGGTTTCGATCGACACGTCGACAAGAAACTATACACAGAGCGTGGACTATTACGGCCGTCATCTCACGTTTTCTGGTCCCGAGAGCGTCATTTGTGGTCTCTAAACTAACCTAAATGGCCAGACCGCGAAGCTTTAGCACAAGCCTGAGACGTATAGCTTGTCTTAACACATGCTTGTTGTATTTTTGTACTTGAGCCTTCCTGTTAGCGTTCCAATCGACGTATGTGGACGAGCCAGTGCTGGGAATCTCGACGCTGCGAAGCACGGGGATCTTGCTTGTTTACGAATCAACAAGCTCTAGCAACCAATAAGTATGCATACATCGAGCTCGCGCCTTTACATTAGTGTTGTTGATCAGGAAGTTTGTTTGTTTCGTGCGTCCATAGACGAAATATTACTTCTTGCAATTACTGTTTTTCTTAATATGCTTGGGTATGCGAGGTAAAACTCGAAGGCGCCATTGAAAAGCTCAATTTCAACACACTTCTTATCGCTTATCTGTACTGGCCCGCAGCACTGCACGAAGTGAAGTCCCCGCCCGCTTGCATTCCACTAATATTGAACATCGCGTATGCGCATAAAGTTATCCTGCAATCATGTCGGAAAATTCGCACGTACAGACCGCTTTAAGAAGGCAAAAGTCGAGACTTTGTGTGAATAATGTCGCAAAGTGCGCCGGACGGGTGCGAACCCCTATGCGGTGCGCCAAACGAACGAATTCAAAGCGCGTTTGATGGTTGCTAATGGCCATAATATTTGTTACGTGTTTGCTTTCTTCCTGCCTGAGTACGCCGAGATAATTTCAGACACACCGTTCAGGCACAGATTTTGGGCGTAAGTAAAAGCTCGTCCAAAAAGGCTTAGCGAGGAGTAAGGGACGCTTGTTAGGGCCTCCGTCGTGGCTAGCCGATCTCAGCGTTTGCGAAAAGTTAATCTTTTATCAGCATAAAATTTGAGTGGGAGATATATGATGAGACGAGGAAGACATCATAGTAACTTTTGTGCAGTGGTGAAGTCGAATTTATTGCGTTTAAAAGTTCATGCGTAAACGCTGGGCTTAACTTTGATACCCTGTGAGGATGCGGCTTGTTTTTCGCCCAATGAAGTAACAAGAAGCGGCCGTTGAGCAAACAAAATGCGTGTAAGGCCCAGATGAACAAATTTCAGTTCTAGTTCACTGGTACTAGACGGGATTATTGAAATTGAGCTCAAACATGCACTCGTGGGGTGAGGTGACTAAGCCACGACTTACTACGTTTGCATACGCACGCACAGTATGCGGTGTTTCGGGAACCAAGGAAAGTGCCCCGGTCTTTGTTTTGTATCGCTCGAGCGTGAAAAGTCAGATAATCGAAAACGCAAGCAGCGCGTTCGGTCGCGACGTGATAGCATGAGATGCAGCTGCTCACTCGAAACCGAAACTGAGTGGCCAACTAGTTCCCAGAGTGCACTGCGTGATATTTCGCCGCGATGGGGCGCGTCGGTTTTGGAAGAAGTCCATTGAATAACCTAGGGTGCCTTCATGTGCACTCTGCTTCAGGTAACAACATCTGTCCATTTTGTTCCGAACACATCTTTCTTTTTTGTTTTGGAACATGTAAAAGAACGTCCTCTGGCACGAGTGCTTGGCGTTTTCTATGGTGGCATTTTGTTTCCGGCCATCTCTTTGTACATTCCCTGTAAGTGCTAACTGTCGGTATTGGGTACTACAAAGAATGACATCACCCTAAATGGAAGGACATCATGGCACCCTAAGACTTATCTTTTAGTGCAGCTGGCGGCCTCACAGTTACTCTTTCTGCATTTAAGTGATTGTGCTTAAACTGTAAATAGAACTTGCAATAAATATTTTAGAATGCTGCCTGGTGTAGATTGACATGACATTTCAAAAGCTTGGTATGCTCTGTGAAGCATGTGAAAACAAAACACAAGCAGCAAGACACTTTTTGGAAAGTTTTTATTTTAAGGAAAAAGGTATATGTACAAATAGCATACAAACATTAAAAAATTGTCCCTTAACTGTCCTAGGAAGACTTTCTTTGTTTTCTTTCTAACCAGAGGTACACTACTTCCTGGTAGCATGTAGAAAGTCAGCACAGGCTGTAGGAGTTCTTTCACAAAAATCCTTAAACACTTCCAAAAATAACTAGAAAACAAGCCAAATCACTATTTTGGAGTGGCGATTCCAACCTGCCAAAAAACACAGTTTGTGCCGAGGGCAGGAAGTCTGAAGGTGAGCTTTGTAATCATTTAATCAACTTTTTTTTATACATTTTCCAAAAAGTTTTTATTTAAGCAGATGTCAGCAAGAAGGGGGCCAGGAAATTTTAAAATGACAAATTTACAGGCCATTTATGCACCACCACTGCTTTAGCCATGTAGCCCTCATTCCACTGGCAGGCACATGCAAGTGACAATTGACAAAGCACATTCCACATCTTTGATGGCAACTAACAGGGGAAGTTTTGTGAATTTACTGTTAACCAATGCGCTCCGATGCATGGTGCACTACGACACCAATGTCTGGACAAGTGTTTGCACATAAGCGACATTTGGTAATCCCTGGATGGGTGGAATGGAGCTGGCAACAGGTTTCTTTGCACTTGATTTGCCACATTATCCATTATGGAAGAGCCTGCTAAATACCATAGTGTCCTGGTTTGCACCACCGCCATTGCGAACTACAAAAAGCAGCAGACCCTTCAAGCTAGTGAACATAAGCAGTTAAGGAAATTGCGCAGTAGTATAAATAACCTCAAAGTATGGGGCACTCAAAACACTGCCAAGTAAGGTGCTTGGTTTCACCAAGTTGATGGCACAACAAACCTCTGCTGCATATTTCCTGCTACCGTCTTAAGTACGCTGCGACTACCGGGGCTCCAACCATTACACTTCCTACGGCACCCATTGTGACAACATTGATCCAAGACCTTTCTGACAGTGCTGCCTTTGCTAACACAAAATGTGAAATCAGACAGGCTCAAAGTACTCATGCTGCTAGAAAAAAAAAGTGGAATGCACAAGCCCTAGCCGCAACAGCCCAAAGACTGCATGCACTGCCCCAAACAGAACTGGTGCAGTGCACTTGAGTCTTGCTGCATTTCAATGTACATTACCTTGCTGCCCAAGAACCTCACACAGACTAGTCCCTCAGCAAATGGAAAGAACTGTGGGCAAAAGGATATCCCGACACAGTATACCAGCTTCCCTCACAAGCAACGAGCACAGACAGATTATGACTGCTTGTAACAAACCAACCACACTTCTGCCTTCATTAAAAGCACATACGATTGAGCCAATTGTCAATAAAGCCCACCAGGGTCCAAGAGCAGTCAAGCATAGTTTCTTCTAAGCACTACTGCTTTTGGTACAAACAGTTTTCTCTCTCAGAGCAATAAAAAAATCCAATGCTTTTTTTTTTTTGTGAAGATTTGTTTAGGACTACAGATTTCTGCCAGAATGAACAACACACACTTGCACATCTTGTCAAGTGGCCAGTTTTTATCCTGCGAATGAACCTGTGCATGATAGGCGCGAGTATTATCAAAGGTATGCATAATCATTTTCTGCAGATGGTTAGAGGGTCAGAAATAAAGTCGGACAGAACCTGCAGCTTGTTTAAACATGGCACTAGACTGTGGTTTACTACATGCCACAACAACCAGCGAAGTCTGCCAAAACATGCTCAATCAGGCATCCGACACAGTTTAAGAACCCAGCATGTTAGAGAGGCTAACATATTACAAAACACAGCAGTGAAAGGAGTTTGCATAAAGGTGCTTAAATATTCTGCTCTCAACTACATCAGCAGTTGGCCACTGCTGCAACTGAATTAAAATTATATGAAAGATTGCACAGGCCGCCCATGACCATCCTTTTTGAATGTGAGGAACAGCCGTTCAAAACCTTTGAGGTTGTGGGGAACAGTGAAACCTGGCCAGTCTCCCAATTAACTCCCGGCTACTGTCAACACAACCAGAAACTTCAACTTGGCTGCAACATACAGATGTGTACAAAGGCTTATATATGCTGTGTAAACCTATGCAAAACAACAATATATATATTTAGGTATATTCTCGACTGCTCGTACAAATTTGAGCAGATAAAACATAAAAAGTTAGAATTGTAAAATTCTCAGCTGGCGGCACCATTGAGGCCCATGCTCAAAATAAGGATATAGTACTAAAAAGTTAAAATGTTAAGCAGTCCTTTCAGCTTCTTTTGACTAAAAAGAGTACGGCATAAGGAACTTGCTGCTTTATCGAGACCCATGTCTCAAAATTTGGACCAATTGAGCTCTCATTTAAGTGTGCTGCCTTTACCTCCGAGATATATATATCTCTATGCTTTCCGTACGCCGCTCTGCATTCCCCAAGAAAGGTGAGACTCCCCACACATTTATTCAATCAAAGAAAGGCTTACACAATGTTGACTGTGGCTTTTACAAAATCACGTGCAAACATGTGCCTTTCTTGACTTGCACTCTGAACTTTGGCTTTACTTCTCCTTGAGAGAAGCTTCCAGGGCTTGTTGGAGTGCGTCGTCGTCGTCAATGCCGTAATCCTGCCGGGGAGAGACCAGGAAATGCGTGCAACGCTGCCACAGTGCATGGGCCACTCTTGGCTACAAAATAGAACTTTTTACACGGTGATCGCATCATTTTCAGCAAGTCCCTAGCAACCTGACTGAAAAAGGCAAACGGCCATATCCTCTGAACTCCCTCCAACCAGTGGAAGGCTCAGAAAATGACACCACAGTGATGCTGGCCTCTGAACAGAAGCAATTTCTGAGTAGGCATGTACTAACGGACGAAATCACCCCCAACATAAAATGCACGTGACAACAGAAATAAATTTTTTTTTTCCTTTGGGGAAGTGCAATTTGTGACAAGTGTCCTATTTCTGTGGTCAAGAAAAAAAATATGGTTTAGAAGCACAGTATCCCTTTAAAGTGTTGGGATCATGACAGCCGTCTGAAAGGGGCCAAGAAAAGATTTTGAAATTTGAGGCTAATTAACGTTACTTTTATTATTATTGTGTTACATGTGAGAGAAAACAGGCACATCAGATTTCATAAAATAGTGTAATCCCAATATGTTATCGGAAAGCAAGAAATGGGACCGTTTACCATTCAGTAGCCCCAACAGCGGCGTGGTGGTTACCACGAGATGACATAGTGAACTACGAAATTCTGCAATATAGACTCCCGTATTGTTAATATTCTGATCTGGACAAAGGACAATGGCCCCTGGAGCAAAGGCAGGAGAGGGTTTTTGCTGAAGCGCGACACTCGCAATTGTGCTAGACACACTACAGAACAAGAAGCTTCGTACACCCGGAGATACGTGACTAAGCATGTGGCCTGCAAGTATTGCACACTAATCTGAGCACTCTTTTAAAATAAAAACTAGCATATGCAAGCAAAAATTACTCTCCGCTCTGCATTTCATGTAAGTGACGAGAAAAGTGCCATAGTATGTTCGTTGTACAGTAGGCACCGTGACTGGGACGGCGCCAGACTTGTAGAAAACTGGTTGGTCATTCTGATTTTGTAGACTCCATATGAGAAAAAGAGTGCACTTTTTTGGGGTCCTCACAATTCAAAAACTGACAGGGCACAGGCGTGAAGTTTTCAATTTCCAGGGGGGATCCCACCCTCCCACACACATACACAATATATCAGTGATGGAAGTGGCATTTGACTTTTTGTAGCAGGTTTTAGATCCCAACATGTGTTACCACATTAATGATGATTATTAGTGGACAAAGAGCATGTTGGTCAAGACTGATGAAAAAATAAACATGCAAGACGAAGACGACACAACCAACTAGCATATCTGCTAAAACGTCGATCAATGAAAATATGCTCCACCAAGATGTAGTTGTGTCGTCTCCCTCTTACATGTTTATTCTTTCTTCAATCTTAAAAAAAAACCAAAAAAACTTAATTTAAAATTGTTGATAATAATTGAAGGTTCACCTTTGATATTCAGGTATATTACTTATTACCCCTTGGTATAATACATATAAATAATCATAAAAAATATAGCATGACACGCAACTGTTTCTAAAAAAAAGCTCGAGGTATACCTAAGCACTTCGGAGTTGTGAGTGTAACAGCACGCAAGCCGCTCGTCCGCTCCCTTTTTCGTCTGCTGCGTACTTTCCGTCGCCGGTCAACGCGCGCGCCCTCTCCTCGCTGCTCTGACCTAGGACGCTCCGTGTTAACAGCGCGCTGATGGACACGCAGCGCCATGGAGCGAGCGGTCGTGGAAACTGACGAGCACAGCGGCCAATGGGAGCCCCGTCGACGCGCGCCAGCCAATGGAACCGAAGGCAAAATCCATCAGCTTTACTTCGCTCCTATTGGGATCGCGGAAACTAGGTGCCATTTGAGCGCTTCAAACTGAAGACGTCAGCTCGCTCTATGGGACCCAGTTAATGCTTTCGCATTAAAAAGGCTGAGGTCAAAGTAGGTTCCGTTTATAATGGGGATTAAAAGGAAAAAAACATTGTTCAAAAATGAATCATAGCAGATACTTCCATTCAGATAAAGTGTCTCTACCATCAATTAAAATATAAAAGGTTTAAACAGCATAAACAAAATGAGGACAAGAGACCCGACACAAAGACAACAGGATAGCGCCTGTCCTGTTGTCTGTCTTCTTTGCCCTCATTTTGTTTGTTTTTTAAACCTTTTAATTAATATGACCAACTAAGTTATAATGACTCTCCCACTCCAACGTTTACACTCACAGTTGATGTAGCCTGTCAATATCATTATGTAAAATTCCATAAAAAAACTAGCATATCCGCTTAAACGCCGATCAATGCAAGTATGTTCCACCAAGATTTCTGAACCTACAAAACTTAGATATCTAACTTCATAAACCCTTCTCGCTAAATTAAAATGACTTTCTGAAAGAATAACGATACTTCACCAAGTGATACACTTTATTTAGCCTCCATAAAAGAAATTCTGACGGTTCTTGCCAACGCTGCTAATCACAAAGTCAACCATGAAACGTCACCAACTGCGCATTTTGAATGCACGGGGTGCCACCAGACATGGCGCTGTTTTGATCTGACCGAATCGGAATATGATGAGCAAATATTTCGTGAATACTACTTGTTCCCCGAGTAGCCCGACCCACTAATGAGGTAATAACATGAAAAGTGCAGAAGCTCAAATATCATTAGAGGGACCCTTTAAATTGTTTTAGGGGCGAAGCTCCTTAGGGTCTAGCCTTGTCCGGCGTTCGTGCTCACATCGATTGCCATCCCATCTGTCTTCTTAAAAAAATAAAAAAATTTTTGCGCAGTCGACAGGATTCGAACCTGTGCGGGGAGACCCCAATGGATTTTTAGTCCATCGCCTTAACCACTCAGCCACGACTGCGGGACGAGTAGGGGGCTCTGAGGTGTGGTAGTAACTCAAGAGCTGGGGATGTCATGGGTGAAACGCTGCATGTAGCCGCTCAACGTCTATACAGGAGAGGGCACTGCGGTCAAATGCGTATATAATCGCGTTAAACTTTGCATGCATTGGCTCAACGTTTATAGACGAAAGGGCGCTGCGGTCAAATGCGTATATAACCACGTTCCATACCACACATTCTCTTTCTGACATGGATGAAAACAATCGAAAAGCTTGGCATGCTACGGCTCAGTGTATCAGCACCACCAGAGCTTCGCCCCAATCAACATCATTCACCACGTGGAGATGCGGTCATTTTTTATTTGGTCTCCAGAATCACGAATAATTATATTTCAGATTGATGTGACAAGTAGCCACAGCAGCACTTTCAAAGTAGTGCCGAAGCCCCTCCTGCCCGGAGTGTTAAGAAAGAATTGCGACGTATTATACAGAAATCTCAACATTTACGCACCTTCCGCAAGCCTTACCCGAGCGGAAGACGACGACAAAGTCGAGTCAGTCAGACCCGCCTCGCTTCAGCTCCGTCAACATTTGGCGTTTTTGCGTCCCACGCTTGGGCTTTGGCCCACATGTCTCGTAATGGCACTACAACGACCCTTGGCACTGCCAAAAATCTTCAGGAACTTCCCCTGCCTGAAAATATAGACTCCCTACCCACCAAATTTAGGTCTGGAACTTCTTCTTTGTTAACCCTAACGCCGAATGCACCGGCCGCCGCTGCTGTAGTGACTAACAAGGGCGCACCATATCCTAACGCGTTATTCGCTGCCACGTGGAGCCCCCCTGCGCTTCCTACTCGGAACCAATTCTACATCCTCGGCGACGACGAACTCACAGGCAGCCGTGCCATGGCTCTCGGAGCCGTCGAGATGATTACCGGCGTGCTTGATCATCAGCCCAGCAAGCCCGTGATAGATTTTGTTGAAAATTTCACCATGACCAACACCCGAGGGAACGAGTGGCATACGGTGCTCTAGTGCACGGGCAAGCTGCGCCCAGTTCCCGCCACGTCGGAAGGTTTCCCAGCCCCCATCGTGCCAGTCCCCGCCAAGCCAGCGGACCTCCACGCGAAGAAACGCCTCGTGCCACTGCCGAAGGGAGGGTTCAAAATCGTTATGCGCCCGTGCAACGGATTGGACCTTCGCATGTGGAAACCCTACCAGCTCGTCCACTACCTAGCCAAGGCGGTCGGGGCCTCCGCAGAGGAGGTAAGCGACGCAGCACACCTGCAAGTGAACCACAACCAGAACATTTTGGCGATCCACACCGAGGACGAGAGAATGGCTCAGGCGCTCGCCCAGATTCATCAGCTCGTGCTCGGAGGATGATGCTACCCTTCGTACACATATCTCGCAGCGCCGGTCGACTCCAACAAGGGCACCATCCACGATGCAAGACCAGGATCCACCATGGAAGAGCTCGTGAGATGTATCCGGACGGAGGATGGGACACAGATCATCACTGCTCGCATACTGGGCCAGTTTGGCTCGGCAATCATCACCTTCGCTGACCGAAGACTCCCACATCACGTGGTCTACTACGGCAGCCGACAATGGGTCACCCTATACCGACCACTCAAGCAGGTATGCACCACATGCATGAAAGAGGGACACCGTGTGGATGTCTGCCCAACGCCAGGCACCCAGGCGTGCCCCCGCTGCACGTCGCCCACCCTTGCACCGAAACACGCCTGCGTCCCCTAGTGCCTGCTGTGCGATGGGGACCACCCCACCGGGGACAAGGTCTGCCAGCACCGATACGCCGATCGTCGGCCGAGCAATCAGGAAGCCGGCCGCTGTAGCCGTAGCAGGGGCTGTAGCAGGAAACCACCTAACAAAAAACCGCCAGCCAAGGCTGACAGATCCGAGAGCTGCGGCAGGAGCCACATGCGACGTGGCCGCAGCCGCAGCAAGACGAGAAGCCGGACCACAGAGCGAGTGAGCTGGACATGGATGCTGAAGGGCCACCGCTCTCTGCCGAAGACCCCTCCCCACCCAACCCTGTTGAGACCCCCGACTGGGCGAAGGCTTTCATGAGCTTTATGGACGAGATGAAAGGCACAATGTCGCATACTGTCGAGACCGGTTATAACGAAGTTGGTTATAATGAAATAGCGGCTACAGCGAAGGAATCACGATTTCCCCATTCCCTTTTGCACTTCGTTAATTGAATTCGGTTTAAACGAAATAGCGGATATAGCGAAGTAATTTCCGATTCCCATTGTCTTCGTTATAACCGGTCTCGACAGTATGACCAGCCCCCTAGACAAACTAGAGCAGAAATCCAACCCTCCTCCCCCACCAGAGCTGAGGGCTCCTGCGCTTCCTCTCCCTCGCCAGCCCGAGGACGCGCAGCAGACGATTGAGCGCCAGCAGGGGCTTATCACCCAACTGCAACAAACCATAACTCGACTGCAGGAAATGATGACGCACCAGGAGGAGGTGATGACCCACCTCCACAAGGGGCTGGACGTGCAGGAAAGCGAACAGGAAGTGGCCAAGAGAGCTAGGAGGGTGGACGTACTGTCCTCAGCCATGCGTAATCCCGAATGCGCCGCAGCAGCCGCCGTCCTACATTCAGCCAGCTGCTCCAGGCCTCTACCCCGCCGCCCCAGCCCACGCCGTTAACGATGGCAGGACGCAATCGAGGCACACTAGTCTGGCAGTGGAACTGCCGCAGGTTTTGTGGTTAACACGGTGCTCTTGCGCAGTTCATTGCAAGCTGGGAATATCCCCCCGACGTGATGTGCCTACAGGAAATCAGCAGGGACCTCCCCTCGCTTTTGGGTTATCAGACACTCACGCACTCGCACGCAAACTCAAGAATAGCCAAGCTAGTCATGAAGCGCATCACAGTGAAGCAGCACGAGTTTGACAGCTCCACGGTGGAGCACGCAATCGTGGAACTCCTCACCAAGAAGTGAAATGCACCTAGCTTCTTCATTCTTAATATATATAGTCTGCCCAGCTGCACAAAAGACGTATTTGAGTGCCTCCTCGCGCGTGCGCTGCACCTAGCCAACCAGAACCTTCTAGCAGTAGGCGATTTCAACGCCGCGCACTCGTCGTGGGGGTACAGACAGGCGACTGCAGAAGCCGTTAAGTGGCATGAGGCAATTTGCCAACATCACTTCACCCTCCTGACCGACTCGGAACACCCGACGCGCACGAGGTATGGCGTAAATAGGGACACGTGCCCCGACCTCACACTACTCAAAATCACTGCAGCCGACTAGACCAACACCGGCGAGAGCCTAGGCAGCGACCATTCCATCATCGAGGTTGAGGTCGCCGTTACTTCTTAGAACAAGTATGTCAGGCCTTAACCGACTGCGATGCATTCCGTAAGTCGCACCCAAAGCAGCCTGCGCTCTCAGGAGACCTAGAGCAGAGGGTAAGAGACCTGCAGACTGACATAGAGAGAAGCACACCAGACACGTGTATCTCACCAACAACAGGCCAGAGGTAGGCTCTCAACTCCTACGCCTCTGGGACGGCAGGCGTGGCCTCAAGAGGTGGAAACGCCAGCGATTCAACCGCCAGCTCAAGATCTGAACTGCCAAGCTGGAGAGGGAAATGCTCGAGCAAGCAGCCCAGCAGTCACACTCCAACTGGCATCAGACGTGCAACAATCTCCAGGGGACTCTGGGCACGGCGAAAACGTGGTCACTGCTGCGCCACCTTCTTGACCCGAACAAGGGCAAGCTTCAGATGAGCCACACACTCTGCAAAATCGTGCGAGATTTCGAGGGCACAAACGACGAGATTCTCCACCGAGGCAGACGGCAAACTAGTAAATGGGTAACAGAGGACAGGGTGCACAGAGCTTGCTTAGCGCCTTTTCCGATGCCGATGCGGGCAGGGAGCAGCGTCAACGTTCCGACGCTACTCACAGTGCCCGCGGCCGACGCTGCCCAACTCCTGGCAGAATCGGGTCAAGGGAGCGATGAAACTCGGAGGAGATCATCCCGTTCGGAGCCCCCGGCGTGCGCCCCTGCGGTGTACTACACGCACACGTGCGTCATATGGGAGTGTTAACCAGAAGTCGCTTAGATCTGCGAGGATGAGAAAAGCAGCCGGCCCAAGTCCAAAATTGCCAAAGAATTCGACATTCCGGCAATGGCTGTTTGACATTGCCTACCATTTTGCAGAACGAGCGAGGCATACGGGACGGGTTCAAGAAGTTTCTCGCGCAGGAAAAAGCGCGCCGGCAATCCGAAGATGAAAGATTGGCAACTGCTTCGCGGACATCAGATTTTCTGTCGCGAGTATGCTCGCCGAGCTGGCGCACGATTTCCATGGCTCCAACGATTTCTACAAGTGTGTGTGAAAAGATGTTGGCAAAGCCACCGAGGATAATTTTAATTTGTTTGTGCTTGTCGATGCGGACGTTCCCGTGGATGCTTCTGCCACGGAGGCTGCGATAGTAAACCTTACGTGCGGCCAGGGTAAACACGAAGCTGCGTCGGAGAGGCAACTCGGGAAACGCTGACGACTGCGGAGACGCAAAACATCCTACGGCCGCTTCCAAACAAATTGGAGTGCAGCGGTGGTGACAGTGTTCTTGCAATGCCCGAAGCAGTTCGAGGAGAATCAATGCCGATGAAATTATCGGCAAACTCCACTTAATTATTTGTTTCCACTTAATTATTTTTTACTCGGTAAAGCTGCCGCGAGATGTTCATAACCAAGGTCTCATTAAATATACAGTCAGAGAGTTCTGCAGTATTCCCATCCGCATTCAAGACTGCTGGCACTGTTTTTTTGGCTCTGTTGCCTTTTATCGAATTACCGCTTATATCACACTTTTTTGTGGTCCCGTTGACTTCGTTATAAACAAAAATTACAGTAGGGCCGCTTTTTTTTTTTTTTTCTTTCTCGGCACTATTTTTTAAAAGTAAAGGTTAACCTAGAATCGAGACCAAAAAAGGTTGACCTGTAATAGTACTGAGCATAATTTGTAAGCCATTCCGCTAACCCATGGGTATTTCCCGCATGCCACTTCTTCTAACACAACGGTGCAACGCGGTGAAGCTCAACACGCACGCGCCAGTGCGAGGTGGTGAAGGTTTATGCGAGCAGCAATAGTGTCACGGTGTGCAGCCATGTGGCTGAGCTAAAAATCAAGTCATCAGGAGTATGACACTCTGGTTCTGTCTTATCACAACAACCGCCATACCACCATTTTTATTAATTTTTTTTTTTTCTCCAGACTTCTACCTCGGTGATATCGTCAACATCATTGTCAGACAGTTCAGACGATTAAGTGGCCAGCGTGGTAGACGAACTAATTTTAGCTACGTAAGTAAAGACGCCGTAAAATACATGTATTTTACGGCGTCTTTACTCATTTTACTCTGCTTTTACTTCTTAAATTATTAATGCTCACAAACATTAATTTTTTTTTTAAGCGTATTTTGGGGCTTAGGTGGGGTGCAATTTTGAGCTAAAATGGCATTTTGGCATGACATGAAGCAGGCTTGCATACAGGGCACAATTTGGTGCAAATAGCGCAGCACTTCCATCACTAACATATGTATATATAGGGTGCTTCCAGAAACGCGGGCAAAATAGCTCTGGATACGAGCGACATATCGCTCTAGTATAAGCCCTTCGTAGTCAAGCTGACGAGGAAGGGCCACCCTTCGAAACAACCTATGTATTTTTACATTAAATGAAAACTTTTCAAGTTTGTCTGTTCCTGGCTGACTTCTACTTATATGTGCATGCCCTCGGCCTACTACAGTCTTAAGATATATATATATATATATTTACAGGGTGTTCAGCAAAACGCGGAACAAATCGTTCCTGCCAGAACTATGCATCGCACAGAAAAAAGGCTTGTGACGTTTTCTTTTTAGGAAAGTTATTAAGTTGGGGATAATTAAGTTAATTATTTTTCTGTAATTAATTTTTATAATATTAAGTTCAAGGGCATGGTTTCACTTAGAAACTTGCTGGGCATCATTGAAAACCTCTAAATCAAACCTTATTTAGACAGGTATAAAGCAAACTCTGCAGTTTATGACAATTGGAAAAACCCTTCGTTTTTTTGCATTCTCTGGTTTCGTTTCCTTATCCATACCTGCCAACCTGTGGACTTTCAAATTTGTAAAAGTCCCACGGCCGCGGCAGGGGGGGGGGGGGGGGGGGGGGTTACACGAAGCAATGTGCAGCTTAATGTCAGCCTGGCCAGCGTGCAAAACGCTTACATCACACTTGCACGTGCTACAGAATCCAAACTTCTCTCGCTTTTTGGGCGGCATGAAGCATGAAAATTTCGACGTGTAGGACTTCAGGAACACCTGAAAGTACCTCTTTTGAGGTTTGGAGTTCGGCATTGCGCCGCGAAGCCACAGTGACCAGGAGAATGCTACAGTTACACGTGCAACAAACACAGACGCCATACTTCTCGCCTCGAAACTGGCCGAAACAATGAGGCCCAACAACGTCTGAACACGCCGAACCAACGTGCACCCGTGCACCGCCGAACACACGAACAAAGGCTTTGAGCTTTGGATTGGTTTTAGATCCGTGGCCACCGGATAGACGGATAGTAAAAACCACGACGCTGCTATGGACGGTACCTATCGTCCTCTTGTGGCGGTGCAAGATACCGCCAACAACGGAGTTACAAAAAAAGAAAAAAAATTATTGTTTGTAAGATTTGAAGCAAGATTCGTAAAATCGTAAAATTAGTCCCGATTCGTACATTTTACAAAAAATTCGGAAGAGTTGGCAGGTATGCTTATCGAAGTGCATCTTGGCGGCTGCAGTACTGCCCTCTCGCGGCCGAAGCGCAGATCCAGTAGAAAAAAGTTCAATCTTGCAATGTCATGCTCATTCAAAAGTGAGGTTTTCCTTTCCGGCCACTCGTCCCTGCACGCGCAACGCTTCCTTTTTTACGAGAGAGGGGAGGCAGGCGAGCTCGACGTGGCCGAAGCAACTGCCGAAGCTGCTTGCCTCAACCGCGGGAGGGCAGGTCTCCGGCCACCAAGATGCGCTTGGATAAAAAAGCAAAACCAGAAAATGCGTAAAAAAAAAAGAAAAAAAGAAAAACTTTTTTTTTTTTTTTTAAACGTCATAAAATGCTGGTTGTGGTTTATACCTGTCCAAATAAGGTTTGATTTAGGGGTTTTCGACGATGCCCAGCAAGTTTCTAAGTGAAACCATGCCCTTAAACTCGATATTTGAAAAAATAATTAACAACTTAATTATCCCAAACTTTAATACCTAATTTTCCTAAATGGGACCCTGGCCCAGGACCAGAACGTCACAAGCCTTTTTTCTGTGCAATACATAGTTTTGGTAGGAATGATTTGTTCCGCGTTTCGCTGAACATCCTGTGTGTGTGAATGCGTATATATGTATATATTACGGGAGAGAGAGAGTTCATGAAGCACTGGTGTCTTTGCCTACCGGGGATTGTTCTGCGGTAGGCAGAGGCACCAGTCTGGCTACTGGAGGGCTCCCCAACAACTGGGAGCCCCTCAGTAGTCAACGCCTAGGTGATAGGGCGACTTACCACGTAACTGTCATACTCGAAGCGATGCCTGAGGTTGAGGTGACTGAGGAAATTGATGGATTTTTGATGCGGGTTTCCCCACGGCATGGACGCGCACACAGGACACACCTGCACACAGGGAAAAAGAAAAGCCTCCTTTCATTACAGCAATAATGAAAGCCCATATTCATCACTAGACATACACACCCTGATAACAAATGAGAATAGAGGGCAATTTTCCAGTTCTGTTATCTTTGGGCAACTCCCACAGTGGAATTTTGTGGGTTGGATTGTCCACTGTGTCAGAACTTTCTCTTGGCAACTAGTGCCTGCCTCCCTATGGCAGTAATTTTTCTGCCTCTGAGAGCCCAAAAGGGGGCTACAGCTACCAGGATTGGATAAACTTCCCTGTTCAATGATGATAAAGTGGCATTGGCATGTAATTACGTTGTAGCATGACCATGAAGGACAAAAGGGACGAACTCTCAGCACTTTGCCAGCTGGAGTTTTCCGAATGTGTGCTGTGCAGTTCTTAACGGCCTCTCGGCTCAAACCAAATGTGTCGCCAGGAGAGAAAAGGATACCGTGGAACGCATAACCCAAAACAAACACTTGGCATTATTCTGAAGCAGCGTCCCATTTCAGGTGCCAAGACCCTACCGTCAGAGTTGCTTACCTCACTGGCATTCTCATAGCCGTTAACAGCACGTTTGCACACAACCTTGCACTAGGGTAAGTTCAACCGTGCTGCCGGGTAGCACCAAGTCCAGAGGTGCTTGCGGAGTGTGAAATAGGGGTGGGAACATACCACCGACTGTGAGCTGTTGTTGTGGTCAGCATTGCAGTGGTCCCTCAGGGCAACCAGATCAAGGTTGTCAGTCTCGCAGTAAGGACAGGGGAAGGTGAGCCGGTTCTCCTGGTTGGAAGGATCGCGCCCCGACACTCCGTTGGGTGGTCGGTAGACGGGCGGCCAAGCGGCTGTCGCTCCCTCCACTTGGTCGGTGCAGGTGCGATTGTGGGCACGTAGCTTGGACAGCGGCACCTGCATCGGGCATTGCACACTCACGCACACATTGTGCAACTAAGGAAACTCGCGCACTCTGGGGACAAGGGTCACTCTCTCGGATAGCACAATCATTACCGGTATGGCGCATTTACAGCGTCCTCATTTCCAGTCCCTCGAGTTCGTTCCCTGCCACAACCATGGAGTAGACGTCTGTCCTGCTCCGAGGCCAAGCATGACAGTCCTCGACACTCGCATTCACCAGTCTCTTTTGCAGGAACCTCCACCGCCAACTACTTGGCCTACGACAGCAGGACACCACAGCTTTGGCGAGATTAGTTTCCCCACTCTGGAACCACTTTTGATGCCCGGCCGATATAAACACACCGGCCGAGAACGCGTTGCAGGCACTAGAGTACCGGTAAACAATGCCCTAGAAAAATGTGTGTCCGATGCCAAACAGCCTATTGGGTACAGTACCAGGACTGCTGTCTTCGACGACGACGAGTTGGTGAACTTTTTCCGACGCTGGTTAGAAAAAAATGGACGACAGTGTTCTTCTCATCGAGCATGCTTCGTTTCAATAACACCAAATCGTGCCAGTGTTTGGGGGCCCTGTTCCAATCACTATAAGTGACTATGGACTATGGGCTATAGTCTAATAGAGGTTGTGCCGCGCCATGTGCCAGCTCAACGCACAACGCTGGGGCATCAGCAAGCAAGCATTAAACTCAAAATGGTTTGCCCCGCTTTTTATCCTCCACGTTTCGAACCTGCGGCGATGTGTTGGCGTGCGCGAGCTTCCAGAGGCTTGACTTTCTTTGAGGAAGCGATCAAAGGACTGCCCACTGTCCTTCCATGGTGCTGATGAACGTTGATAAAAACGGAATGTCTGGTTCAAGCGGTTGCATAGGTTGCGTGCAGAGCAACCTGAGAACAAGCTGATACTACAGTTAACTACATGTAACCACGGAAGCCACAAGAGACATGCAGAAATTCCGAAAGGACCTGTTCCAGCCAATTCAGCGTTTTTCCGATATGTGCCATCTGGTTTGCTGGAGTCGCAAATACCGGGTATTTCAGCTAAGACATAAAAATTTCTAAAAATATGGTGGTTGAGAAAAAAGGAAACTTTTTACGGGAACTAATAGCCAACCACAACACAAGTAGGGGATTGTAAAAACATCAATTAGTCAAATAATTAACTAAAAACACTAATTAACTTTCTAATTAGTAAAAATAAACATGTGGTTTTAATTCAAAACTTGCTGAGCATCATCGAATACGACTAAAAATTAATTTTAGAAAGATATAAAAATACAGAAAGATGCAGCAATCTACAACGTTCCCAAAAATGCAAAATTTGGACGCGTTTCTAGTAGTAAAGGGACAAACTTCTGCCGAATCTTAGGATTCGGCAAAGCCGAATTTTGGCCGAGCTGTTTTAAAGATTCGGCAAAGGATGAATAGTAATAGCTATACCCTTTGTAACGGGCGGCAGCTTGCGCCACCTAGCCTAACATTTTGTCATCCCTTCTTTCTTAAACTTTTCTCCCCCTCCCTTGTAAAGTGTTCCCATTGCTTATTTTTATCTGTATTTTCACCCCTCCCTAGATATTTTCTACTGATCTTCCCATCTCCTCTTAGTTACCACAATTCTTTCCCTATTCATTCGTCCATCCATGTCAGCAAATCATCCATTCCCCCCCCCCCCCCCCCCCCCCCCCCCCAAGGGGGCGGAACAAAGCCTGTGCACCTTGAAATTACACGTTCTATAGTTTCCCCTTTAGACCAGGGCGTGTTTCGGCACTAAGGTTCGGCAAAAATACCTTATTGCCAAACCTAAAAGCTTATATTCCGTTTTTAAGGGCAATAAAAGTTCTTGGGTTTTTTTTTTTAAATGCATATTGACACAGTTATTACTAAATAAAGTGATATTCCTAAACGTAATAGACCGATCTCACCAGGAGTTGCACGACGCCACCGCCGCCGCGGTGCATTCTGGTACCTGTAGTTCTCCCCAGTTTTCTGGCCGCGTCAAGGCGCATTGTACGCTCGGCGTTTGGGAATTTTCAGGTTAGCACGAGTCTTTTAGTCGGCCTTTTACCCACGGTTTGTAATGGCCGTCTTCACCCGTTCTGTGTCAAGGTGCTGCAATAACCGCACCACGCAAAAAGGCATCGGATTTTATGTCTTCCCGAAAGAAACCAGCCCACGAAAAGAGTGTCTAAAAAATGTAAAGAGAGCGGTAAAAGAGCGGCAGGAAAAAGGGTTTTTATATTTGTTTCGTTATTTGATTCATAATTTATATTCACCCCATTGCACGATAACTAAAGAGGGTAAGCTTACACAGGGCATGAGACGTAGTAGGGCGTGCTAAAGTGTTTAGTACGTTGGAATCTCCCAGAGCGCTCGCTCCATAGCGGTATATCCGTTGGTCTATCTCAATCGGAACTTCCACACTGCCTTGCTGTGACCGTTTTTAATACAATGTTTGCTTGATGCATTTTGGTGGTTACAACTGTTATTGATACGACATGTTTTGAGCACAACTGTGCTTCAAAAGATCAGTACAATCACTGAAGAAAGAGCAGCGATTCTCGGTATGTATAACTTGACATAAAACGACTTTTTTTAAATCAGACCTAATTTTTTTTGGTGGGCTATTATTCTACAACGTGATTTTGGCTGGCATTACTGATCCATTCTGTGTTAACACCAATCGACACACCGGAAAAAAGCATTTTCCGTCGGACAGCTCTTACCGTTAACCAAATAAAATGGAATAGAAACTGTACACAAGAGCTCATCTTTACCCTAAGTTCTCAGGCATCTCGCATGGCTACGTTTCATTTTGACAAATGCGAGTTGTTACGGTTCTTCAGGCAGGTTCTTTTTGTGGATCGTTTCTTTGTGTGCAGGCTTCCCCCCGAAGTTCATTTGCACCCTGTCGCAAAGGCTGTCAAAAAGAATAAAACGAGCTTTAGAAAACTATCGCTCTCCGAGAATATCTATTGGGCTCGTCTTCACTATCGAATAAAAGTTATGCCTCCAAGTTTATCCGGAGTGCTCGAGGGAGTAGCGGCCTCGTTGTTTTTCCCGCTGTTGGAGTAAGACCACCGCGTGTACGCAGTGGGTTCACGCGCGTTCACGGAGGCGAAGAAGCGGACGACGACGGAGCAGACAACAAAGCGATTCTAAAGCGATAAGACGACCAAAAACCGAAACTTTTTTTTTTTTTTTTTTTTTGCGCTTGATGACAAATTAAGGCATCACAAACAACACAATCTTATAAAGTACTGATATGCAGGAGAATCCAAGCTAACACCAGGGCTGCCCAAACTATGATGTACGCCCACATGAGCCCTTTTCAGCCGGGAAGCCGGAGAGCGATGACTACAAGTAGCATGGCGGCGGCAATACTTCCGGAATGCGCGCGCCTGCGCAGTTCGCTTGGTGGCATCGGTCTATTGTACCGGTTTCACTTTTGTGTGTCTACTGGCAATTTTACAGTGACTTCCTGCAGAAGAGGTGCGACAACAAGGTTGGGTAGTAGCAGGGTGGCGGGCGAAGTCACGGTACGCAAGTTTCGGTTTTGAGGCCTCATCAGCGCAAGCCTGGAAGTGTGTACATTTTTTAAATAAAGGCAGTAACGCTGTGTTCTTACTTTCTTTGCGAGTCACCATTTCGCGCACAAAAATGAATGCAACGGTTGCTGAGCCTTCACCAGAAGAGAAAACACTATTATTGTAAACATGCATGTTTTTCGATTTGAGTCACTTGACGCCAGCTTTGCATGAAAGTGTGAGTCCCATATACACGTCTTGTTTTTAACTTTTAAAATGCTAATTTCCGAGATTAGGACACACGTGCATGTTTAGGAAGAAGGGAAGAGTTAGGAATGTCGGATGTGCAACGTCGAGCATGATAGTTGTGTGTTTAGTTTTATGCTGATAGATGAAAACCGCAAAATAACGCTAATTAAAAAGCAATTTTTTTTTTTTTTGAGAAAACTACTTGTGAGTTGAAGACAGGATTGCTAAATGGCGAGGAGTGCTTTAACCCCTTAAAGGGCCCATGAAACGGTTTTTGGGTTGGGATAAATCAGTTTAGATTGGGATTTTACTAATAGCACATCGTTCAGTGGACCAAAAGAAAAAAGGTAGAAAGTCAAAAGCCTGACTTTCAGTGCGAAAATTTGAAAACAGAGCGGACTATTTCGTACCTCCTCCCCTTCGCAACCTCTCTGCCTTTTCACGATGATACATGCGCGGTCCCAAAAGCGCGTCATCGGGTCCAAACTGACGTCACACGCAACCGGACTTCACTTATTCCCTTCACCCCTAAGCTGACATTGTGGTGGAAGCGACGCACTTGCCGGACCAATCAGCCGCCTCCCTTTCATCACCTGACTTCATTCTCTGCAGCCACATTCGCCACGCTCACGTGGCAAGTGTGGCTGGCCCAACGAGCACGTAGCTTCAACAGCACTGTCAGCTTCGGAATGAACGGGGTGAGGAAAGCAACTTTTGTCTGAATTTTGAGCGGCGGGCTAATCTTCTAGGGGGAGAATGGATGTGTCCGGATTACACAAACGAGAGTGCGAGCAAGAGGGGACTCCCCCTTTTCGTCTTCTTTAACTGTTTGGTGGAATGCGCGATTTATGACTTGAGGAGGAAAGCTAAACAGGAAAAAGTTGGAAAAGCGTTTCATGACCCCTTTAAGTGCCATGGACGAGCTCAGGTCGTACAGTGTTTTTTTCGGTAGCCCTCAATTCCACGGACGAGCAAGGCTCGTCCGTGTAGTTTTGCGGCGCTGATCATAAATGGCAGCACTCGTATTAGTTGGCAAACATTTTTTTCGCCTACACTGATTTTTTTGTAATAAACTTTTCAAATTATATGTGTAATACTAGATGAATAAAAATTCAAAAAAAAAAAAAGGCACCTTTGGGTTACTTTTGGAAAAAAAAATGTGGCACTTCAGGGGTTAAAAGTACTTGTCAGTCAATGTTGCAACTGCCTCTATGCATCACTGGAAATATCAAGTGGTTAAAAGTACTTGCCAGTCAATGTTGCAACTGCCTCTATGCATCACTGGAAATATCAAATGAAGACCACATTATCCAAAATGTACCGCATCATTTGTCATTTGCGCAGTGGAGTGTGTCAATTCCTGGTTGATCTTCTGTTCTTGAGGCAGAAAATATTGCAATGAACCACACTCGCAAAGGCTGACAAACACACACTTACCATGTTGCCTACTCCGCACCTCGCACTACTACACTGCGTGATGGTATCATGGTGACCGCACGGCGTCCATTTGCAATTCATTTCCCTGTCACGTTCTCGCGCGTGCGCAGACGTTTGCCGAATTTTTGCCAAATTTTCCTTCAAAAGTTTGGCTTGTGCCAAACTTTGCCGAATCTGAAGTTCGGCAGACTAAGTCCATCGCTACTTTCTAGGTTTCGGTTTCCTATCAAAGCACATCTCTCCAGCAGTGACCACTTCCCACCATCCAAAGCCGAGGCGCACAGCTACATCGTAGCCTCCCTCATAGGATGGAAGAAGGTGTGGAGCATGCATGTTGCATGCCTCGGCCACAAGGGGGAGGCAGAGCCGTATATTGGGAGAGTCTGGCCAGTGGGTGTGGCAACGAAGGCGCTGGAGGGGAGAAAAGTGAAGGAAAGGGAGGAGAGCGCCGAAGGAGCGAGAGAGAAAGAAGGAAGCAAAGAGGAGACGATCGCCATTTTGACACATCGCTGTGGGCGCAGAGCACTGTTGAGGCTACGCGTAGTCTGCTAAGGGCATATTTCTTTTTCACCTGAATCAAAGTTTTTGTTCAAACGTGAAGAAACTTCATTTGTTAGCCACCGAGCAATAACACAATATCATTTTCTTACCACAGCCTGCCAAATAAAAGGAAAGAACTGAAATTTGGATGTTGATTCGATGCATTCTGCCGGGCATATGAATGAAAATGGCGGCCGACCCTCCCCGCTCAGCTAAGAGAAAGCCAGTTCACGTGCATGCGCTCACGCCTCTCGCTCTGCGCCGCGGGCTGATTGACTCATTCAGGAGGGGGGCGTTACGGCGGTGAGATCATAGACTGGCCAAACTCTCCCCATATACGGCTCTGGGGAAAGGGAGAGGGGGAGGAGGAGGGGGGGGGGGGGCTGTTGCAGAGATGTGCTCCGATAGGAAACCGAAACCTAGAAATGTGTCGAAACTTAGCGTTCTTTTGGAACGCCGTAAATTGCTGTATCTTTCTAAAATTAGTTAATTTAGTGGTGTTCAATGATACTCAGCAAGTTTCTAAATAAAAGTATATGTTTACTTCCACTAATTAATCAGAAAATTTTAGTTCATTATTCAACAAATTAGTATGGT
Source organism: Ixodes scapularis (assembly GCF_016920785.2). Classification (NCBI taxonomy): domain Eukaryota; kingdom Metazoa; phylum Arthropoda; class Arachnida; order Ixodida; family Ixodidae; genus Ixodes; species Ixodes scapularis. Next base: position 4,063,960 of record NW_024609884.1, on the reverse strand, counting down.
TTTTGCAATCCCCAATGTCTGCCGTGGCTGGCAATTTGTTGCCGTATTCTCAACTACCCGATTTTTAGGCATTATTAAAAGTCTTTTTTTTTTAACACTTGGTATATACATCAAATCGATGCACTATCCACAAGGCAAACATTATTATTCAAGCAATACAAAAGACAAATAAAGGAATAAGTTGGGGGGGGGGGGGGGGGGGGTGAATCGGGCGGAAATGTATCTGAACACACGGATGCATTTTAGTTGTATCATAGATAGAAAAACAAGATCTGGGCTGTCCCATTATTTCTGTAACTTAGGGCCTCGGTGGGGGGTTGGGTTGCGTTGAAACTGCATTTTAAGTTGCTCTTGAGAAACTCCTCGAAGATATTTAGGGATTCGCCTGCGGCCTCAGGGCATGTTTCCTGTTGTTGGGTAAGCAGACTCGGCTCCCCTACAAGTAAATAAGCGGAGGGGAGCGGACTGCAACTTGGAAGCCAATAACAATATGCCGGTCGCTGACTTCAAGGCGACGTTTTCTCCTTCTCCAACGAGAGCCTGCCCACTCCTGGCGAGAGCAACAGCTTGTGCAATCTTCCCAATGACAACTGCGAAGGAATTTGCAGAACTGTGGGACACTCTCCACAAACAAGGTGAGCATGTTCCAACAAACATGGCGGAAGAGAGACCCCAGAGGGCCCAATGCAGGCTACTCTTGCAATCATAGAGCGTCATGTAGCGCAGTGAAGGCGGACACCCACCGGGTCGGGGGGCGGGCACTCACCACCTTTCGGCAGCCAGAACAGGGTGCTTTGAGCGAGGAAATGTTTTTGGCAAGGTCCTTGGCCCGAACTGTTTTGCTCGGGTCAAAAATGGAACGGCAGAGTGGGCACTTGGGGTCATCTTGCTTGCACTGGGCCAAACAGGTGCTGCAGAACCTGCACATGCACACGGCGTCACCGGAGCTGGCAGCAGCTAGCGTTCAAATAAATGTTTCCAGGCTCCCAACGAAAGCGCAAGCTCAAATTAAGTACATTTAACGCTTTGTCCAGTAATTGGCATCGTTTATGCCCATTTGATTAATTCCTTACTAAAGTAGAGACAATAGAGAGATTTAGGAAACCGTACTGGCATCTCCAATCGATCGAGCCGCTTCCCGATACAATTGCTAAACGACGTGCGCAAAATGCGTCCTTGCTTTGATCACAAAAATAAAATTTTTCTCCCAGAAACGGGAGGAATAAGCTGGAAATACGAGCAAAATGGATTGCCTTCGCATATTTGAGGAGTGACGTGTACGGCTATTGCTAAGGAGGGTCGCAACAAACAATGAAACGTAAGGAGAAACTAAAGCTGCTCGGCCTACATCGGCAAAACATGCTTCCGTAAACAGCTGAAAACAATGTCTGCATGGTGGCCGAGCGGTCTGGGGGCATTGCTCTCTGGCAACCACACTGATGAAGTCCTGGGTTCAAGTCCTTATAGGGTCATGTTTCTTTCATGTTTTTTTTTTTTTTTTTCCATTTTATGTTAATGCACAAGTACCATACAGTAAAGTACCGGACAAGCGCCCACTCAAAATATAGCGATAATCGCGAAAAATAGACCGATCTCACCAGCCAGTTTGACTACGCCACCGCTGCCGCAATGCATCGAGGGAACTTTAGTCTTTCTGCACGTGCGAGAACCAAGCTGGAGCTCTGTGCGTGTGGAGCACGAGAAGGCACGAGCACTCGCGTGCACGGCCGTCTGCCTCCTGTGAACTAAAGTTATGGCGGCTTTACGCATGCGCCCAACGCTTAGTGAGATCGGTCTCTTGGGGGATGCGCACTTGACCAGTCATCAATTTTACATATCAATGAACTGAGCATATTTTCTCAAATCTTACAAATTTGGGAATGGGCGCTTAGTGTGGGATGGGCGGATGCACGGTATTCTACGGTAATCTAATTCTCCTTGAGAAGCTTTTTTTTTTTTGTTATTTGTGTTTTTTTAGTGTTTGCAATACTGCCTCAGTGAGAGCAGTCACTGCACTGAGCTATGGTGTGGTGGGGAAGAGCTTGAAAACGCTCGTCTTCATCGCATTTCAGACACCTTTTAGCGCTTTCCTATCGCATTAAACTGCTCTCACTGAAGCACTAGTGCAAGGACTAAAGAGATACAAATAAATATAAAGGCTTCTGAAGGTGAATTAGTGCTTAATTAAGCGCTTATGAATAAAAAAAAAAACAATATAAAGAGGACTATGGACTCGTGTCCAGAACTTCCCGATCGTTGTCGCCAGACTGCGACGCCCCAGACCACTCGGCCACCATTAATTTTTTTTTTCTTTATGGCCTCGGCTTAATGTAGGCCTCGGACCTATTGTATTACGACCGTTCTTAGCAATAACTTTACGCGTTGCCCAAGTACACAAAGATGAATTATTTCGCTCATGTTTCCAGCCTCTTCGTCCCGTTTCAGGAAGTGAAATCGCAGTTTTGGGATCAAAACGAGGACGCATTTTGCACACATTGCTTGCCGATCGTATCGAGGCTCGGCTCCACCCATCGTAAGTGCAAAACTAAAACTTTTCAATATGTATGTGAGAAAACACGGAAAAGCTGTGAAATACAAGTAGCAATGGGAAAACTTTTCATCGACAATATGATTAATGTGGCAAGAGTCGGAAAACATCCGAGGCGATGTAATCTTTCAAACACATTTAGACACAAAAGGAAATTTGGGGGCGCCAAGCGTGTCAAACCAAATCTGGCCCACCCCAGCGTAGGACTGAGGATCTTATGACGTGGAACCCTAATGTTGGCTCCACAATAAGCCTTCAGCAAATTGCGGGCACTTCGGCCGGCATTCAAACCCGCCACCTGGGGATCCGCAGGCCGGCACTTGGCCTTGGAGCCACCGAAGTAGCTATAGTTACGAGCTTTTCCCAAAACACGCGGTGTAGAGAAACATAGAATAGATCAGTGGTTATGCTTTAAATAACTTTCTTCAGCACTGTTTTTTTTTAAACACAGAGTGTGTTTGAGGGCTGGGATTCCCGAGGAAGGCGCGATGTGACGCCACGAAAGGCTGCCACGCGCTCGGCAAAACTAGTGAACCTATCTCCTGCTACATTCGACATTACGGAAACCTAGGTTTGATGGGCGAAAAACCGCCCACCTAACGCAGTGGACAGTGGTCACACAATGTCGTTATCAGCGAGACGGTCACGTGACCACATCGTGCGACGTTAGTGACATCACGTGACATGGCACTGCATCAGATGACACCATGACGTGCCATGTGACCTCTAGTGGCACCAACTATGTGGGCCTCCTACTGTATGTGTATGACGAGCAGAGGAAATCTCGTAGAGAAACACCCTGCGCAGCTCAAACACACATTGAACATCCTACGTCGCCCGACGCGATCCGCAGGATTAGGATACATTAATTTCTATCTCTCCTTGGAACACTCCTATCGTCATTAGAGGTTTCGTACAGGTCTAGAAGACAAAAATTAAGATATTTTTGAGGACACAAGACAACACTGTATCTGTTAGTTTTATGACATACCAACATTTTCAACTCATTGCAAATGCTGGTCTTGTTGCACAAAATAATATTTTACCACTGAAGTGCTAATGGAATTTTTTTTTTCTTGCAAAGGAGCTGGTATAGCGTTTTTAAAATTATTTTTGGGTTATTGTTTAGGTATTAGCTTTTTGCAGTTTTCTTCAGATAGTTTGATTTGGATATGCACATAATGTCACTTGATGCTTCCACTTTCTCAGCATCATACATTGGTAGTAATTCTATCACATTAATTAGTGCAATTGATTTACTTTCCTGATTAATATTGCCATCCAGTTGAAACCATCTGAACAAGCTTCAGCGTGTTGCCTTAAGTGCTTAGAACGTCTCCCCAAGCAATTGCCTTCTTTCTTCCCGTCCTGTTTACTTTCTTGCCCACTCTGCCCTTTTCACCCCTTCACCTTCCATCCCAGAAAAACGAAACCAACCAGCTTTGAATAAATGCTTAATGTGTTGAAAGTTTAAAAGTAAAACAGTTATGTCTGTCCTGATATTTAAAGTTTTAACCTTAGTAGCTGCAAAATTAAGTATAGCTACTTTTTTAAGGAATACTATATGATCAAAGTTTCTCAAGGCCTTGAAGGAAATTTTCTTCAATTTCAAGGGTTTCAAAGGTTTTCAGGACTAGTACGAACCCTGCGAATAAATGTGGCATAGTCCAATGGTTGTTTCATGTTTATTTTAAAATAGCTATGGGTGCTACACGAACCCTACATAACATAGGTATCTATCTGTTTTATGCTAGCTGCTTCTTTAATATAGAAAAAAAAACTAAAAAATAAAGTTGTAAAAGTTGTAAAAATAATTTTTACAACTTTCAAACTGCCACTGATTATGCACTTACACTTGTACCCAACTTCAAGGGGTGCAACACTGGCCGCTAGTTATGTGAGGTTCTTTTCTGTTTCCCAGGCCGAAACTCCATAAACCCTATTGCCCAGAGCAGAGTTGCGGTCTCACGTTCATCTGGAGACTGGGTCTGAGGGGAATCGGAAGAGAACCCTACACCATTGGCTGGATCTTGTTTACATTAGAAATATATTGGCCTTAACCCCCCTCCCCCCCCCCCCCCCCCTTTTTCTTCACCCACTAAAAAATAAAAAAATAAAAAGAGAAATGCTGGCAAGTGAAACATTTTACTCTTACTATGGTCATAATCTTTCTTTGCCTCGGGAATACAGTTGTTTTCCTTATTATCTATTAATATACAATGATTTATTAGAGGGCAAGAACCTGAGCAGGAGCTGCAGACGATAACTAAATATTGAAACAATCAATTACAGGGTGAGAGCGCCTCGGCACACGATGTTGCGATGAATATGGCAAGTTTTGCGCTAAGCAACTCTCTCAAGGAACCGCTTCGCTTCCTCTGCGCACTTGGGGGAAAGGGAAAGCGCGCATCCCCTTCCTTTGTTCTCGCAGCGTCGGCTGGTGCTCGCTCGGGGACTTTGAAACGACAGCGGATGCAAAAGCAAATGCGACGCCTAGGATCCGCACCACGACAGACATTTACGACGAAACCTGGTCGAACGGCCGAAAAACGCCAGACACGCGCCACTCCATTCAAGTGCGCACATCAGCTGTGGCGTACACGTAGCGGGGGGTAACAAAGGATGCAACTCCGGGTTGCGTAACTCGCGACCCGATGCGTCGGGTCGGGAACACACGGCGTTGTTGACGTGCTCCATCGCACGAGACTGGGCATCGGGTGCCCAGCGAGGTACCCCCGAGACTCCGAAACACACCGACATGGCCCGCATAGCAACAGCACACCACGAGCGTCGGTTTAAAGAGACGGCGTTCTTTCCACTCTTCGCACAAAAGCAGCCGCGCATCATCCTCCACATTCACCTGATTCAGGCGCCACCTTTAGATCGGGATAAACAATCCGAAAGAGAGAAAGAAAAAAAGCGGGCCTGCGGATCAGCGTTCGAACGTTCGAAATCGAACGCCGTGAGAACAGGTTACGAACTGATGGTAGAAACGCTCGCAAAGTCGAACCATTTTTTTTTTTACCCTGCTCCGAATTATGAGAAAAACGATCGCACCTTCATTTGGGCTGAAAAGGCTATCAAAGAGCGCGAGTAGAGGCGAAGCAAAGGCAGCTCTAAGCGGACGCGAGCGAGCGCATCTCGTGTTTTGGAGACGCGCACCATGCGTTGCGAGAACAAAAGCGAGCTCTTACGTGTGGCCGCAGCTGATCGTCACGGGCTTCTGAAAAATCTCCAGGCAAATCGGGCAGACGAACTCTTCCGTGCTGCTGATCATGCTGCTGGTCGTCTTGAAGAGGGAAAGCCTCGCCATCATCCTGATTTGCTTGAAAAGCACAAGCCGTTACAGCATGGAGCTTCTAAATTAGTGCGCAGCAAAGTGCTCATCCTACAAAACACGATCCTGATTGTCGTCGTCGTCGGATGGGGACCCGATCTGTTTTCGTTTCCCAAGCCTGGACGTGCTTGTTAGAAAAAGTTTTGTGCGTTTTGGTGTCGTAAGGCCGTTCATACTACAACTTATTGGCTTCAGAAAATATAATATAGTGAAATGTGTATTTTATATTGCGAGGAGAATAGCGTAATCATTGTAATTTAAAACGCGCATTAGGATTGTTGCGTGCGACCTCTATAAAATGAATGATTTTTTTAACTGAGGTAGGTGAACGAGGCGAACCCACGTGAGTTTGCACGTGTTGTAAACAAACATGGCGTTGATTCCACTTGGTTTGAGGAATCACAGGAAGCTCTTTGGCTTGGTGTCGCTATACGTGAGGTCGTTCTCGGTTGGACAGCGAGATGACGCTAAGCTTGGAGTCTTTCTGCATAAATTAATTGAAAAATCAAAGTGAGTTGAATCTTTCCCCTTCAGCTCGTGCGCTACCACGCGTTCATCAACGTGCTCGTGGGAACGTTACATGGGTACCGGACATTCCACCGAACGCCGTTTCATCAAATGGTCCATATCACATGAGCGAATGTCGTTTTAGCGAACAGCGACATTTGAGCGAATCAATTTTTGAGTGAATAACGGTGATTGCAGCCAGCCAATGATGGGACACTGCCGGCAATATTTCTTCTGAACTGCTGTGCCGGCTGCTCGCAATATATCCACTTCCTTTTAGTTTTGTATTTTCCTATTTACTTGTTCTTTCATTCTATCCTAGGAGTATACCTTCCTCTCTAAGAGCATGGCTTGAAAAGCCTGCAGGTCCGCGGTACTGCCGATTACGTAAAATAAAGGAGAGACATCATTTTTTTGTTTTTGTTTCATGCAACATGGAGACATGTCATTGCTTCAAGGACAGCTTCGTGCTTGAAACAGAATGCGTCTCTTCAAGGATCTCTTCTTGAAGGGACGCATTCTGTTTCAAGCAACCTTGAAAAGACGCACCTTCGTCACTGCACCCGATGATCGCAGGTTTCATGTCTAGGCGGTGTTCTCGCTTATTATTGACCACATGAGCAGCAAAAATCCTCAATTACTAAAAAGAATTGAAAGGTGTAGCGGAGAAAATAAAGATTCTTATTATTAGTTTCCCTCTCTGTAGGAAAAAAAAAGGTTCACTCTCCTTCCGGTTCTAAAAGAAAACTATTTCCTATATGAAAAATTTCTACTGCTCAACTAGGAGATGTTTGATGAAACTGCGTTGAATGAAATGTCCCGACCCAGTGGCATACCAACTTGTTTTTGAGTGGGGGGGGCAAACCCTCTCCCCCCCCCCCCAGGGCCGGGGGGCGGTGCCCTTGGTATCCCTTGGGCGCCGCTGGTTAATGTTTGCCCTGCCCAGTGGCGGCTGTTTCAGGGGGAGCAAAACACTTGCCTTGCCCACCCCACTTTGAGAACTGGGGGGGCAACGCCCCCCTTGCCCCCCCCCGGTTGGTACGCCCATGTCCCGACCCAATGTTCCATTGATACTCTATTCATTCTTGGCAGGAGGAGGACCCCGCAGCAGTATGTGTACATGGTAAGTGATGTCCACATTCTCTGGAACCCGCAGGGCAGCGTTCCCTGAAGACGTATTGATTCCCCTTAAACGCTTAGCCGCACAACTCCGTCGTGGCGTCAGCGCCGAGGAAGGTACAAGAACGAACTCGAAGACAGAAGGTCCTCAACACCATTTTTATGGAGAACATATCCAACATAATGGCCACAGGAGAAATCGGCGACTCGTTAAAAGGCCTTGCAGTGGAGTTGACGGAGGTGAGCAACCGTGACTGGGGAAGGCATTTGGGGGGAATTTCGCGGAGAGTTCTTCGCTTCTGTTTACCAGGTACGCATCTCGCCAGACTGCACTTATCTCAACGTTTATTGGTCGACCTCACTCGAGGAACCGGGCATCGAGCAGAAGATTTCAGATAGTCTCCGAGCATGCACGGGCCCACTAAAGTGAGTAGTATTCTTCCACTTGTGATATGCCGTGACGAAAAATTACTGCTACACGGTTGACGTTGCGGTCATGGCGAAATAATGTTTCTGAGGGGTCTCCCAAACTACCACCTCCAGCTTTCATCGAGCTTTGGCTGAACGTGCTACCAAAATCTGTCCTGTAGCTCCTAGAGCGGAAATCATTTCATGATGCTTCTTGCCACCGGATATGTACGGGGTGTGGCTGTAAGCACTAGGACATTTGGCGTGCCTTGCGAAATTCCAGTTCCAAACTTTACATACCTGAAATTGGGCACGCAAACATAGTCTTATCAGAAGTTCTATGTATTTTATTTTAGCTCAGTTTTGAGGTAGTGAAATATTAAAAATAAAAATAAATCGGAGGCCGTGTATTTTCTATGTCCTATACCAGCCTGTTTGCCGTCTGCACACTGGTTTATGAGCTTGCTCCCGGGTGGCTTGCTAAACGCAAAAACGCTACAAACCAATAGCAGAGGCTGGCGATGAATGAGGTAATTGCGATAATACTTTTAATGACATATGTGAACAGTCACCACCTGGGAGTAAGATCAGAAACCAGTGTGCAGACGAAGAACATCCGGCATAAAGCATAGGAAGTGCATGGCCGCCGTTTTTATCTCTATTTCTAATATTTGACCACCTCTGACTCAAGCTCTGAAAAAGATAGTGGTAAAAATTGTTGCAAAACTATATTTGCGTGCCCACTTTCGGGAATGTTTGGAATTATTTTGCAGGGCATATGCCAAATGTGTTAGCCCTTATGGGTGCACTCCGTATAAACTCTGTCACAATTTTGTTAAGAAAACGTTTTTCCATTTTAATCGGGGAGGCATCTTTATGGGAAAAAAACTTAATTTGACTACTTCTTACTGCTGGCAACGAGAACAGCGATTGCGTCCAAGGCTGGTGGAACCCCGTAATAGGGGCCGGCACCCATCATTCTCCCTTTCTCTCTCTTCTTATTAGATTCAATAGAGATGTTTTTAAAAACAACAACCTGGAGGCAGCATAGGTGCAGACATGAGCCTTTCTCAACTGCAGAACAGAGCTCATTAACTGCCAGTTCATGGGGAGACCTCCAAAGATCACTTTTGTCCGAGACCTAAGCCATGGGAGGGCAGCAGCAACGGAGAGGCTCATCGAGCAGGTGGCCAGGGATCTGCCGGCCGACCTCGAGGATTCATCTTGCGAGTCTTCCGATGGGGAGTTGTCCAAGTTGGTGAGTTCTGTTCACAAAGCATGTGCCGATAATTTATTGTTTTTTTTATTTATTGATGCTACTGTCCGGCCGTGGGGCAGCCAAGGTAGGAAAGATACATCGATCAAGGTTTACGATAAAGCAAGCGCAAAGTGTGGTAGCGCAGCAAAACAAAAACAGACAAAAAACACATCACATATATAATCAGGAACACACACAGAGTAGAAAAATGTTCTTTAAAGGGGTATCAAGGCTAGAAACAATGTAGAACAATTTGAAGAGACAATTTGTTCGGGTAACGCATTCCAGGCATGGATAGTAAGAGGAAAACAAGAGTATTTGTAACAGTCAGTCATGCACTTCATTTCAGTGATTGATTTTCTGTGTTTATTTCTTGTGACCCTAGACGTGTTGAAGTGAAAGTAATCTTGATAATCTATGTAGTTCCTATTTATTACATTAAAAATAAATTGCAGTCGATTGATCTTTCTACGTTTCTGTAAAAGCAGAATGCCCGGCCTGTACATAAAGCTACTAACTTGAGGTGCTTCTCCTATACCTTTTAAATATAAACCTTAATGCCTTCTTTTGAATCCTTTCTAATTTGTTAATATTAGTTTTGTGTAAGGATCCCACAGCGTCTGCATACTCGAGTAGAGATCTAACAAACATTTTGTATATGGTTAGTTTTGTTTTGCTAGAGCAGTCCTTCAGTCTCCTTTTTAATGCCCATAATCTATTGATTGCTTTTCGAGAGATAAAGTCAATATGTGAGTTTCAACGCAGGTCTGAAGTTATGATTAATCCTAGGTTTTTGTATTCGCATACCGTATTTAAAGCTGTTCCTTGAAGAGTGTAATTAAAATTCAGTGGGTTTCTTTTCCTAGCTATTGTCATATGAGCACATTTTTGGTTATTAAGAGACATTTGCCAATCATCACACCATTCTAAAATTATTTCTAAACGTTTGTTTAAGATTACATGGTCATTCAAGCATTTCACTTGCTTATAAATTATACACTCATCGGCGAATAAACGAATTTGAACGGATCTGTCTACTGTAATGTCATTTATAAAAATTAGAAAAAGCAGGGGTATAAGAACTGATCCCTGAAGAACTCCGGAGTCTACTTTTGGTGTGGATGAGCGGGAATCCTGTATTTGTACAAACTGTTTTCTGTTATTTAAATATGCCTCTAACCATTTTAAAATGTGTTCATTGTTTAATAAGGGTCTGTTTGAGGAGTAGCTTTCTGTGAGGCACGCGGTCAAACGCTTTTGCAAAATCTAGAAAAACTATGTCCGTCTGATATCCGTCAATCAATTCCATTGGTCAATTGATTTTGCGAAATCATTCACAGTGAGCACCAGTTGCGTAGCTGTATATAGATTGCGTCTGAAGCCGTGTTGACCTTTATTAAAAAAGTTATTCTCTTCGAGAAAAGAGACAGTATGCTTAAACAAAATATGCTCAATCAATTTTGCACTGCTGCTCAAAATTAACACCGGGCGGTAGTTACTAACACGATGGAAATCTCCTGCTTTGAAGATTGGGACTATTTTAGCAGTTTTCCAATCGTCAGAGATTTTTCTAATTCAGTTTACTTATTAAAAATTTCAAGCAAGAAATTTGAGCGAGATTCTGCATACCGACTCAAGAATATGTTTGGGATTAGGTCTGGTCCTACTGATTTTTTAGTGTCAAGGTTAAGCAATGCTACAAAGATGCCTTCTTTAGATATTGCAACACTCAGAATGCTTTTCTGTGAGAATTCTATTGTTGGATTTTGGTTATTATCCATAGTATACACTGATTGAGAAGTATTCGTTGAATGAGCTGGTAATTTCGAATGAATCATCAATCTCTGTTCCGTTCTGTGTTATGGCATTAATTGGCTGCTTTGATTTGATCATAGATTGCCGAAATTCCGTAGGATCCGACGCCAAAAATTTATCTAACGTCACATTATGGAAATATCATTTTGACTCTTGAATCATTGACCTTAATTGCTTTCGAAGTTGTGTTATGCTAGGTTTGTCTGTTCTTTGGTTTTGAATTCTAATTCTGTTTATTTTACGTTTGAGATGCAAAACCTCCCGAGTAATCCAAGGATTACTTTTCCGTGTTCGTTTTTGCAACGTGTCGGTATAAAACTTTCTATACAGTAGAGAACGGAATTCTTAAATGACAGCCACAAATCGTTCATATCTAATGCACATTCACTTTGTTCACAAAAACTGTCAAATGATAATTCGAGGTGATCTAAAACGCTTTTGTCTAGTGATCGAGTGTAGTCGGGCACTTTGACTAATCGGTCGGTTTTTTTAGTATTAAGTTCTCCGACACATTCACACCGAACCAAATGGCGATCAGATATTCCCTCTCTAACCTGGCAAGTGAGTGCTTTACCCAATAACTCCTCAGATATAAATATGAGATCAAGGATATTATTGGTTGCAAGTTCTCGTGGAACATTTAACAATTTGCATTAAATCATTATCAAAGGCCATATTGATTAAAAGTTCTGAGTGTTTGCAATTATAGTTCAAATGTGTTAAATTTTCCCAGTTGATGTTGGGAAGGTTAAAATCACCGGCAATTACAATGTTTGGAAAACATTGTTTTTACAGATTTACAAATGTGGAAATCTGCTCATTTTGTTTCACCAGGCTTTTTGTGTGTTCTTTCTTTTTGCTGGAAGCCACCATACTTCGTTTCACCTTGAGTCTAGACGAGCTTGTAGGACCAATCGGACAGCGTCAAAAGTGCATCATCATGGTGTCAAAAGTGCATCACCAATCATAAAGATCTTTTGTTTCTGCCTCATTGGTCCCATTGCCTCATAGTGTCAGCTGCGTCTGGACTCGGGCTGAAACAAAGCGTAGTAATCCTCAAGATTGTCTAGAAATCTTGCAGAGTGTCCAGCATTCGAAAGAATGTTACTCCCAAAATTCTTGGCTTCTTGTGGTGGCTCGGTGAAACTAGTCACTGGATCTTGCCAGTGTATCGCATTTAATAGCGTTCAGTGTGACTGTTCTCTTTTAGCTTTGATCGGCCATTTTGGCGCTTTAACAGATACAGGGAAAGGGGTTTCAGGGGTGCCAACCCCCATCTCCCAAACGGACTCGCTGCGAATTATCACCGAAGTTAGGATGCTCCCAGATAGGGACGTGCTACCTGAAATCCCTGGTGAGACATGGTTGTATAAAACAATCTTAATTATGCCGCAAAACTCTGTAATCTAACATTTTATGAAAACATCACACTTCTGTCATTCATACTAATCTACAATAAAAGTACCTACAAAAAGAGCTTTTTTCTTTTGTTTTACGCAAAAACATGCTCTCTAAACAGTGACATTGATGAGAAATGCTTCCAGGGGCCTAATCCACAAGACGGAACCAAGGGACCAGGACAACGCCGCCTGCTCCGATTGTTAGGCGGTGCGGCGCCGACAAATTATAGCAGGCAGTGATGTCCCGGTTTCTTGTTACTGCCGTGGAGATTAGGGTCCCAAAACTTTTTCGCGTAGAAGGTAGGTCAGAAATTCCAACAACACTGTTCACACTGGTCGTCACAATGACCACAGTAAAAAAAAAAAAAAAAAATATTGAACCGCCGTTGTGCCTGGAAGTTTCGGTACTCCGGGAACATCCAGGGACTCTAGGTGAAACTAGAGTAACTGTATAGGCTCTGCTTGAGGGTGTGAATATGTTTGTACAGCCTAAACTTAGTCTGCCTTGACGGGCAACTTGTCTCTCAGCTGTACATGAGAAATTTAGCCAGTGCAGTACAGCCGCTAGCATTGGGTCTTTAACGTGTATTACGCTGTAGTAATACACAACTGCACGCCGGTACGATGCTCATCCAGATCGAAACAAGCAGGGGTGGGGATTGAACCCAGGATCCCTGGGTTCTGCAGTGCGAGCTTTCGCTCCACGTGCTCCGAGTTGGTGTGCGCTAGCCCACTCGGCCACCAATCACCCTAGGCTCTGCTTGCGGAGCCAGAGTACCATATTTCTTTTTCTTTCGCCGCTAACTCCAAATTGGTGGAGAAGTGGTCACGTGCACCAAGCTGGATCCAACCTTTTCGTGGGAAAGCTGTCTTGCAGGCGTCGAGTTTCGGGCAGAGCATGTTTCTCGCTTTGCGTTTGCGAAATATACGTCCTACACTAAAATTGAACGAACTGGAAGGTTTCTTAACCATTGAACATTATGTGTAGCCGCTGGGTTCAGTATGTTTGCTTTGTTTTATATTGCGAGTGATGATTTAAAACGCCTTTCCAAAGTCTGGGAGCAGACGACACGGAGAACGATCGCGTCTGCGGCACTCGTGGTGTGATACGTGACCGGCACATCCAGGCAGCTCGGACCAGACAACAATGTGCAGCTATGGCTCGCAAAGGGACAATGTTTTTTTCAGCCACTACGTTCTACCGATGGCATAGAGAGAAACAGGAGACAAGTGACAGGACGATGATGCACGCGTGGCGTGTCGCCACACTATATCTGCTCTGCTCTGCTTGCCGCAGCACGCCACCTCACAGCCATGCCATCTGTGCCTCCTGCAGAAGTGACAGTCGCTTCCCGCAGTGCAGCCTATTGCTAGAGCGCCAGCATGGCGCTCTAGCAGCACTATTGCGATATCTGCTGTGCAAGTGGAGCATATACAGTTACTCTAGGTAAAACGAGTCTATTCAGATCATGCAGCCAACCTTGTCGGTCGTTAACCTCCCACTGGAACACCAGCTGCTTATCACACCATGTTGGGATTTAAAAGTTTGGAACGCCAGTGGCTATCATTATCTCGTCATTTGAGCTTTGCATCATCACCATATCAGAAACAAAGGCTATAAGAAAAAGCACAGGACCATCGCCATGAAATTTGAAGCCAACCTTACCGTTGCACTAAATGTGCCACTAATCTCTCACAGGGACTCCGGCTGCTCTGGAGTGAAAACCATGATTGGCCAACTGAGGGTTGTAGCCGTTGCACATCAATTGTAATATCTCTATGTACGAAAGACTGGCTTTTCTAGACTCAAATGGTTGCACACCTATTGCGTGCATATGAGTTATCGTATTTATAGTATAATTACATGTGCGGCGATTCCACTCCTGTGCCAAATGCACCATTTTGCGCCAAAGGAATTTTCCTGCGCCATCTTGATAAAAATTGCCAGATTGTGCAAATTGCGTGGCTAGCCGAATTAGGCGGCAACTTGCGCCATCTATCCTAGCCACACACAACCTGAGCCGCAGCAAAGTGGGACAGGCAGAAAAGAAGAGCGTCAGAAGCAAGCAAGCCACCTAAAGAAGATCAAGAAGATCAAAATTGGAGAAGAAAGACTGTTCCTGGACAGACGTTTGGACTTGTCAAAGGCAATGTTTAACTTTTCCCGGACCGCGTCCATAGAGCGTCGATGATCCATGATCAATGGGCGCGGACACTCCTTTCAAAGTTCCCGCGCAGCTTCCGGGCTCGCTGTGGTTTTTTGTAGATAGTTTGAAGACCGCAGTTTGGCTTTTTGTGTAGTTTTTTGTTTTCCCATATGGCGGCGATTTTTAAGCGAAGCGTAAAACCGACGGCGCGTCATTGTTACCGACAGCAATGGCCACTCGCAAGGGCCTTGCACCCACTCACAAGCATGCTGATCCTAGTGAATCCTCCGACGATTTTTTGGATTCAAACAGCAGCAGTGGGTCTAGTGACGGAGCCTGGTCATCGTGCTTCAGTTCTGATTGCGACGATGACCAAGACCAACCGGGAATATCTGCGGCAGTTTGTCCGTAAGTTTCGCCTCTGCGTACCTGTTTGTTCATTCATACTTGCAGCTGGTTCAAACGTTTTGCTGATGTTGACAATGACATATTTTAAAGTGATAGCTTTATGGGCGACACTTTGTAGCGATTTCGTCCTCGTCACTTGTCGCCGCGCTCGCGAAAAATGGAAAAACTTTTTTTCGCTCCTCTCTTCCTGCGAGAAGAGGGAAGTTGGGACTCCCAGTCCGCCGTCCGTGCCGCGCAAAGACAGTCTCACCAAGAATTGCGCAACGAAGGGCGAATGAATGTGTCGTCTGCTTGAAAGACATGTTTTCAAACATTACTCGCGTTATGCGAAGTCCCACTTTGGCAGTATCCAGTTGCTACGCGTAATGTCGTATGATTTTAGAAACTTCCCCGCACTTCCCTACTTACTTCACGGATCACTGGTGGCAGTCGTCAGTGGCATCCACGAAGGCTATTTTATTTGTAGGGTGTCTACATCATTCGGGCAAGATGTGTTGCCGCCTGCTCAGCAAAGAGTGCTGTTTCGACCAAGGAGAGAGCCAGGCATTTATTTCAAAATGGCGCTCCACAGCATCTGCTCAAGGCTATTGACGTTTTTTGGCTTCCTTTCACCACCGATGTGATTGTGACCATTTGGGCAAATACATACAAACAAGTATGCCTGGATGCTCATATTTGAGAAGCCCACCTACAGCGAGGCAGACGAATCTTGGAAGGAGGTCACTCCAGTGGAGATGATCGCGTTCATTGGCCTTCTTGTGTACATGGGGATTGTGGAACTACCGCACCTGCACCTATAGTAGACTGGATCAAGCTTGTTTTCTGGGTTAATTCCTCGAAACATAATGCCCAGAAGACGTTTGAAGGAATTTTTGGCTATGGTACACATCTCCGACCCAGACGACGACACCCAAGCTCCCGGATAAAAGTTGAGAAGAGTCGCCTGGCTGCTCCAACACATAAATGATCATTCAGAAGAACATTTTCAGCCCCATCTGGAACTTTCAGTTGACGAAAGAATGGTGAAATCAAAAGCGCACGCAGGGATCCGGCTGTACATGAGAGACAAAGTAACCAAATGGTGGGGCTACAAGGTATGGGTCCTGGCAGACCCCCGAGCCGGCTATACGATATAATTTATTGTTCATATGGGCAGGCGTGACAGGCCCAGTTCCAGTGGTCTCGCATTGGATATGGTGACACAGCTGTGCAGGGACTATCTTGACCAGGGTTACTGCGTTTACGTGAATTTCTACTCGTCAGCATCCCCATTTTCGCACCTCCTATAGAACGGAAGACTTGGCATGTGGAACGACATGGAAAAACCATCGCGGGTTCTCCAAAGAGCTCAAGGACAGCAGGTGGGCAAGAAAAGCCAAAAGAGGGGATATGCGCTAGCTAAGGAATAACGGAATTTTGTATTTGCAATGGAAATACCGGCGTGTTGTGCACATGGTCAGCACAATGCACACCGCCATAGGCGTAGACTTCGGGGGGGCATCGGGGCTCGTGCCCCCCCCCGGGCCCGGGCCATGATCCTTACTGAGACGCTGTTTATGTGCCATGTAACGAGCTTCTAGTAGTGGCATGTAAACAAATTACGCCCACGTTGCCTTTATTGACATAATACATGGGAAATGGAATCCCAGCGTGCTTTCGTTAGCTTCAGTCTCCAGTTCTGGCGAAAAGGTAACGCGCAGCCCCCCCCCCCCCCCTGGACCCCCAGAGAACTTCTCAGCCTGCCCCTCCCCATTAAAATGGAAAGTCTACGCCGCTGCACACCGCCAACAAGCACGTACTTGCCAAACGGCGGGAAGTGGCAGGACATTTCGGTAAAGCAACCACAGCTGGTAGACGAGTACAATTTTGGCATGTTTGGTGTTGACAAATCGGGCCAACTCTTAGGTTTGTACGATGTCCTCCAGAAGTTTGTCCATTAGTGGAAAACCCCGTTTTTTTCATTGCATTGACATTGCGTGCGTAAATAGCCACATCGTAGTTCAGGAACATTGCATGCGACACCCCGAAATACCTGAGCTCTCCAGGATTTCACGTTATAATCAGCTGGCTTTTAGGACAGAACTTGCACAGAAGCTCTTAGCTCTTGAGGCACATCAAAAGTTCATGTTTCTCCAAGACCTCGGAGCATGCAGCACAAGCCAACCAGAACAAGCAACCGCCAGAACTACAAAAAGTGCTATGAAGATAACAAAGTAGAACACAAAACAAATATTTTCTGCAAAACTTGCCATGTGTACCTGTGCTTCACCGCATTGAGAAACTGCTTTGCCCAATGGCACGTCATTCATGATGGTCGACCTGAGTTTTTATGGCTCAAAAACCTGTATGAGCCAGAACTCAAGTTTTTGCTGAGCTTTTTGTTGTTGAAATGGAGACCATTTTGAATATGGCAGATTATTTTTGGCATTTTTGTCTCTCGAGATTTAGGCATATCTTTACCTGGTTTCATTGAAATGTTAGAAAAAAACTTGTGTTTGGCAAATTAAATTTTGCATTAGAAATTAAGTCTCTGTTTTCACGTTTACATTGTTCAAAATCACATTTACTTAGCTTCATTTCTAACTTTGGTATCGTGCTGTAAATTCAATGGTTTCCTCACGAAAATGAAGTAACAAAAAGCCACAGAAAACAGACATTTTCCCCATGGTCAAGAAAGAGTTAATCCGGCCCGGGGACTGATCACGAGGCTGGCTAACGAGAACTTGGAAGAAATAGAATCGGGTACAGGTCTTTCTGAGGCAAACACAAGCTTTTCCGAGAACACAACTAAGCTGGCAGGCATAAACGAAAAGCTGCAGACGCTTTGATGGATGGGCCTTTGACAGGTTCTTTTGTGTTTAAATTAAACAATGGACAGTAAGTTACATCAACAGTTGTGTCAACTTTTTTTTATATGAGAAAGATCTGTTTAGTAATCCCTCGGATTGGAATTCCATGAGAGATACCTTTTGTACTTAAGACTGTGTAGACCAACATTACAAAGTGACTTATACTGTCTACAGAAAAAAGAGAACTTGGTCGATTTGCAAACTTCAAAATTCTCGTAACTAAATTTAAGTGATCATAAGATTTCATAACTGCATGCCCAAAGTACTTTTGGAAAGTGATATTTAGGTGCTCAAAAGGGCTTCAAATTTCATGTTTATGTGCTCCAAAAGCCATTTTTAGGTGCTCCAAATCACAGTTTTGCAGTAGCATCACTGCAAGTGTCACAGCATAGCATTGTAGTGAAATGCTATACTCTAGTGTCACACATTGAGCAAGAGAAGTGCCAACTTTCGGTTAAATGCTTCTCGACAGTTGTTTGGACGTTGGAGACACGCAGAAGCACATTTTTACTTCCAAGATTATAGTATGCACTGCCCAATTAATTAAATTGAAATGCTTATACTTTTTTTTTCTTTGCGAGTGGTACTATTTTTATGTACAGCATGCAAACGCCAGAGGTAAGATAGTTGCACAAAAAGTACATACCGTAATATCCACAGGGATGCCCCACTCCCCCAAGATAGCCCACCCTTATTTTTGGCATGATTTCCTATTTTTTCTAAAACACCAAAAGGTAGCCCACTGTAGTCACCATTGGCCAGAGCCCTGGCCACTGGTGACCTATGCAAAAACGGTGTTACTTAATCACAGTGGGAGATGAGCGAATATTGCTGACTGGGAAGGACAGTCATCTTTGGTTCATTGCCCGTTCCTGCGATCACAAGGTTCGAGGGTCACAAAATGTAAAATGAGCATCGTTTTTCAACTTTTTTTTTTACGGCACATCGAAAGTTAGCCCACCTTTTGTTTTCATCCGATTAGCTATCGATTTTAGGTGGGCTATCTCCGGATATTACGGTAGTGTGGTGCAATGCTCTGCTGTGTTCGCTTTACTCGTAGATTTGTTTGCATATGTCACAAACCTTTTCTCACTACTTTTGTATTCTTGGCAATTGTTTCAACAAGGTGCCGCCATTTTCAGAATTGGCTAGTTCGTGAGAATTTTGTACGAGCAGAGCGCGACCAATTCGCTTGAAGGAATGCCCCCATCGAACGAGCGCTCACGCAGTAAACGTACATGCCCCTACCAATAGTAGCTCCCAAACCTACAGTTTAGAAAATGGTCGATTGCAGTGAAAGGTTGCGGCTAATGGTGAAATTTCTCCTCGTTAGTACTTCAAAAGGACCTCCTGAAAAAGCCTTGGTGCGGTGACCCATGCTTAGACAAGAGACCCGATTTCTTCGGGGCTAAGTTTGCTGGAAAGATGTCGCCTGTTGCACCAAGGCTTTAATGGGGTTCCTTCCGTTCAAGTTGTTCCTGGCAGCGCATTTTTTTAAAGGAGCTGTGCAACAATTTCAGTGCTTTTCTTAAATAGTTTGGGAGTTGGTGTCTTGCCTTTTCTGAAGTAAGGAACAAAAAAACGCTTTTGCCTGCCTGTCCTAGTTTTTATTTTAAAAATGGACAAAGATTGAGGTTTTCGGCACCTCTCGACTCCTTTACCATCTTCCAAGTCACGTGAGCTGTGACGTCAACGGGGGACACGCGGGGTTCCGATGAAGCTCTCTCTCTCTCGAGAGAGAGAGAGGCATTAGTAAGCAGCGAGAACTCGTCCGCCTGCGACCGCGTGACCACGTGCTTGCGCAACGGGATCAACATGACGAAAGGAGGAAAGTCTCATCCGGGTCCGGCCATCCCCGTCTGGCTCTGCCCCCATCCCCGTCCGGCTCTGCCCCCATCCCCCTCCGGCTTCTGGTGGCTTTTCGTGGTAGCAGACAGAGCCGACGGTTTCGTTGACCTTGGATAGATGGCACCACTAAAACTCCGTATTATAAAAGTTTTGTCGATGATACCAGGCTTTTGACGCATTTATATTTATGTTGGAACGACAAGATTTATGGAAAAATGACATTTTATCGAGCAGGTATTTGCGCAACTTCCTAGCTTTTTACAAGTCCCCCATTGATGTCATGCCGCGTGGTTCTCATGGCCGCCGCTCGCGGTTACAGGTCGGGAAATATTCAAATTTTTGCCTCGCGATTACGCCGCAGAATCGCAACATTTCGAAGGAAGGAGATGTGTTTTCTGTCCTTAGTGACAAGATAAACAATGCCAAAAGTAGAAGATGCAAATTCTTTCAACATAAAATCGTTGCACAGCTCCTTTAACGACAACATCGAGGGTCATGCGGCGCATACACATTGGTCCTCTACCGCTTTTTCTTAATTCAGGACAGCATGGTGGAGGAAGGCAAAGGTACGGAGAGCAGCTCGACTACCTCCCAGTCGGCAGCAGCGCCCGTCCCACCCGAGGGCATGAAGACCAACGTCTACGGCCTGGACCGTGCCATGCTCATGCGGCAGGTGCTGCTCAAAATGAAGAGGGCCAAGGGAGGACACCGCACCCCGGCAGATGACCCTGTGTCCGAGGGGCACCTCTTGGACGAGGGGGTCAGCTCAGACAGCGACAGGCTCAGCGAGGCGAGTGCAGCGGGCATTGCCGAGTTTGTGCACCAGAGGCGGCTCAAGAAGCAGCTGGCAGCCCGGGCCGAGAGGGAGGCCCCCCTGCAGGCCTTCCAAGGGGAGGAAGAGCAGGCGTCGGATACAGCAGAGTTCCTTCCACACGAAACGGAGGACCAATTTGACGAGGAGGAGATCACAAAGGTGTCTTATCTAGAGGACGATGCAAATGGGCGAACCTGAGGCAAATGTCTTTCCGCAAAGATTCTGACTTTTCCCGGTGAATGCCGTCTGGCAAGCTGCATTGACCATCATCATGTCGTCTGGTGGTTCGTCCTGTCGTGCGAGTTTTTAATTTTTTCTGCATTTCCTCGGGGGCAAAATAAATTAAACCTGTTCTCCAACTTATGAGGCTTGAAGGCTTGCCCAGCCTTGCAATCTTTAGTCCACAAATGTGCTATTTCCCCGAATAAAGTTGTACAATAGCTAAATTTTTTGAAGGAGTTGAATTTTTTTTTTTGTAGAGCACATGTGTTTGTTTTTGGGTTGACTGGCGTCGGCGTAACCATGCGTTACATTATGGGACGTTTCCCATATTGACGTCACACGTGACGTCACGAGGGTAAAATTTTCACGCTAAATTTGGCAGGAAAATTTTTCACTAAACTTAGCGGGAAACATTTTCCGCCAAATTAAGTAGGAAATTCCCCCCCCCCAATTTTAGCGGAAAAATTTCTCGCCAAATCTATTGAAACATTTTCCTGTCAAATTTAGCCAGAAAATTTTACCTTTATGACGTCACGCTAAATTTAGCGGGGAAATTGACGTCACGTGACCTCAACACGTATTCAATTTCCCCGCTAAATTTAGCGGTAAAAGTTTTGCTAAATGTAGCAGAAAAATGTTGGTAAATTTCCCGCTAAGTTTAGCGTGAATATTTTGCAGCTAAATTTAGCGGGGAAATTTTAGCTTTTAATGTAGCGGGAAATTTAGCGAAAATTCCCCGCTAAATGGGAGGGGGGCAGGAGAGGAGGAGGAAAGGGTACGGAAGGGAAGCATGGACATACCCTCCTCCTTCACAAGAGCTGCGCTCCAATTCAGCTTTACAGAGAATTGTAAACGTCTTTCACTTTTTTGTGTTAAAATAATGAATAAGTTGCTGTAGGAACACCACTAATGTGCCAAAAATACTTTTTTTTTTCCCTTTTGCTTATGCTTAATTAAGTGGCATAGTTGCCATTTAACCCAGAGCATGACGATGTGCCATCAGATGGTGGAAGGACCTGCAATTCGTATGTTGAACAAAAAGCATCTCATAAACAGAAAACTAGGAACGTTTGGGAGAAGAAACAATGCTTCAGAAGCTATTTTCTGGAATGCTGTCCAGTAACAATGCAGAATTCTGTATTTGCTGTACAAATAAATAAAAACACATTCAGCAAGTGGAGCTGTGGAATAGCAGGCTTGCATGCAAGCTGCCGAACAACACTGTCACTTTTAAATGGTGGTGATCTTCACTTCTACTTCCGTTTTTCAGTCGCTAACCCACCTTCCAATTTGGATAAGGTATGTACAGTATGTAGGGTGACCACCCGTCCCGCGACTCTATCCCGCTTGGAGGGCTTGCGTCTCGTGTCCCACAAAATATAGCAAAATTTTCAGAATGTCCTGCACCTTCACGTCGTAAAATTCAACTCGTGGCACTGCCGAACAGCGAGGCACTGGGAAGCGTGGCGGTTGCTCGTAATCGTGTGAATCGCGATGGTATGCCATTTTCTATCCTAGCATTGCGGGAAGAGACCGTCATTCTTGCTGGAAAACCGATGCACATGCGCCCTTGTGCCTCTCCCCTTAGTGGAAAAGTACTGCTAGAGAAAATTGCTAGCCAAAAGCTGAAAAATTAATTATTGTAATTATTTTAAAATCAAGCTGTGTCAATGCGAAAGGGTTGCTGTGAAATATTTTTAGTGAAGATGGTCACACAAGGTGCCTGCAACTCGCAATGGTCGCAATTTGTGTAAGAGCATGTTGGTAAGCATCGACAGGAAACAATGAGCCGAAAAAGATTTACTGTTTTTTTCCTTTTGATGCATTGAGTTTTGCTGTAGCCTATTTTGATGTTTTCAATTTAGACACATTTAATAACATCTGGCATAAAAAAAAAAAAAAAAATTACATATATATATATATATATATTTTTGTATATCACTGGGGGTGAAAATTATTTAAGATTAATTGCCATAATACAGTTTGCAAGTGTATAATATGCCGTCAGCCACATTTCGTGGTGTGCGTGTTAATATATTGCCTCCCATGTTCTTTTTTAGTTGCTGCAGTTGTGATAATGCTGCCCTGCTCATTTCATCCCCCCACCGCCGTCAGCGTGTCCCGCTTTTTGCTGGCAGGAAGGTGGTCACCCTATATGTATGTTGTCCATTTTTGGAACATGTTCCAAACCAGAAGTTGGTGGAGAAGGAATGGTCAGCTTTTGTGCATATGGTATGAACACTGACTATCATGATATTCAGAAAATAGGTAGGATTACAGTATCTGTGACTGTGCCGTAAAACTCTTACTTTTTATCAGCACCCAATGTTCCTCTATTTCGCAACATTCGCTGTAGTTTCCAAAAGGGCGTGCGAGAGGGGTCTCCCAAATCGCAATGAAATAAGCAGACTTTAGGAGCTTTGAATTTGATCAGGATACCCGTCTCGCAAAAGGCCATGGGAACAAAGGCTTATTTTGTCAGCTCATGCACTGCAGCAAAGTTTGACACAGCATAGCAACTACTCTTGCAGCAGGCTGCACATCCCCAAGCTTTGCATCAGAAGGCAGTCTGACAGGCGTAGTGCACAACAGTACCACCTCATGCATCCACTTTTTCGTCCGAGGCCCAAGGGCCATCCGTACCCCTCTCGGACCTTAGGGTAAACAGTCCACTTTTCTTCATGAGTGGGTGCTCCTCCAGTATTGCATGTATTGTCCCAGCAGTAAGAGGGCAGAAGACGTGCAGTGCTTTCAGCTTGCGACATCTCGTGGACAGTCTCAGAAGGGCATTCTCGAGTTCAACGCTAGGCGGTGCCTGAAGGATGAGCTTCTCAAGTGTTTCCGAGTAGGTTTCTGCAGCCTGCAGTACCATGTCATGGATGATGGTAAACGTCTCGAGCCTCAACACTTTGCAGGGGACTTCGGGCTTCATGATGACAGGAATCACGACAAGCGGGCAAGTCTGATCGAAGTGGAGGGTAACCCCGAGCTTGGGCAGCATGCTGCGGACCTTCCACCATAGCTCCGAACTGAGCTGGTCGTTGTCGGTCTGCGGGCTGTTGGTGTAAGCCTCTCCGCTGCGGCACTTCAGCGACAGGTGTTCCAGATTAACGCGGTTGGCTTCAAGAAAGCATAGCATGGCTTCCCGAGATAAGCTGCACATGTGGATGTGGAGCTCGCGCAGCTGCCTGCAACGCTGGGCAAGCCTGACAATGCAGCCTGGCAGCACCAAACAGATCAGGTTGTTATTCTGGATGTTGAGGTGTTCCAGTAGAGGGTTGTTCTGGGACAGCACATCAACTGTACAACAGTCTATCATCATGGGAAAACCACTGAGGTCCACATGAACCAGGCGGCTGTTGGGCTTTCCGAAGAGTCCTTCCAGAGCAGACACAAATTCTTTCCCTGCGTAGAAGAGAGGGTTTTCCCCCGTGCAGCTGATCTTCAGGTGCGACAGCCGTGCCTCTGAACTCTTGGCGAGGAGCGATAGTGCTTGCACCGCATTTGTACGGTTGACGTTTTGGAACTGGTTAAGTTGAATGGTTGCCCGCGTGAGATGGCTGCCGAAGCGGTCTATGCACTGGAGTAGCCGGGCGTCTTTGCGGCTGTAAAAGCTGAAGTGGAAATGCTTCCAGCATGCCCGAGTGGTGAACGCAGCGTACCACTGTTTGCAGCTCAGAGCTGCGTGAAAGCGGTCGCTTAGTGGAAGGTGTAGAAGAATATTGACAATGATGCATTCTGGAAGATTTTCGCAGCATCCGACCTCATCTGGATACGAGACAGACTGCTGGGGTGCAGCAGAGCCCTTTTGTTTGTCTCTCATGACAGCTAGCCAACGTCCAAACCAATACTGAAGAAAATAGCGCAGCTGCGTTGTTTATGTACGGCCTTCGCTACGATCGTTCCTACTTGACAAGCAAACACGACGCTAAAACTGGCTGCGTACGAAAGAAGTCGCGTAAAGCAGCACTCTCAAGATCGAAGGGAATTTCACTGACTTACGCATCTGCAGTTTTACGCGACGTCTTCGGGCTCTTCGCGGCGACGGCCAGCGCGCACCCTACTGCCGTGGTCTGCAGCAGCCGAACACCTCAGCATCTAAATTTGACTCCGGCGTGGATCGGGTCCCCGCCTTTTACCGCGACTCCAAAAGCGGCAGCCTTCGCCTCGCGAAACCCGAGTCAATCGTAACTGCGCAGTTAATAATTTTCAAGTCGACTGGGGGTAGTGTGTTACGGGCACGTATGCCTGCGTTTATTTACGGATAGCATCGTGAATTAGGGACAATATCTCCGCGAGTCGATGGTTCCTATTATCGTGGTTTATTTCGATGACCGTGGCGCTTTGGTGACCTCTTATCCGCTCGACCAGAGGCAGCGGTCTCCCTCCGGCAACGGGCACGGTGACGAGGATGCAACGGTCCGGACTCAAAATGAGCTCCTGCACTCGCTGCTGAAAGCGTTGAGAGAAGAGTTCCATCTTGCCGACTTCGTCCAAAATGACGACATCGCAAGGTGCTTGCAGGGACTCGAGAGCGACAGCCTCAAATGACACGAGGTTGACGCAGTACTGCCCCACCGACGGCCCCGCTTCGTCTCCGCACAATTCGCGTATTCGAGCCAGCGGACCCCTTTTGCCAGTCGTGGTGATGACATCAAAGCCGATTCTACGCCCATTTTCTCTCAGTTCTTCCGTGTAAAAGCCCGACACACTCGCCCCGTGTTTCGTGAGCGATTCGACCACACGCTTCACTAAAGTTGTTTTCCCCACTCCGGGGCGGCCGGTCAGAACCACGAACTCGTGCCTCACCATTTACACGTAACCGCGGTTACAAACTAACTTAATTTCTGAGATTTCTAAAAAAAAAAAAAAATAGGAACACCGCTAGATCGCTGGAAGATACGTAGTACAACATGAAGGCACCCCACTACATACAGGCAGCGGCTTGTCTGATTAGAGTTGGTCGTGGATTAGATCAGCTAGGCAGCAGCTAGGTGGCGAAAGGGCGAAAGTTGCCGCCTGATTCAAAGGCTTCAGCCATATTTATTCATCTATTCATGTTCTTCACCCGCGCCTTTTGGCGTCTCTCCACTCGTAGACTTATTATAATAAACGCTAGAGTCTAGAGGTCTAGAGTTTAAACGTTCGGCGAGTGCATTTTCTCCCTGCGCTTGATTATAAGAGTAAATACCACGAATAATTCGTACGTTCTAGGTAGATTGGAACATTTCCCAATCACGCAAACGAAATAATTCGTCAGTTACGGCGTTTTCATTTTAAATTCGTGGTATGAAAAACTGTGCTAAAACCGCTTCATACATGAACTTATGCTTATGCATGTGCACTATCGGACACTGTCAGCGCGAACACTGCGTCGGCGCTTTCCAAACGAACGAAGGACATGTGGAAAACCAAAAGAGACGGCAAAAACTACGCAGTAACACTGGATAAAAAGAGACAGCTGTCAGTACCGTACGTGCTTTATTCTTTACGTTTCGAATGTTTTTAACCGCTCGTAAAGATGCAAGACGAGGTCATTTTTATACAGTGACAGGACGGAATGCTGGCGAACTTTGAACACGCTTAAAACGTCGCTCAATTTTACATACGGTTTGATCGTTCACTGGTGAAGAAAAATGCCGTAACTAAAGCAATTCCACTTTTTTCAATGTTAATCAAGGTGATCAAGGTTCGTCATACTACCCGGAAGTCGCATAGACACTAGCGCCAGTTGAACCTCTAGCGTACATTATAATAACTATGTCTCCACTGCGTCTCCGTGCGTTTTTAAAAATATATAAATTTTAATATTTCTAACTATAAATGCTTACGTGTAAATGCAAAAATCTCACAGGCTAAACTATAATTCGAAAATTGGGCTATTGCGCTGCATCTTTCGTTTCTAAATGCCGGCCACGCTGATTGGTCAGTGCTTGGGTTCGTTAGTTTTTAAACGTAAGCTTGCATGGTGGTCAGTTCGTCCGATTTGCAGGCCTGCGCTCAGAAATCCAGAATGGCTTCTCAAAACATTGATCCTTTGGCTCTTGGTGGCAACATGAAAAGCAGCGATGAACAGAGGAGGGTGGACACTGGGAAACACTCGGTTGCAAAACGGTACCAACTCTTTTGACAAAAGTGTATCGCTTGGTGTTTGTAGGCCTAAAATGTAGCCAGGGGTATGTGTAAATTTTCAGGTGTGACAAATATATTGAGCTTTTATCGATGCTGTATGCAGTGCTCGCGTCTGTGATTATCGCCTCTACCTTTCATCAGAGTCGGTTGACGGTTCTTTCCGCATCTATAAGGATATTGGATAGCTATTGTTCAGCTGCTGTGAAATGTGTCCGCTTGTCTCTGATTTTATGATAGCTTTTTGCCAACAAGACGGTGGCGTGAACAGCCTAGCTCTGTGAAACATGTTCGGAAGTGAAAGGGAACGTTTCTGAACACATTTGGCTTACTTTGTACCTAGTCACGTTGCCACTACCCCTTTGTTACACCGAGTCTTTCCTTCCTATTGCGGCTGTTCTAGGTTTCGCCTGTCGATTGCTTGACAACCACTTGTAAGCATACGCAATAAGTGAATAGCCTCATTTGAAAAGTTACCTACTGGTGAACGAGATGTGGGTGTTTCAATTGCCAACTGTAAGCAGCCTAGCTGAGAGTCATGGAAATTAGACAAGGAAGGCACTTTAGATGAACTCCTTGCCTACTTTAAGCATGTCATTTCTTTCCAGACTGCAGCAGGAATTAATGACTCTTATGGTAAGCTGACAATGTATGATTGTGGGAACAGCTGCTTCCTGCATTAAACAGGTTTGCTACCAGAATGTATGTTTTGCAGATGTCGGGCGACAAGACGGTCTCCGCATTTCCAGATGGCGACAACCTTTTTCACTGGATTGGGACAATTCAGGGGCCTGTGGGAACGGTGATAACCTTTCAATTCTTGGTGCAAACTATGATTTCATTGGTGCCTAATACTTATAGCCTTTTGCTGTAATTAATGTTTTTATTGAAACAAGTTCCTGACACACTTTCAAGTTTTTTTTTTTTTTTTGTTTTTTTATTTTCACTTAAAAGGCCACCACCGTGGCTTGGAAGCAAAGTGCCGGCTTGTGTATCCCCACATGGCAGGTTCCAATCTTGGCCGAGTTGCCAACAATCTGTTGGTGGTGTATTGCGGAGAAAGCCGTGTAACTGAGCTGTCGGTTGCATGTCAAAAGATCCCCAGGTGGTCGAAGTTAATCCTCAGTCTTCCGCTGACGTGTACTGAATGACCTTCGTTAGTTTGGCACGTAGAACCTCCAAAATTGACCAATTCTTTCTTTCACTAAACACTGCTCAGAAGGAATCCTTGCCATTCATAACCTGCAATACTTGTGTTAGATTTTCCTCCATGTTCTAGCAGTCTAAGGAGGGAGAGAAATCGAGAAAACCAAACGGGGCTAACCCACTTCAACTCATATCCAGACCAGAGCCATATATGGAGAGTGTATGGCCAGTCTATGATCTCGGCGCTGTAATGCCCCCCCTCCCGAGTGAGCTAACCAGCCCACGGCGCAGAGCGAGAGGAGTGAGCGCATGCGCGTGAACTCCCGGCTGCTCCCAGCTGAGCGGGGAGGGCCGCCATTTTCATTCCTTCGCTTTGCTGAATTCGTAGCGGAATGCATGGGATCGACATCCGAATTTCGGTTCTCTTTTTTATGTGGCGGGCTCTAACAAGAAAATGATATAGCATTATTCTTCGGTGCCTTAAAAAGCTAATGAATGTAATTTCTCCAAATTTGAACGCAAGCTTTTATTCAGGCAAAAGAGAAATAAGCCCGTAGCAGACGACGCATAGCCACAACAGTGCTCGGCGCCGACAGCGTTGCGTCAAAATGGCGGTCGTCTCCTCATTGCTCCCTTCTTGCTCTCTCGCTCCTTCGGCGCTCTCCTCCTTTTCCTTCACTTTTCCCCTCTCCGGCGCCTTCGTCGCCACACCCACTGGCCAGACTCTCCCAATATATGGCTCTGATCCAGACCAGGTAACCACGCAACCTGGTGTCGACCGTGTGTTGTAGATGTGCAACGAGGTTGGCAATGCACAGGGCTCGTGCTCTGCTCCACATGTTGTTAGGGTTTAGGTATATTCCCGTCACCGCAGTGATTATTTCATCCCCAACCATGTAGTCCAAGTCGTGTGCTCGTGCAGTGCTCATGTGTTGCATTTGACTATTGACGCCCCGTGGCAGTCTCCGCGGCAATGTCAATGTCTTAATTCCCATGGCTATCTGGACAAGTTTGCGAAGAAACTGAAAGGAATAGTCCGCTTCGAGCCTCGAAATTGACAAAGAAGCTTATGTCCCTCTGGCGTTGCGGGTTGGTATACTTAACTTGCACATGGATCGGCACGCTTGTGCAAACTGCGTAGCAGTCGTACCTGAGAACTTGCTGGCTCTCTGTGAGAATCTGAACCATTTACTCGGCCGAAAGGTAGATGATGTGGGATGAGATCTTTGGCTGCCATTGCTGTGGAAGAGAATGCACTTGAGGCAGGGGTTTCATTTAATTTATTTACCCTCGGGGCATAAAGCATTACAGAGGGGGAGTGGGGGAACAATGAGTCGATAGTGAAAAACTCGCTTGGGAAAATCGATAAACATCATGATTAACAAAATCAAGTAAAGATACTAATCAACGCCTTTTTGAAAAGAGCACTGTCAACCATTGAAACAATGGGGGCCGGAAGGTGGTTCCATTCATGAGATGTGCATGGTACAAAAGAATGATAAAAAGCATTGCAATTTGAATGAGGGATGGCAACTTTATGTTGATGATCGACTCGAAACATAGAAAGGAAGCTCAAAAAGCCTTTTGCACAGTGCAGCATTAGTGTAATAAATTTTGTGAAAATAGACTTCACCGAGCGATTTTTGCTGCGCGCTGAGAGATGTGGAAGTGAAAGGTTAGCCTTCATAAACGATATACTTGCCGTTCGATGATATTTAGAACAAATGAAACTTACTGATCTGTTTTGTATGGCTTCATGTGATGCAACTAGTGAAGATTGACCAGTGTCCCAAATAGATGATGCATACTCTAGCTTCGGTCGTACGAGTGTTTTGTACAGTATCACCTTTAATGATTGGGGTGCCAATGAAAAGTTTCTCTTAAAGTATCCCAGCACGCGATGTGCATTGTTAGTTACATTATCTATGTGATGTTTGCATGTTAGATCAGACGTGATATGTACACCAAAGTACTCATACTCTGAGACCGACTTTAATGCAATTCCTTTAATATTAGAATCTGCAGGTACTGCTATACATCTGGATATGCGCATAGATTTACGTTTAGTAAAGTTTAATTGCATTGACCATGATTCGCACCGAAGTGACACTGCATTATTATTATTTGTAACTGTCTCGATTCAAGGTTATTGGTTACTTCGCTGTATAGGATGCAGTCATCAGCGAATAGTGAAATATTGGATGAAATATGAGATGGTAAGTCATTGATATAGATTAACAATAGCAAAGGTCCTTAGACTGAACCCTGTGGTACTCGTGAAGTGACAGAAACTAAAGTGGAGCTAGAGTCATTGGTGGTAACCGATTGTTTGCGGTTAGTCAAGAAAGAATGAATCCAATTGAGAACTTTAGGGTCGATATTTAGTTTACTGAGTTTTTTTAGCAAGGCCACAGTCAGTTGACCGATCCGTTTGAAAATGGGTTAATGACGAGAAAAATGTACCAAGATGACCTTGTGAGCGCTTTAAGAAATGAAACTTATATTCCGCTTTTGTGTTGAAGTTGGTTCACTTAGTTGCTTTCCTAGGCCGTAAGGTACACTTGAGGTGCTGCGGATCCATCCACTGAGTGTGGAATGGCTTGACGTGTTCCTTAATCCATGATGCTGTCTGCTTTGGTGCAGGTCTATGAGAAGCTCAAGTACCGTCTTGTACTGGACTTTCCCAGCACCTACCCGTACGAGTCGCCCCAGGTTCGCTTTGAGACACCCTGCTTCCACCCCAATGTGGACTCGCTGGGAAACATTTGCTTGGACATTTTAAAGGAGAAGTGGACAGCTCTCCTGGACGTTCGCACAGTCCTGCTCTCCATTCAGTCTCTTCTCGGAGGTGTGTACATTGCAGCTTCTAAGATTCTACTAAAGAGAAAGTGTCCTTTTCTTTTTTTTTTTTTTTTTTTTTTTTTAAGTTTGGATGTGTTGTTCTTTACTATTATATTTCTAGCCCTGGGTGGTTCAGGTAGGTTGAAACTGTGGAGGGAGCATTTTAGCGCTGTTTTGAAGAGACCATGAAATAATTTTTATTGCTTAGCAGACTAGTGCTCAGGAGAAAATTTTATGAACCATGAAGCAGATGTTACTTATTGTTTTATGTGCCAATATTTGCGAGATAAATGCACCTGCGAGTCATTGCTGCCAGTGGGCGCTCATGTGCAGGCAACATTGATAAAGCATTCTTTATCTGGCTGGCAGTGCCGGCCATCCACATCAAACAAGCATGATTGAATACTTTGTTTAAAGTGTCTCCTTCACTCCGTTCCCTGTGAGGGGCACTTGTTAGTCACAAATTGTTAGTGGTGGAAGTGCTGCGTCATTTGCACCGAATTGCGCCATGAATGAGTCTGCTACATCTTGTGCCAAAATGCCATTTTTTGCTAAGAATTGCACCACAACTGTGCCGAATGGGCTTTAACAAAAGAAAAGAAATTAATATATTTAATTATTCGTCGATTCTATTATTCAGAGAAGTAGGAGGAAAGAAAAGTGGTGTGAATATGTTTTGAGCATCTCTACTTGCCGCATAGTTTGTCTCATCTTAGGTCAGAGCATAGTCGACGGCTTGAACACAAACAACCACGAACAAGCATGCTAAAAGTGCAAGTCCCGGGACATTCGCTGTACTTGATTGGCCTAGCTGATGAAAGAACACTTATTGGAAGGTGGCAAATGCCATGATGTTGCGCTTTGACGCTGTTTGATTCGTCCCACTGGCTTGTAGCGTCGGCTGCGCTTTGACTTGAAGGGACAGTGCAACGATTTTATAGTTGAAAGAATTTGCATTTTGTATTTTTAATATAATTTATCTGGGCACAAGTGAGAAAAACGTGCCACCTTCCCAGAAGGGCTGCTATTCCGGTGCATAATTGCAAAGGAAAAAACAGATTACTTGCGGATCTGCAGCCACGTTTGGCGGTTACGGGAACTGTGCCGGTGCTTTGTAGGGGGCCTTGCGGAAGTCAATAAAACTTGTCCCCCTCCACTGCTACACTCGCCCCGTGGCAAAACGTCTTTTGTGTCGATCGTTCACTATGACCTCTGGCGATGCTTGTCCTTGAAAAGTACATTTGCGGAGGAAGCAGCTGTGAAAACAGAGCCCACTGGGGAACCAGCTGGTCCCCCAGAGATGTCACTCGAAAGACAATGTCAGAAATAAAAAGCACCTTCAGTTTGTTTTATCTAAAAAAAAAAAAAAAATCTAGCAAGAAAAAATGGTTTTCTGTTCTTCGTTTCATGGGTAACAGATTAATTCCCGCAGTTAATTGGCCAAAGTCCGGAAATCGTTGCACCGTCCCTTCAAAGGGTCCATGAAATGTTTTTTCAACTTTTTCCTTTTTAGCTTTCCTCTTCAACTCAGAAATCGCGCAGTGTTACCAAAGGTACAGGTGCCAGAGTATACCACTAGCAGTTCAAGACTACCCTCATTTGTGTACCCACGCGTCGCCATTGTCCCCCTAGAAGATTAGCTTGTCACTCAAAATTCGGACAAAAGTTGCTTTCCCCCTCTCTTGACCGTGGCTTCCGTAGTACTGCTGCACGCATCTACTGTCGAGACCAGTTATGACGAAATAGCGGCTACAGCGAAGCAATCATGATTTCCCATTCCCGTTTGCACTTTTACAATGCATTTGTGTCTGTTTTTAGCGAACAAAATTGAGCGGCTCGCACGCATATAGAGAAGAGAAATTTTGCGATAATTTAAAAAAGAATAAAGTTCGGAAAATTTACTAAGTCTCGGATTGCCAAGAAGCCACCCAGAGCAGGATGCAAATGCTGGAAAAACTGCCGGCAGCAGTCTGTGCAACGTTGTCTGCTCCCCGCTCCTTATCTGGGAAGCGGCTTTACCGCATCGCTCGTGGAGAGGCCGTCGTGGCATGACGATAGGGGCATTTGAAGTGCTAACGGCAACATACTGGCGGATATGACGGAGTTTAAGAGAGGGAGCAGTAAGTACGGCTGCATTCGATTGTTGCATGGCCAGTGTGGCGAGGCGGACACGTTTGGAGGAGGTGAACGCTTTTGAGTTTTGACTCCTTGTGTGCTGCAGCTCATTTTGCAAATGCAACCCACAAACCACGTGACCCCGATTGAGCAGTTGCTACATCTCTTAAATCTAGGCTCTCAATCCCGATGGCAGATATGCTTAAGCGCGAACTCGGTGCCGTGCGCGCTTCTTTCTTTGCTTCGTGATTTGTGTCTGGGTCTGGTCAGTGAGGTCGCTCTTGCTTGGAAGTCTACTTCGCTCAAGCACCGATTTAGCGAATTATCGCCACTCAGTGATGGAAAGTCGCGGCACCGCCGGCACCTCGACGGAAAAGACCAAGTCAATCTCCTTGGTTCAAAAGCGTGCCATCCTCGACGGAGTGTGCATAAGCGTAAAGAATGCTGTCCACCGCCGGTGTTCTCTGTGGCGGCCGTTGCAGCTGTTGACACGGTCCGTATGTAGCAGGATCTTTTTTCGATTGGAGATTCTTGCAGTTGGTGAGAAGCAGCTCCGATCTAGCGGTCGAGGGATTCCTCGACTGCTTTCTGCAGGCTCGATAAACATGGGCTTGTGACAACCCGTGTTATCTTTTTTTTTTTTTTTAATGTTATTGTACGAGTTCATATATAACAAAGAAGCGGATATAGCGAAGCGATTTCCGATTCCCGTTGACTTCATTATAACCGGTCTCGACAGTATCCTCCTTTCTCCCCAAGCTGACAGTGCTCATTGGGGCAGTCATCTTTTGCCACATAATCACGCTTCCTTGCGCATACCCTCGCGCAGAAAATGGGGTCATGTGATGAAAGGGAGGTGGCCGATTGGTCCGGCAAGCCTGTAGCCACACTGTCAGCTTAGAGATGAAAGGGGTATAGTGAGATAGTACAGTGACGCATTGCTTGCGTTCAACGCATGAGCTGGGGTCGGCTAACGTTTTTTTGGCACCGTGAGTGTATCGCAGTGAAAACGCAGAGAGCTTTTGAAGGAAAGTAGGTACAAAGTAGTCTGCTATGTTTTCAAATTTTCGTGCTGTAAGCCAGGCTTTTGACTTTGTAACCTCTTTTGTTTTCAACTCTAAATAATGTGCTATTAGTAAAATCCCAATCTAAATGTATTTATCCCAGCCCAAAAATTATTTCGTGGCGCGTTCAAAGCCCGACCTAAAAAAAGTTTTTCCACATAGTAGGAAAATCCTCCTTGCCACCCTTTCCATTTCCCCCTCACCCACTGCTATCTTGACCTTGGGGGGGGGGGGGGGGGGAGTGGGGAACTCCTTTTGTTGCTGCATTTTGGGGCTGGATAAGCTGGATTATCCAGCCCCAAGATGCAGCTACAAAAGGAATGCCCCCCACTTTCTAGACAAGATAGCAGTGGGAGGGAGAAATGGGGGGTGTCAAGGAGGATTTTCTTACCTTGCAGAAATTGATTTTGTAGGTCGGCCTTTAAGGTGAGACAGATTTCTCGTCAACCGCGCTGGCCGGTTGCACGAGTCATGGTCTAAATTTCCAGTCAATGTGAGTGATGTTGGTGGCTAAACATGGTGAGAAAACTTTGCAAAAGACAATAAGACCGACCCAGGGTGTGCTCCTGATGACTTGCTTGTCTGTCGCATGCCTCTTTGTCTTGGCTACGAGTACCGTGGCACTTGCGCTGCTCGCGTCAACCTTCACCTCCTCTCACGAGGCTGCGTGCGTCGAGCTAACACCGCTTTGCGCTAGGAGCAGTTGCTGACGGGGGGGAGCACCTGGTTAGCGAGATAGGCTCAAACTATGCTCAGTACTATAACAGGTCTACCTTCTTTGGTCTAGATTGCAGGTTGGCCTCGAATTTTAAAAAGCTCTGCCGCCTGCCAGTGAAGTCACAGGTTTAACTTGGCCAGCCGGACCTACAACCATCGTGAATAGCAATTTAACAAGTTTGGTGGCTCAAACCTTTCCATTTCATTGCGAATATAGATATAAATGTTTGCATATAATTTGCACCACTGTTCTTACTTTTCTACTTTCTATAAAAAAAAAGGTAGTAGTAATTACAAGTGGAAAAAATTCGGCTAAAGCTCCTAAAACTTGTAACTTTAAAGAGCAAAGCATGCTTATTGGTTAAATAAATGCAAAGGAAGAGCAACGTGGGTATTCTTTTAATTAGTAGAATACAGCCTGAGCCCACTACCCGAATACAGCACAAAAAAAAATATATACAGGGTGTCACAAAAGAAAATTTACATGGTCTTTTTTACCGCAAAAATAAACTAGGCATCGCCGAACGCTCATTCTCTGCCAAGAGGCAGAGCTAGAGGTCACAACCATATGCCAAAGTTTCAGCCGATCCGATAATTTAATCAAAAGTTATAAGGGATTTTCTGAAAATTTCAATGGGAAAATGGAGCCCATTTTTGCCCGTTTTCGGTTTCTGGTGCAATAGAGTCCCATGTGTTTGAAAACTCCGTCGGCCGCCATTTTCTCGTTGAAATTTTCAGAAAATCGCTTATAACTTTTGATTACGTTATCAAATCGGGCTGAAACTTTGGCATCTGGTTGTGACCTCTAGCTACCTTTGGGCGGAGAATGAGCGTTCGGCGATGCCTAGTTTATCTTTTCGGTAAAAAAGACAGTGTAAATTTTCTTTTGTGACACCCTGTATATATATTTATAGAGCCATAAAATACAGGGAATCAAAAGATAATCTCGTCTTTGACATTGGGCAAAAATGCCGGCATGGAAGGTACACTTTGCAGCGTTGTAACTTTGAAGGAAACAAAATGATGCAACATGTTTTTTTTATGAATAAACACAACAGTATGGTGGAGAACTATAACTGAGTTTCAGGAAAATCGAAGATGTTTTTTTTTTTAATTGCCTCTGGAAATTTTCCAACTTTGTACTTTAGAGCATGTTTGGAGGGTCATAAACATTTTATTTTTTAGATAAAGCAATGATTTATATATTATTTGAAAGAACATTTTAATAAGAATACATGACATACATTTTAATGTTGTATTACATTTCTTTTTAGATAACAGCTCATAAATCTTGTGACAAAACATCAAAGTAGCCATGTTTGCGAATTTTTGATGCAAAATATATACCCTCCACAATGCTGTACATATCTACACCAATTGTTCCCATGATCTATTATTAATAGAAAATATTTTAGATTTCTGATATTTGTAGTTTGTGTTGTAGGTATTGCCAAGCATGGGGGGGGGGGGGGGACCTAAACAAAAACTTCAAAAATCAAAATGCCGTGTTGGCACACTCCTAAAATCTTATTTCTCTTCAGATATTTTGTTTTTTGCAAAATCTTTTATTACGTTTCATACACATGTTGAGGAGTAACATACTAAAAAAATCAACAAAAACAAGAAATACTTCCAGACTCGCACGCATGATCTTATCTGAACAGAGCCTGTAGCTAGAAAAAAGTGATGCTTTATCACTATATGCATTTTTAAATTTGACAGATTGATCAATTTGCTCCACCACTAAACACAATATGGAAGAAAGGATTACTGTACATTTCAGATTTTTAACTAGTTTAATTAATAACTTTAAATTGATGTCAACCCACCATACTAGAACAAAAGCAACTTTTTTTTTTAGGTAGTGATAAAGCTGATTTAGCTTTTTCTTTTACATTCTGATTTGCTTGCAATAGGGCATTACTTTTCTTGTTTTGGTTTCTTTCAAGTTTTGATTTGTTTGCAGTAGCTGCATTACATAAATGACGAACAAAGTGGAACATAAAAACAAGCTAAATGCTCCGATTTGCTTAGAAGAGTTGTTTGTGTTCAATCTGCTTTAAATTTTTTGCTTGGTGATTTTCTTAAAAATTTAAATACAAAACAAGTGCACACAGAAAGTATCAAGTAATAAATAGACAAACTGAATGAAAAAAAATTGTGTATTATTTTTGTTGGAAAAGTTTGATTGAAATAGACCAGTGTGATTTAAATCAGGATTTAAATCAACTTGACTTTTATTCTCCGCTCTGGTCTGTGCACATAATTTCAAAAGAAGAGCTTCTCCAGATATGCAAGCATTTAGTGTGCATTGACATCATCACGAGTACATTTCAATCACACTTTCTGAAGGCAAAATATGCAGGCACAGGCCTTTTTATATTTCTATTTCATGGTTTCCAAAAAAACATATCTTACAAAGTCCACCGGGCAGTGTAAATAAATTCTCAGCTGAGTGCTTCATTAACTTGTCTGGAATCTCGGCAGGCATGTAGCCAGCCCCCCCCCCCCCCCCCCCCCCCCCCTCGAAATCTTTTCATTTTGCTGGGACCTCCTCTCCTCCCTCCCCTTCATACAGCATTTTGTCATGGGTGCCCCCCCCCCCGAAACAAAATCCTGGCTACGTGCCTGAATCTCGGTAATATTTGCCTATAGAGTAGCTAAACCCTGCCAGACCAGGGTGACGACCCCCACCCCCTTATTTGGGGACCACTTTGGGAAGTCTGCATTTTTCTCTGTGCTGTAACCATAAATTCAGTTTTAAAAGCTGTGTGCTATGTATTGGATCCCCTTTATGGTCTGCTCACATGTGAGCTGTGAGGAAGGGGAGGCAGTTAAAGGTGCCGACAAGCAACCAGAAAGGAGGAAACTCCCTCAATTCCTCCTTTCCTTTGAGGAGGAGGGAAATGCTCCTTCTTTCTGCAGGGAGTAGTTTAGAGACCTGCTTTTGTCGGGGGAGGAGAGAAAGGTGCGTGGGGGACTGGAGAGGCGGGGAACCGGTTTTCTTTCCCGGCAGATGATTCTGTAGGGTCGGCCTTTCAAATAATTAGGCAGAGCACTCGCACGACTGAGTTGTGCGTAGTTCGGTTGGCAGAGTTTCCCTTCTCTTGAATGTGTTCATGACCTTCACTACACTCTTGCTGGGGGCAGTGGTTCTCTGCAAGGAAACAGATTAGCAAACATGCATGACCTCAAATAACAATGACATCCAATCCCCTCTGTGGAGGGAAAAATCGGTCCTGTGAATAGACCTTTAGACGTGGCTAGAAGATAGTGTAGAGTCCTGAAATGC
Organism: Ixodes scapularis; assembly: GCF_016920785.2. NCBI lineage: Eukaryota > Metazoa > Arthropoda > Arachnida > Ixodida > Ixodidae > Ixodes > Ixodes scapularis. The sequence goes on along the minus strand of NW_024609884.1, from coordinate 4,025,976 downwards.
CTCTTTTTTACCCCTCAAAAAAAAGAACAGTAGAGGAGCATTTGCTTGGTAGCTTATCAACTGTGTACCACACATAGCCAACCAGTGAAGGTGCTACAGCGTTTTTCTCAAGATGGTTACGATTCTCTCTCGTTACTTCAAAGATGAAGCTTCATGCTTTGTGTGGTGGTTGGAAGAATCTGATTAGGGACATTTGGTTAGAAGTTTGGGGAATCTCAAAAAGAGTGAAGTGAGGCGGTGGCTTTGAACAGGCACTTGTGCAGAGGGTTGAAGGAACCCGTCGGGTATAAATAGAGTGCACAAACATCCGAGTGGCTGATGGGGAAAGGTGATGGGGGACCCGATCTGGTTTCGTGTGTGTGTTGCATCTCTGGCAAAGATGCCCCAGGGCCTGATCCTTTCCCTCTTGTGCAGAGCCCAACGTGTCGAGCCCCCTCAATGGCTACGCGGCAGAGATCTGGAGCAACCAGGCTTTGTACCAGAAAGTCCTGCTGGAGAAATATGAGAAGCAGGCCAAGGCTAAAGATTCCTAGGCTTTTGTGTGTATGTGTGTGTGTGTGTTCACCGAGTTATAGGAGGCTGGCGCTTCTGGGCACTCCTAAGTTCTGTGCATGTGGGTGGGTGTAGTTTTGTGGTGTGTTGCAGCTGCTTTTTTTTTTTTTTTTTTTCTTTTTGTGTGTTCACTAACGAGGGATCTGAGACCCCCATTGAAGGTGGCGTGGATGAGCGCCAAGCTTCTTTAACACGGAAGCTACGCTTTTTGACACCTTGTGGAAATACTGTATAAAGAATGCTTCAGTGTTGCTTCTTGCACTTGTCCTAAACGGAGAGAAATAAAACCGTGTACAGCACATTTTTGTTCACTGGTTGTTGCTATTTTTCTCAGGTTGCAGTGTCAGCCTTACTTATAGCTTGGGCAATTTTAATCTTTCTAGATTCCTTCAGTTGGAATCCACAATTCGATTTCAATCTGGCTTTCTGAAGATAAGGTTTGTATAGCATACCTGCGACGTCTCCCTTATTGCCCGGTAGACTCCCAAATTTTGACCAATTTGTACGGTTGTACGATTGACAGAAAAATTCTCCAAAAAACACATTGTGTTGGGGGTGGTGACATTGGGGCCATCTTGCTTTGTGATGCTATTACTATTTTTTACTCAAACGTGAAAAACCATCTCCCGGCACTCCACTCCGCGTCAACTATTTTGTGCTAGGTTATGAAGGCAAGCGTAGCTTTTACAGTGCTCCAACATTGTCCAAGTTAATTGCTTGAGCACATGGATTTTTTTGGCCTCGCCTTTGCACGAGACTGCATGCGAATGAGAGGCAAGACAGTCACATGCTCGCAGCAGTGCAGGCCTGCAGCACTGTGGCAGCTATGGTAGCTTTGATAATGTAGCGAAAAATATGTGGTGCCGAGTGTAAGGTGCCTTCATGTACTTGGTACAAGCTCTTGGCATTTGCTGTACTACGACAACATTTTGTTTTCCTTTATTTCTTTCTATATCCCCGTGAGTGCAAAATGCACTACAAAAAAGTAGCATCGCCCTAAAGGCCTCAACTGAAGATTCAGTCGCCCTAGTTTAGCCGTTGGAATGTCTTGGGTGCAGATGTAATGGGGAAGCCCCAGCTTAGTGGCTTTTGGGGTGGAGGGGGAGAAGTGGGTAATTTGGAGAATAAATAGGAAATGGCCCCAAATCTTCGCTAGCTGTAAGTATTAAAGTGCAAAAGGAAATTAAGCATGCAAAGCAGCATGGCAGTGCTCCACGCATGGCCGACTTGCAGGGATTGTCAGCGGTGCCATTGACTGCAATGCAGCCTTTCACATTGAGGGTAGATTCTGTAGTGGACTTGCACTGATCAGACTTTGAGCAAATGCGTAAAGATGATAGTTCGCAGGGAATCGGGTTCAGGCTATAAGATGACAATGTTTATTGAGACATGAAGTGGTAATGTTCAGTAGCATGTCCCTGTCTTGCTCATGTCTGGGGGTTCCCCTTTTTATAGCTGTGGTTACGTGATGTTTGCATCACCGGCATAGGGTCTTTGTTATTGTTTTTGCCTGTTGTCATTGATAAGTTGGGGTCTAACAAGCCCGTAGGTTTATGTCCTCGCAACAGCAGCTTCCCTTGATGGAAGAGGAAGACCCGTTGAAGCTGGTACTGTCGGCAGATGTTTGAAAGCCTTGGTTTCAGGTCTGCAGGAATACAGGTGTAGGAGAAAATGGTTAAAATGATTCCGGACAAAATGATCCCAAGTGAATGTTTTGACACAACCATTGCTCAGTGTAGTTTTTCCTATATTCAAGGATTTGGTGATATAGTGCTGTGGCGTAGCCAGGAAACTTTTTCAGGGGTGTTTTTCTTTGCTCAAACCGTCGAAAAAAAAGAAAAAAAAACAAAAATTGCACGAACTATTTGTTACTATTTTCCCGTTAAAAGTTTGACCTTTTTTGCCAGATTGGTCTATGAAAATCACATCCACGCACGAAACTTCGTTCGTCCAATCATTAAAAAGATAAATATTAAAGATAAATATGCGTTGAAAAAAAAAAAATAATCCCAACAGGGTAACAAAATATTCCCGTTGCGTGCACTTCTCTGCGGAACGCTCAGGTAGCCAATGACTGAAAATTTTGGAAGTCTGTCAGAGAATAACAATCTTTAGAATACGAATAAACATAAGAACTGCAATGCGCGCGGGGGCAACGAGCAAGAATTAAGCGTCACGCTCATTGTTCCTGCACGGATCACACTTTTTCAGAAATGATGTGCATGGTCTTTTTTTTTTTTTTTTTTTTTAATTCTGTTCTTTGTAATTGTCGTTTTACGGGAGAGTGGCAGAGAAAAGTCAGTTTTTATCATTCTGTGTGGTCTTAACATTAGTCGAAGCCTCCGCCAGTCGATAGAAAGAAGCAAGAGGACCCTTTCGGGGTTGACTTGGATGTAAGCGTATTTTTTTTTTACCGCAAAATGAAAGTATTCCTGAAGGCTCATTCTCCGTCCAAATCAGTCCAAATGAAGCACTAGCACTCCAAATGAGATGCCAAAGTTTCAGCACTAACTAAAGTTAAGTTATGTGATTTTCTGAACATTTTAATGGGAAAATGAAGCCCATTTTCGCCCGTTTTCGGTGACTGGCAGCGCCATGAGCTCTATGTATTTGAGAGCTCTGTCGTCATCATTTTTCCACTAAAAATTCATAAAATCCTTTCCATTGAATAAAATAACGGTTAGTGCTGAAACGTTGGCATCTGCAGTAGTTTGGACTGCTAGCACTACATTTGTGCGAAGAATGAGCGTTTGGCGATATGTAGTTTATTTTCGCGTTAAAAAATACCATGCTTTTTGTATTGGGGGGGGGGGGGGGGGGGGGAGAGACTAAGGCTGTGCAGCACGTGTGATGAATGCTGACAACACCCCCCCCCCCCCCCCCCCCCCACACACACACACACACAAAAAGCGTTTTTTGTTAACTGGAATTTTGCACGTGTGTGTGTGCAATAATGGGCCCCAGCTTGGGACCGCAAGCCTCCGTGGTATGGGCATCACTGCCTTATGCGACCTAGTGTGCCTGGATCAACCCTTCCAAAGTACGAATAAAGCATTATTATTATTATTATTACTATTATTGCGACGCGCGAACATTTCTCGGCGAAGCTACGGTGTGAGAAGGCTTGATGATGATGCAAACGACTGAAAAGCAGGCGGAAGAAAATGATATTAGTTTTATTTTGCCAAAATAAGCGCCACCGTGATACCAACACGACATGGAGTCATACAGACATGCATTATAATTTAATTTCTAAAAGTGCAAAAAAGCGTGCGCCGCCCGGGAATCGAACCCGGGTCGCAAGAATGGGAATCTTGCATGATACCACTACACCAGCGGCGCAACTATGTCAAGCGTGGATCGCAGAAGGAGCACCTCTGAACGTATCAGCGAAAGATTTATTGCAGAAGTACCCGCAATTGGTTAATTTTTCGTACCACAGTTTTAAATTACGAATTTACTTGAACAAAAAAGGAACCAAAGAACTTCACTTCCCTACGTATCTTAACCAGACGCATGTCTGATTGGCACAATAGCCGATAGATGGCAGCAGTGATCCCCGTCCGTGCCGTCCGTGCCGCAGAGCCGTGCCGTCAGTGCTAACACCAACAACAGCTAAGGCCTCACCGCTCTGGGTTATGACGTCACAGATTCACAACAAGTGGGCCGACTTCAGAGGAAGGCGTCTCCGCAACGCATGTTCTCTTCTTTTCGTTAATTTTTTTTTCCCCGGAACGCCAAACGGTGCATGCTCCGGCCTTTTTCCTCTTTAGCCTCTTTGATTCTCCCGGGGCAGAATTTTCGCCTCCTTCGCGCACGGAAGGCTTGCGCAAGGCTCGCGGCGGGAGTACGCGAACTGCTTTAACCGTTTCTTTTGTGTTCGGTGCAGGGTTGCCAGGTTTCGCTACTTTGCTCCAAATTGGCTACTTTTTTTTAGGTCCATGGCCTTTGAAACTTTACGTTGCTACTTGCCTACTTTCTGGCTACTTTTTAACGCTGGTACGTTTTATTGCCATGAAGATCCGCCAGCCTGAATCCGTGACACCACGACACTTTTGTATGAAATTACGGCCGGGCGCAGGCGAGTTGGTGGAAGTTTACCATGATGATTTTAACCCAAAACAAGAGCAAAAACAATTTTTTTTTTTTTTGCAGTGGAAGAGAAAGTAACAGCGACCGACAGCGTCTCTAACTCAGCTAATAATTTTATTCAACCAACTTGCGCTTTCCTCCAATTCTGAGTGTTAGGAACGAGCGAAAGAGCCGAATGAACTCCTTGGACGCCTAAATTCATTCAAGATCTTTTTTTTTTTTTTTTTGCGTTTTTTTATTATTTTATTTTACTTCCAAGGGTAATTAGAGCTAGCGGAATCAATGAGGACGATCCCCTGGTCATCGGGACATCATTGTTAGGTAATGGACTGCAAAAATAACAATTCAAAACGCAGAATATGATCGTATGACATCTGTATCGTGCACGGTATGCGACAAGGAGACTGCGGCTGCAATCTCTTCAAACTCCATCGCTTTCTAAATGTCCAAACCTCCGGCGGCAATAAGTTGTGCCTGTAAAAAACAAACAAACAAAAACAAAAAAAAAAAAACAAAAAAAAACTCGAGTGTGCTCGGAACTTTTCGTGCATAGAGCGCGTACCGAATTTACCGCTGTGTCCTCGATGAACATGGGCTACGCTCGCAAGGTGGGCGCAAGTTTTCTCGTGAGAATCACTGTTTCAGCTTGTAACTTTTCGTAACTTAATTTATCTTATATCCTGCAGTGGTAACATTGACACGATTTTATTATATACAACGCTTAGTTGAAGGCTCAATTCCGCTGCTGCGTGTGGCTCAACATTGTCGAAAAGTTCTATCCGTTTTCCTGAATCGCGATCTCCTGCGCGATAGCAGAGAGCCGTGAACTTACGTTGACCGTCACAACGCGACTGGGTTCTTCTTATTTTGAAAATTAGTCCATAACGTAGCTGAAAAGAAAACTTCAATTTGTACTTCTGAAACATGCTCATGCATCGATTTCGAATCGTTGAATCATTGATCGACTCGCTCCAGCAATGGACCTATCTTGACTTGGCTGTTTTCAGTTCTAGACAAAGGTCATTTTCGTCGACACGGGATCCTCTATGAAAACTTTTATAAACATCTGCAAGCCTGAGAGACCTGCCTTCGATCGTTCCCTGCAATGCTCTTATTTCGCGCGTCCTCGAGGACAACCTCAAGGACGACTTCTAGGACGACATCTAGGGCGACGCCTAGAGAAATTCAGCCTTTCCACTCTGGTGAAAACCAGAGTGGAAAGGGTGGAAGTGTTGCCGCCATCTATAAGCGAGGCCGGTAAACCGGTTGTCTCGTTGCCCCCGTCGCTCATAGATGGCGATAGCTGTCCAGAGTTTTGTGTGTACATTTTTTTGCGGGAGACACGAGACATTCAACCCTCAACCCCCTCCTTCCCCCCCCCCCCCCCAAAAAAAAAAAAAAAGAAAAAAAAACATTTATAAGGGAGGCATATGATAATGAACCAATGACAGTTGCTGCTGTATTAAATCCTTTAGCGATACGTCAAAGACAGCTCCGTCTATGGTCTACCCATGACACAGCCGCGCCGCTGGTGTAGTGGTATCATGCAAGATTCCCATTCTTGCGACCCGGGTTCGATTCCCGGGCGGCGCACACTTTTTGCACTTTGAAATTAATTTATAATGATGTGCGACGTGACGTGCGACGTGACGTGCGAAAGAGGTGACAGTTGCTTCTGTATGAAATCCTTTAGCGATACGTCAAAGAGCGCTCCGTCTATGGTCTACCCATGACACAGCCGCGCCGCTGGTGTAGTGGTATCATGCAAGATTCCCATTCTTGCGACCCGGGTTCGATTCCCGGGCGGCGCACACTTTTTGCACTTTGAAATTAATTTATAATGATGTGCGACGTGACGTGCGACGTGACGTGCGAAAGAGGTGACAGTTGCTTCTGTATGAAATCCTTTAGCGATACGTCAAAGAGCGCTCCGTCTATGGTCTACCCATGACACAGCCGCGCCGCTGGTGTAGTGGTATCATGCAAGATTCCCATTCTTGCGACCCGGGTTCGATTCCCGGGCGGCGCACACTTTTTGCACTTTGAAATTAATTTATAATGACGTGCGACGTGACGTGCGACGTGACGTGCGAAAGAGGTTTGAAACTGTGACGCGGAAAATGAACCAATGACAGTTGCTTCTGTATGAAATCCTTTAGCGATACGTCAAAAAGCGCTCCATCTATGGTCTACCCATGACACAGCCGCGCCGCTGTCATTCGACTTCCGGCTGCCGAGCAGATCGGACGTACTTATCATGAGCTCCGTCGGAGCGGTATCAGCGGCCCTTTCCGGCCGCGGAAGCAGGAACGCTGACTCTGCATCGCAGGACTACGAAGTGATAATGCCTACGGTGCCTACTGGCTCGTCTGTCCAGAACACGATTTTTTTACACGCCGATGTGCGAGCCCGGCCCTACCGCCTGGAACATTTCCGAGACGCCTTGGCCCGTGCGGCACTTCTCCCTGAAGTGCTCGCCTTGGGGGCGTACCAGTACAACCACGTGTGGGCTGTGACCTTCAGGAGCGCCGAGGGCAAGAAGAAGTTGCTCGCAACCGACGGCTTCACAGTCAAGGAAGGCCGCTGTGTCGTGGTGGACCCGAATAACCAGGACACGCGACTCAAGCTCCACTGGCTGCTGCACCACGTCCAAGATGAAGAAGTGCGTGTGGCCCTGGCGCCCTTTGGGAGGGTGACGGGGATCACAAGAGACAAGTGGCACGTGCCAGGCTGTATGGACACGGGGTCGACGACACGCTCGGTGACCCTCAAGCTGGCAGCCGGCGTCACGGTGGAGGACATCCCTCACCAGCTGCGCATCGCTGGCGACCTGGTGTTGGTGGTGGTGCCGGGCAGGGCGCCGCTTTGCCTTCGGTGTAAGGGCAAGGGCCATATACGCCGGGAGTGCAGAGTACCACGCTGTGCGTCCTGCAGACGTTTCAGCCACAGTGAGAGCCAATGCGTCCGCACTTACGCGAGCGTCGCAGGGCCCGTGAGGAGCGACGATATTTCGGAGCACGTCATGGACGTGGCTGACGCCGAGGAAGCTGTTAGCGGAGGAGCGAGTCAGCTACCCGAGCAGGCACCAGCACCCCTTGGCCCTTTGGGGAGCAGTGACGAAAGCCGAAGCGACGGTGACCGCGGTAGGCTACCTGCGAAGACGTCGGCGGGCGGTGCACCGAGTGTGGAAAACGTCGGCTTGGCGAAGTCTTCAGCTATCGAGACGCCGCATACTGACAAGGTTGAACCTAAGGACGTCGAGACAGAGGTCCCCACGTCCCCGGTCCCCAAGCGGGCTCGTGAACTTGGTGAAAAAGTCAGCCAGAACTCCGGAGCGGCTGCCCCCGATGAGCCGCCCCCAAAGGCGCCTCTGACGCGGCGGTCAAGCCTGAGACCCAAGCCCAACATACCACCGGACCGAAGTCCGATGGTGACGCCGCCCACGCAGTAGTGAGGCCTCGCGCTCTGCAAGGCACTCGGAACTCTAGAGGGACGTAAACACGACGTGGCCGAGACGGAGACCTCCTGTAGCGCCTTGGACTTTTCGGCTGCCGAAAATGGCCGGCCAGCGCTTCGGGACAGTGAGTCGTTAGGCGTCTCTCAAAGAGCCGAGGTGAGCACCAAGCAGCTCCGTTCTACTCGCTCAGAAAGGGCAGGTAATCTCGATACAGCCCTACGTGTCGCCACGCTGAATGTACGGGGCCTGGCGGCCAGGCGCAGGCAGTACCAACTTAGCCGCCTTTTTCTGGATAACGACCTTGACGTAGTGGCTGTGCAAGAGACGAAAGTAGAGAGCGAAGAGCAAACGAGCCGTATGCTTCAGCCTTTCAGCGCTCGCTATAATGTGTGTGTATGCCACTCCGTTGGTAGATCTGGCGGTTGTGCTTTATTTTTGCGCAATTCCGTAGGAATTGTGGCAGAGTCTGTTGCTGTTTGTACGAATGGGCGTTTGATTGTATGCGATTTTTCCTTTTCCGGTAAGCAATGGCGTATAACATGTGTCTACGTGCCAAATCAGCAAAGTGAACGTGGTATTTTTTTTGAACAAGTTGCCTCCTATCTTAACTCTGATAAACTTATTATCTTCCTGGGAGATTTTAACTGTGTGTGCGTTCCAGAAGATAGAGTACAGCAGTTGCCGATACGTGATCAGAGCGCGATGTTATTGAATACCTTAGTGCAAGAATATAACTTAGAGGACGTTGGGTGGGTTCTGTTGAAAAGTAATGTACCCCAGTTCACGCATCACCAACGCGCAAGCCACGCCAGGCTTGATAGGGCTTATATATCAACAGAACTGGTCCCACTCTGCCAGAACTATGACGTTAAACATGTGTCTTTCAGTGATCACAGCTTGGTAATGTTCACGCTAGGAACTAAACAAAATAAAAAGGCCTTTAACTGGGATTTATGGAAATTTAATGATAAGCTTTTGAAAGATGAGGCCTTCATGAGCGGAGTGAAGGAAAGCACACAAAAGCTGCTGGAGGCTGAGACTGGAAGCTTTAGAACATTGTGGGAGCTATTTAAGGACGAAGTAAAAATTAATGCGATCGAACGGGCGAGTTTTTTGAAAAGGCAAGAAAGGGCAAAAGAAAAAGAACTGCAATGTCAGCTCCAGTTTCTGCTATGTATGGAGAGCGCTCAACCGGGACAGTTTACGAAAGAAGTTAGCGAAGTCAAGAGCAAACTAGAGCTTATCGATGCAGATAACTACCGAGGAGCAGTGATAAGAGCTCGAGCTGAACGATTGTGGGCGGGAGAAACACCGACTAAGCGCTCACTGAGTGATGAAAAAAATATGCAATACAAAACGAAATAAAAGAGATACAATACGGCAGCGAAATCACCCGTGATAAAAAGATTATTAAACGTGCTTTCTTTGAATATTATCGAGATCTTTTAGGGCACAAAATAAGTGTTGAGGGTGGTTTTGAAAAAGAGTTTTTACCGTTAATGCCACAATTAAATGAGGAGGTTAAGACAGTCCTCGAAGTTCCGATAAGTGTGCTAGAAATAAAAAGAGCTATTGATGATCTAAACACAGGAAAGTCTCCCGGACCCGATGGATTGGGGGCAGCTTTTTACAAGGCCTTTAAAGAACCTATGGCTGAGGCTCTACACCGTGTGCTACTAGAAGCGTACGTGGTAAAGGAAATGCCACCATCTTTCCGGAGAACCCATACCATTTTGATTCCCAAAAGTGAAGACCCTGTAAAACAATTATCGGTTAAGTCATATCGCCCAATAACCCTTACTAACGTAGATTATAAGATTTTTATGAAAATTTTGGCGAGAAGAATGCAAACTATAATAACATCCATTGTTGGGCCTCACCAAACCTGTGGCATTAAAGGGCGCACAATCTTTACAAATATTCACGTGGCCAGAAGTATTTTAGAGTGCTGTGACGCTTTCGGCGGTAGAGTGGCCATGCTGCAACTGGATTTAGAAAAGGCCTTTGATAGGGTAGCGCACGATATACTTTTTTCGATATTGGAACACGTGAATGTAGGTTCAGTTATTTTAGATGGTGTAAAAATGTCATATGAAAAGTGCTTTACAAGCCTAATCGTCAATAAGGAAGTGAGTGAAAAATTGGAAATTCGGTCCACGGTCCGACAGGGATGCCCTTTATCTCCTCTGTTGTTCGCCATTTATCTCGAGCCATTTTGTTTAAAGATCCTTCATAGTCAAAGGATACGTGGTTTTAGGCTGGCTTCAAGTGAAGTCAAGCTCCTTTCTTACGCAGACGATATAGCTGTGTTTTGTAAGGATACAGAAAGTGTTAGTGAGGTTGTGAAAGAAACTGCCTTGTTTTGTAAGATGGCAGGTAGTGCCATAAATTGGAAAAAATGCGTTGGATTCTGGCACGGTTGTTGGGAATCCACGCCAGTTAGTTTTGAAAACATTCACTTTACTGTTTTGTCGCCCAAGTACCTTGGCGTGCCACTAGAACATTATCGTGATACCGGAGACTATTGGAGGGAGCAGACGGAGCAAGTACGGGCAAAAACAGCAAAGTGGGGTGGTAAAGACCTTTCAATGTTTGCGCGGTCATTAGTTTGCAACTTGTTTATAGTGGCAAAAGTATGGTATGTGTTACAAGTGCTGTCGATGTCGAGAGTGAATGTTCAGAGGTTACATAGGGTGTTTGCGGTTTTCGTATGGGGTTCGGGTTGGGAGCGAAGCAGTCGTACTAATTTGTTTCGTTCTGCGCGAAATGGTGGGATTGGGCTTGTTCATTTGTTTCTTCGGCAGGTGGTTTCTCGTTTTATTTTTCTTCGGGATCAAAAAGACGATTTCTTGCGAACTGTTCTGCAGGTCAGACTGTGTCATATATTACCTGAGTTTGTTGTATCTACTAGTACCTTTCAACGTGTGGTTTTTTGTATGAAGTGGTCAGAGCCTTTCAGTTTTTAAAAGTACGGTTTTCATTAGAGTATTTAAGTGTTGTCGATCGGAAGCGCTTATATAAAGATCTGGTTGACACTGTGCTGCCAATACCTTTGTACCGCTCCTTATATTGTGAGGGCCCAGGAAGAGATGTTTTAAAAAGGGTTAAAAGAATGCCGGTTAGGCCAACTGTGAAGACCTTCTTTTTCCAGCTACACAGTGGCACCCTTCCTGTTAAGCCCTGGCTGCAGGAATAAGGCCTTTTTGTGCCATGGTCTATTAACTGTCTCTTATGTCGAAAACCCGAAACTGTGGAAGATATTTTCCTGGACTGTTGGGATGCTGTTTTTTTGTGGGACATTTTGCAACGTACCCTGAAGAAGGACCTACCATTAAAGGGACCATGAAATGACTTTTTTACTTTTTCCAGATAACTTTTACATTAAACCGTCAATGTTCACTGAATGCCGAACAGGCATCCGTTTTCGTCTCGGTTTATTAACTTCTACACAAAAAATTAATGAAATATCGACTTTTTCTTGACCGCAAAACAAGCCGTGACGTACGCTGCTTCCGGAACCAGAAGTTCTCTCGGCAGTTGGAGATGGGAGCGTTACGGCGACGAGTTGGGGTGTGCCGGTAGGTTTTACTGCGCCGATGTCACCGACGTATTTTCTGAATCGGCGCCTCTCATCGCCGCATCGCAGCTGAGCGAAATTCAATGAGATACGTTGCGCTACAGCGACAGCATGGGACTAGTCCCATACGCCGTTATGCCTGTTGGGAAGTGCAGCGAGTCTTCCGGTGAAGACTCCAGAAGTTAACCCAACTGTCATTGTTGGTAAAAGGCGGCCAGTGTCAGTCGTTTGCAAAGCGACGTAGATGGAAACAAATTGCCGCGGCGTTTTTCGCGGTCTCGGAGATGCAGGAGCGAGCCGACGTTAAAAAAGATACGTTTGAACTACGAGTGTCAGCAAGAGCCACGTAAATACCCGTTCACACTCGGAGCGGACGCGCGCGTTTGATGGAAGTGCTGTATTCGCGCTGTTGGTAAGCGCTTCGGGACCGATCTTTTACGATTGCAACTCGATACTGAAGGCGGGAACACATTTGCGAAAAAACGAACCGAAAATCGGAGAGAAATCGGAGGCTGCAAAAATCGTAGCTTGCGATTTTCGGAAGACGAGCCACATCAGGTGGAATGCGCGGCGCGGAAATCGCAATGCACCGCGGTTATCGTGCTCCGACTTTGGGAGGCTGTGCGGTAGTCTGGCGAACTGGCGTCCCATATTTCGCGCCTCTTAAAAACTTCAGCTATTAAAACCTCGTTGAATGCCACGCGAGCCTTTGTACCACCACCCTTTGATAAAGACAGAAGGGGTTTTCTACGAAGGTTGAGACGAGAACGCAGGGATGGCATACAATGTTGCCTGCGCTGCTTCCGAAGCTGCGTGATCCGCCATGTTGCGAGCCGATCGTATCTTTTCGTTCCGTCCTGTTCCGGGCTTTCGCTCCCCGAGCTCCTCCGCCCCGAATTCGGAGGCGCCGTGCGAAAATATCTGGCGCTGCAGATCTTTCGAACCACTCCCGATTTTCGGAAAAGGGGAGGAGCCTAGCTGCCGTGCGATTTTCGTGTGCGGTTTTCGCACAAAATTCGGCTTTTTTTCGCAAATGTGTTCCCGGCTGACGCGACACTCGGCAAAGAAAGGTTGGACCGGTATTGCGCGTATACCTCGCACGAACTGTTACAGCTCGACAGTGACGTGCAGTCTGTCAGAATAAAAATGGCATACCAATAACAAAGTGTACATACCGTGTTACGAAGGTAATCCATACAGCGTTTATTTCAGCTCTATATCACACAAAACAAGAAGAGAGAATTGACGAGGGTCCCTTTTCGACGAGTGTTCGTCAACCCTGCCTCGGAAAACAAGGGGAAGAGATTGACCTCACCTCTTAATCTAGAATTGAGGTCAGTGATCAAACTATAATACGGGAAGGGTCCACAAGGGTCGCGCGGGCATATTCCATTTAGCACGCCAGCCGGTCGTAGGCAGACAGACGGTCTTGCGACGAAGCAACGCTGCGCCGAGTCGGAGTGCCTGCTAGGCCTATATCCTGAGAGCTTCGTAGGAGCGGGATTCGCGGCTGTTGTCGCTCTTCTCGGGTGTTTGTGGATCCAGCGTTCTTGTTCGTCGTGGTCTGTTTTAAGTACATTTTTTTCTTGCTGCTTGAAGTCGGCACGCGCGAGATGAAGACGTAGAAAAATAAACATTCAGTCAGTCAGAGTTCTGAGAGGAAGGAAACCAAAGGAAATCACCGTTCTGAACTCGGCCCTGCCCTACTGCGCACGCGCAGTGGTTGCTTCGTTTACCACACGATAGATGGCGCTTGGCTCTCAGGATTATCAAATTTGGCAATTTTCGCCACACATCTCTAATTATGCTACAAAATGTGGATCTGAATATTATTTAACAAAACTTTTAGGAAACATTCGCCGGCTATTTATTGTTTACGATCGCGGTGCTGGTGAGGTAGGCTCTTACCCAATAAGCGACCTGGATTTGGCTGACGTGCTCCATTTCCGCGGATGCATCGTAGTGAACAGGCGAAGGAAGGAAGGCGCAAAAGAGTCCAGTTTTCTTTTAAAAGTTCTATAGCAAATAATTTTTTTTGGCTCCCTAGTTTTGTGTTTTCGTGTTTCTTTTCACACCTTTTACGACGTGCGGTGGATGAAATTCGATTTTAAAATCATTTCATGGTCCCTTTAACAAATTATGGTATTAGATTCCCATCTGTCGACAACGAAGGGGGTGTGCCTTACGACATGTTTATGCTGTTGGGCCTCCACAGCCTATGGAGGACTAGGATGGCTGTACGAAATGCTGATGTTAACCCCCGTCAAGCAAGGGAATATTTAATTGAGAGTGCTATTTATGTAAGAGAAGTGTGTGAGACGCTGACCGAAAAGCCTGAGTGGGTGCCTATACTGGACAGGCTGGTATCGATGAAGCAATTTTAAAGTTAGTCGCAGTCCAGGGACTATCTGGTCGCTCTAGGTTGTCATTGTTGGGGATGTTTTTTGTACTGTCTGTTGAAATAAAGGTAGTAAAGACAAAAAAAAAACGATACGTCAAAGAGCGCTCCGTCTATTGTCTACACATGACAGAGCCGCGCCGCTGGTGTAGTGGTATCATGCAAGATTCCCATTCTTGCGACCCGGGTTCGATTCCCGGGCGGCGCACACTTTTTGCACTTTAAAAAAATTGATTTATAATCAATGTGCGCATGGCTCGATCTCGTAATGGTATCATGTGACACTTAGTTTGGCAAAATGAAACCAATATAATTTTCTTCCGCCCTTTCTTCAGTCGGTTGCAATGCCACCAAGATTTTTATTTCAGGCTCGCAATGAACTTGAGAAAAAACTAGTTTTTTTTTGGTCCGAAGTAGTAGATTTGATATGTGAATGCGACGCGAGCGGTCGCCGGGTCGCGTCCGTTTGCGTCGCCTCGGCAAGAGAGGTCTCGTATACTGGCCTTCTCACACCGTATACCTTCGCCGAGAATTGTTCGCGCAACAACAATAATAATAACAATAATACTTTATTCGTACTTTGAAGGGATTGATCCAGGCGCACAGGGTCGCAAAAGGCAGTAATGCCCATACCAGGGAGGCTTGCGGTCCCAACCTGGGGCCCATTATTGCACACAGACACGTGCAAAACTTAAGTTCAGAGAAAGAAACAAAAATACAAAAAAAAAAGGTAAGCTTTTTTTTTCTTTTTTTCAGTTGGCGGGGGGGGGGGGGGGGGGGGGTGTAATGTCAGAATCCATCACACGTGCTGCACAGCCTTCGGGATAGGTCCAAGGTGAACTGCTCGTTCACAGGTCAAGCAACACTTCCTTTGATTTCGTGGCATTTAGGGGGAAATGTTTGTGTAGGAGGAGGCAAAACTTTGTCTTAGGGTGATTGTTGAGCGGGCGGGATAGGGAGCTTATCCCCACCTTCTGGCTAGGAGTGCATGGACCACGGCGACCCGCTCAGCCCGTTGGGTGACCCTGTCCTGAAAGACCGGGTCCGAGCTGAGCAGCTCGGCCTCCCACTGCCCCCGAGTAGCGATGCCAGGCCCGTCGGACCAAGGGTCCTTCGGGCAATTCCAAATGATATGGGTTAGGTTCGCCCTCCCATGACATAGCGTACAGGAGGGGGTAAAGAAGCCTGGGTGTATATGGGAGTATAGGACTGGATTCGGGTATGAGTTGGTCGGGAGCTGTCGCCACGTAGTGGCTTGAGCTCGAGGTAGGGAAGAGTGTGGTTCGGGAAGCAGCTGTTGCCAGAGTGCAATAGCACGAGACAACCACGAAGAACCTTGCCTAGCTGTTCGGGTGAGGAGGGGCTGGAGGCGGGCTGTTCGGTTGTTGAGGCGGGGAGCATCCACTAGATCTTGGAGCCATCGACAAAGCAGACGGCAGCCTGCACCCTCAAGTTGCCGCCTTAGAGTCATGGAGGTCTTGGGCAGCTGAAAGCTCTGTGCTAGACATATTTACTACAGGGTGTATTTACCCGAAAATTGCATGGTATTTTTCGCCGCAAAAATAAACTACACATCGCCAAAAGCTCATTCTTCGCCAAGTGTAGTGCTAGCAGTCTAAACCAGATGCCAAAGTACGGACCGTTATTTTTTGTTAAATGTAAGTGACTTTATAAACTTTTCAATGGAAAAATGGTGACGACAGAGCTCTCAAAAACATGGAGCTCATGGCGCCAATCACCGAAAACGGGCGAAAATGGGCCCCATTTTCACATTGAAATTTTCAGAAATGTATCACATAACTTTTGAACAAGATAATGATTAGTGCTGAAACTTGGGCATCTTGTTTGGAGGGCTAGCGCTACATTTGGACGGAGTATGAGCGTTCAGCAATACGCAGTTTCATTTTGCGGTAAAAGAAATACACTTTTGTTTTTGTTGGGACACTTTGTACTGGTTGCGTAGGCAGGTTTGAGGGGGGGGGGGGGGGGTTCACGCGTTGAAACACCCCCGAAATTTTATGGTTTTCCTCTTTTCCACTTTTCTCTTTCCTGTGTCAGTTTTTTTCTCCTTTTTTAAGTGTTTTGCCGTCTCGTAAAGGCGTTCAAATTTCTATGTGTTTCTCTTCTCCAGGGTTTATTATCGTCGTTCTTGAGAGAAGTCGTTCTGAATTGAAATGTCTGACCCTCTATAGTTCACTACAGTTCCTAAAGACTTCAATTTTCTCGTTGTAATCGCTAAAGTTCGTTATTATAGGGCGTGCACGCGTTGTCCGCGCTTTCGTCCAAGTCTGTGTATCCGCTCGACTGCCTGCACAGTCAGTCCCAGGGGTCTACCAAAGAGGTCAGTAAGAATTCTTGATCGAAGTTCATCGTTTATCTGTTTATGAGGCTCAGGAATTCCAGATACAATTAAATTGTATTTCCGGCTTCTGTGCTCGAGTTTGACTAATGTAGCTTGTTGAGATTTAACTGTAGCTCGTTGAGACTGCTTTGCATTCCTATAATAGCTTCCTTGTTTTTTTTTTTTCTACTTTGACAAATGAGTTTTCCAGACGAACAATCCTTCCGCCCATGTCGTCTAACGTACTCTGGAGCTTGTTTCGTTTTACGTTGATCTCTTTGATATCGTTGGCCACGCTTTTTTGCCCTGCAAGGATTTCTGCCACCATTAATTCTAGTTCTTTTGGGCTGGGATTTGACTCAAGGTCACTAGATAGCATTAGTAGTATATTTTCATAACGTGATGAAGCATAAGAACAAAACACTTCAAGGCACAGCAGCAAAGCGAGTAAAAATCTATGGTCGCTTTTGTAGTATTTGCCATAGTCACGTTCACTAACCTGAAGGAAGAATAAGAGTGGCATTTTTGACGTGTCCTTCGTGCGCTTTCCGCTGTGCCCACTGGAGGACCATGTGGTAATTGTAGTAACTTGTTTTTCTTGATCGTCCCCTAGGTTAGCGTAGCAGTAAGTTTGCTGGCGCGGGCAGGAGACGCGCCCTAAGAAGGGCTATTTCGCATGCAGTGTCTTTCGCTGGCGAGTCACGATATATTGACGGTGGTTGCAGACGCTCCACGAGGCCTGCGTCCTGGAAGAAGTTCAGCAGTTCTCTAAAAGCCTTGCGACACTTTTTGCGTGTTCCGTCTGGGAACAGGACGTCGTGTGGTAAGGCTTGGGCCCCCGCTTTCACTTTTTGGAACATCTGTGCTTTTTGAACTCCGTAAACCACGTATACCAACAGTGTGTGGTCCACTGTCTCTTTCTCGGTGCAGTTGGGGCAGGCCGGACTTAGTCTTTTTTCATTCTGTGTAGGAACGCGTTTGTGGCTGCCGTACCAGTTCGGAGTCTACTCAGAATTGTTGCCTTCGCACGTGGCAGCCCTACCAGCGTTCCCCTCGGCAAGAACGGTTCTAGTTTCCCGCTTTTTACGAGGCTTCGCACATCACGAATGGCTTTGAGCGGGTCTGTCGGAGTGTCAGCCGATGGTGGTTCCTGATAGGCCACCGCTACAAGTCTGTCCGCCTTCTCGTTCCTTCGTTTCCCGCGCAATTTTTATTTACACCGGCAATTATCAGTTTATTTTAGGGGGTACATTTTACAGCGTACGTATATCGCCATGTGTCCATCGCTGTGTGCGTTATTTTGTTTACATGCCACTACTAGAAGCTCGTTACATGGCACGTAAACAGCGTCTCGGTAAGGATCATGGCCCGGGGGGGGGGGGGGGGGGGGGGGGGGCACGAGCCCCGATGCCCCCCCGTAGTCTACGCCTATGGAGCCGAGCCATATTATTGGGCGCCGAGAACACAACAGAGGCGCTGTAGCGCTGGCCCACTTTCTTTAAATTGCGTGACACTGAGCGTAAGTATGAGATCACATGCTGGTCTCGCATTGGTCCTCGGCAGAGAACTCGATAAGGAGGAATGCCTTTCAAGTTCTCTACTACCCATGCCGGCCTCGTCCTGCAGAGCCAAGAAAGAAAGAAAGATAGATAGCACCGGTGACGCGTCCCCCGACTGACGTTTGGTGAGCGAAACAAATTCAAACAATATACGGTCGCTTCATTAGATAATCCTCAGGAGAGTGACAATTCTTTGCCTTTCCTTCGAGGCTCCAGACCCATTCGGATCTTCGACGAGAAGTATTGCTACGGGTCTTCGTTTTCATAATATTTAGGTGAAAAATCTTGAAACAATTATAATAAACAAAGCCGCCTAATTTTTTTTTTTTTTTTTTTACTTGCAGCGCACGTCAGAGTTTGAGGCTAGCAGTTATTATTTCCGTGCATAAATTCGGACAGTTAAACAAAAAAATCTAGATCTTGTTTTATCTCAATAGCACCAACACTAACCTCGTTCAAGCGCGTTCAAACATGGGCGAATCGCCTTTTGATTTCGTCCTCCTCTCCGGCCGCGGGTCATCCTCTCGCCGGTACCCTTCAACCAAATCGCGCCAGAAAAGCGAAAATAAAAAAAAATAAAAAAAGTTACCTGCGCTGCATTCGTTCTTTCACGCGGGGGCCGAGTGCTTGCTTCGGTCCCCGCAGCCTCCTGCGTGCTATCGGCTCCAAACTCGGCGTGGAAGGCAAAAAGTGAGCTGGCCGCAAGATCCGGGCATTCGGCCGGTTGGGCTCACTGGGCTTGCCGTTTCCACTTTCTGCTTTTTTATAATCTCATTGGATTCGGCCTTTTTTTTTCAGTTGCTTAGTAGCGAGTTTTGGATATTCTTTTATGTGCACGCGTTTTTATTCCCCGTATCGTTCTGTTTATGCTCTGCGGTCGCTCGGCGCCATGGGCTCCCCACTTGGCCGCCATTTTATCTGCTGAAGTGGCTCGGGGCTTGGGTCTGGCTCTAGTTTTGCCTTCCACAGATTTCTTTTTTCTTTTTCTTTTACTTTTTTTCTTGCTTCGCTTCGATAACATCGTCGGTTCTGGATTTGGATCTCGACGCGGTTCAGCAGCCTGCGCTTGGGCTTCTTGGCCCCAATTTGACTCTCGCAAAGCGGCGGATAGCGGTTGGGGCATGCCACTTTTACTTTCGTGCCGTGTTTTCTCGTCTTGTGCGTGCGTATACAATCCTGCGTGTATCTGCTTTTATCGGATGACGGCTCCTCGTGGTTTTTGGGGTAATTCACTTAGCATTGACTCCTTTCGCTTGTTTTTTTCTTTTCTGGAGTCGCACATGGGTGCACAAGACAGGGAAGGGGGTTTGAGAACGTTGTTCTGGCTTTGTATTTTCGTTCTTCTTTCCGTGTTTATAATGGGGGATATCGTTGCCGTCTTATTATTATTATTTTCTCGCTGTGATCGTTGCGCACGGCTGCCTTTTGTTCCGATTTCAGGAGGCTGGTTGGTGCACGCTGTTGAGACTCTGTTTTTTTTTGTTTTGTTTTTTTGTGGTTTGATTTTTTTCTCCCTTCAGAGTTGATATCCGTACACTGTTATTTGCGAACAGAACGGGAATTTCACTTCTTTAGTTTTGTGCAAATTTGTGGTGCTTTTTCTCGCCATCCGGATGCACGCTTTTACGCCGCTATGTTTAAGCTCTTAAACTACATAAACTTTGTTACAGATATCGTCTTTGTTTCTCCGTAAGGGCAGTTATAATTTACAAAAAAAAAAACAACAAAAAAACAAAAAAAAACTTTTATTGTAGAGGCGTTAAAACAAATGCAGCATTATAAGCTAACACGCTTACTTTTGTTCGTTTAGTTACTTTACATTTTCGCAGGTACGATGAAACCATCAAAGATAAAGAACGGAGCGATCTTCTTGTTGTAAAAAGCTCTTTGCAGAAACCCAGTTTTAAAGAAGATCGCGCCGAGTCGGCGCATGCGCGGCTGGAAAGCGGCACGTCCGTCTCATGACTCGAAGGTATGGCTGGCGTTAGGCTGGACGAACTCTTAATGACCGAGTGCGGGCACGAGGGCGCCGCCCTGAACGACGTCACGGGCACGATGTGACGTCGTCCCAAAACACGCCATTTCTAACTTATATATGCTGGATCCTGCGACGATATCACCCAAAATCAAGCATTGAGACCACCGTGTTCATCCCAAAGTTGGCACTGATCCTAAAGGCTTCTTTAGTAGAAGGATGCCGTATTCTGCTCAGATCAAGGTCCTCAAGACAGTGATTTCTACGTCATAATCGTTGGTAATTCCGTCACCAAAAATCACCGTTTTCCAGGGACAAACGAGTGTTCACCGCACGGTCAATCTCCGATATGGGACGTTATCGGCAATCAGACGCGCTGATAGCTAGTGGGAAGTAACCGCCGAAGTGGTTGCAATACGACGATGGACGGTGGTAATTAAAGTACGGGTTATAGTTTAGCGTACGATAACCCAACAATGGGTCAGCTCCGGTAGAATATGTGTTTGTTCACATTTATTTAATTATTTTAGTCGGTCGTCTCGCCCTGCATCGCGCAAAAAACGTTAGTGATAGGCAAGCGGTGTAAAGCGCTTTCTCGACACTTTGCATAGCCACCCACATAAAGACGGCCTGTCGTTTCTTTCTGAAAGCGGTCGCTTTATATTAAATCTGTAGCTTTATAGACGTAACCAAACTCGGGAGCCGCGTAAGCACGAAATGTGTAGGTCGGTCAGTCCGTAACCGCTAAACGATCTTGAAAAACCGGCAACCGGTGCCGGGGATCGAACCCCGGAGTTGAAGCCGAGTCCGTTGCTGACTGAGTTACGGACCCAGCACGCAGGAACGGGAGGAGCAGAAGCAGGTGGTGTGAGAAAGCGCGCGGAGCGGAGACGGGTAGAAAGGGAAAGAGGAGCAGAACCAGGTGGCGTAGAAATAGCGCGCAGAACGAGGAGTGGAAAGGGCAGGGAAGCGCGTTTCTTCTCTCGGTGACCCCGCGAACATTCAGCGCAAGGGCTTTGTATCCGGGTGGTGCCAAAGGAAAGCGCGCGCAGCGTCAAAAAAAAAAAAAGAAAAAAAAAGACAGTGGTGTGACGTATACAAACGACAGTCTCCACACATCAGTAGTTGCGATATCCGTGGTTCAAATTCCGCTTGCCAAGTTTCTCCTTAAACTCGTTGCCACGCGGTATTCGAAGCACGGATCGCGTGGTGACTTGCGCTCGAATCTGTTTGCAGACTGTCTTTTGTACGATGGTATAAGTAGTATGACCCTGGCTTAAGGGTCATCCTACCCTAGGCACAACCCGAACGAAGAGTACCACCCACCTTATAAAGCTGCCGCAATTAAAAGCGTTTAAAAAAACGATCAAACAAGCAGCCAATTTTTTTTAGGCTTTTATTTGAGTTTGACTCGTCCTTCCCTTTTCGACTTGGTACTTTCCCTGTCTGTTACTGATCATAATAAATCGAACGTTGCTTGGTAATAATGCTGAGGCTAACCGCGGAGATGACGCGAGCTGCCGGTCATTTTTGTCTGATTAGGCGATTATCGGCTGTTGCGACGTGAGGAAACTGCCGAGTCGGTAATAATGGCGTCGTTAGTGAACCTTTTTTGATACCTGTTCTGGACTATTCACGTAACATTACTCTTCCGCCTCTTTCGATATGACGAAAAATAATTATGGCGCCGGACTGGCTTACAATGGGAAACCGCGCGAACATACATAGCTGTAATATCGCGGAACAACGGCAAAAATGCCCCGTTCGTTACTCGAGAAACCCCCGTTTCTCGAGTAATTTGGTGCACGGAGGCTGCAAAAATCATTTTCAAAGTACCACTCAAGGTCCATCTTTCCGGAGCGTGACGTCACTAAAGGAGTTTTCGGCATCTCCGCTCTCTCACATCTTCAGCGCCTATATCAAAGCTATGCACGCGCACTCTTACTATTTTAAAAGGGTCATAAAAATACGTCACGACTGGTGTCAGTGCGGGGGAATATAGACATTTTGCAGCAGCGGTGCATGGGCACCACCATAACCGAATTTCAGTTTTTTTTTTGTTTGTTTCCTGTTATAGAACCTTTCAGGAATTCAGTCTGGCCACTTTGATCACTATCATCATCTAAAAAATGGCATATGTGCTATACTAATGGCTGCCTCCTGTTTACTGATAAAGGAATAGTTGAAGATTCTCCTAAGCAAATGATTCGAGGCCTATACATTCTATAGACGTTAGCGCGACGTGAAGCAGGAATTGGATGCGCGAGCTGCGTAACCGTTCATTTCTAACTCGGGCTCAGTCAATTTGGTAGTAGCACAGAATCGGCTTCAAAGCCCCTTGCTGTAACGAACTTTGTCAAGGCATTTATGTGGGTTGGCACTTCGTTCTGAATGGTTGCATCTTTTTTACCATCGATACTGAGGGATACTAAAAAGGAACTGAACAGTGAAGCGCAGATTCTTGTTTACCCTTGACTTGCGAAACTGACGGTGCCCCGTAAAATACTGCAGACCACAGGTTCATTGCCGCCATTAGTATGGTAAAAGATAAACTGCCATTTGAGTCACCAGATGGCACTGAATTCCGGAAAGGGTCTATACCGCTTACTTCACTTCGTCATTGCCATAGGAGGCCAGGTCATTGCCATTTTATATTCTACTGTGTCCTTCTCCCCAGCATTGGCCTTTCTGGAGACTCGTCAACGCCCGTCTTTGGTGACTCCGCATCTCGGTAAGACAAGAGAATGTCAGCAATGGCGGATATAATCTGGCGCGTGTGTGAAGCGTCTATAGGCAATTGCTAGCCTAGCGCCCCGACTGGTACCCTATGAGAGCAAGCATGTGCTGCTTGCGCCTGAACCACGGTGTAGCTTGAACATAGCCTTGGTAAGCTTAAAATCGCACGGGCTCGGCCGCACAAGCAGATACATATGGCGGCGGCCAGTGGCGCTGCTTGCGTGCAAGTGCACGCGCTGCCCACACGAGCGACACGCGCTTGGCGGCTGAAAGATCCTTTATGACTTAACGACTGGTCGGAGGTTTTTCGCGTTTTCTCACGTTTAGTTACAACTTTGGAGAAAACGAACGTGATATTCAGATTCACGGGATAAAAATACTCTAGAATTCAATTGTAACTCGTTTTTCAAAGCGATAGCTTTACGGGCGACAATTTGCAGAGATTTGGAGCTCGTGGGCTGTCGTCATCGCTATGGAAAAACCCTTCTTCTCTCCCCTTTTTAGCGCGAGGAGAGGGAAGGAGAAAGCCTTCTCTCTCCTCTTGGCGCAAGGAGAGTGAAGTCGGGTTCTCCCGTCGGCCGTGACGCGCGAAGAGAGCTAAGAGGGCAGCCCTGGCATCCCGCCAAGAATGGCGCGATGAAGGGAGAGTTTTCCTGTCGTCTGCTTGAAAGACTTGTTTTCAAACATTCCTCGCGTTATGCGAAATCCTACTTTGGCAGTATCCTGTTGCTACGCGTAATGTTGGATGGTTTTAGAAACTTCCACCGCGCTTATTCATTTGCTTTCGCGGATCACGGATCGCTGGTGGCGGCCGTCAGTGGCATCCACAAGGCGCCAACCGCGACGGCTATGAGAATTGACCACGTCGCACCTCCGTCCTCAGGTACGTGGCGGCACCATTTCACCCGTATTGTGCGATCGTGCTACAGCTATCGCTTTCGTTTCTTCGTACATTGTGAACGAAATATAAATTCTTTTTAAGGACCTCTTTAGCTTCCCTTTACTATATAGGAGCTGCCGCACCGCTTGATCACGGGGCACCTTGCCGCCGCCGGTCATGACGCCTTCACATTTGGCAGTGTAAGCGATGGAGACGGGAATGTTGTCGAGAAGAAAAGAAAGAAGTGGAACCACTCGCTAATGGGAGAACATTTTTTCCTTGGGCCGGAAAGACGCCGTTCATTTCCGCGCTGCGAGTGCGGGGCTGCAACCCGGGTCCTAACCGGAGCGGTCACGGGAGTGGCGTTAAACTCAAATCGCAATTCCGAGGTTCGGACCGCGAAATCAATGCTCCGGTAATTGGATATGCAGTCTCCCGCAGACCGCATTTTCTCGGGAGAAACGAAATGGGCGCTTAGGGTATAACGTGGCCAGGCTTCGATCGCCTCGTTTTGCCCTCGACGCATCGTACGCGATCGTATCGGCGACATAAACCTCTCGCCTGCGGTCGTGGCATAGCTGGACCGTTCTCTTCGTGTACCTTCGCAGGTGAGGCTGTCTTGAGTCGTTAATTAAAACAGATAGAGCGATGCCCCTGGTTGGTGGGGGGGGGGGGGGGGGGGGGGCCTACACGAGACAACTAGCTCGAGTTAGAAACAGGCACCGGTCGGGGTGCGTCCGAGTTGACGAGGTCCCAGGCGCTCTTTTAACGCAGGGGCCTTATGAGCGAACCAAGGCCGTATCTGCGGTCCCGAAGGGCGCGTGGAGCGGTAGCGGCCTCCTCACGATGCCGCCGCGGCCCGCTCTCAGACACGCGGGCCGGCCATAAAACGTCTCGAGGGAGGACGCCGTCCCCAGTGAGCTCATGATTTATTCCTGTCCTCACTTTGTGGTGCTCCGTCGTCACCCGCAGTAGCCGGCTCTCGTGACTCTATCGCTTCCTCCGTCGTCTTCGTGGCCGCCTCCAGCCACGGGGAGGGGGCGCTACGTGCCCGTACCCCTGGTCGCGATCCGCGCACGTGACGCCTCTCCTCTGCACGCACCGGTCGGGGCATCGCGAGGGCCGACTTGCACCCCGCCCGTTGCGCAGCCACCCCCATCTTGGCTGAGGTCCTCGTAGCGGCGCTGTCCGTGCCCGGGCGCATTGATTGTGCGAGCACTTCGTTTGTTCGAATCAAGTTCTGATGCACGAGACAACGTCAGCATGACCAGAGAGCGCAGCGTGTCTCCTCTCGGGTTACTGCCGTTCCAAGAGCCGTGCCACGATCACCGGGTTTGGTCTCGACGCCAAATGCACAGAACGAAGCGTTCTGCGCTGGTCGTGGCACCCTTTGTACGGGCTGCCTCGGTGCTTCAGCCTTTAGCATACGTGACGGTGGAGCAACGCCAATACGCGGCTCTTTTACTTCCATCGAGGCTTCATTGCTTTCTAATCCCTTCGTTTTCTGTAGCCGTTGTAAGCCATTAAAAACAGTAAGCGCAAGCTGCAGCGTCCAGAAACCGCTTTCTGCGGCATATTATAAACGGAGAGGAACAGAATAAACTTGATACGCTAAGAAACAGGATGGATAAAGAAATGCGCAGGGGTTGGAAAACGAAGCTGAAACGCTGCTGATTGTAGCGAAAAAAAAAGTGCTAACTGGTGGTCAATTTTCTTTATCTTTCACTCGATAAGGAAAGACAAAGTGTGACGTTAAATTAGACGAGCAGAAGCACGACTCTACATGAAATGCTACAATTTACGCGTCATAATGGCACGCATCTTGCAGTTACAGATGAAACAGATTTTCGGTGCGTTCGTGACCCAAACAGCGAGTCTTCGCGGTGCACTGAGAGCCAAGGTATTAGGTCGGCATAGGAGGGACGAGCCACACCGCGTAAGAGCAACTGACGCGTGGAAGCTGCCAGAAAGGGCTGTCCGGAAACGCAGATCGATTCCAGGAAAACATCAGAGCTGCACCTTAGACTCACTTCCTGTTTACACCAAAAGTGTTGTTCACATTCACGGCCGGGCTGCTCCAACCCTCGGTCAGCATGGGCCATGCCAGTGGTGCCAGCAGCACACATCTTTGACTTTGGAGGATGTTGAAGGTATCCTCCGA
Organism: Ixodes scapularis; assembly: GCF_016920785.2. Taxonomy (NCBI): domain Eukaryota; kingdom Metazoa; phylum Arthropoda; class Arachnida; order Ixodida; family Ixodidae; genus Ixodes; species Ixodes scapularis. The sequence continues at coordinate 4,000,248 of NW_024609884.1, read as the reverse complement.
TACGAGTCTACCTTACGAACGGGACGGTGTCTAGAGTGGAACACGGAGGTGGATCAACGTCACGTGACTAGTGGATCCTCGTAGCGCCGTCCGGCGTGCGTCTATACAGCGCGTCTATATATAAGCGGCTCCCAAGGACCTCAGCACGCGGCAACGCCGTCTTTGTGTCAGTGCCCGTCTAGCTTTACATCAGGTCTTGTCTTCTAGGGGACGCCACAACGTGGTATTCTCGAGATCCGCCGATCGTCCTTGCAGGGACGGAGCTGCACCCAGTGATTCCAACGTTGCATCCAGAAGCTGTTGCCGCGAATCAGGATATGATGATTCCCCAGTGACTACACATTAATGCTTTGACGGGAATGCATGTCATTTTTCTTATTTATTTATGCGTAAACCTACATTGCCCAGGGGGCATTATTCGAGGGAGGTTACAACGTCTCGATGCAATGTACGCTTAAAATAATGACATCAAATATCGGACACTTAACGATACGAGCTTCTTGTAAAATTGAGAGAAAAAAACACGTGTTAGGAGGTGAACTGATAATCGTATTGTCCAGACGGTTCCATTCTCTAATGGTAAGGGGGAAACAAGAATGAATAAAAATTGTGGCCCGAATAGTCATCTGATATGAACATTATTGAGCCAATTTGAGGGGTTTTGGAGGATCGAGTGAGGAATCATTTTGCCAGCATTACGTAGGGAGATTGTCGCTGTTCTCCAAAAAGAAGGGCTCCCAATCCGTCTGGGCGCCGTGCATAACTTGTATTTGTCCTTACCACAATCGTATTCATTCTGTATTAGCCGCCAAACAGAGCAGTACACCACGCAAAAAAGAAAAAAAAAAAAAAGAACTCGGGTGATTTTGTTTGCGTTTTCGCATCGTGGGACTGTGCCTGCTGCACGGACGGGAACTCTAGCGCACCCTCGCACTTCGCACCTGCTTTGAGTCGTTCGAAAATTGACTGATGTAAGGGTTTTTGATGAGGCTCGGCAAGTTTTAATAGGAACCGTATGTTGATTTTCTCAAATTAAAAAAAATTAAGCAGTAAATTTTATGTAATTAGTTTCCTAATAAGTATGCCTTCTTGTAGTTTCCGCCCTGGCTGGCATATTTGTTCCCAAAACGAGTTTATTTTTTTTTGTTTTTGTTTTTTAGACATCCTATTTTTAGGGATGTTTGAATGTCTCGGGCAGAAACATGCGGTATTATCGGCCACTGCGGAAGTTCAAAGATGTTATAAAAATTTACTTGGCGATTCTAGTCGATTACCGGATGAGCATAGAAATTGCGCGAAGAAAAAGCGAACAAACAAACAGAACAGAGGATGTTCAGTGTAATAAAAGGAAGTAAACCGTCTGGAGCTAATAATTAATATCCTCTGACGAGAGTTTGCGGGCGGGAAGCACCGAAATATTCGGTCGTTTCTAGTAGCACATTTATACCCTTGTTACACGGGCGCACTTAACTGTAGTTACGCTAAGCCACGGTTAGCGGACAATACTTGCGGACGCAGAAAGTGGTTTAGTGTCCCTTTAAGTATGGGACGGTCGCAGGAGTGAGGACTTCCCAAAGTCCACGTTCGGATTACACTGACGTGTCTAGTACTCGATCTACGTCACTTTAAATTCAATTTAAAGCTTTTTTTTTTTTTTTTTTTTTTTCAGTTAGCGTTATTCGGATAGGAGCAAACATGACCCCGAGCTATGCAAAGATGTTCATGGGAAATTTAAAATCGATTTTTTTTTTTTAAAGACGCTCTTCTTCAACCGCTTTTCTATAAAAAGATACATTGATATCTTCCCAGTCTGGCCGCACGCAGAGGAAGAGCTGCCAATAGTTGATCATACATTTTTTTTTTAAATTCTGCATACCCTTGTGAAATAACCGTTGTCGACCGCGTCCATGTAAAATCAGTATTTATATATATATTTATTAATTATACCCTTCAGCGACCAAAGGCATTACAGTAAAAGGGGGGAAGAGGCGATAAAGTGAGAAAAACGATAAAGAAAATCTAGGTTAATGATGAAAAATTTACACAGTGTAGGAACAATAAAAATAACAATTATTATACATTGATTAACAAAGGTTGGCGCATGTGTAGATTACTGCCTTACGTGTTTCCTTTTTTATGTTTTCTGTAATAAAACCTCCAGTTGCGAGTCAGCGCCTGTCACCTCCTGTTTGCTCCTTCCTTCTAGTCTGTCGTTCTGCGCTGTTTTACCTACGTTATTTTAGTTAAAACAACTCTTAAAACAACTAAAACAACTAATAACTCTTGAAAAAAAATCAGTGTTTGATGATAACTTGAAATGCGACTCAGGTAAACAGTTCCGTTGATGAGTGGTAAGAGGAAAAAAAAGTATTTGAAAATGCACGGCCTAAATATTCCCGGCTTTTTTTAATGATCTACCCCGCGTGAGATGAAGTGAGGAGGCTGAAGAAATGGTCCCTTGTCTATGCCCGTTTTGGTGTTATATATAAATTATGAAAAGGTTGTTGGACGTAATGCGAACCTATGGCATTTTAGCGGTTTCCATCCGAGAGAGGTCAGCACAAAGATTTTGTGTTTGGGAATCCCACAGTACACGATCGTATTCAAGAATGGCCCTTATATTCGTCATATAATGTCTCCTCACCCTTGTAAGGGCAGTTTCGAAAGTTGCGTCTTAAAAAATACAACATACCAGTGCCCTTCAGCGGTAATTTTATTAATATGGGACTGCCAAGGATAAATGTTTTTTTATAAAATGTACCCCAAGATACTTTACCTCTGGAGTAACCGTATCAGACGCACTGTTTTCGCTCAGTAGTCTTTTAACCATAATAATATATTACCTAAAATATTTATTGAGGATCATTCAAGTAAGATTAATTCGTGTGAAACTGAGTCGAATGCTTTTCTAAAATGAAGGAAGACACAATCCATCTGAGAATCTCTACCGTATGAGGTCGTCACGCCATGAAAAAGTTCAAATAATTGAGTTTCAACCGAAAAGCCGTTCCTTAAACCATTCTGGAAGAGAGAAATATTTTTGTTAACGTTCAAATGATTGATAAAAGGGATCTGGGTCGGTAGTTATCTACTTTACTTTCAGAACCGCTTTTAAAAGTAAAAAAGCACAACGCTGGCTACCTTCCACTCTGCCGGCAGCTTTCAAGATGGCAAAAACTTTGTGAACAAAATAAAGAGAAAACAAGAAATAGCGTCGGAGCATGCCTTTAAGGCGCGATTAGGAATTTCGTCAGGGCCAGTAGCCTTATTTCTGTCCAAGTTAAGAAGGAGGCTCCCGGAATCCGTGAGCAATTATTTCTAAATTCGGCATTGGAGTTGCGACTCAGCCAGGAACTGATGCGGACCTTTCGACATTGGTTCGGAGAAAATTGATTGGACGTAATTATTGAAGCTACCTGCTTTTTCAGTGTCATCAGATACAGATGCGCCATTACTATCAATTGGTCGTATACCAGCCTCTTCCTTTCTGTTACCCCTGATTTATTTGCATACAGCTTTGGAATTCGTTTTTTGATGATGTTCCAGAGAATTATGGAAGCTTTGTTTCTCCGTTTCTAACTGGTATTTGTAGGTACTTTTAATTGTTTTAGTTGCCTGAGATGCTCGGGAATTTGGTTGTTACAATATCTTAAATAAGCCCGCTGTTTTTCTTTCTTCTTTATGATGGCCCTCAGCTCGCCATTCATCCAGGGTTTATCTTTACTCTGCCTTGACCTCAGTATTTCTGATGGTACGTAGATATCAATTAAATGATTTAGCTTATAAGAAAACATATTCAAAAGATCTTTAAAGACGAGCTGACTTCCTCAAGTTCTTGAAGAAAATAAGACATCTCATCGGTCAGGCTAGAGTAGTTACACTGGACATAGAAGTAAACCCTCCCAAAGACACATTTCGAAGCCTGGGGCACCTTAGATTACAAATAACGACGTCATGGTCGCTGATTCCCAATAAAACCGACAAAGAAGATATGAGAACATTTTGATTTGTAAAAAGAAGATCTAACATACTGGCCCGTTGAGCAGCAGTTCTCGTTGGTGATAATACGTTTTGGTAAAGACTGCAACTTGAAATAATACATATTTATATATATTGTCATTAAAACTTGGAGAACGTTTAAGCTTCGCCTTTAAGAGTGGGACGCGATAGCAAAACATGGAAACATATTAACTCCCGCTCGTTCCCAAACCGTGCAAGCGCGCCTCGCGTGGCCTTCAGAAAAAAAAAAAAAAAAAAAAAAAAAGTGCTTTGCGTTGTTTAGTCAGTTGCGTGTTTAGCTCGCAACCGAAGGGTTGTGGGTTCGCATCCCGCCTAAATTTCTGTAGCTTTTCTTTAAAATAAATAAATTACTTTATAGAGTGAAATCATTTGAGACATGCGGCGACCTTTAACTCGCATTACATATGTCGTGGTTTTTTTTAAAGAAATTTTAAGAAATTTTTTTATCACTTTCGTTCGATTCGTGACATCACCTTTCACGTGAGCGTTGTGGGTGGTTTGAAATTCCCGAGCGAGGTTATGTGGCTGCGACGTCATGAACCTATCGAACAATCAGGATTTGCGCGGTACGCCACCGACGCCTGCCTGCTTTTCTGCTACTAGTCCTTTACAATCAATGCTAGTAATGTCATTTATATATAAGTTCAAAAGAAGGGGTCCTAAAATACACCCTTGCGGTACGCTCGCATTTAATTTTCGAGACTCAGAGTAGTGTCCTTCCATTAGGACACTTTGAAAACGGAACTTCAGGTAGCTCTATGAATACGTATCTTTTGGGCTCTTCCCTTTAGGCCATATTGCTGTAGTTCTAGGAATAAGGTTTTGTGATTAAGACGGTCGAGGGCTTTCGAGAAGGCTATAAATATTCCTAATGTAAGGAGCTTACTCTCAATATTGCTTAGAATTACCTCTTTTTGGTTGAAAAGGGCTAATTCAGTCGAGCACTCTTTCCGAAACCCGTATTGACGGGGATTAAGAATACGGCGCTTTTCGCGGAAACTGTAGAGTTTGTGGATTATTATTTATTTTTTTTTATAATCTTTTTGAAAATATTTGTAAAATAGAAACCAGTGTATAGTTACCGAGGTCAGTTTTATATCCCGCTTTATAAATGACTGAAACATTGGCCTCTTGCATTTTGCGTGGAAATGGTCGAGTTTGAAGGGACACGTTAAATATATTAGTTAAAATAGACGTAATAAACTCTAACATATTTAACTGGCTTTAATTGAAAGGTCGTGTATATCACAACTTCCACTGTTTTTCAAGCACTTGAAAACTGAAATAACTTTTACCTCGTCGGTTGGTGAAACAATATGGTATGAGAAATACCTTCTACATGTCTTAAGGCTTCAGCGGTGTAAACAATGTGCACTAAATCAACAAAATAGCCATTGAACGCATTTGCAAGAGCTTTACCATTTTTAATTTCACCTAAAATGTTAAGTTCAGCGATTTGTTCAAACACATCGCCTTCGTGCAGTACAGGGTTTAACGTATTCCACAAAACATCCGTTCTGTTCTCATTTTGAAACAGAGAGTCTTACTATGTTCGTTTGGCCCGTCGTAGTGCACTTATCTTATTACTTTGTTATTTAAAATTGGATAAAACAGATATATCTTTAGTACGTATAAACCTGTTATAAAGCGCATCTTTTTCTTAATCATTATTAGTATATCGGGTGTAACCCATCATTTTCTTCACTCTGTAGTAACTTTATGTGTTTTGTATTGAAAACCATGATTACAAATATTGCAAAACGTTTCAAGAAGACTCTGGTATGCCTGGTCAGCCGACACCTTAAGACAGAACCGCGCTCCAGTTTGCAAGTTGATTTGTTCTTGAAAACTTTCGATGCTTCTTTTACTTATATCACGGTAGCGAAATTGTCGCATCTGTTTTTTTATTACGTTCATTTCTTTTTATACATGTAAGCATAAAAACATAGGGAGGTAATCGCTTATTGTAGCTTCAAACACACCAGCATAAACCTGTGGCTCGGGTGATTTGTTAAAAACAGATCTAATAAAGTTTCATTCAATGCATTGAAGCGTGTTGGTTGACAGGTAGCACTTACGTAACCATGCGACTGACAGAGTATCTAAACTTCCGACTGTGGCGGCAATGACACAAGCAAGTTTATATTGAACCCCCCCCCCCCTCTCCCTCCCTCCCCCCCCCTCAAAAAAAAAAAAAAATCAGGTTGTTTTTGCGTTCTGTTTTATGATGCCGAGTGCCAACCGGCAATCAACGTGGTTTTGCATTTCTGCGTCTTAGCAACATAGCAGCAACATAGCGATGACAGTGTTGCGCGTTGTAAATGAAGATTAGCATTGTCGCCGATGTGACCGTGTGTTCCCGTATCAGTGGTGTGACAGCAAGATGAGGTGACGTTAACTGTCAGGCATTGATGCCGCTGGTCAGGTCGTGATCAAAGGGGTGGGGTGCCGCAGGTTGACATTCTGCTTTACATTAAGACCGCTTGAGGGAATACGCTGCAATCGAGGAACCCGCTGACGGAGGCATGCGGTTTAGAGAAGTTCATTTTAGCGAACGCCGTTTTACCGATGCCAGTTTATCGAATCTTTTTATAGAGAAACCCAGTTTAGAGAAGGTGGTGATGAGCTTCCTTTTAGCGAAATTGGCCGCCGCGAAGCGGCTTGTAAGGATGGGTCAGGTGTGTTAACATTTTTGTAATGAGCCGCCGCAGACTGCCGCCGCGAAACGGCGTAAAAGCGGGGCGGGGGGTGGGTTAACATGCACCCGGGTGATACACGTGCGAAGTAAGAAAGCCTTTTTTAAACAGCGTCCCCTTTTCGATAAACGGCGTTTTTCTAAACAGAGGCTCCGGTTTCTCTAAACCGAGCTTCGATAAAACGTGCCCATTCTCTAAAACGTGTATCGATGAAATGGTGTTCGATCAACCGCAGTAAACCCTCTGCTGATAGTCATGCTGGAACGTTGGTCTCAACAGTAGCTTCTATCGTACAGTGGCCAATGTGACTGTCGTCTGCGACGTCCTGTTGCCCCATCCCCGAGAGCAATTCCGCTCCAGGGGAAGAAAATATGGAAATATGACGGAAAGTAGGTATATTTACAGTTTGGAATTTTAGCATTAAGAAAAGATGGTAGGTAAAATACCCCCCCCCCAAAAAAAAAAAAAAAAAAAAAAAAGAGAGAAAAAAAAAAAGAAGCTATCTTTGTTTTGTTGTTTAAATATATACCACGGTTTCTGGAGAAACTTCCCTTCAAGTGGCGCGCTGGGATGAGCGCTTGAAGTTTTCGAGCTCACCACGGCGTAGCTCCGTACATTTAACACCTGCCACAAGTCGCGGCTTTCACTGCATTCATGTTTATACATAGGTTGCACTGACGTCACATCGCATACTTTTGACCACCATGTAAGAGGAGGAGAGGGAAGCTGCTTTTGTAAGACCTTTGAGTGACGGGTTAATCTCCTATAATCTTCTGGGAGGAGAATAGCGAGGCCTGTGCAAATCCGGGAGGCACAAAAGAGGGTCCCGATAAGAGGGGAGCTCCTTCTTCCCCTTTTCTCTGGTGGTCATCGGAGCGCTCTTGAGTGACGTCACGTGCAACCGGTGAAGCATCGCTTCCTGCTGAGTGAATATCCGCTCTACAGAGATTAATTCAAGACGACAATTTCAGCCGTACGCGAACAGCACAAATAAATAAGAAATACTACGATCGAAAAAAAAAAAAAAACTGGCTATGACGTGGTGTGCGTGGAAGCAAACGCATGGCTCAAAACCACATTGAAGCGGCTTGTTTTATTGACCTTCAAATAATTACGGCATTAGCGTTTACTTTGGTAGAGAACCTTTGGGTTTGCCTCTACGTATTCGGTGCCGAAGCCCACATTCTCCGCCGGTGTGAACATTTGTTGACTCCTCCATCGTCTCCAGTGCCGAAGCCGACATTCCCCGCCAGTCTGTGATCCTTCGAATCCCGCCACGTAAACGAGGACGGCATGCCCCGCTCGCCTAGCGGCGAACATCCGTCGATGTTCGCGTTACAGTATCGAGCCGGGATTTATCGCCAGGCAGGCGCCGTGGCGCTCACCGTGGCCTTATATGGGCATGTGATTCTCGGAGGGAGCGAGAGGGGGTGGGAGACAAAGGAGTCGGGATGGCTATATAAGGAGATTGCAGTATAAGGAGATAGCAGCTGGACGGTTTTCATTCGGGAGTCCTCATTTGAGAGTCTTGATTTGACGGTCTTTAGTTAGGAATCTTTGAGGGACAGTCTTCATGGGATCTTTATCGGGAGGCTTCATCGGAGGTCTTGAGTACAGAGAGTCTCGACTCGTCGGTAGTCTTTAGTGGAGGGTCTCGATTCATGGAGGAGGCCGTTCAGCTGCAGCATCCACCGGAGGAGAACGGATCTCGGGGCGACGGAATGTCAGTTAATAAACTTTTTGATTGCACTTGCTGTGTTGTGCGATTTCCTTGGGAACGACTGGAGCGTGTCTCGATCGAATCGGGCGTAGTATACGGTGGGAAGATCGTACATTCTTTAATAAAAGATTCATCCCCTGAGCTGTGCAAAATACTTTCAGCATGACATTACTGAAAACAAAAATCATAATTCTGGGTATATTACTTATTGCTTTGGTGATCACCTAGAAAATCCGTACCTTCAAAACGACGAGTCTAAAAGGCGGAAACGCAGAGCTCGGTAGTAGTAATCGGGTTAGTGTGGTATTTTATTGATGTTTGCATGTGCCGTGTATTTGTGTGCGCTCGTCGTATATGTTAAGCTGATACTTGCGGTACGCGCAATGTATCTACATGTGTGTATAATGAAGGTGCCAGATGCGCAATGGTGGCGTGAGCAAATCAAGATATTTTTGTAGAACGTTTTAGGCGAGTTGGTGAACGGTATAAAACATGGTGTAAGACGAAACAAAAAACGGATACAAGGAAGAAGACACACACACAGGAGCATGTGTGTGTCTTCTTCCCTGTGTCCGTCGTTTTTTTTTTTTGCGCATTATACCATGCTTTATAAATATATTTTTGTAGCACACGAATTGAGCTGTACCTAGCGCTGTCTAGCCTAGATACTTGCAATTACCCTGCTTGACCCTGGCATCTAGTGTTGAGTGATTTTTTTATGTATCGAGGTGCGGAGCACGGTGTGAATAAAGACGACGACGACGGCTCGGGCAGTCCGAGCCGAGGCTGATAGCCAGCCATACATCACTTCGCGTTCGGTCTCTTAATTATGATATTTCTTAGAAATATCACATTGGCGACGAGCAAAACGTAACAAACTACGCAGGCAAAGACACAAAGAAGGACGGAGAGGCACCAGATGTCTTGGCAAGGCAAGTCTTTCTGGATTTTCTCCAATTACGATGCCTAAGCTCGAACCCTTTCTCGGAGAAAGCAAGGATGAATGGGAGGAGTATGAGGAAGTACTCGAGCAATATTTTATTGCAAATGACATAGCAGAGGAAAAGAAGCGCGCAGTATTTTTGTCAAACTGTGGCAAACGCACATATTCGCTTCTCAGAAATCTTCTGGCTCCAGAAAGGCCTAGAGATGTTGCCTATGACGACATTATCACGAAACTGAACGGGCATTACGCTCCCAAGCCTTCCGTAATTGTAGAGCGTCTGAAGTTCCACACAAGGATTCGTCAACAAGGAGAAACCGTGAGCGACTTTATTGCATCTCTGCGGAAGTTGGCGGACTCTTGCGACTTCAAGACGGTGCTGAACGACATGCTTCGAGATCGGCTAGTCTGCGGCATCAATAACGACCTCATGCAGACCCGACTTTTGGAAGATGCAGAACTGACTTTTGAGAAAGCGGTCAAGGTCGTCGTAGCCATGGAAGCCGCGACGAAAGATTCCCAAGCAATCGCGTGCCGGGCTGGTACGACTTCAGCTGTCGAAACCAACCGTCTATCAGAGCAGTCATCTAGACAGTCTCGGTGTCGTCACTGCGGAAAGTCACACGGCTCAGCGGCATGTCGTTATGCTAATATGACATGCCACAACTGTAAAAAGGTTGGCCACCTCTCAGCGGTCTGCACAGCAAGATCCTATGACGAGTCAAGCAGCGTCAAGAAAGATCGGAAAGCTGCGCGAGACTATCAGAACTCGCCAGGACGACGGTCGAAAAAGGCGCCATCGGCGGTTACAGTTCACAGCCTCGACGACCCCAACGATCAGGACAGTGAGGATGATCCCCCAACGTACAACATGTGGCAACTGAAAGCATCTCAGGTTCCTCCAATTATTATAACGGTCATTATTCAAGGCAAACCAGTTGACATGGAACTCGACACTGGGGCAGGCGTCTCCGTAATGGAAGAAAGACGTTTACGAGAATTGTTGCCGGATGTGAAGGTTGTCCCCTCCAATGTTGTTCTTCGAGGGTACTCAGGAGAGTTGACACCGGTTCAAGGTTGCGCCGAGATCCTGGTGAAGTACAACGATCGAGAAGCTCTTCTTCCTCTGTTCGTCGTTGGCGGAACTTCCCCAACTCTGCTGGGACGAAACTGGATACAAGCTCTAGGTCTACCTCTTGCTGACGTCGTAAATCTACATAATACATACAGAGGGTCTTTTCAGCAAATTTCCAGAGGTGTTTTCTGGTGGGCCGGGTCTGCTGAAGAACGTGGAAGCCAAGATTTGCGTGCCAGATGGATCAAGACCCCGGTTCTTCAAGCCACGACCAGTCCCCTTTTCATTGCAAGATCTGGTCACTCAAGAGCTTCAACGGCTAGAACGGGAAGGAATTTTGAAGCAAGTCAGGACTTCTGACTGGGGAGCCCCAATTGTCCCGGTACTAAAAAGAGATGGTCGAGTGCGAATCTGTGGAGACTTTAAGGTCACCATAAACGCAGCAGCCCAGGTGGAAACGTATCTGATACCGAGAGTCGAAGAGCTCTGGACGAAGCTCTCCGGAGGCATCAAGTTCTCTAAGTTGGACCTCAAAGATGCTTACCAGCAGGTGGTACTCTCTCCGGCCTCAAGGAAGTACGTCACTATCAATACCCACAAAGGATTGTTTGAGTACACAAGGCTACCTTTTGGTGTTTCATCAGCGCCAGCAATTTTCCAGCGAGAAATGGAAAACCTGCTTTGTGACCTCAGGCACGTTGTCGTCTACTTTGATGACATCTTAGCAACTGGAGTGGATGACTCGGACCACATGAGAAATCTCGAAAAAGTACTTCAGCGGCTAACAAATGCAGGATTGAAGCTGAAGTTTGAAAAGTGCGAGTTTTTTGCATCAAAGGTAGAGTATTTGGGACACCTGATCGACCACACAGGTCTCACCCTTCGCCAAGTAAAGTGAGAGCAATTGTAAAGGCACCAACTCCAAAAGACACAAAGCAACTACAAAGTTTTTTGGGCCTGCTTAATTTTTACAGAAGATTTCTACCCAATCTGTCAAGTGTCCTGGAGCCGTTACATCGGCTGCTGGGAAAAGGATCACGCTGGGAGTGGTCAGGAGAGCAAGAATGCGCATTCGAGCGAAGCAAAGAGCTGGTAACTTCTGTTGGTGTCCTTGCACATTACGACCCCACGAAGCACCTTGTGCTAAGCTGCGACGCTTCACCCTACGGAATTGGAGCTGTACTGGCGCACAGGAGTTCCATGGGCGAGGAGAAGCCTATTGCGTTCGCATCACGTCGTCTCATGGCAGCAGAACAGAACTACAGCCACCTGGACAAAGAGGCTCTTGCACTCATGTTTGGAATAACAAAATTTCACCAATATCTCTGGGGTCGATCTTTTGAGGCCGTCACTGACCACAAGCCCCTGCTGGGACTATTTGGATCAAGACCCCGGTTCTTCAAGCCACGACCAGTCCCCTTTTCATTGCAAGATCTGGTCACTCAAGAATTTAACCTTTTTTTTACGCGTTGCAATATTTTCTGGTTACCGTGCAACAATGAGCCAATGTAGGCTGCCTCGAATTTGCTCTTTTGGGAGCGGGTTCTGGTTTCCCGAATGGTTTACCATTCTTCCGTGGTGTGCGGTTGACGAAGGAATTATGACTCGAGGCATAGCAAAGGTAAGACGTAAAGTGCGTGAAGTAACTGGGTATCGGTTTGTCTTCGTCTAACATCGCAGTGCCGACGACGAGAAGACTGGGTGGCTGCATTCGAAACACTAGTTTTTCATCTGCGGGTGAAGCTGGCTTTGGAAGTAAATACAGTTCGCGGAAAGCTCGTGTTACGCATTTATTTTCAGCTCCTCTCGCCCCGTATAATAGACGTAGCGTCTTCGTTAAACCTCCTTGAGCTCGATTTGATCAATCCGGGACCGCCATAATGAGATGCAGACGACGGAGGAACATTGCTCCCCAGTCTTCAGGACGAATTTATCTCCCTTTTTGAAGGAACATGTGTGTCAAGAGCGTTCCTCCCTTCAGGGAGGACTATTTAGACTTTTTTTATTTTTAAAGAGTGTGCGGGAAAAAGATGCTGTGTACCAAGTAAAGCCATTGAAGACTTCGAGTTTCACCTAGAAAATTTTCAGAATGGCGACACTGTTTCACCTAATGTACGAGCAAAACCGAAGCTACAAGCGCGAGCATGTTGCCCTGAACTGCAGTGGTATATATATATATACCTGTGTGATGCTTGCTCAAACCAAGATTAATATTGTTGAAAGGCTCCTTTAAAAGGGCCACCAATGTTGGGTTGGAATGTTTATCACTTTACACGAGCATACTGGAATTATGCAAATATACTCGCACCCAACCAACTGGCCAAGACGCATCTTTGCTTAGAAGTAAACGCCATCTGCTGTACTCCGGGACAACTTTCCTTGGCATTTTCGAGGAGAGGAGGAGAGTGCGCGCCCAGCTTTAATCAGCGCTTAAAAGGGGAGAGGGCACGCGTGCCTGTACATTTGACTGCAATGTCAAGAAAAGTTGTCTGCGCCAATAGGATTCTTGCACCTGACGTCACTTCAGGTTAGCCTCGACATCGAAACCAACATCGTCTGCCATTAGTGCCTTGACGCCATGTTGGAGGTATTGGGCGCGTTCAGTAGCGGCTCCCTCAACTCCGAAGGGAGTAACTCTAGTAGGAGTTCTCGGAGCGACTAATGAACGGCAAAAAAGTACGGCTCTTCAGCTGCTCCTACGCACTTTCCGCTTTGTCCCCTGTAGCAGAAAGTCTCCGAATGAAATTCGGCAGAGACACTTAAGACTGGTTACGTGTAGGAATGTGAAAGCATTCCTACATGCAGCGCATTCTTACAAGCAGCGCGCCATGTCCTCCATTTTTCCCACGGCGCTCCGGCGGCGACATCACGCTCCCCCACTGCGCAGGTGCGCGAACCCCGCCGCCTTCAAGACAGCTTCCTTGACGAAGCATCTGTGTTGCTGTGCTTTTCTTTGTGTTTTGTTTCTGAGGCGCGTGCTTGATGACGTAATGCTGTGACCATCTTGCGGGCACAACAGCGCCGCTTTTTCGCGCGTAATGGGACAAGTAAGGCTTTCGCCTAGGGTGCCTCAATGTCCTTCTGTTTAGGGTGATGCCACCCTTTGTACCACCCGATGCCGACAGCACGCGCTCACGGAAAAAATGCAAAGAAATCGAAGGAAACAAAATGTCGCCATAGCACAGTCAGCGCCAGAAACGCGTGCAGGGACACACTTTTTCACGCGCTTCTGAACAAAAAATAAAAATGAACATGTGGGACAAAATGGCGAGATGCTACCGCCCTAAGCAATGCGCACATGAAGGCACCCTACTTTCTCCTTAAAATGGAAGCGGGCGACGCCGAGCACGATCGCTTTTATTTGACGCCGGTATTGAAGAAGTTTTGACAAGGTCGTTAAAGGGGCCCTGCAACAACGCTTTGACTGGTTTTTAATTTGCACCCATCCTGAGGGCACTGAAAGTAATAACTTAATGAAACTTTTCTTTTCTCAAAATTCGCTTTATTTTAAAAGTTATATGCAAATTAAAATTACAAAAAACAAGCAAAAAACAACCTCCTTCATGACGTCGTAGTTCCTGGCTTGAGTGGCCGTGAACAAGAGGATGGGTAGTGAGCTCATCGAGCGCTCACGGCTGCCGCACTCCGTGTCGACGGCTCGAGAGGGCGCCACTAAAGCACGTGCTGGATAGGCTGTATGAAGCGGGCGGCCGGGGCGGCTCGCATTGCATTTGCTGCGCGATTAAACACTAATTCGGCATAACACTTCATTGGCCACAAACGACAGCAAATACGAGGTAAATATCAGTTCAGAACGGGAGCCACTTCGCGCTGCCATACCGCCAAATGGCAAAATCGCCAGCCAAGCCCGCGCTGAAAGCCTTCGGAACGCTCGGAACCGGTCGGATCCTCGAGCCGGTATACGACCGCAGCGCCGCCGCGTACATCCGGGACCTTTCTACTCTCGCCGTTCGTCGGCGCCTCATGCCATTGGCCCTTTCTAGTATTCGCCGTTTTTTCCGCCGCTAGGTGGCGGGTATGTCGAAGGACATAGCCAAAGCCTACGACTGCGTACCACATACGTTGCTAATCAGGAGGCTACAACAACTCGATATGCCGGAACCCTGGGTGAGACTTATCCAACGTATCTATGATAGAAACCACGTAATGGCAACATTCAACGGGACCACATCTGGGGATGTTCCGGTGCACAAGGGACTACGTCAGGGCTGCCCGTTATCCTCCGTTCTGTATATGCTATATACGTCCGGCATAGAGAAGGCACTGGAAAAAACCGGTATCAGTTTCACTCTACAACACAGGCAGCACGGGGACATGGTCAAATGGCGGCTCCCTGGTCTTGCTTTTGCCGACGATCTTGTGCTGATGGCCGACAATGTGGCAGACATGAAGGTACTGTTGACCACCTGCGAAGCAGAAGCGGCTCAGCTTCGACTGCATTTCAATGCCAGTAAGTCAGCCGTGGTGCTGTTTTCCGGTCAGGGCGAGGTCCTTGAACCCCTTTCCATCCAGGATAAAGCACTTCCTCTGAGTACCCGATACAGATACCTTGGTGTTACACTGACCTATTCCGAAGATTATCTAAAAGAACACAATGAAAATCTCAAGGCATCGGCACTAAGAAAGCGAAACATGCTGCGTCGAAAAAGTCTTTGGAGCTGTGACCGGTATCTAGTAACTCGAGAACTTTGGAAAGCGGTCGCGGTACCAGGATTGACTTTCGCCAATAGTGTTACGTGTACACCCAGCGAGATCCGGGAATACATTGAAAGACGACAACGAGAGATTGGACGCCAGGCACTAGGATGCCACAGCAGGGTGGCCAATCAACTTGTTCAAGGAGATCTCGGATGGTCCTCTTTCGAGGCACGTGAAGCCAGCAGCAAACTCGAATATTATGCCCGACTTCGACATATGAATGGAGACTGCTGGGCGAGGAGAATTTTCGTATACCTGCATCTAAAAAACGTGCACACAACGTGGAGGCGTCGAGTCATTCGACTTGGAACAAAGTATGGTGCCTTCTCAATGACCGACGAGCCATCTACAAAGAAAGACTGGGTAGCCAAGGTTAGAGGGCAGATAAAGACTGTCGAGGCAGACCGCTGGAGGGCAGACATGCAAGAACATTCAAGTATGCACCTCTACGCGTCTTACAAGACCGACATCGCTCCTATCCACTGGTGTGGAAATACGTTGGGAAGTCGGCTCCTCGCCGAGGCCCGCGGTGGTGCCTTGCGTACCCGTCTGTACAGAAGAAGATATGACACCAACGTAACGGACGTGCTGTGCAGTGCATGTGGTGATGCGGACGAAACTTTACAACATTTGCTTCTCGAGTGTCCAGCACTGAAACCTGTAGCAGGCGTCGGTACTCGCATTGAGCAAGCTCTTGGATTTACAGAAGAAACCAATTTTGTGGCGTGCGCGAAGCGGAGGCTCGAGGCTTGGTGGGCGATTCACCTGTAACGCTCGCCGAGAAGGCATTGCTGGAGACGCTGCTGCGAGACTCGTGCCAACAGATCGACTACTCCGACAAGGAGCGGGAGGCTCTGCTTAGGGTGAACGAGCGAATGGCAGGCAAGATAACTTCAATGCACATCACCATTCATGGTTTAGAAGATGCTTCCCGACGTAGCGCCATTGCTGCTTCCGAGGCAAACAAGGTGGCGGAGAAGGGGAAGGCGTTGGCAGAGGAGATGGGGGCATACCTGCTGGAGGAAGAGGAGAAACACAGGCAGGCCCCAGAGAAAAGGTGGCAGGAGTTTGAGGAGAAGCTACACTTGTCAAACGAAGCACCTCTTGTTGAGCAGGAGCGTGCGACGAAGGTGACAGAGAACGAAGCGGCGCTGACGCTATACAAGCGTCTGCTGCCCTCTATGAAGGAGAAGGTGCTTCAGCGCAAGGCTGAGGCGCAGGAACGCGTGGACATGCTACAGAAAGCCATTGAGGAGTCCAAAGATGACCTGGAGCAGTGCAAAGCAAGGCAACGTTCGGACGTCTGCGCAAAGCTCAAGGCGCAGCTGGACGATGCCGTAAAGGATCTCACCATCCATCTGGAGATGTCAAACAACCAGAAGTGCGATTTTGAGAGAAAGCAAAGAAGCTGAAGCACAGAGCACAGGACAACATCGAGGAGTGCAAGATGCAGGACAAGAGAGGATTGTCTAGGGTGAAGGAGTTGAAGAGGCAGTTCCAGACGGAAAGAAGACGGGCAGACAAGCTTCAGGAGAGACTTCAGGAAGTTCTCAACGGCACGAGTCTCGGGAGATCTGACGAGCTGTTTCGGCCCATTAACTACGAGGAGCGCCAGTGCGGTGACTCCAGCAGCAACAATACTCCAATTTCTTCTTCTTTTCTTTTCTGGGGGGAGGGGGGGGGGGGGGGGGGGAGGCGTGTTTGTTTTGCAGACGCTCGTTGCAAAGAGCAAGCGCCGCATAAATGCATACATACATACATACATACATACATACATACATACACATACATTTCTTGTTTCCGTACTTTATAAACTGCATTTGTTTCTTTTCTGATCTAAATTACCGAACAAAAACTACTTCCATACATAATTGAAACGGTTCACGACACTTATATTTTGTATCTCGACTAAGAAGAAAGATTTTAGCGGTTCTGACCAGTAGTAAGCCCAGGACCAAAGACGTCACATATCGCGCGCTTTCGGCAGCGCGGGTCGCCCCGTAGGTGGAGAAGGTTTCCGCGTCGTCCGGTTAAATTATGTCGCACTGATATTTGGTTACTCTCTCCGTGCCCGCTGGCTTGCCCTATCCCCAAGAAACGTGGAAACTGCAAAAAAAGGTAGACGCTTAAATATGATTGCAGGGCCCCTTTAAAGAAAAAGCGAGTGACTGTATAACATCAGCGCTGCTGTTCGAAGCGATCCAAAGCGATCGAGCCCTTTGCAGGGTGGTTTAAAAGCTGCTACTGTTATAAAACCGACAAAAACGTCGTCAACACACGAAACATATATGGAGCTCGGCGAATCTACACCGCCGTTTATGATACTTTTATACGGCCATACGTTTGCCCTGAACTTCTTTACGAACTTCCTGTAAAATGTATTCGTATATATATGCACGGGAAGTCGGCCGCGCTTGGCGATCAAGGTTTTGTCGGCCGCAGCGAGCTTAAGCCAACGTCTCATACTCGCATACACCCAAACACGAACATTAATGAGGATCATGTTCTGCGTGAGGGTCGAACTGCGCACCAAAGTCACGTTCACACCCGGCCAGGGTGGTGCACGAAAGCACACGATGTCAAAAGCCTCGCGTCAAATGCACCGCGGCAAATGCACCGCGGCAAACACCCCAGCCTTTTTGCCCCGCTTTCAAAAAGCCCCGAGTTTGAGAAGCCCATGATGCGAATCCTCCGAGTCAAGTGGCCGGGTCTTCAGAGCAATGGCGAAGCATTCTACTTTTAACTAGAAGAGAGTAACGGTGCACTCCAGCTTGCCTAACATAATCATGCTGTTCCCGGGACTGAAGTAAGGAATAACTAGATAAAGCTTCACGTCATTCAGGCGTACGCTATACACATTCGCGTCTTGTAACGTTGAAAGTCAGAACAAACAAAAAATATCAATGAAAAAATATTTATTTAAATTCACAGATTTTGTGAATAAGCATTGGAATAAAGATTTCGTCGACTCTGAAGCACGCGCGGACCCGCAGCGCCGACGAAGTGCGTTCTGTCAAAACTCTTAACCCGCAGCTCATGGCGCCATGCTTATTATGTATACATCACCAAACACCAGTTCAATTCTTACGTCGTTCTAAAATATTATTGTATCCATCTAGGTAGTTAAAGTCTGTAATTCTGTGTCTGAGTATGCCTCTTTGACAGCGGAGTTCATTGCTGGTTATGCAGGTTTATGCAGTTGGCCACAGTACGTCATTCTAAGATTTCAGCGGTTCAAGTTAACATAATTTTGCTGTTTCTTTAACTTAAAATACCTGTTGTAGACCCTGAACAGTTTAGGTTAAGACATGGAAAAATTATGGTTGAAGCGCAAAAAGAGTGGGACGGGGGCAGTGAGGAACGGGGCCTTTGGCACGGGGGATTACGGGACGGGGTAATTGAACGCGGGGTTTTCGAAACGTGGGGCCGATGACGCTGGGCTTTTGCGAAAGGGATTCTTCACGCGGGGAAATCGTGCTACACCCCCGACCCTGTTCTGCTCAGCACAGACAGGAATATCGTCGATAATCGACGAGTTTCCTTGCAACGGCGATTAAAACACGGCGCCAAATGAACGTTTATGTGATTTCTTATCATATCCAAAACAAAACTAAATACGCTCCAAGGCATATTCCGAAAGGAGCCTGAGCTGAAAGCGAAATTCGAACGCGTTATTCGTCTTACCCTGAGCACTTGTCATCGACAAAAGCGAGCCAACCGCAGACCCATGCCGCAACCGACGCAGCTTCTCCCCCCATTTTCTTTTTCTTTCAGCACCGGAACGTCTTCAGCGATCCGGAAATACATCATACTGCTCTCTTTTCACTCCTCGCGCACCATCTCAGGACTCAATGTACGAATGCGCGACTCTTTTACTCCGGAGTAACCTGCACCGGAAGTCGCGTTTTGCCATCTATAGTGGAAGGAGCGCGAGCTCCTTGACTCCCGGGGCCGCTACTGAACGCGCCCATTGGAGGCGAGAGTAGTGGTACTCTGTGTGGCTAAGTAAAAGCTAAGTAAAAACATATCTCCAATGGCGTTTGCCTCGCTCGCGTTTGACGATGAATCAAATTGGTGGCGAGCAGTCGATGGAACACAGGTCAGAATAAGCTTGACTCGTGTTGAACATTCTCGGACGGCACTTGAACGACACGCAAGAGTGCCGGCGGACGGCAAAAAATGCGTCGTCTGCTAATCATTTGCGGTGACTGACAAGAAAATGAGCGCCGATACCTATACTTGAAATCATTGGCGAATATTGTGCAGAACTTGGCAGCACTGTAGCCGCTCCTTTATCTTTCTGACAGGCTACAAAGATGAAGACTGGAGCTGCCGCACAAGTATTTTTGTCTGCTTTACTTATCCTAGTCAATCACAAAGAGGTTCCTCACCTGACACAAAGTGCAGTCCACAAATTATTAGTTGGTACGAAGCTTTTTTTGTCGAGATTGTGCCGGCGTATCCGTCGGAGCCATTCGTGACACCGGCGAATCAATTGCTCGAGCGTCGCCTTGTCCCGATTCCTAATGATTGTCGGAAATTTAAAACACCTTGCACGTGAAAGGTTCTGATATCTCGCTATTTGGGTGATGCTTGTTTGGCTCGTTCGGCTTGTTCGGTCCTGACCGTTCTGCGTGGGTCTTCATCACCGTGTGTGTCTAATTCGATGTTGCTTCTTGTAGTCGCGTCTTCGCGCGTTGGTTTTTATCGTGTAGCAGCCAGCTCGGCCAGTGGAGCTAGTCGTCGTAGCTCAGTCTTCGGAAATCGGCGCCTACGCTCTCGGCACTCTTCATCGGTTAGTTGAACTAGTAACGCCTGGCGTGTCTACACTCGATAGCACTTCCTGGAATGAAGATACAATCATGGTTAAAAAAAAAGGAATAAGCCAATCAGCGTCGAGCTTGCTGTGACATCATACCTGACGTCATACCTGACTCAGCCAATCAACATCGCAACATTCGGCGGCTTCAAAAAATTTTTACCCTCCCGTTCTTTGCGACGGGAGGGGGGGGGGGGGGGGGGCCCTCCCGTTGCAAAGAACGTTTCACGCTAAAAACCAATACTGCTGGCCGCAGCTCCATTTTGTCGCTACTTTTACGCCTGGAACGATTACATTGCAACTGACAATTTCGAACCTAGAGTGAAGTGGACAAACTGCAGCGTGAACACGACCCCAAATTACACAAAACATAGCATAACAGAGACGAATGGCTCCAATATGGATTCCGGTGGGTTCCGGCGAGATTTCCGAACCAGAAGTAGCGTTGCATTATGGCCTCGTGCCGAGTTCGCCATTGTTTGGGCAAATACTCTGAGCATACATTGGACACGAGAGAGTTGCGTCAGCTTGCGGCGCTCGGATCCAATCCCGTGCTTCGTCCCCAAGGATGAATGGATGCTAATTCCTAACGGCTCTATGCTTTTTATAACGGGCGGTAGCTTGTGCCACCTAGCCTAGAAAGTAGAAACCAAAAGTATGATCCCTCCCCTCGCCCTTCTAAGTCAATTTGCTTCCCCTCTGCCCTTTTGTATCTATCAACAGGCGGTGGTGGGATATCGCCAGGTAATCCCTTGTAGGATCGTGCGAAAAAAAAAATTAACATATTTTTTGCATTTTTTCCCCGGCGAGGGAGTCGCCTATTTGACTGTGGTCAAACATATAGTCGGCGTTACCCCAACACCGGTCCCACGGGAGACATTGTTGAGACTTTGGCGCGCCGAGAGGGAGTCCCACTTTTCCTCTGTCCCACCTGTCCCCAGCTGCGCTAGTTAAAACAGCGGCCGCCAATGTTGCTTGATGAGGTTTTTTTTAAAAAAATAGGGTTTATTTAAAAAAAAAAAAAAAATTAAAAAAAAAAAATCCAGTCTTTTGTTCATAATTGATGACGGAGTGACGTGGATCGCAGAGTTGACATAATCTCATGGTGACGTTCGAGCGCGCCCATGCATTTGATTTTTTCAGAGCAGCGCACAACGAACGATCTGTTTTTTTTTTGTTTAAATACTACATTGGCTTCTGCAACGTCCATAGTAAACGTTTTGAACTGGTGAAATTGAAAGTGGTATATAGTCCACCTTTAAAAACAAGAAATTTGTGTACAATATTATCTTTAGAAGTAATGGAAGTTGGGAACATAACGAGTAAATTAATCAATTCGAGTTTGAGAAAATTATCAGTATCGCTCATCCCTTTCATTAAGAGCGCAGCAACTTGTAATCGTCATTTATATTTCGTTTTTCAAGTAAGGTGCGCAGGCTTGTAACGGTTACGTGATGTAATGCGTAAATAATGGTTAGGGCGAAGATTTTAAAAGAAAAAAAACTGCCAAAAGAACTATTTAAACTGTTTAATACTACGTTTCGAGCGGGTACCACTTTATCAAATTGTATTAAAAAAAGTACTAGAAAAAAAGAAGGGGGGAGACAGATTTATAGGAGGTGCGCCTCACTGCGCATTCGGAAGGCCTACCTCCTCTTCTTTCCGAGAAAAAAACCGCTTCGTTTGATTTAGGTGAGCATACAATAGAATCTAGAATAACATAACACAATGTCTTAAATAGATTTTACGCGTAAATCACCTTTAGAGACGCCACACACAACGCTCTGTCAACAACGAAAATACCGCACTAACAGCCTCACAAAAGCCACGTAAATTTCGAGAAGCCACGTAAATTTTGAGTAGCCACCGTTTTCGTGCTTTACCCACGCTACGAGCATGCGGCTTGGGAGGTTTGGGGGCGGCCCAGCGTGCTCTGTCTGCGATAATCCAAGCGTCAGAAACTAAGCGCACGGTCAAACGTTTACAATGACCTTGGAAGGTGCTAAATTCTTTTCCGCGATCGAAACTATCAAACAAAATGCATTGGGACAGAAAAGGGGAATTTATGAATGTGCCGGGCGCTTTTTCGAGACCGCCGGAATGCGTCCGTAAAGAAGGAACGCTTTCCGAATGTCAGTCGACAGCCGAAGTGCGGTTATCGGGGAGCGCAGGAGCTCTGTTGCTTTGCATTCTTCCCGAGGAAGCCATGCGGAATGCACACCCGTGAGAAATGGATTTTGGACGCAACTCCCTCAGTGCCCCGCTTTTGGAATTTGAAGCTTTTTCTTTCATTTTGTTTTGTGTGCATGAAAAAAAAAGGGGATTTACCGGCGAAGATATTAGAGCTGCAGAAGCTCTTCACGAATCAAGAAATTCTGGAAACGTGTGGCAGTCTGTGTCGATATTACGCTGGATGGTGTGGGTGTATGTTTGCTCGTTATGAATTTAGTAATAACGGCACTTTAGTCCGAAAAGTGCATTTTCTGTGGGAGGGCCGAACTACAAAACCGCAAACAAAAACAACAATGACATCTCGGGTTTGAAAAAGAAAAATGCCCACATACACGCACAACGAAATATGTTACCATTATATGCCAGACACATGTATAGACGTCCTTAGAAGCCATTAAGCAGTTGCAGAGCCAAACACACTCGATACAATTAAAAAAAAAGGACAAGTTTTTACACTTTAAGCATTTATTGGGCTGTGCCCGGGTCGTACCTAGGGGCTGCGAATAGTGGTTTTGAATCGAATAGATACGCATAACTCAGAGTTGCTAGTGCCTAGAAAAACCACGCGGCATACCGGCTGACATTCATTATAGTGCTCATGCTGGGGATGACACAGCACCGTTCGGCTCGAAGCGATATTTACACACGCCTACTCGAGTCCCATCCTCGTCGCCACTGTTCACATGACGATGGATGGATGGATGGATTATAGCTATACCTTTTATAAGGGGCGGTAGCTTGCGCCACCTAGACTGGAAAATTTACAACCCATTTTTCCGATCGGCGCAACGGGTGGCCAGCCACGAACAAAGGTTGATTCTAGGCATATTCTTTTGCAGGCAACGGAGGGGAATGAGGAAGTCAGAGACGGAGAGTACGGCGCCGCGCTTGGGTGACATCGCAGAATGGTCACAGTGGCTGTGTGTCTTCCCTCTTCCTAGTCAATCACTGCGATTTACGGAGCGAGCTGGGCGAATGACGTTGGCGAAACATAGTTTTCATACAAAGTAGTCGATGTGAGCATGACGCTTCACATGGTCACGTGATGCTCGCTGTAGCATCGCAGTCTTCATTTTTTCGTGGAATGGTATTTTTCGTCCTCGTCGTTCGCCGAGCCCCTCCATCCGTATGTCGCACTGATCGGCTCTCCGAGTTCTCGGCGGGAAATTAGACGCACGTGCACACGAGCCCACTAGCAAGCGTCTCGGTGGTGAGCAATATTAAATAAATTAAACAGTGTGCTCTCAAGGCTAGAACACACACTCAAAAAGCAAACGAAATTCTTGGTTAGGCAGAAATACTCAAAATAGTGGCTAAAATACTGATACTAAGATATATCTATAAAAGTGTATCGGGGAAATACATTTTAAATAGAGGCACAAAGTATTTGGAAATACAAATACAGGAATACATTTTAGGGAGGGCAGAAATACAAATACAGAAATACTGATACTGCAATATATTTTTTAAAATTAGTTTGAGACGCCAAATAAGATGAAGCTTGAAGTTGGAAGTGGAAGTTTTCAATCCCGAAATTACCTTCACGAAGGCTTGGCACTTTGCCTTGTAGGTAGTGATTTCGGACGACAAGAAGTCAGTCTCAACGGGTTTAAAAAAAAGCGTTCCACCAAGGACTGACCATGGTCCCTTCCCTGACATCCTGTCTGCCTGACGAGGGATGCAAAAAGACTTTGACCTCTAAATAAATTCTATGTCATCCTAAATCCCATCCAAATGTCACCTCGCCCCTATCCAATAAGAACGCCCCTGTCAACAATGAGCACATTCCACATGGTGGAATGAACAGGGATTCTTTATTTGTTGGATGTGGCCTTGAACATGAAACTTCACCACGCAGCTGTATGAAACGACATTACGTACTTTCGTTGTAGGTTACCTCGTTGAAGATCGTGAAGGCAGTGACCATTTGGAATTTTCGAGAATAGTGGACCACCTGAATCATCCTGGAACAGATGTCTTATCTATTGTTACGGTTGAAAAAAAAAAAAAATACGGTGGCATCCCTGTTGTGAAGGGTTTTCCTGCCGACCCTCCTCCATCAAAGCATGGATTGCAGTCCTCAAATTTCGCCTTGCATAATCCAAACAGAGACATTGTGGATTGCGACCTGATATTGCCCCGTACAGGTGCGAGCTCTCCAAGAAACAGCATGCTCGAGACGAGTAGCAGGTGTATGAAGTCTGGGTTGGCACAGCGAGGCCGCGTCTGGCCTCCTTCTTGGGTTTCGGATCACCAGAGCAGCGGGTCACGTTCACGTCGGCTGATGACGTACCCTTGAGTCGTGCAATATTACGGGCGCAGCCGCAGACGCATTCGAATATTTGTTGAACTTCATTGCGTGAGTCATTTACTATTTCAAGTAGACCCCCACCAGCCTCGTGCTGCAACGGACTGTGAATCAGCCTTTCCGGCTGGGTGTACTCTGTACGCTAAGGCGAAAGAGACGGATAGCAGCGGGCACTGGATGCCAGCAAACAATGACTCAAGAAACCCCTACCTAAGGACCTGCGGCAGAAGATGCTCTGACTCCACTCCTGGCACGCTACCTGGTTCGAGTCCCCGACTACGCAACACTTCTCAGAAGAGAGAGGCGGACGCATAAAAAATAGTTTGGAGAATCGGAAGGTACCTTGTTCAGCATAGTAACAATGCTCCAGCATCTCCTTGACCCTAGTGCCCTCCGAAGAAAAAAAAAATGCGTCCGGATTTTTTTTTTTCGAGGGAGGGGGTGGGGGGGGGGGGTGGGGGAGAGGAATATTTCTCAAGAAATGTAACGAAATACATTTCACCCTGATTGTATCGGGATACAAAGGGACATTCAAAATGTATTTCGATACAGGAATACAGATACTGGTGAACAAAAAAAAAATGTATCGCGATACAGAAATACAGGTACGAAATATATTTCTGAAATACTATCGCGATACATTTGTATCCCGGTACTGCCCAACCCTGGCGAAAATCCCACGAAATTCGCAACCCCAAAACATAATTCTACAAAAAAAAAAAAAAAAAAAAAAACTTTTTTTATTTAGTGTACAGAAATCGCAAATATGCTTTTAGCAGATATGTTTCCAGAAATAGGCTGATGGCATTTTCCGAATTTCGTGCGATTTTTCATTTGGTTTCCTCGCATGCCCGTTCCAACATTTATTGGAAGTAAATGGAGAAAACGAAGGTTATCGCTCGTCACCGGTATGAGTTAATCAGTTTGAGTCTCACTGCTCGAGAAAGAATACATACGCTTTTAAATCCGATCCAAAAAGGATGCGTTCATTTAAACCTGCATGTTCTCATAAAACTAAGCAAAACACAAAAAAAAAAAAAAAAAAAAAAAACTAATTCGAGCTGTTTCTGTGGAGCTTCGCAGCAGACAACGTCTTACTGATTAACAGAGAATTAGCTCGAGCGAAGCAACGTCGAGCGATGAGAGGCGGCAGCTCAATTTCACGACCCCCTCTTTGAATTGCGAGACGGGCAGCTCTCACAAGCGTCGTGCCCCTGATGCGCACAGCTCTCAATGCGGATAGAAATGAAGTCGGGCAGTCGGAAAGAGGGATGTGCTTTGTCCCAACTAATTTGTGCCACGCGGCTCGCAACTTAGGGTTCTTTCAGCAACACCAGCTCGCTTTCGCCCGTAAAGGATGCTTCTCCTGAGAGAGAGTGTTTATGAGGGAAAGCCAACTCGTGTCAGACTTGGCCCAGTCGTTTTTTTTTTTCTTGTTTTTTTTTTGTATTTTCGGAATGGACTTACGTTTTTTTTTTGTTGTCTTTTATAAACGCAATAATATATTAAGGGTAGGCATCGTACAATCCAAAAATAACGGAGAATATTAAAGCTTGATCCGTCTACGGTTCGTGGGGTTAGGCTGAGCTGTTTATATAGAATCACGAAGGAGCGCAGTTGCATAAAGCATCTCAGCTCAGCAGGTCTGTACGCCAGCCTCTGACTACACCAGTAGTTACCCAGGATACGATAGTGGCGCTCATTTTGGTTTTTCGAACGTTCATTTCTCTTCTATATCCGCCCCTATCTGATACAGACAGGAGCCTGTCTTTTTTTGTTTTAAGAAGAACCAGACGATGCGGCGAACCGCTTCTCCCTCTAATCCACCAGCATCACTCCCATTCAGAGCGGATTCGTTTTCTCTCGTTTCATTCCTTTTGAGAATTAACTCGCGTCGTCCGTTCATATTATATGCGCGCGAACTTTCACGAATATTGTGCCGCGGATGAGCTGCGCAGGAGAACGAGCAAGTTGATTGATTTCATGCCGCCGCTCTAATTTGTTTTAGATGCGTACCGACCTAATTCAACGAGTCGTTAAGGAGTTTTAATAGATCGTTTTCAATTTTCGAGCCTGGCGAACTGCGCGTGGGCAGCCGGCTACGCTCAAAGTCAGAGCGCATGTGCAGTGCCGATTGTGCCGCTCCATAGATTGGAACACGCGAAAGCGGTGTACTAAAACTCGCTTCCGCACACAAGCTACGCTGCCGAAGTTTGCACCGTGTTTCTATCGCCCAGCTTCTCCGGAAACGTAGAGATAGATGCAGCCATTCGAGCGAGCGGGGCTAGACACCCGAAATCCTCTCGTATATTTTCGCGCGTGCCGTACGTGCTCGCACCTTTTGGCGGTTCTTTCTCCCGGACTTGCGTGTTCAGCGAGTCACGCGCTGGCGGCGTTAGACCTAACGCACACACCATCTGGCAGCAGACGAAACCGGGCAGCGAGACTTGTCTCAGCACGTGCTCCGAAACGGTCCGGGCTCCAAGGTAGCCAGCCCGTGGCGCCGCTGAGCGGTGGCGGCCGTCCGAACGTGCGCTCCGTGGCGTGGCCGTCGGAGCTCGAGATTTTTCTCCGCGGTCAGACAGCCCCCGGTCGCGGTTCGAGACGGCTGCTAGGCGAGCTGGCCCGACTCTCGGCTCCCGTGCGAGCAACGTGCGCACCGGTACGACGACGGAGAGCGAGCGGCAGCCGGCCCACAGACGCCTTCCCCTCGAGCCGAGGAGATGCACGCGGAGAGGACCGAAGCTTGTCGCTGACGCGTCTTCAGGTGAGCCGGCGGCGTCCGGGCGAGTCCGCTCACCTCAGCGACGCTTGAGCTGAGCGAGCTTCGCGTCCGAGAGTCCACCCTTTGCACTCCGCCCGCCGTGTATCTCGAGTCGCTCGGGGTTGCGTCGCCGACTCGGACGAGGAACGAGTGGGGAACGACATTGTCCCGCAGCGCGCGGTTTCAGCGAGACCCGATGCTCCCGCTCGGTTTTTGCGGCGTGCTTTGAAGAATCGGTGGGAACTGGACGAGCGTCTAGTTTGGCGGCACTCTGGAGTTGCTGGAATCCGCGGTATGGGGGCATTTATCAACGTTCGCGTGCGTCGCCGCCACAGGATGATGTCACGGTACGCTGTGTGCGAGAGTTTCTGGTGCGATTCGCGTAGGGGGCTGATGAGTTGCTTAGACGACGTTTAATTACTGAGAAAATAAGAAGAACAAATGAGCTCAGAAAAAATGTAATTTTTTCTTTCTATTGTTTTCTTTCTTTTTTTGCGTACGCCCAGAATATAAACTTGTTCTTTGCGATCGTTATTATGACGTCACAGTAACCAGAGGTTTAACATTACTTGTTAATATCACAGCGTCAGAATGTAATAGGAAATGAAGCATAGCAAATAACTTACCAGTGATGATGCTAAGTTGCTTACACATTTGCGAGAAAAACTGATACATGATGCAAATAAAAAAAGATTTAGTAAGCTTATATCTTTCATTTTGAAAGAAACGAGGTAAGAAAACGTTTGGAATACATTTTAGCGCTCGAAAACAAGGACAAAAATACGAGAATCAGACACCACAGTGCGCACTGTGGTGTCTGATTCTCGTATTTTTGTCCTTGTTTTTGAGCGCTAAAATGTATTCCAAGTACCAAAACCAACCAGCCCAACAATCTACACTACTGAAGAAGACGCTGCCTGACTTGTTTAAAACAAATTGGTGCTTGAACTAAACACATAAAAATCTTTCGTGGTCAAGTTGCGCGTTTTGTATAAAATCAAAATCAGAAGGCGGATCGTCCACCGTTTTGGTTTTCTGACTTTGCAGTGACAACATTTTCTCTTTTACGTCCTGCCTGCTGACAGCCCAACCAAGATTTCGCTTAAAGCCACTCAGGCATGCACACACATACACACTACAGCTCTTCATTGTACTAACCGCTAGTTAGAGAAATACACGGGGGGCTGTGTTTGTGCGGTGCTTCGCTTCAAACCACGTCGAAATGCTCATTGCTTGTCTCCTACAAAGGCTATGATTCCGCCAATTAATCCTACAGCGGGAAGCTAAGTACAACCAGCGATCAAAGGAAAGTTACATAAAGCACCAAGAGAGGACAAAGCATCTATGAAACGATGTTTTGTCCTGTCTTGGTCCTTCGTGTCGCTTTCCTTTGATCCCTCCGCAGCAGGCTCCAATACGTCTAGTACGACCTTCTGCGGGCGTTCCTCCAGACCACCTCCCGCCATAGAGAGAGCAGCCTCCCTTGTTCCTCTCTCCCTAGCCGAGCGACGGTCCTTCTCCTCTGGCGTGCGTATGGCACGTCGAGCAGGCTCATGGTCAGAATGGTTAAGGAGCGCAATAGCACGACGGATATAAAGGAAGACATAGACACAGCGCTCGTCAACTCATAGTCAGCACGTGGACGCCTCCCTCTTCAGTGGCACTGGTGCAGGGCAACGCACGCGGCTTCCACGCGGGGGAACCGGGTACCAACTGTGCTATTGGCAGTTTCAGTCCGCTTTTTCCTCTTGAGAGGTGTTCGGGAGGTTGCGGCACACCCTTCGAGCTTCTCACACCACGACCCGCGCATTCGCTCGATTAACCGCTCATTCACACTGGAAGCGGATCCGCGTTCACAAAGTGGTTGCGAACGCGGTTGTATAAAGATCCGGTGCAATTGCACGCGCATCCGATGACTGACATCAAGTGCGCGTGCAATTGTACTGGATCTTTATACAACCGCGTTCGCAACCGCTTTGCGAACGCGGATCCGCTTCCAGTGTGAATGAGCGGTAAGAGAGGCAACGGAATAGCGGAAGGGGCCAAATCCTTTCGACTTACCGATGAGAATTTTCCCGGAGGACAGGGCTTCTCAAACAAATGTTTTCACGTTTAATAATATTTGTCATTAAATTAGTTACCCAGCTGGTACTTACAAGGCCCCCAAGAGGCAAGCCAAGTTCAAAGAGCGACCGACGGAAAATTCTCGATTTCCAAGTCTATTAGCGAGACACGGTTCGTTCGTTTATTCGAGACTGCGCTCTACGGAGGTTCCTCGTCGAATGCCGAAATTATGTTTCGAACTCGAGGCCTGACACCAAGCAAGGTGAAATTTCGTGCTCAGTCTCAGGTCGCAGACTTTCTTTGGACGTTGCACAGCAGTTGCAGAGTGCTCTGCTGGAAAGTAAACATTTCTTATTATATTTTGCTGAGAAGATTTCGGATAGTTGAGAGCGTGAAATATCGCAAAGAAAGGAGGCGGTGATTCCTCGCATGCATCGGTGCAGCCGTTGGTTATGGGCCGCGGTTCGCTATTCCTGCGCACAGTCAACATATCCTCCGAACTCAGACACAAACCAACTCTTCGCGGTCGCGTGTCGAGTCTTGCCCGACTGTGTATCGCAGGGTGTGTTGGACGCAGTGGACGGCCGACGAGCGGTCTTTCATGCAATGAGTTAGGAGAGTCAAGAGTTGCGGTAGAGGCAAACACCCGGGAAGAATTAAATGCGGATACCGCTTCATCTTATACTACGCGCTGCTGAGTAATGCAGTGTAGTGTTGACCTGGTGCGTTCTATGTAATTAAAAGACTCGATTAAATTTCTTTTTAACATAATTACGCTCAGAACTTCACTGCTCAAAAATGAATTCAAATTGCTAGCTTACAATACGTTATTCATTACCATTATACAGGGTGTCCCCTGAGAATATTCACAGTTCTTTTTTTATCGCAAAAATAACCGACGCTCATTCTTTGCCTGCCCAAATATAGCGCTTGTGGTACGAACCTGACGCGGTGCTTTGAGAACTAACCGGTGTCTTATTAAAAGGTGTAAGGGAATTAAAAAACAAATCAATGGAAAAAGGGCAGCCAACGGAGTCCTCGAAATCATGGACCTGAATGGCGCCACTTACCTAGAATGGGCCACATTTTCCCATTGAAATATTCAGAAAATCCCTTAAAACTCTCGACTAAGAGCGGTTAGTTCTGAAACCTTGGCATCTGGTCTATGCTGGGGAAGAGAATGAGGATTTGGCAATGCGTCGTTTAAATTTGCGGTAAAGAAAGTGGGTGGGGGGGGGGGGGGGGGCTGCAGTATACTTTCAGAAACTAATGCAGTTATTTCGGATCTTTTTCTTTTTTGAGAGGTATTCGATTTAGTGATGTTGATTACATAATATTTTCCCGCTCTGAGATGCATTTTTTCACTCTTTGTCTGACCCCTGAAACTTTGTTACGCGGCATTTTACACTCATTGCTGTTTGTGCCTTTGTTTTACCTACCGCATTAGTGACATAAAATGAGAGCTGCGTTTTGAGTTTGATACGGGTCATATATGTTTCACTATTTTGTCAACACCACCGAGACTGTTAGCGTTCTTTTTCGAGGCAGTTCAAAGCAACAGTGATCTATCTGTGATAGGAGGCACTTAAAAACTCCATAGGATGCCCAAACTCTGGATTATTCTTAAAATGGCAAACAGGAGACAGGACAAAATCTTCAGTAGATATTCTTTCCCCGTCAATCCGCTGGGCGGAAGCTGCGTGCACCACATCGAGAAGAGGCGCTTCCGTCCCACGGATTGTAATTGGAAGGTCGACCGCGTTGGCGAGGAGGCTGGAAGGGCTGTCGCTGCAGCTCAACATTTTTTAACGATTGCATCAGACGAAATGAACAGGGGCGGTGAAGCCCACCGACCCCTCAGGCGGCTGGGAGAACTTTCGGTTCCGGTGAAACACTACGTTACATCCACGTTATTTCTCAGTTAGCTATTAAGTTGAGGAGGAAAACTAATGAGAAAGAAGTTGAAAATCATTTCATGGTCGCTTTCATAATGTTCATTTTGTATTAGGTAGAGGTTAACTGTATATACTAAAACACCGGCTAGGTGGCGCAAGCCGCCGCCCCATTTAAAGGATTCAGCCATATGCATTCGTATGTTCATCCATGGATATCTCAATTACATTAGGTTATCCTTTTTCTGCACCGACGGGTGCAGAAAAGCCAGAAAAGCCGCAGAGTGCTGTGTCAGAGCCACAGTACTTTGTGGGCGCTGTGGCGTTGCAGTTGCTCTGCTATGCATTCACGGTCGGTGCGCTTGTGCAAACTTGGCGCTTTCAAAGTCCCACAACTCGTGAGCAAGAAAATAAGGCAGACACTCAGTGTAGTTTCGCCTGTCAATGACTCTACAGAACGAAGCCCCAGCGCGACAAAATCATACAAAAGTAGTTGTGATTGTAATTAAAGGGTTTCAATTACCGAGGCTAGAAAGTAATCAAGTTATAACTATACAATTACTTTTAATCGAAAGTAATTAACTAAGTTAAAGTGAATCTAAGCTCATTGGGATTTTCTGAGGCCAAACCCGGTATGGAGGTAGACATGAAAAGGCATTTCTGCCTGACTGAGACCTCTAACTTCCGTAGTTTACAGCAGAAAACACAATGTTGACAACAAAGCATATACGCACAGAAGCAAGAAACCTCTGACCAATTCATGCGTACTTCACATAGTCGCATCTCTAAGAAAAAAAAGTAACACATAAACACGCTAAACAAAACGTACTGCAGCTGTTTTGCACCTTTAAGCAACTTAGGACACAAAATATAATTACGCAATCATTGAAAAAAAAAAAAGGTCAAGGCATTTCGAATTTACTAAAAATATTGACACATTTTTGAGGAACAAAACATTACACTTAACAGTAAGGCACAAAAAAAAATCAGTATTGCGGCACAAAAATACTGTTAAGATACACATAACACGGCCCAAAAAGTGCAGAAAAATAAATATTTACAAATAACAAAAATAAATAAATGCAGGCACACATTGTAATTTGTAGCTGCAATCACGAATTACAATTTTTTTTTATAAATTACAGTAATTAAATTACTGTATATAGATTACTGCCAAAATACGGGAATTCACTTCAGAGAGAGCCGGGATTGGTTCGCTGCGCTCGACTTCCGCAACGTTGAGTGATTGAACACGTCTTGTTAATCACCTTTCTTCCGTCTCTTCTAATACATATTTTAAGTTTCCTACCCGATCTTAGGATTAAAACATCATGATTAATGCGCACCAGCTGGCCTGCACTTTAACCATGTTTTCGCTAAAATACCCATCAAAAAAACAAAAAAGATAACTTTAAACGGAACGTTTTTTTTTTTTTTTATAGCAAAAGTCAACGGAGCTCAAAACTGCCAACAGACTTTCATCAACTTTCAATACGGCGAACAAGTTGGTCTACTCTTTCCGCACGATCGCGCGTTTCTTCAGCCCCAAATGCGGTCACATGACTTTCCTTCCCCTCAGTTTTAGCCAGACGTGTATGTTGTTCAACGGCTCTACAGCACTAGAGCGCACGACAGAAGAGCGCCGACATTAGAGCGCCGACATTAGAGCGCCGACAGTAGAGCGCCGACAGTAGAGCGTCACGACGTGCCTATATGCCCCACCCCACTCCCCTGCCACCTTTTCTCACCGATGTCAGTAAACAATTGGTTAGAAAGAGTCATACCCGTTTATTGTTATTTGTTTGTTAGAGGCATATTCAATCACCAATGCTCGGATCCGATGCGTCACACAATTTTGTTCTCTCTCTGGAGCCGCAGGTACATCACACATATTGCGGTGTTCGCTCAACTGGTCGTGCGCTCTCGTGTCGTGCGCTCTAGTGTCAAGCGCGCTACTGTCGCAGCGCCCTCGTGTCGCCCGCTCTAACGTCGGCGTTCTAGTGTCGCGCGCTCTGAAGGCGCTCTCACCTATAATCCCGTTGTTCAAGTACTCTACTCAAGTTACTGTAGTTGAACAGCTTTTCTGGGTAGTTTAGTAACTTTCAATTACATTTTGATTTCGGTAATTTGTAGTTTTCTTTCATTACTTTAATCACTTCTACTCAAATTACTAATTACTTTTGAATTTTAGTGGTAGGTTCACCTATCAGCAAACGTCCCTGCACAAAAAGAGATAAGATGTTGGACGGCTGATATCCGAACTGTCTTAGCTGAAAACACTCGTAATCCCAAATTCAAAAATATCGACCGGAGTTGCCCTTTAAATACCGTGTGGAAGCGATGTGGCGAAGAGAACCCGGGATTGGAACCAGTGGCCATTAAGAAATGAAGATGAGTCGGATCGAGGGTTCGACACGGGTGCGTATGTAGTACGAATCACGTAAGGAAGGAAGATGGGTCCGGTAGGTGCACAAATATCGGATTGGATTCTTATGGCTAAGGCGAAACGACTTTATGTCAGTGTTGCCTGCGCGGCCTCCAGCTTCTTTAAACATTTTACACGTTTACGAAATATGCCATGAATGTTTACGAAACTAAATACCACGTACCTTTACTTCACCAATATAAAATAACGCGCCATCACAACAGAGAGTCCTATGCGTAAGATTAGTGCTCCTCTTTACTCTGCCTATCGGGATTTCCCTCGCGCACTCTTTCGCAATGCGGATGCAAGCTTTGCTGAGGCAGTGCTCCGCCCGCCAGCCTTCGGACCCTAGTCGATCGTAGGGTGAGACGGAGTATGGTCTAAATCACTGTTTCGATGTCAGATGCTCTCAGGTTTTTCGCAAGGTATGCAGTTAACCGTCATAAGTACAGCCATTCCCTTTGCTTCTACAAATGTGTTTACCGAAACCACTGCATATTTTTGAACGAGCTCGGCGCAGTCACCCGCGGTGCCATAGCCTGTAACACATCGATCAGATGAGTGAACGCGCGGTGACATCAAGAAACTTTTCACACTCCGTTTCACTTTAAAATAAACTGCAGTGGACCCTACGAGCCAGCGGAATCAACGCAACGTCAAGACTTGCGACTTTACGTCGCTGTGCTCAAACCGGAAGACCACGTGTCTTCTTTTCAGCTCTCGACTGGCGCCGATGGCTCGTTCAGAGTCCGCTGTGGGTAATTTTAAAGCGAAACCAAGTTTAGTCACACTAATCGATTTTAAGACGCTTTGAGTAAACGAAAAAGAGGGTAATATAATCCGCTTATGATTGCATTTTTTTTTGCTTTCTTTTAGAGTCAGTTCCCTGATATCTTTATACTGAATTATCTAAAGACAGGGAGGCTGCAGATACATCGCAAAAAGCAAGAGAGATATTTCCTATTGTCGCCGCGGTTGAAGCGCGAATGCCGATCTGCTTACTAAGCTTTCTGATAACAATACGCCTTTTCATAAAGTTAAGGGAAGCCATATTTACTCTTTCAAGAATAACCAGATCTAGCGTCTCTACATTCTAAAATAGAGAGGAAGACATCGTGCCATACATAATCAAATATATTTCCCCGATCTATCTGGAACGTTGACGTTTTTGTTATATATTCAGCATCGCAACATTCGAAGACTACTTTTCGCTGTGTGCATGCTTATACAAGGTCAGCGATCTTCAATCCCATAGGTCTGATGTGGTCCTACAATTTTATCAATTACTTTGTACAGCCTCCGAGTTAACACGTGCATTGGGACTTTATAATCAACGTTACCAAGAATAACTGGTCTATGGGTGTTTCCACGTCAGATCGTGCAATGATGACCCTGATCATATATTTTCGGAGATATATAAGTTCGAAGCTCGAGGCGTGGAGGTTTGCAAGGTTTCGCTGTTGTACTTTGCACCCGTCAATTTCACACCGAACCATGCACGTAGTAACCATTTTTATGCATGTTTTGTGAAAGGTCTACGACATGTACACAGAATATTAAAATTACAATAAAAGATTTCTATGCAAACAAATTTACGAAACATGTTAAATAAAAACGTTTTAGAGACATTCACAAATTATTTATCAACGAACTACTTCATATGAAACGACGCAAAATATATAAAATGATAATTCTTAAATTTATTTTACGAATATATAAGAAAAATATGCTTAGCCATTATTGTAATTCTGTTAACGCAGAAACGAAACTCCTTTTCTCTAAATGCGGCAAAACTGCACGTCAAGTAAGAAAAAATAAAGTTTTTATTTTTTAAAGTTTTTTTTATCTGTTTACAGGCACTTGAACTAACCTGTGATGGCCAAACATTAAGTAACATATGACCCCCTTAAGAGAAAAAAAACGACAACAAACCTTCACCCAGATTGAGCTAACCTGTCTTTGTTATAGGGGCTTTGCCGCACGACGTCGGTTCCCGTGAGACATTTTTTAGAACCGAGAAAGGCTGTACAGAGGTGCTTCTCTCTCGTAGAGTGTAAAAATTTATGGTGTGCCGAGCTTAGTTTTATATTTGTGTCTCCTAGCGTTGACTCTTAACCCCCCCCCCCCCCCCCCCCCCCCACCCCTCTCTTCCCTTCCATCACGTTATTCAGGCCATTTGCTCACGATGGATTATCGGTGGACCCAACTGCTGCCGGCAGTTGAAAACTGTATGCGGCGCAGTCCATTACCGCGAAGCCCAAAGTCCTCACACGAGAAAAGTCTACCACCGCGAAAACAAGGCGAGGGAAGTAATGTCTGGAAAGCCGGTATCCTGGTGTTCAACATTGTGTGACGGCAAACAAACGAGCTTACCCTTTCGAAGTATCCATGCGGACCAAATGGAATTCAGATAGAGCTTGATAATCGGAAGCGCTCTGTTGTTGGGTATTTCCACGTCTGTTCATACAGCGATGATCCGGGTCATATTTTGTATATTTCTGTAAAATATATTCCAAATGAAAGTCGTGTCCTTGGGAGAAGCTATACCGACAGGATGTTTCACGAGAAGCGGGCCAAATCGTTCCTGTAAAAAGTACTCATCGCACAGAGAAAGGGCTGATGTAGTATTTGTTTCTGCCAAAGGGAAAATTTCGGGAAAAAATTAGTGTTTGATATAATTAGCTTTATACATACTTTAAGTGATTAACTTCATAACTAATACATTGAAAGGTGCCATTTCAATTAGAAATATGGTGGGCATAATTGGAAACTATGAAATCCATACACATTATAGAGATTAAGGCACGCGAAGCCTTTCACGGCGCTCCGTAAAATGCACTTAATTTGGCCGTGTTTCGAAAATGAGGGGGGAGGGGGGGGGGGGGGGGCGTTTTAAGAGGCAGCGCAAGGAAACACGAATATAAAGCTAAACTAGGGACACCGTAACTTTTTACACCTTAGGATAGAGCAGCAGCGCTGCGCAGCCTTTGTCTTCGCCTTTGCCCTTGCCTTTGCGAAGTCAGGCTAGCTAAATTTGAGTGAACGTTTGTTGTAGTTTCTCCCTTAAGAAGGTCCTACGTTACTCAATCTTTTGCCATAACAAGTTACTTCAAGTCACTGTAGGCGCAGTTAAAGAAAACTTTAAAAAATTGGATCAAAAAAAAAAAAGAAAAGAATATTAACATGTAAATTGTTACATTTCGAAAATGAGCTGAGTTTTTTGTATTAATAACTCAACTACAATAACTGCCAATTAAATTTTTCTTATATATTTATAGAATTTATTTAAAGATAATCATTGTGATATATATTGCGTCGTTTTATATAAAACAGTTGGTTCGTAAATAATTTGTGAACGAGTCTCTTAAATGGGTTTATAGGGTGCGGATTAGGAAACAAAAGCAAAGTCAAGACATCGGCTTCAGGTTTCGAACTGATCATGACAAGTGGAAGCCGAATAAAGTATTTGAATACGGGGTCAAGAAAATACCTACCAAATTTCAAATGACTGTGTTACAATTAGAGAGTCGAACCGAAACCGAACCAAACCGAAAACCGGAACCGAACGGTTAATTTTAACCGAACCGGAACTGAACCGAAGCCGAAATCTTCGCAACCATCTTGAAACTGAACTGGAACTGAACCGGAAAAATTATATAATGGTAACCGGTTAAAAACGGTTCATGGTAATTTAAAAAAAAAATATGAATATTACAAAATGAGTACTTGAAAATACAAAATTGGCACAGCTCTGTATTTCTTTGTGTTGATCATATGGTCATATACAGAATTGCAATGTATGTGAAATTGTGGGTTTTCGTTGCGCTTTTGTATTGACACTATGATTAATCATGAGTCACGTGGTCACTTGACGTCATAGTGTCAAGACATGCTGTAATGTAACGTCCCGTCACATGGCTTACTGCGTGAAATCGATGTAACTTAAAACCTCACTCGATTCCTTTGCGTTGTTGGCACGGCGACGTCACATGACATAATGACTTCGCACGGCGAGTCACGTGATACCATGACGGACTCATTTCTCATGAGCCCGAGTCGAGTGCTCGGGCTCATGACAATCAGCATCACGAAACATTCGGGTAACGGCTCGTGTTCAATCAAAGATGAGAATAGCCGAACTCTAACCATGTCTGAAGCGCAGCCCATGCTCTATGCATGCTTCGGCAACCCCAGTGCATGACTATAATGAATACTGACGGTATATAATTAGCGTCAGATCATGTGGCCGCTTGTTCTAATTGCGAGCTGAGGAGGGGAAAGCTGTTTCATTCCTTTATTTTTTCTGCGTCTGCCATTGCGTGGAGAGGAAAACTAACGGATATTTTTGCACTCTATACTAACGTCAGGGTTGAGCTCTTAAAGGTATTTACTGAAAGTAAAAAAAAAAAGTTTTGCATGACCTATTCTATATGTACACATCATTGAGACACTCAAACGTGTCTTCGTTGTTGCTGTACTGCCTCACAAAGCTTTTTTCCCGAGAATAAAAGCATTGAAAGGAGTAAGACTTATTAATCCGACGTTCCCTAGAACTACAAGTGTGTACGGGAGGGATGCCTGGAAAGAAAGATCCCAATGGCCTCAGAGAGGCAGCCGAATGTTGGCAGCCACTTCAAGTCTCCCAGGAATGTCGTTCTCAAGTTCTTCCCCAAGCTTCGCCCCACCTCCGTACTTCGTTCAAACTTCACGGTTTTTGGGTACAAAATTAAAGCAACGGAGGATTACTTATAACCAGTGACACAAACATAATTGTAAAATTAACACCCCCCCCCCCCCCCCCCCCCCCCCCCCCAAACGGTGGTGGGAATCGCTCCGGAATAAAAAGTATCCCCTGGAAGAGAGACAGAAACAAAAAAAGGGGTATTTTTTTTCTAATGAACATACCGCGTTGTAAAGATTCCTCTGTTCCTAATCTTCGGCACATTGTGATGTCTGGTGCACGCAATCAACAATATTCATGCAAAAAAAAAAAGGCTGATTTTAAAATTCGATTTAAGCTGGAACACTAAACTTGATAAATATCATGCTCATTGTCTCGGAACGGTTCGGGGATATTTGAAACGAGCCTCTATCTCGGCCCTGCAACTGGCTCATCCGCGTGCCATAGATCGAAGCGGCTGATCCCCCGCCCTCAATCGCGGAAAGTGGACGCTCGAGGGCGTAGGCTAGAGCCTTATTCAAACGTCGGCATTGTCAAAGTTTCGTTCGTAGATAGATAACGGTAATTGATCGTTGACGCCCCCTCTACGGCTCAGAGACCCGAGTCCTGTTTCGAGGGTCGATGACGCTGAGGTGGGCCTCATTAAATGTGCGGGCACGTTTTAAGACGCGCTAGAGCTTCTGTGCACCGTGCTCGACGGGCAAAGGGCCCGTCGCGCACCTGGTGGTGCGCGGGACGCGAGCGTAGGCAAGAGCCGTTCTTTTTTCCAAGTGCGAATTTCGTGTGGATCGATAGCTGCGTGAATATTTTAAAGACGTCCTCGGGGCAGGTAGGGAAGGGAGGTGGAGGAACACGACCCGCAGATAAATTACTAAAGTAAGTTACAGGTCAAGAAGGTAGCGGCAAATGCCCCTCAAATGGATTCATATATGATTATAATGCAATTAAATGCAAAGTTCATTCATATATGCCTCCGCCACCTCCGCATCCAATAGCGCCCCATCGTTTCTGTGACGTCGCGGTCAACGCTGGAGGAGGGTCTTGCCTTCCTGTAAATATTTGCTTTATCTTTCGAGTTTGACTTCGCGTTGTGGAAGCCACGAGAGGGGGATTAATATTTTCCCCCTCAGATGGAAACAAATACGACTTTCGGGGGTTAGGTTCCCCCTCCTATGGATACAAAAGCTACTTTCAGCGGCTCGGTTCCCTCTCCGATGAACGCAAAGGTCGTTTTTTTAAGAAGTGGGGGTCGGAGACAAGTTGGCATCACTCTATAGCCAATATCTATCCATTGAAGCGGAACAAGGAGCGTTTCCAGTGAACCCTTCTTTCGACTGCGGAGGGATTTGAAACGGGCACATCACGCTTGTGGGAGGAGCTTCTCCTACCTTCTTGACTTGTAATCGGCTATGCACGTTTACTTTTAAGTTGACCTGCTCAGGCACAGAAGTGCGAGTCTAAAACAGAGAGCAAAGTTGTTTCGCCGCAGGCTGGAGCCTTTCTGTGGCTGTTGGCGGAAGTTTGAGTGGAAGACGTCAACGCTGAACCCAATGAAGGCTGTAATGGGTTGGTGTAGAACTTTTTGGGTCATTAAGTTACATACATATCGGACAAAGAAGCGGCGCCTACGTCCACTTCTTCCTTACGCGTATTTGTGCGTACTTTCAAGCTGACCCCATCCGCAACAAAATGAAAGAACTTTGCGTATGTTAGAGACCGTAGGGTACAAAGCCAACGACACGTCTCGTTTTGCGGTTATGAAACGGGTTCGACATTCGTAGGTTGTACCAGCACAAGAAATAAACTCGCTACATATTTTCGTAACCGTGTATTAAAGCTGATTGTTTACCTATTGTTCCTTGTCGGCATACACAGGCTCAGAACGGTAAACGAAAAGCAACGAGGGCTAGTTCTTTCATCCCCAAGATACCAAGAAAGATAGCCAAACTCCCAAGTTTTTTTTTAAAGATTTTTTCCCGGGGATCGTGGCATGACGGAGGCACAAACAAAACAAGGGTGAAAAGTGCACCAATCGTTAATTTTATCAGTGGCGCCTTCAGGGGGAGCGATCAGAGGTTCAGGCAGACGCCGAGTTTGGCCTAAAACTGCACTTGCTCCGAAACAGGACCGGACGAGCTCAGTGCCCGTCCGTGCTATATGGTGCACCCTGTGTAGTGCCTTAATGCCTGCGCGGACGGGTGGAGTTTGGACACGGCAGACAAAGGAACTGAATGAAATCTACCTTGTGACACTGAGCAGGACGTTTGCCATGCTTACGTGCTGCGTGTGTCACATTGCAGACTTCCTTTTTTGGGTTTGAGGCATCTATCGCTCGTCGAGCGTCGGTGGACCCGTAGAAGGTCAGACATTTTAGAGCAACCCAATCAGCGGAATCTGCCACCGTGGCGACAGCTTTTTGACCCGTCTCGACGAAGCACTTCGGCTTATGAAGTGGCGCGTTTAGCGCCGCCTGCCAGTGTCGGCCGTCACTCTATCGGCAACGCCGTGCCGAGGTCAGCTGACTGACTTTCGATGTCTGTCCCGTCGCAGACATGGACAGCGGCGATTCAGATATTGACTGGACTCTTCGGGCTGGGCAACTGTTTCCCGGGGAACGGTGTAACGACCGCCGGAGCACCTTGTTTATCAACGCTTCCCCGAGCCTCATGGCGCGGTTGGTGCCATCGATTCGGATGACCCACCTGCAACCCTGCCGCGCGCCGATGCCGCCTTCTGCTCGACGTGTCCCGCCCGAGGAACGCTTTTAACGGGGCTCGTCGAAACTCCGTCCCAGCCTGGCAAACTGCGGAAGGTGCGACCCCGGTGAGCCAATGGGAACGTCGGAGCGAGGCTCGTGACATCGCATCCACCGGAAAGCAGTCCTCGCTTCCAAGTTCCTATTGGTTCCACCGTGGCAGTAGCTCTCGCCGTTTTCCAAGTGATTAAGAAACGTTGGACGCGGGCGGAGGACTAATATTTGCGGACAGATCCGACGAAACACTAAAATGAGTGGAAAACGCAAGTTGCCAAAGAATCGATCTGGTCCAATGGTTCAGGGAACTTGGCGTGCTTTGACGAGCCGAGCGAAATGAAGAGACTATCACGTGTCGTGACTGCGCGTCGTTTTGTTTGCACTGACACGGTCGACAATTGGGGTTGCTGCCGTGTTTTGGGGGTGGCTGATGAGTGCAACGGTCGGCGAACGCAGGTGCCTGCAGCAGCCGCCTTGACATCGGGCCTCTCTCACCACTTTCGCAGCCATTGCACCACTCTGCCAATTGTTCGTATATCGATGAGGGCCGTCGTAATGGAGCTGTTTTTACGTCGATGACAGTGTACCATCTCTCGCGTTCACGTCATCGAAGCTGAGGCAACGAGGGTGGCCGAGCTCACATGCGTTCATGATCGAGACTTCGGGCTGCGGAAAGAAAAGAAAAGAGAAAAAAAGAACGCGGCTCTGCGAGTTTTCATCTTCTTCATTTATATTCGGCTCAGTCACCACCGCCATGATCGGGGCGTACCGCAGCATTACACAGTTGTGGCGTCGCCGGGCGACAATGAAGGAGGACGCATGCAAATGCACCAGTTGTAGTCGCGTGCCTGCAGGTGCCATTGCATCGCGGAGATAAACACGTTTCTTTCGCGCTTTGTTTGCATCTGTATTGAAATCTCCACGTGCTTTGTGTAGTACAAGGAAGTCGCACCGGGTATAGGAAGAAACTAAAAAAAAAAAACATTTCGGTAGCTTCAGGTTCGTATCAGGAATTTGCTAGGCGTCTCAGCTTCTTCGGGCTGTCTTTTAGCGAATTAGTTTACGTATAGTTTTGTCGTTTACGGGCATTCTGTTTACGCTCCATACAAACTCGCAGATGGTGCAAATGTCCCGCGTCAGCGCAAAACATGCGGCAGATTGAAATGCGCATTTTGATGCGCGTCGAATGTGCGCTACAAAATGCCTAATGCATGAGAAATCACGCGGTTTGCTTCTGCTACAAACAAATGTTCGGTAAAACTGGCAGAATGTCGCTGTGGGCCTGTCCTCACAGACAGTTATAAACAAAAACAAAAAAAGGAAAATCCGCAAGTCGAAGCGATGGACAGAAGGAACAATTGCTTTGTGGTAGCAGTTGGGGGATGCAGAAGCGAAGAAAATAAGCTCTGCAGAACGGACCGCGGTGTTCTACGTTGTGCATGCGGGTATTGGACATAGGCGCCAATGAACTGGTGCCTTCTTCTTACTCCTATTCCTGTCTTTCCATGTTGATGGTTGAAAATATTTTCTTTCAAAAGTGCAGCAAGCAGGACCCAAGCGCGAGATGAGCCGCGGGGAAGTTGGATGTCATGTCTCTTTCGTGTTTCTGTGTTGTTTTTAAAGCGGTATTAAAGCGGCAGTTTCATAGGGCCGAGGAACCCAAGAAGCAGCGTAAATATGTAATCTGTTTCCACACAAATCCCCACCCTACCCGAATAAAAGAGCCGCCCACCCCAGCCACTGAAAGACTGAGGGTCATCCCGCCCTAGGCACCATCCGAACTAAGAGCACAACCCACCCTACAAAGCTACCACATTTAAACGCGTTTGGCGAATGACAAAATGCGCAGCCAATTATTTTGTTTTGTTGATGGAAACAAAGTGGTTTAAAAATCACTTCTTTCGTTTGTGGTTTATCGCTCTGTTATGCCTACGCAGCTTGGGAAAAAAAAAGAAAAAAGAGAAAGAGAGAGTCTAGCAATGAGTAGGTAATGCGGGAGTGTTACCACTGCTTTGTTTTAGGAGCTATAGTTGCTAGGCAGAGAAAAGGCAAAGCGGGTTTGGTCGATGTTCGTGGGACGGCCTCACTGGGATATGGAGAACCGCACAGCTCTCAGGCAAGCGTTTCCCCGTATTCTTTTGTTGGATATTTCTTTGGCGGTTGCGAGAGAAATTTCCAAGTCCTTGCTCAAGCTGTGGGCTCGCTGTAAGGTTGCATCCCCATTTCTTAAAATATACATACGTATATAAATATTGGCAAAAAAAAAAAAAAACGCGAGTTGCGCGACAATGCAGTGTATTTTGTTTCACGGTTTCGTCATTCGCCGAGATTGTATTCATTTGTCGCAATGATTGACTCTCCGAGTGTTGTGCGGGAAAGAAGCGCACAGGGGCTTCTTTTGAGGGAGTACGGCAAGCACGACGCTCAAACCAAGTTAGTGCAGAATGGGATTGCTCGCGCATTTTCGCACTTCAGAAGCTGTTCTACGCCTGTTCCTCGCGTGTTGCTAGCCTCGCACGTTATTTCACGTAGTTTCAGCAAATACAGAGGCGTATATGTATCAAGGCCGGGGGGTCGCCCTCCACCAGGTGCGCTTTGAGATTCTACTCGTTCTCCCTTTTAAGTTTGACTATCGGTATGCTATCCGATGGAGCCAGTCAGCAGAACACAAAAATGCATCGCTCGTTTTCTTTCTGCTGTCATCGGGTAAGCGAATCACGCCCGAAAAACAAAACATCCTAGCATCAGCTGTGGTAAGACTAAGCGTAAGTATAATTGTCCACATCTTAGAGGCTTGTAACCTCTAAGAAGATAGCAAAAATAAAGATCCTGACTGGTTCTGCTTCCAGGGCCGAGTGACCCGAAGTTGACCCAGACGGTCGCCCGGCTTTCTGCCTAGCGTGCGGGGGCCCGCGGGACACTGTCGGACGTTGACCCG
Organism: Ixodes scapularis; assembly: GCF_016920785.2. Taxonomy (NCBI): domain Eukaryota; kingdom Metazoa; phylum Arthropoda; class Arachnida; order Ixodida; family Ixodidae; genus Ixodes; species Ixodes scapularis. Next base: position 3,956,200 of record NW_024609884.1, on the reverse strand, counting down.
GCGCCAGGTCGCTTCTATTTTGAGGAGAACGCCGGGTCCAAACGCGACCGGTGGTTGTGGGGCTTTGGAGCGGCCAGGTAGCTCGAGGACGCGTCGGATACGTCGAAGCAAGTCGGTAGCGTGACGCTCAATGGCCGCTGCTGATTCGTGGAATCCGCTTCCGACTTTGGGGAGGGGGCGGAAAAGCCCCAGAAGGGAACCGGGCCGAGCTCCGAGAGAAGGGGAAAAGCGGACGGCTAATGACCCGCCTGCAGGGACGTTACGTACACGCGAGACCGCCAGATAGCCTCTACAAAGGGCTCCAAAATGAGCACAAACACGAGAGGGTAACTTTCTCTGGCTCACAACGGCAACTTTGAAACTATACTGATGCCGTGGGATGTGTTCGTAGGGAACAGTAACATTGCCCGCGAAATTTAGTGTTGGACACGTATGCCTTATGTGTGTCGATGCACGGTTGCCTCAAACGTCGTTGTATAATCTACGCGCGGCGAGAGACGCACACGGTGCATCGGCCTCGTGAAAACACCGGGTTCGTTTGTTCGCCCCTCTAAAGTGTCAGTATTTCAGTGCTGGGCAAGTTTCGTGATATATTTAGTCGCTTAAACGCGATTCACTACAAAATATTCGGTATTTACGGGTGACATCAGCACTTTGGTTATGGTTTCCGTGAAATCCAACGAGGTAAAAGAAAGAGCGGGCAGTTAGAAATAAGTCGGTGTTTTCACGCATTCCTTCGAAATGCAACCTTTGTACATGAACCTTGATGACCGAATTCGAGTCTCTTCAGCACGCGCTTTTAGGAGAACGGAGACGGATCGGCACCATCTGGATAGGCACGCTGCCCCAATGTAACTGCCCTAAAAAAAAAAAAAAGCTTTATTTTTGAAAAATGTGGTTCGAAGCTTATCACTACGGACTTCAGGACACGTTGCCCTTTAAGGTTGGTGGCATGTTCCGTAACTAGATGTTCGAATTGAGCGCGGTTCATCGACGCGTGCAATCACCTCCCGCGATACGGCATCTAGGTTACAGGTCAACCAACTAGCGTAAAAGAAGGCTAGAAAAAACCTCAACCACGGCAAGACTCCCTTAATGGAGATAACGCACGTCACTGCCGTTCCGCTGCCCCGCACGTCGCTCTGAAAAGGAGCGCTAACGTGTCTTTCACTGAGCGTCGTCGTTGCCCTCCCAATCGAACGGCGCCCAGTTCGACCCAGGAAGACAAACGGAACCGGCCTTTAAAAGTAAATAAAAGACAAGAAGAAAGGGGGGCTCCGCACTCGCGGTTGTCTCGGGGAGACCGCCCGGAAGTTGGGTCCTACCCTCAGTCGGTCTCCGGCATTGTCTGGCGGTGCAGCGGTGCCCGAAGGTGTGCCGCAGACGGCCGACCGAGGCAGCTGACTCAATCGATGCACATCGACCCGCATCGACCGCCCTGAAGAGCGCCGAGGAAAGGCCTGTTCGAGAACTGGGCCTTTGACCAGATGCAACCGCCTGCCGCGCGAACCCGCGCGCGCCCGAAGATGGTCGATTAGACGCGGCCGACCCGGCTCTCGCTGGCTCTATTCGCCGAGCTCGCTGCTCGCTCCCTGGCCGTTGACCTGCCGGCTCGGTACGGCGCTTCCTCGGACTGAGTTCGTCTGGGTCGTCAAAGAGCGTCCCTGAACAGGCGGTGCCGCTCCTCAGAAGCGCCACCGGGTCGTCCACCGGACCACGAGGTCCTCGAGCAGTGCTGGTGGAGACTGCCGGCGACTCGACCCGAACGATATTCCCGACGCCGAAACATCAGCCTTTCACGTCGCGTTCCATCCCATTAGCACGCCACGAAATCTTTGACGCGCGTACTCCGTCTCATGAGTCGCGCGCTGCCGCGTCCAAGCGCTGTGTGCAGCAGAAGACAAGGCGAAACGTTCCGCACGGTCTACGATTCACAAAGGGGGTCGAAAATCATTTTGCGGACTTTAATTCGCGTTGAGTTGATTTGATGAATTATGCCCCTGTCAGACGTTCATTTTAAGGTCTTTTAGAACAAGCTCCTTGATAAAATCGTCGAACCAGCGCACGCCATAGGGCACGTGCGCACTCAACATCGCGAGCTGAATGGCTCGTTTTATAACGGAGCTTAGTGAAAAGGAGCTTTAGAACGCCGTCTGACAGGAGCATTATTCAGCCAACCATTTTTTTAATGCCGCGATTGAGTTGATAAAGGAAGTAGAACGGCTCCATTAGAGTGGTTATTGAGAAGAACGCACATACAAACAAACGATCATAGCGTTCATTTTCGTTTTTAGGTGTTTGAAGATTTTTTTGAGTGATAAACATGGCTTATTTCTTGATAGACATGAAACTATCTTTTATGGCCGAAATTATGACTTTGAATGAGCAACTAGCGAGTTATAAATTGTAGTATCTTCTGGAATGTGTTGTCCGCACACGCGATCGAGAAGAGAAGGCGACAATTAAGGCCGCCTTCAAAGGTGCTTTTTGCGAGTAAGGGATGTTTCTTTTGCTGAGTGGAGGAAGTTCTGGGTGATTATGTACGTTAATGAAATGGACAAACACGAATACAGCAGTGTTTGTATAGTGACAACGGTAAACACGACTAACACCGACAAACAGTTTGGGTGTTGACAGGAGCATAATTCAGCGCGACCTCTTTTTTGAAATATTTAGAGCTAGAAGGGATGAAAAATAAATTACTTCGTTTTTATTCCTAAGAGAAAAAGAGCCTGGCTTTAAGCAAGTATGTAAGAACAATTTCGAGTTTAATAAAGCAACGTGACGTTAATTATATTTTCAGACTTTTCAAACTACGCGAGCTCTCAATTTTCCTGCTCTTTACGCGTTCATTCAAGCTTGTGCGTCTAAACATTATGGTACAGAATACTCGGTACAATAATGACTTGCCGCGTGTCTATATATATATATATATATATATATATATATATATATATATATATATATATATATATATATATATATATATATATATATATATATATATATATATATATATAAACATCTGTAGGTTCAATAGTTCTAGTTTCATGTACACTCTAAGTTCGTTGAGAATTCGCTAGAACGGTCGCCGCTGATAAGTTCGCTGCATTATCTCTTGTCAGCTTGTATGCAGCGCCGTTGACGAATTGTTTTCTTTCAGATATCCTCCCCTACCATGAAAGTCAAATGCTTGGAACGCACTCAAAGAAAGCATACTCTATTCGCTCGACGCAGTGAGTCGATGTGCTGTCTATGACGTGACAGGTGGGCGATGTCTGCCTCGTGCGGGCTTTCCGCTGGTCGATGGATCCGCTGCCTTATGTTCTGGGCCGTCATCAATCAAAGCTGTCGGCTCGGGCGACGGCGCGAGAAATCGAGCAGCCTACAACGCTCGTCGCACAAAGAAATTCTCGCCGAACCTCGACTGGCGTCAAGACTGTCGTCACCCGGTTCTTTGTTCGTGAATTGGTTGCCCCAGGGCGCGTCGAGGTGCGCCTATAGCTTCCGACAGTAGAAGCCACCGAGCGTCTGTGCGTGCGAAGCGGAGTGAGACATTGGCTGTTTTCTACTCGCTCGTCAGTCCCGTGCTCGGAGTGGAAGGCGATCCTCGGGGATTTGGACAATTGCCTTTCCTCGCTCTAAACTCCTCGTCACTGCTCCGTTGATGAAGAATATTTTACTTGATGCCGAAACAACGACACCAACAGTGATATATTTTTGTGGTGCCTATAGACACTTTGCTTGTAGAAGAAATTCTTATCAGGTGTTGGGATAACATATTGTCGCGAAGTTTTGCTCGCGCGAGTATTTAGTCTAGCTTCACTTTATGTTTTTGCCTTCTCCGAGATTTCGTTCCGTCTACACGGGACGGCTCATGGATTCCACCGGAGTCGGGGGGCCCCAACTGGGGGCGAACGTGAACGCTGTAACGCTACACTTAGTTTATAGAACCCCGCGTTGGAAACGTTTTGTCTTGTGTATGTTTGCATTTGGGATCTCTACTTCGGAGGTGGTTTTGCGCTGTGTATGTGTAACTTCTCTGTCTGCGTACGGAAGTGCTTTCTGTTGTTTATGGCTGCTCTTGTCAGCTTCGTTTGGAATGTGTTCTGTCTCGTGTATGCGCATGTTTTTTGGAATGTTCGTATTTGCTTTTGGCTCCGAGCCTTTCGATTGGTGCTAAGAAAACCCCTCTTGATTGGTCCTTCCAAAATTATCTGATTGGTGGACTGGAGGACCCCAGAATGCTGCTGAACTGAATATAAGCGGCCACCGAAGGACTGTAAGGCGCTTGGCCCCCGGATACCATGCCGTGAAGATCTCCCTGCCTCTGGAAAGCCAACCTGCACGTCCGACCCCCCCTTCGGCTGTGGAGCCGTCCGCCCGCTGGCTCGCAAACTTGGTCCCCCTTACGGCTGTGGAGGAGTTCGGCTCGCCCGCCTTTGTGTGGAACTGTGTTTGTCGAGTTTGGCTGTGGTCGGGGCCCCCGCTGAGGGTGTGTGTGGTCAGGGAGGACGGCAGGGAAAGTTTCCAGAGGTTAGAATTATTCCCCCCCCCCCCCCCCCCCCAAAAGTTTAATCTCAAATTATATAATGTTCAAAGTGATGTAAAAGAGTCTTTGTCTAGATCTCTTAAATAAACAGTGTTGTTTGTTAACCTCAGTAAACGTTTCATCAACGACGAAGAAGAAGACACCTATTATTTTCTTCGTTACAAAAGTGGTGGAGAGTGCGGGGTACGACCTTATTTTCATCGTTACAATATGCTCTCTAACCCTATCTAGTGCTAGCAGGCGCATGCAGGCGCTGCCGTGATTGTCGTGGCCCGAGTCTGAGGAGAGGACATTGGGAATTCGGGGACAGTCTTTTCCCGCTTTTCAGGAGGAAGCATCCATTACCCCTTCGCATGGATAGATGGATGCACACCTTTAATTAGGGAGTGACACGCGCCACCTATAGACAGCGTTTAGGGTTAGCATGAAACGGTGTTGGTCGCGTCCTTCTTCCAGGTTCAAAATGCTATCGCACCCTCCGGGGGGCATCTATTTCCTGCGTGTTACATTCGCCGACCCAAGCAGTTGGCGGGGGGCTCTCGTCGAGGGAGTGCTTTGCACGATGGAGCCCGACGTTCTCTTCCTCGTCCTCCCTCTTCCCTGTAAACGTGCCTGCGTCGGCAGCGCGTAAACCCGAATGGTGGCACCGTTGACTATAGGGGAGTGCCGACACTTGTGATATTTCCGGCCTACTGGGAAACCACGTTCAATCAAAATGTAATCCACAGGTATGTCGCTGCTCTTTTCCACTACATTGACGAAAGCCCACAATACCAAAGACGAAAGCCCACAATATCGAAGGATATAGGGTCTGTTTTGTAATCCTCCTCTGACCTTGCGGCACTCATGGTCTTATCTTAGGGCTCATTAGGGCCGAGCGGGGGATTTTATGAATGGCCGTGGCACCAGAAGGCGATTGTGAATATAATTGTCTTTCTTTCTCATGACAGACGTGATACATTTTCATGAAATAATAAAACGCGAGGATTGTCCCCCACGAACTATCCTCACCGCCGAAGGCCTGGAAAATCGTCAACACCGAACGCGTAGAAGCGCTGGCGATCTACTAGCGAGAACTCGGGAACTAAGCGTCCCAATCAGTTAATCGTGCACTTCGGTGAGGCGGCAAACCCGCAAGCAAAGAAAATTGCGTCTTCGTTTTGCCAGGTGCTGCCCTTGCTTCGGGAGAATGCGCGAAGTAACCTTCATGCCATCACACTCCCGCGTTTCTTGCGTGCCCGTGCCCCCCCCCCCCCCCCCCCCCCCTCCCCCTCTCCCCGAGAACGGCAAGGAGTGAGGACGCGCGCCCAACCCGCATGCATGTGAGGCACGATACGTAGGCTGGCAGTGAACACCTCGTTTATCCAGTCGGTGCAGTTGTGCGGCACTCTACACTGTGTGCTGACTTATGCCGAAATTGAGAGTAAGAACACTGGGCGAAACATGAATGCCTGTTCTCAAGAAACTCAAAGAAAGGACCGTGCGAATCCGGAGAGGGCCGGTTGCCTCTCCGCGCTCGACTGGACCTCGGCGTAAATCTGTCGTGAATGGCGCGCACAAATCGGGCAAACAAATGCCGACACCGAGTCACGCCCGTCATTTGATCTTTCTTTATACAGGATACGGGTTCCCGTGTCAAGTGCTGGCTTCGACCCGTCGTCTTAGCAGTGCTTCCGGGAAGTTCCGTCTATACCTGTTGTCGCACAGAAACGACCATTCGCACGCAGACAAACGCACATACAGCCAGAGAACAGATTGGACGCCGACGGCAAACCCCAATGTGGGCCAATCCGGCGAGGGGACTGCTGGGCGGAGCTTGGAGCATTTCGTGGCGACAACGAGCGAGACAGGGCGCGAGGAAGTGAGACCCGGAGGAGGACCGGGGAGGCGGGCGGTGCGAGAGGGCCCGGGACGAGTTCGGGGGAAACGCCGAGGCGCTCGCTATAGCAACGGCCGACCACAACACTGCCCCATCGGGGACGGTGATCGAAGCGACGTGGTCCCCGTGCCTCTAATGAGTGTGGCAGCGCCGTGTATGGTGCGCGACGCAGTCCACGAAGACGTCATGGTTCGCATCCGCGTCTTCCCTGGTCATGCTCAGACATGTAAAAAGGGTACTGAAATAACAAAATACCGTTACACGCTGCTCACTTAAAAAAGTAACTGAACCCCTAACTGGTTACTTCGATTCGAAAGGAACGCGTCGCCTCAGCTTGAAAGTAACGCGCTATTTTCCCCTTATTTTTATAAAGCGGTAGCCACTTCCACTATTCCTCGTCGTTAATCATTTCTTGCCTTTTAACGCGCTCACTCAGGGATAACTGGGCCTATACTGACATACACTGTGCACGTTTTTCTATGGTCAATTTAGAGTTTCCTCGTAGTGCAAAATACAAATGAAAGCTAGGGTTAGAGGTATAATTGCATGGGTAAATGAACTAGATTGGATACGTGACACGCTTCCGTCCAGAAGTAACTAATTACCGTTATTCCATGAAAGGCAAAGGGAAATGCGTTACCCGTTCCTTGTCTTAAAAAAAGTGGGTGGTTATTCCATTATCCTATAAACGTAACTATAGTACAAGTCTAAGCTTTACGGAGCATTACTAAATTGATTACATGCCAAAAATATCGATCTAATAGAAATCACGTTGCCAATGTAAAAAAAAAAAGGCAAGATTAAAAAACAAACAAAAAAACTTCAGCCTTTCCACTTTCGTGAAGGAAGACCAGCGGAGCTGTACTCGATACACTGTGTGCTTCTTTTTCGTCGTCGTGTTTTTCACGCCCTGTTTCCTACAATGCATTCCCACCAACGCGTTCAACTATCCATTCTTCTATTATAGCTGGAAAGGTTGCCGCCATCTACGCGCGACGGCGGAAACCATACTGGCTGTGTGCCTGCAGCCGTCGCTTATAGATGGCGGTAGCTGTCCAGGTATACGTTTGTGTCGACATACACGGACGCGATCCTGGGGAACCTAGCCCTTAACAGCTCCGTTGTAAAAGTCTCTGTTGAACAGCGTTGTAGGCATAAATGCAAATTAGACGTCAGGAGACACCATGTAAAAGAAAACAAAAAAACAAAACAACAACAACAGCATATGAACCTTCTCTTATCATCCACAGCATGTGAAAAGAACGAGTATTCTAGTCTGTTCTTTCAGAACAAAAGGCGCCCTCCTAACAAGTCATTCGCATGGCTCACGCATACCTCATAACTTGAGAGGAAAGGGTCCAACGCACGAGCTGTGCCCACGTCGGACGATATCTTTGTCTCCAGGACGGCAACAAAATCAATCTGTTCTTTTTAGGGGACCCTGTACAGTTGGGATTGGTGTGTACGTGAACACAGCCCCCTGACGTTGATGGTAGCCAGGCGACCATCAACGTCAGAGGTCTGTGTCTGTGACATTAAGCAATGCAAGCGTGATGTTTTGCATCGCTTCATGTCACAACTCAGACTGCGTTTTTTGGTCTAATCCTATGTCTCATCATCGTCATTCGCTGAGCTGCCTCTTTAAGTTGCGGTGATTGGCTATCCGAGGTGTTGTGCGGGAAAGTAGGCTCACTGACAATTTTTTAGAGTCTAGGACGCTTCAGGAGGAGTCGACAGCAGCGCCCTCGTCGGCCTCCTACATAGAGCGCCTCACCTCGAAGCATGAGCGAAAGGGGGCAGTGAGCTCACTGCCCCATTTTTTACCACTGTATACCATCGGTATGCCCAAATGAAATTGACGCCGTGAAAAGAATTCAGGCTGTTACAATTACACCATGTTTACAAATTCATTTTCTTATCAATTGCAAAAAGTATTTTCACAATCACACTATGGCTTGTTTGAATGGTGCGACTATACACCAACTCATGTTTAAAAACAAACCGGAGCGCCCCTAGCTGACGCCGCCAGCGCCGCGCATGCGCGATGGAGTGTGGGCAAGAAGCTCGCCGTCGCCCATAAACAAACAATTGAAATGCGATGTTGTCGGCATCAGTGTGAGTCCCCCTGTCCTTTTTCGCGTTCGAATTGTTGATTCTACGTCTTTCTGGGCAATGCCTGACTAATTGAGCCGCCTCAGCAAAATTACCGACGCTCGTTACACCGCAAAATTTCGCGGGAATAATGTGTCATGCGGCGATTCATTCCGCGTGGACGCCGCAGAATGGACGCTAAGCCTCATTCGCATGATGAGATTTCGCTCGCAATTTTCAGTCGCGACGTCGCTCGGTATGCAAAAGCGTGAACAGTAGGTGAGATGTTCGACGTCGATACTGAAAATCGTAAGCAGAATGGGACCAAGTGAATCAGGCATAACAAGTCGGTGATGGCCACTGGTAACAATGATCAGCATCTCCTTCTATCTGCTGTTTACATCGAGCCTGCTTACTAACCTTCAAACTTAAGTCTTTTGAGGCCTGCACTTACTTCTCATCGCAATTACCGGACCAACATTTGGCCTATGGGCTGGTGTCATCTAAAAGAGCAGACGACAAGCAGAAACGTTTGAAAGAGCCGACGACAGTTCGAACGATCAGGCGGCCGTTTCAACTTGAAGACGCACTGAACGTAGTCCGCAGGTGGTCCGCGCAACTTGACGGTTTTCTGGCGTTCATGCTGGAACAAAACAAATAAATCTGATGACCACAAGTATCCGTGAATTCAACCCAAAGTGCTCCCCGCCCAAGCAATCGTGGTCCGACGGCGTCTGGTTTTCCCTTTTCACAGCATATATTCACTATCTCGGACTAAACGAGCACATGAAAACTGGCCTTCAATTATCCCGGCTACGCCCGGCCGCGTGTGTTTGCGTTCGGCTTCGGTGTTGGCGTTGGGTGAATGACTGCAGTTCGCGTGCGCTCGTCCGGTTGCCTTTGCCATGAAGTCACTGTGATTACTGTTGTCTTGCGGTTTTGTTCTTTGACTCAAATGCAAGAATACCTAATTGCCGGCGAAACTACTGTTTTGCGCCTGACTGTAGAACAGGATCCTCTCGCGTGAAGAACGCGCCAAAGGTGTATTTGTTCGGTGTACTCGACGAGGAAGAGCGGCGAAAACTGTGGGATAAGAACGTGCATCGCGCGGAAAAGACGTTGGATGAGACCTCTGCTGTGTGCGAATTGCATTTGGAACCCCAGTACGTGATTAGAGATTCCGTGCACGCTACCAACGGCGTAGGAAACTGATGCTTTCGGCTAACGCAGTTCCTACGATTTTTCGGAATATTCCTAGCTATTTGACGAAGAAAACACCGACGCACACACGCGACGCGCTCAATCGCAGAAGCGCGCGGGAAGCTTTAGGAGGAGTAAAGCCCCTTGATAAAAGCGTTTTTTACAAGTACCGCCAACCATTGTTGTGGAAGCGCGCGAGACACGTGCCATGAGCGGGTGCTCCGCCGCCATTCGCTTCCAAGGCCCGCTCATTTCAGTGCTGTGCCGCCATTTGCTTCCAAGGGCCGCTCGAGACATGGGCCTCGTGCACTCGCGCATTTGACGCTACTTGCAAGACAAACGAAAACATATCAAGGGGCTTTAAGGAGGAGTCGATCGGAGCGCCATCTCTCAATTTAGACATCAACTGCCTTAGCAAGCGGTCACGGTGAGCCCACTACCCCATTCTAGGGCACTGTACCGATGCAGAGTGGAACGTGCTCAAAAGCAGCTCCGGTTCACTCGCAGCCTCGCGCTTGTTTGGATATCCCTGGCTCACTCACTGCGGACATCCATGCATCTGACACTCACACATCTGGCGCCATTTCTGTCTCTCACGTGGCGCTTCAAGCGGCAATGCAAATCGAGCTATTCTTGAACACGTGTCACCATCTGTATTTGATATGAGAAAACTGTAACTTATCGTAACTGAATGGCACCAGTTTGAGTTTGAATATTAAACTTCTTGTGTAATCTATCTATATGCAGTTTCTAGAAAATGTCACATCATAAGGTGCTTCGTAATTTAATGTCTCATTGTTTTCGTTAGCTGTCGTGATTCTGTTTTTATAGCATGAAGAAAGAATTTAAACTTTATTTTTATGTTAAGATATACTTTCTTTGTGGAGTTTATTGGATACTTTTTTTTTTTAATTCTACATCCAACAGACTGCTCACGTAAATTATCGTCGGCGTTCGGACGTTAAAACTCAAGAAAAATATTGTTCAATATTTTTCTTGAATTTATAGACACTTTGCAGCAGCTGTGCATGAACGCCGCCATAACTAACCTTCAGTTTTTTGTTTCCTCTTATTTCGTTTATTTCACTTCATCATTACCATAGCAGGCCAGGTTATTGCCATATTAGACTCAACTGTGTCCTTTCCTAAAGCACCGGCCTTTGTAGAGGATCGTCAACTGCCGTTTCAGTTGCTCGGCATCTCGGTAAGACAAGAGAAGGTAAGCAATGGCGGCTGTAATTTGGCGGGTGTATAAAGCGTCTATATAATAACATAAGAATAAACGTAATATCGGGACATTGAAGTTGAGTCAGAAAGCAGTTATTTAATTTAACATTAAAGTTATTACTGTAGAATACAAAGAAAGAAAGCTATAAACCAGGGGCGGCCAGGCTGACCCGGCCTAAGAGCCGCAAGGAAAACCACGAAACTTCCAAGAGCCGCGGGGGCGGGGGGGGGGGGGGGGGGGGGGGGTGCGTGGCAAACTTGTTTGGAGCAATAAACGAAACTCGAACTACTTTCAATCTATCATAGTCATATGCAGTCCAACTGTACGTAATTTAGGTAGCAGTAGCGCAAGACTACCAAACCGCAACCTGTCTTTCAATTGAAAACGTGTTTCATTTCTCTTTTTTGGGAAGTGCTCTTCTGACCGGGAAGGAGGCGGGGGAGTGAGGGGGGGAGGGTTAGGGGAGGGAGCCGCGAGCCACACTTTAAGACGCGAAGAGCCGCATGAGGCTCGCGAGCCGCAGCTTGGCCACCCGTGCTATAAACCGTCAACGAAAGAAGCAAAATGGCCTGCACGATGGGACTGCACCTTGAAATAAATTAACGACAAGGGAGCTAGAAATAGAGTGTGTATTTACACCACTAGGATGTGACTGAACGTTCAAGCGCTGCTTTGTTGCATTTCTGTCACATTAATTAGTGAGGAACTTTAGCAGATCACGCTTTCGTCTATCGATACTGGTATTAGGGAACTCGATCTGCGACTGTAAATCATATTTTCAGGCCCGCGCCGCTAGCAGTATTGAACCTACGAAATGATTTTCTAAAACTCTCCTGATTGCTTCGATACTTACATCGTTCCACAGATCACCCTGATTTAAAATTCCTCTCATGTTAGGCACGAGAATGTTCAAAATTAATCGCGTTATTTTTAATTCGTATAAATGACCCGTCTTTGATGGACATAGTCGGTGACTTGAGCGTTTTAACTGAAGTGTGTCACTAAAACCTCCACCTCGACAAGTAAGCACACAAAACGGGATCAAAAGCATCGATTTCTCGTGGCTGGGATAGACTCGGCTCTGACATGGTCCACGTTTATCGATACGCTCTAAGAACAAGTGAATCGTATCGCCAGTGTCTCTCGATTCATTGCGGCTGACAGATGGGCAGGTCAACGAACTCTAGGCTCCTCCCCGTTCCCAGGGCTCCAGTGCCATAGAGCCTCGCGCGGCCTACGCTTGCTTGACCCGGTCCGTCGTCGTCTCCAGATGTCCTCTCCCATTGGACGATCCGCGCGGAGTTTTTGACTTGGTCTCGAACGCGCAACATCGACTTTTCTTTTTATGTTCCGCCGAAACGGGCCATTTCGGCCACTGACCTATTCAGACGGCACGCCACCCTTTTTCGGCCGCTATTGGAGCAGTCTTCATGTCGCGTTTGTTTAAAAGATAGTCATAAGTGAGCGCGCCAGTCTCAGCGTGCGTTAACCTTGCATTTGGGAAGGACTGATGCCCTGAAGGTCAAAACAGCAGAGCGACTAATGAGCACGTGTCAAAACAGCAGTAAAAAAAAAAAAAAAAAAAAAAACAGAACTGCAACAAAACTGTGCGCACGTAAATACATGATGTTTTTTCACTTTGTGACATTATTAGCAGCACGCGCCTAAATTAAGTGGTCGTTGCTAGCGTGTTCAGCCAAACATCTGCATTGTCGTTACATTTTATTTTCTATCGTTGTATGGCTTTATATTATTACCTGCGCCGTTCTATTTTATTAATGCGAAAGCATTAACCGTCCCATGGAGCGAAGCCGGCGTTGTCTCTATCCGTTGTCTGTAGCAGCGAAAACGGCACCTGAATGTCCAAGGCTCGTTGCACATCATCAAGGTGTCCACCGCTCCACCGAAATGGCTGAAGTAGTTCATCAGGGAATCCTGCGTCCTCTCCTTTGCAAAAACCCTGCGCGATCGGCTCACACATCCAGCTTTTTACACTAACTGCTTCCGTCTCGGAGGATCCACCACTTCCAACCCAGACGGCAAGAAGATCAACTGTTCTTCGTCCGAAGTCAATCACCTCTCACTGTCGCAACCTCACGCACAAGCAGTCGCACAAGTCCTCACGAATATCACCGCAGTGCGCCAGGTCGATCGAGGACTGGTCCTGCTCCACTCTTCAGCCTTGCGTGAGACGTGTCCGGTCGTGAAAAGAAAACAAACGACCGTCGCACTATTTGTTGTCCTCGGCCGAACTGTACCCGTCGTCCCTGTGGTTCGGCGATGAGCCCGGGCTCACGTCTCGGCACAGCTGGTCGGGGGGACCCGAGTCTGCGCAGGGCCCCGACGTGGGTCTCGGAGGAGCGGCAAAGAAGCCCAGAGGACACAGGAAAGGTTCGAAGGCATGACTCGCGCTCAGGTAGTGGGGAAACCACAGCCCCTGACGTTGGGGGAGCTTCATTCGCGCTGTCATCTGCTTCCTCCGTGTTCCGTCGTGCCAACGCTCTGTCGACGTGCCAATGCTGTGTTGAGGACGTGTGTGGAGATATGGTTCGGGGAGGCGGGTGTGACTGGTCGTCGATGTTAACGTTGTCGCTTTGCCGGAAAGCTGGTGGACTTCCCTTGGCTTCTGTGATGCTGGGCTCAATATCAGTAACCTGGACTGAACTTGCCGAAGTCTGTTTTACTTCTTCGATGAATGTTTCTAGCGGATTTTCGTATTCCAGTTCTAAGCGAGCTGCAGGAACGTCAAAGGGAGTTGGTCTTGGCCTGATCACCGGCACATGAAGAGCTTCAAGTACGAACGGTATTGCGGTGTGTCTTCTTTGCTGTAGGTCCCCGTACCAGGCGTTCCATCGAACCGCAGACCGCTTGGAGACTTCCTTGATGAACATGCACATGAGAGAGATACAATGGCATATGATGCAGTAGGACTGCACGAATGCCGTGATGACTTGAATCCATGATATTCCGGAGAGTCGTGCCGTCACCTTTCCAGGGGACTGGGCCCCCATTAGCGAAACACGGCTGTCCATGTTGTGACACCTCAGCCAAACCGGGAACGGGAGTGCAGCATTGTCCGATGCTGGGCCCGGGACGGCCGGTGGAGTCCGCCCTGGATTCTGGTATCGTCCCTCAAGAGGGACCTCATGGCGCGAGCGAGACGCGATGTGGGTTTGACGCGGTCCGGGCTCTCGGTACCTCAGCTGCGCCGGGACGAGAGCCCGGACCGCGTCGAACCCACATCGGGTCTTGCTCACGCCATGAGGTCGCTCTCGAGGGGCGAGACCAGAATCCAGGGCGGACTCCATTGGCCGTCCCGGGCCCAGCATCGGGCAACGCGGCCAGATTGTGGGTCACCAAAAAGCATCAGCTAGCCTTCGATGGTGTCCAAGCTCGTTCTGCCCCCGCGCTCATCCCCGAGCACCGGCTTGCCGCGCGCGCCCGACGACGATCTTTATTCTTTTTTATGCCGACAACGTTTACACCCGGATGTTATTTATTTATTTTTAATAAGAAACACTGCGAAAGTAAACTCCGAATTTCAAAGAATTAGGAGTAAAAAAAAAAAAAGAACTCCAATAAGCTCAAAATTTTCGGCAAAAAATAAACTCCGAAAAACACCCTCCGAATTAGACGAAAAATAAACACTGAAAACACGGAATCCTAGGTATATGTAAACAAAAGTATATGTCTAATAAACAATTTCGTTAGCAGTTCTACTAAAGTCGTGAACTGTAATCTTAATTTTTCCTTTGGGTAAATGGGGTGCCGCATTTCTATCGATATCAGTCATTAATGAATAAGTCATGAAAAATACGGCGAGAAATTTGGCTTCATTGGCTCGCGGTTGGAAGGTTTTATTTTACTTAATACGCACAAAAAGGTATACGTATCATGCACGTGACATCATTCGCGGCCATGAAAGTATTTTATGCTCCGCGAGCTTTCGGTTCGCCGTGTTCTTTTCACACCGCAGAAGTTGTAGTTCGAAGAAACCAGTTAGTAGAAATAACCGCCAGTACCCAGCAATGGCGACGCTTGCAAGCTATGTAGACGTAAGTAATAAAATATAACGGCGGAGGTAATAATATAAAGCCATACAACGGTAGGTAATAAAATGTAACGACAATACAGATGTTCTGCCGAACACGTTAGCCGCAAGTACTAAACTTAGGCGCGTGCTGCTAATAATGCCATGCAGCGAAAAAACAGCACGCTTTGTTGCTGCGCTGTTTTTTCGCGTACTGTTTTGGCACGTACTCTTCTTTCGCTTTGCTGTTTTAACGCCGTGCTTTTTTTTTTTGTTGAGTGCTGTTTTGACGCATGCTGTTTTGTCGCTGTGATGTTTTGAGGTGGTGCCGTTTTGACGCGTGCTGTTTAGTCGCCTGCTGCATTGTCGTGTGCTGTTCTGTCGCGTTCCCCCTGGCTGGAACAGTCGATCCCACAAGAAATGGAACTCGAGCGAGTGAACAAAACTTCCTCCGTGCACAAAAAAAAAAAAAGAAACTTAGAAAACACTTTTCGGTCTTCCGTGTCCCGCTCAACACTTAACGCTACCAACACTACACGACGAAGGTTCTAAAGTGCTGATTTCTCAAGCAGCTCAAGATGCTCAATGAGTCACACTTGTGAACCTGACTTGATGCAGCTCGAGCTACACAAGGGTCAGGATAAAGGGCATTAGAACCTGAACACGAGTCGACACACTGACGCTAAAGGCTGGTTCACCCATTGTCGTCAGTTGCGTCCGAAGTGACCAGAACAACATCAACGACCGGGATATTGGGATAGCTGTGATCCACGATCGATCGACGAAGCTGCAGACTTTTCGCGTCGCTTGGGACCTTGTGTACCGCGAACGCTTGTCCCTCTGTTATTGCTCTCGTTCCGGTTGCGCTGAACGCAAGCAACGCAACTGTCGCTTAACGATGACGTACCCAAATCTCCTTGTTCGGATGCGCATACGATCAAGCGCGAGCCCGGGCCTTCACGACGACAAAACAAGTGCGCCAATTTGAAGGTGCCCTCAGCCAGCCGCTGTTGCGAGAAGCTGCCGGTCCAGCGTGCACTTTGTTTCCTCGCGTGACCGCAAGCTCGCCGCCATCGAGAGAGGACCCGCCGCGGGCCGCTCATTGCTGGGGACTGGTGCAGTGTCGGCGGGCTGCAGCGTGACGGGCCTGGACTCGCAAGGCCCAGACCCACCCGGACGGCCGCGCTGTTGGATGCTCGAGCACTGGGGCCGAATTCTCGCTTCGCGGCCCCTTCACTGCTGCTCCCCAATGAACGGACATCCATCTCCGCCGCGGAAAGTTGTCGTTGGCCGAGCTTTTGTGTTTCTTGCAAGGAGGCGCCTCGCTTTGTCGGGCACGTCGCTCCAGGACGGGCCGAGGTCTAGCCTTACGCGCGTAGCGCCTGAAAGGGCTCTGAGCCGAGGAACGCCGGCTTTGATTTGAACCGAGCCGCCACTTACTTACTCCTTTTATTAAATATCCTTTTCGTTTTAGAAGGTTGCGGCGGACGCTAACTTCCGTGTTAGAGGAGAAGACATTGGCGATAGCTCCCTGCTTATTTAAAACCAAGTGCAAAAGAATAAATTAGGTTTTTGATTTTAAGTAGTAAGACAATGACTTAACTCTGATATACAATTGGTAGACATTCAATCGTGCGGCGTCTAAATAAATCCACTTTGTATTTTGCGGGCGTGCGTGAACATCACTATTTCTATTCAACTCCCGGGAGACGGATATCAATTAGTAGGTATCTACAGCTGCAGAAACTTCATAGAAACGTCACGAGACGACTAATAGCGACAGTGAATGCAATAAGCGCTCGATGGTAGGACGATTCAAATTTTGTCTAGAATTTTGGCGAATATAAATATTTTGTAAGATGAAGGAATGCAAAATTCGCAAACAATCGCTCAATGTGCCACGTTTGAAAGATTTGATAAAATACGAATACACATAACGCAATTAACAGCTGATATCCTATAGTAGGCCTTAATTGCGCCCATATATTGTGTTTCAAAATTATTCAACTTTTGCCAATATTATTGCTTAACTTATTTACTGCGACACTCTAAGTTAAACGCCGGTTCTACGGCCAGTTATAACCAGGGGTTTAAAGGTCAACTTTCTCCCGGCTATATTCACAGGCCGATAGACCCTTTCCGAAATTCAGTCTGGCCACTTTATTAGGGGGTTTTAGAATAACGTACGCAATTTTAGCGCACGCTAGCGCTAAATTTAGCGCTTGTAATAGCGCACGCGACGGAAGAGAGTTTTAGAATAGCGTTTCTCCGCCGCGACGCAAAAGCCCAAGCAGCTCGCGCTTGCAACGCCACCAAGATAGAGCCACAATTTTTATTTCACACACAAAATGCTGTAACGTTAGAAAAAAAAAAGATTTTTGGTAGAGAATATTATTTCAGAGTTGTTTAAACATGAGAATGCGACGCGAGCGGTTGACAAGTCGTGTCCGCTTGCGTCGCCTCGGCAAAAGAAGTCTCGCGTACTGACCTTCGCACATCGTACCTTCGCCGTGAAATGTTCGCGCGTCGCAAGCATCAAGTTGCCGGGGGTCGTTGCCAAACCACGTACAATGTCGTCCCGCATTGAAAATCGCAGTCGCGAGGATGTCGCCGACGTCGCACTCACAACACCGCCAAAGCAGCCGCCGACATAATCCTGAAAGCCGCCATTTTTTTTAACTGTGCTTGTCTTGGCTTTAGCCAACTTCTCATCACGAATCCTCCTTGTAGAAGCGCAAAGACTCTTTGCGTGCTCACGCTATTTCCGAGATATAGCGCACGCTAAAATTGCGCACGCAAAGCGCAAAACCTGGTTTGCATTCGGAGCATGCGCAGTGGCGACGACGCTATTCTTTGCGTACTCAAAGCTTTAGCGTGCGCTATTCTAAAACTCCCTATTATCATCATCTGTGGAACGGTATCTGTGCCATACCAATGGCGACCTTCTAGTGTCTGATAAAGGAAGACGTTGAAGATGCTCTTAAGCGGATGATGCGAGGCCTGTACATTAGGGGGGTCAGTTAGACACGACGTATGAATGGAACACAAGAGCAACGTAAGCGTTTATTTCTAATAACTTAGATTCAGTCAATCTGTGGGCGGCACACAATCGGCTTTAAAGCACTTTGGTGTATGGAATTTTCTCGAGGCATCTGAGGTGGGTTTGAGCTTTGTTCTGAATGCAGGTTCTTGGTCACCATCGAACTGAAAGTGATCGAGAAAGAACTGACTGAACAATTCCTCGAGTGTGTTGTTGACTTGCGAAAGTGACGGTGCCGATACAAGTTCATTTCCGCCATTGATATGGCAAAACCTAAACTGCTCTACGAACCACCAGATGGCACCGAATTTCGGAAAGGGTCTATTACAACCGGGAGAATGTTTACCACTTCCTGCATGCTCCATGTGGCCTAAATTTCCGTCCGCTTACCCCCTCCCCCGTCGCGTACTTTTTTAAAGGGAAGCTGAAGAGGTCATTGAATGCAAACAAAGAGTAACAGTTGCAATTAGACACCTTAAAAATTATGTCTTGAGTTTTTTTTTCTCGATCTTATTCGTAGGAGCGTCGTAATAGCCAATTAAAAATTCAACGTAGACCCGCCCGTTGCGGCACTCCGAGGATAGGAAGGATAGGAGAGACAAATGAACAAAAGTAGCGTGGTGACGTGATCCCTTACTCGCCACTAAGCTTGCTCGGGGATGCCGTCGATGACGCCACGACGTCCTGGACAGATGCAGGTGGCAGAGACGATGACCGCATGCCCGGCGGCAATTGCTACAGGTTTTTTTTTTTTTTTTTTTTCAGAATAAACGCGAGTTACGTTTACTTCTGCTCAAGACAAGTGCGATAAGTGAATGCACGGAACGAAAAGCTATAGAAGTGCGCTCCTAACTCAGATTTTTCGAAAAAGGCTTCAACTTCCTTTTTGAGCGGCCTTGTCGGCACCTTTCCCCCCAGAATAAAAAGTGTCGTGCTTTTCCCCGTTTTTTTTAATTTTTATTTATTTTTTTTTGATGGGAATGAAACGTGACGCTTCTCTCGAACTGCACTGTTTTCACTCACGTCCTAAAAGGTAAGGAGACCTCCCTCCTCACTCTCATACCGTCTGTGAGTTGACTTTCCCGCAGAACACGAAAACAGCCAATCACGGCACATGATACCCAGCAAATGTCAAAACTCAGAATCAGTCAAAAAAAAAAAAAAAAAAGGCGAATGTTTAAGGGGACACTCAGCACGACGTTTCCCTTGTGCACGTTACTGTTTTTTTTTTCGTCACGTTTTTAGCTAGTGATTCGCTGGAAATCATTGTTAGCTGAAACTCCGTAGTGTAGGACGCAGACGCTGCTCAACTGTGCATCCTCCCCCGAGCGGGAAACTTTGCAAGCACCACGCCCCCCCCCCCCCCGAGCGAGGGCGGGCCCCGAAAAAACCTCATAGATGACAAGGCCGTCGTGCTGACAGAGATGTCGTCATCAGCGAAGGCCAACGCTGGGCAGACATGGACATGAAGATTGCGTCTACGTTCGGCTCAAACCTGACTCGAAACCGAGCGCTGACGAAGAACTCGCTTCGAATCTGTGTCAGCGTCGCTGGCGCCGCAAAAATGTCAGCGCTACGGCCTTGTCGTCTAGGCGGTGTGGGCCCCAACCGTGGAGGCAGGTCGGGGTCATCACCGCCTAGATGACCAGGCCGGTGTGACCACCCTCGTTCCCGAAAGGGCGAGGGTGGTCACAGACAGACTGAGTGAAAAACAGAACCAACTCGCTGCTGTGATCGTTTTTTTTTTTTTTTTTTAAACTTATTTTTCTTGTGTCTTTTTGTTTGCCGCTTCGCCAAAGAAAAGGAGGGGGCAGCATGAGCTGCAGAGACGAGAAAAACTGGTTTGCATGTTTTCCCTTGCTTGTTAAAAAAAGCCGTAAAAGATATATTTTTTGTGTCCATTTGTTTTCTCTCCACATAGATAGAAAGAAACGAGGTTCTGCCGGGCCACTTATATCGAGGATTTTAAGCGGCAGAAACGGAAAAGCCTGGCACTTTTTTTTTTCATTTAAAGGGCACCGGTTGAAAACGAAGCCAAAATGAATTATGGTATCGCTTGGGTGGCACGAAATATGATTACAACCGAAATACTACGTCAACGCAAAGCCGTGTGCTCCACTAAAACCGATTTTAAAGAAGCGACCAGCCGCTCTTTAGCCGGTGGCAAACGGGCTAACTTTTAGTCAAGCAAGACTGGGCGACGCGTACAGGGGCGGATGCAGGAATGTCCTGAGGGGGGTGGGAGTCAGGTGTTGGTCGGCGTACCATATGTTTAGAAACCCTCTCCCCCCTCTCCCTCGTTTCACGCCCTAAATTTTACACATGCAGAAATCAAGAGGGGAGAGGGGGGTCAGGACATCCGGACCCCCCCCCCCCCCCCTCTAAATCCGCCCCTGGACACGTACCGCAGCACCTCCGTTACGTCACGTCGCGGCCGGATGCATGGTAATAGCTATACCCTTTGTAACGGGCGGTAGTTTGAGCTACCTAGCCTTAGTCTAAAAAGACAAATACTATATGATTTTTCTCGCCCTTCTAAGCCAATTTTCTCTTTATAACTATCAGCAGGCAGTGTGGGATATCACCAGGAAAACCTTTGGGGGATCGGGCAAAAAAACTAAAAACTTCACCCCCCCCCCCCCCCCCCCCCCCCGCCCCTTCCCCCCAACAAGGGAGTCGCCAATATTTCTCTGGTCAAACCTTGTCGCCGTCACTTCAGCACCGGACCCACTGGGAGACTGGGTTAGGACTTTCGGCCGGAGCCACGCGGGAGGGAGTCCCAATTTTCCTCTGCCCCACCTGTCCTCAACTGTGCTAGTTAGTTGTACATCATTCAATTTTCCCCCAGACAATTTCCAGAATCTTCTAATCGCCTCTTCGTGACTGTAATCCTTTTCTCTTCCGTCCTTCCATCGTCCCCAGTAAAACCCAGGGCCCCGGCCAAATCCGTTACCCCTTCAAGGAGGGCAAGGTGAAACCCCGTGGAATTTAAAACCAAGAGCTCTAGTGTCTCGCTCTCATTATGGCAGGCGGCACATAATGTGTCTGTCTCCAGAAATTTAGCCCTATACTTCCTCTTCCTCAAAACTCCCGTTCTCGCCTCAAACAGTAAAGAACTTCTCAGTGAATTGTCAAACGCATTTTCCTTTCTTATGTCCTGTTTTTGTGACCTGTACATTGTTAGAGCTGATTTTTCCTGCATTCTTACCTCCCCCATATTTCTTTCTGCCTCTTTCACTCCCTTTTCCCCTGAAGTAGTCTTCTCAGCCCCATCACCTGTGTGTAGGTATTTAAATGTAAGCTTTCGGTTCGGTTTGTCCATTTTGTGTTTAAAACTTTCATGTATAAATACTTGAACACCTTCCATGAACACCGCGCATCATCCATTTCGGTCAACCTTTGTTCGAATTTCAACCGACTCATTGCTGGACAGTTGATTATTAGCGAGTAAATGAGTTGCGCTTAGACTATTGGCACTCTATTCCCCGGTATTGTCGTGGGCGTCGCCATCTTGGTACTCAGTGCAGAGCAGACGCAACTGCCGATCGTCATGTTACAAAACTGCGACTTCCTCAGTATTTGATTTGTTGTTATGAAGCTCATGTAATATTGCATTGCTTTGTTGCAAACTGTTTAAACATCTCTAAAGGACGGAAAAGTTTTTTTTTTTTTTTTGTGATTTCAGGCAAAGCCTAAATAACTGGCAACCATGATTTTAAGCTGACACTTGCATTTGAGTGCGTTTGACTGCGTTGCGTCGAGAACCGAAAGGGAGTCACCGGCACATCTGTGCTTCGTATGAAAAGGTCCAGCGACAAGCTGCTCGTTTTATTCACTCTAACTACAGACAGACAGCATCTCCAACGGAAATGCTCAGAGCTAGTAATATAGAACCGCTGCACATAAGGCGAGAAGTCGCACGTCTGAAATTGCTTTATTTAATGATCAACGACAAACTAAATTTAAGCCCGAATAGATACGTTTTCCCATCCAGCTCAAAACGATCAAGTAGATTAATCATACAAAAACATGTCAAACTTATAAAAGCCAAATAGATACCTTTAAACAGTCTTTCTTTGTAAAAACTATTGAGGCTTGGAATTCCTTGCCCAATGATGTTGTAAATTTGGAAACCGTGTCCTCCTTTGAAGATTCCATTGTAAAGCTGTTAACGTAATGAGAGCTTAAAGTGATGTCCTTTAAGTGTGCAATTTGTAATAATCATGTGGGTTAATTTGTTCAATTTGTTTATTTGTTTAGAGGGCCAAAGTTGTGCATTGTTGTCATTGCTTGTTCGGACAGCAGTGTCTGCTGCATTGACTATTTCTTATGCTTGCGATTTTTTTTATGTGTCATCACAACGATGGATACTCTCCCTATAATAGCCCTCAAGAGAGGGCTGAGAGTATTTTCAAATAAATAAAAATAAATAAACGTGAAATCCAATTCAAGGAATCATCTCGGCACGCGATATAGGCAGCAGGGATGTCCTGGTTTCTCGCAGTCGTAACGCAGTCAAACGCAACTGCCTGAACCAGGCTCAATTGTCGTTACTCTGAAACGTAGCTTATTTAGTGGCTGTACCCGAAACCAAACTTTGAGTCGTGTTATTTATAAAACTACACACCATATAAAAAACAAAAATTATACCTTGTAATTCAGGGACACTGACTGAGCTGAAAGCAGTCGCAATCCCAAATTCCGAAATATTGACCGGAGTTGCCATCTAGGGGCATATTACTTAAGGCTGGTTCACACTAACCCGTTTTCTTATGTTACGTGACATTACGTAAATTCACCGGGAAATTTGTGCTTCGTATGAAGCGTGGCTACCAATTCAAGGAGATAGCCTGGCACGCGACATTCGAGACACGAATGTTTCGGTGACGACGAGCTAGGACGGTGAGTTACCGTGGCAACCAAGGACGCAAGGCTCGTCATAACGTAACGTAAGGAGCTGAGCTCGGTTCAACTTTTAAAGACTGGCCGTTTTTCTTACGTTACGTCTAAGTCACCGAAACATGCGTGTTTAGAATGTCGACGTAACGTAACGTAAGAAAAAAGGTACGTGTCAACCAGGCCTTTAGAGTGTAAGCATGATCAGACTTGCTGTGTGCCTAAATGTGAATGCCCAACTCGTCATGATCTACAATTTTATTTTGTCCCTAATATAATATATATTTTTAATCTGCGCGAGACAATTTGTGGATTTGTTTATTCTATTAATTATAGTAATTAGCCATTGACATATAGAATATAAAGAGAATTAAAAATGTCAATTAGCCACACCTGTTCGATCTTATCTGACTTCATGGGGTCAAGGTGTGCATTTGAGCGACATTTCGGCGTATATTTTTTTTATTAATTGAGGACGGAAAAAGAAACTGCTTCATCCGGGTGCGATACTTACTTTTTGACGGATTTAAAATTAAATGTACTCGATAGTTCAACCTTTTATATATATATATATATATATATATATAGATATTAGGCTAGTTCGAATATAATGGCATAATAGGGATAGTCAGTTTCTTCATGGTTACTTTCTTCTCAGTTCTGAATGGCTGAGGTGCTAGGAAATCGATGACGACTTTCAGTCGTTCGACCGTTAGCACTGCCAGCGTACCGCTTTTTGGGCTTATATTTCTGCCGAACGTACGTTTTGCTTGTGGAGAAACATCGTCAAGGGGAATTGGGGCAGAAAGGAACGCACAAAACCAAGCATCACTGGTGGCTGGACAAGTGTCCTGCATGACCAGTGTCCCAACCGCCCCGTATAAATATTTATCTTACATATAGGTCACAAATTACCAAAACACTCAGATTTGTTTTGCGAAGTTGTTCCGTGAGATGATGAGAAATATATTCAGATCGAAAGTATTTCTCACTCTGACGACAAACACTGAGCAGGAGGCAAGCGCAACTCAGGTCAAAAACGAAACCAAAATTTAATAGAGAATTTTTGCATAACGTACGCAATTTTAGCGCACGCTAGCGCTAAATTTAGCGCTTGTATTAGCGCACGCGACGATAGAGAGTTTTAGAATAGCGTTTCTCCGTCTCGATGCAAAAACCCAAGCATCTCGCGCTTGCGACGCCACGAAGATACAGTCACAATTTTTATTTCACACAGGAAATGCTGTAACTTCAGAAAGAAGCAAGCTTTTTGGTCCAGCGTGCCATTTTAGATTTTTTTTCAACATGAGAATGCGACGCGAGCGGTTGACCGGTCGTGTCCGCTCGCGTCGCCTCGGCAAGAGAGGTCTCGTGTGCTGACCTTCGGACATCGTACCTTCGCCGAGAAATGTTCGCGCGTCGCAAGAATCAAGTTGCCGGTGATCGTTGCCAAACCGAGTACAATTTCGTCCCGTATTGAAAATCGCAGTCGCGAGGATGCCGCCGACGTCGCACTCACGACGCCGCCAAAGCAGCCGCCGACATAATCCTGGAAGCCGCCATTTTTTTAACTCTGCTCGTCTTGGCTTTAGCCAACTTCTCATCACGAATCCTCATTGGGGAAGCGCAAAGACTCTTTAAGTACGAACGCTATTTCCGAAAAATAGCGCACACTGAAATTGCGCACGCAAAGCGCAAAACCTGGTTGGCGTTCGGAGCATGCGCAGTGGTGACGACGCTATTCTTTACGTGCGCAAAGCTTTAGTGTGCGCTATTCTAAAACTCCCTAATGACTGGTATCGCTTTAGTGGGGCGAAATATGATCACAGCTGAAATATTACGTCAAAGTGAAGCCGCGTACTCCAGTAAAGCCGATTTTAAAGATCCGACCAGCTGATCTTTAGCGGATGGCAGCGGGTTAGCTTTTAGTCAAGGAACACTGGATGACGCGTACCGCAGCAAAGCCGTGACGTCACGTCGCGGCCCTACGGCTGATGATCAGTGTTGCCATCCGTCTAGCAGATAGATTCGGTTTCGCCGTAGACGCCCGAAACCAAACTTTGAGCCGTGATATTTATAAAACTACTTAATATATACGAAAAGAAATCGATTATACCTCGTAATTCGGGGACAGGGACGGAGCTGAAAACACTCGTAATCGAAAATATTGACCGAAATTATCCTTTAATCATGTATGCCTGTAAAGCAGTGGTGGCACTGCTAATACATCATACACAAATAGCATGCGGATTCTCCCTCGATGACGGTGCCATTGGTCATACAAAAAGTGTCTAAAGACATGTTGGAATCATGCATGAAGGAGGCATGCTTGGCACATGCTTGAGGCGC
This sequence comes from Ixodes scapularis, assembly GCF_016920785.2. NCBI lineage: Eukaryota > Metazoa > Arthropoda > Arachnida > Ixodida > Ixodidae > Ixodes > Ixodes scapularis. Next base: position 3,930,935 of record NW_024609884.1, on the reverse strand, counting down.
ATGTCTGCAGCGAGTGACTTTCGTGTGATGTAGGAGAGGCGTGACTGCCCCGTTACCCTAATCGCGCGAGGCCCTCGAGTCGGAAAACAACAGCAGCATGGCACGTCGGATAGCTCGGCGCAACGCCGTTCCCATGTTCTTCGGAAGTCTCTAGCTGACCGGCACCTTATTCGTCCACGCAGTTGAGACTCTGGTCGTGAAAAGAGATAGAGCAGTAGGCCGCACACGCGGAGCCCAGTTATTTTCTGCGTGCGCAGTAGCATAAGCCGCTCCGTGGTCGCGAGCCGGTTGCATCACTGGGAAGTGAGATATATGCCCACGACAGGTCGCGCAGGGCGTCCACGGCGTTCAGGGTAACCACGGCAACGACCTTGGTCTGGCGCCGTCCGTCGCTGCGAGGAGGAAACAGGCCTCACCCGACGTCTGCTACCTGGCTCCTTCGCTCCTCGGGCAGTTTCGATTTGCTTGCGGCACTCTGCGCGGGTCTACGCCCTTCACCCCTAACCTGACAGTGCGGTTGGCTACGCGCTAGTTCCAACCACTTTTACCTCTATCTCTTCGCCAATTTTTCATGCTCTCACCCGTACTCATGCGCAGTGAGAGGAGTCAGGGGACGAAAGGAAGGCGGTTGATCGGTCCGGCGCACTGTAAGCTTAGGGGTGAACGGAGTATAGCAAGTGTAGTACCGGTGAAGGGCAGGTGCTTCCGACGTGCGTTTCCAGGTAGGCTGGATTCGTCACTCATCAGGCAGTCAGTCGTAACGCTTTTTGAGCCGTATAAGACAGGGGAGGGTGAACACGGGGACCTTATCGGTAGCTTCGCGACTTGGACAAGACGGCACAAGAGGAAGGCAGAGTGAAAGGAGGAATTACGTGTGGGCGATTAGGCCTGCAATTCTTCTTGAATGAAGTCTGGAAGCGTGCCTGGAATATCCCTGAAATAAAGGGGTTGTACTGCACTGGCTTAGTTGCGCGTCTACAGCGAGTGACTCGTCGCAACTTTAATGGCTGACCAACTACACGCTGTATAAATATCCACACAACCCCAATTATTATTTTTGCCTGGAATATCCCTCTGTTTGTCTGGCGGGCGGGACGGGTTCGTTCAGCCCAGCAGCGGGATTATGTCCGCCGCGCGGTGGTCGCTCCCGTTTTTCACTAGCATCAGGTGATCCCATAAAACGTGTTGTTGGTTGGCTGTCGCCTCCGGGTCCTTGCAGTACCGGCAGCTCGGAGAGGACGGCGGCGAACTCCACTGAGCTCGCCTGTCTTGTGCATGTAGTGTCGGTCTGGATTCGAAGCAGTACCCAGGCCCCTCTGCCAAATCCGCCTGGCAGCGGGTAGGGACAGGGAACGAAGGCCGCGAGCAGGGCCTTTCTAAAATCTTGCTTACATCATTGTTTGGCCCCTTCTGGGTCGTAGTCTGACTCCTCGCCGTATCCACCAAGGCTCGGAGCAACCGAGTAGTCATGGTATGTAAGTGCCAGGGTGCACTACACGGGACGCGGATGGTACTGACATGCGCGCGATCCGTGGCGTGTGACTGGTCGCTGCTCTCAATCCCCGCATATGTGGGAACCCAGGACAGCTTGACTTCGGTGTCAGCGGCGTGCAGCTTCAACGCCATCTTCTTGATGTTCTTAGCCCTCCTGCTGAGGTTGTTTTTCCTGCGGCACTCGGTGAGGGCTGTGGTAGAGTCAGAGAAAATTCGGACAGCTTTCTTTTTAAAGACTATAAGAAGTGGAAGCTGGACGGTTCCAAGTTCGCCTTCCTTGACCGACGTGCCGTCCTGAAACGCCCTGGCTAGGGAGATGCCCAGCATGGGGATCGCCACTGCCGCAGAACAAGCCGGTGCCTGTAGGGACTGGAAGGCCGCGCCCTCGTAGATGGCGAGCTTCTCGTTTGGGGCGCCCCATCCCTGTATGAGTTGGCGGTGCTGCTTGTGGGACCACGAAATCGCAAAATATATACGACGTGGCAAGCCAACGGAGCCGTGAATCGTGCCGTTGTGAGTTGCCCAACGATGCGAACAGGCGCCCGCCGACAGTGAACGTGCCGGCGTGCGTGCGCTCAGTGGGCTATGCTTTTCCCCTTATGTCCCCTAAACAAGCAAACCTTGAACAAACTAAGTGGCTGCAGAGAAGCCTGCTGCGGAACACAGTATGTTCGGCCAAGACCAAAACGTTTCCGCTCCAACGGAAGATGACGAGGCGGGCGGAGGAGAGTCACGACCGCACTCCAGACCCTACAAGGACGCGACTAGGTTGTGGGGAATCCCCTTGCTGCTGCCCGTCTGGGAGAATGACACAACGCACTGGATCAACTGCACGTATACATTTAATGATCGTTATCGCCCACACCACGATCCCAAGAGCCCCCGCGCATACGCTGCGACGGCCTCTTACCTGCGGCGGAGCGCCGCCCGCTTGGCCAATTGCCCTTGGCCCCCTCGCGGTTGTAATGACCACTGACGATGTGGCAGGCGGGCAACCTGCGCCAACGCTTTGGATCCTTAAGTTGCCCCACCACATCTCCTTCCTTCCAAATAAAACAATGAAACAAATAGCAGACGTCTCAGAACGTCTTGGAGGGCCTTCCTTCTGTGTCAGCAAGGGTCTTCGCAGATGGGCGAGCACGGGTCCGACCAGGGGCGGACGGTATATCCAGAAGAGGGGGGGGGGGGGGGGGGGTCAGGTGTTGGTCAACGTATCATATGCTTAAGAACTCCCCCCCCCCCCCCCTCCCTCTGAAACTGCCACTGGGTCCGACGTCAGTACTTTCGGACGGCACCGATGTGGTTGTACTGGGCCTGGTGATGGGAGCTGCGTCGCCGCCACTAGGCGTCTGCCACGAGGCACAATAAATTAAAAACAACATGAGGCCATGGCGCGGCAGGAATAAGGGGCCGCGCCCAAGAACGACGCCGGCCCAACTGCGCATGCGGGAGCACTACTACTTTCTGCTCGCCCCCCCCCCCCCCCCCTAAAAAAAGAAGAAGAAAAAAAAAAGAAACAATCGTAGAGGGCATAAATACAATGCGCTAAGAGCTCGTGCCCCTTTCGTTGTCTTCACCGCCGTCGCAGGTTGTATCGTGGCAGAGACGGTATGGAATCTTCCGAGAGGTGGTCCGGAGCGTTGCCACCTGGAACCTGCGACACGTCTACCTCCTCGGGTCTTTAGAAAGCTTTTACGTCGGCGACATGAATGGACCCGCAGACTTCTCCAGATTCGCAATGCACCAGCTCATAAGACAGGTTGGAAAGTTTCTTGCTAACACGGTAGGAGCCCACCCGCCTCTCTCCTAAGGAGGACGTCAGCATCACTCAGCGGATGAGTTTGCCTAGGTACCAGATCTTCCACCTTGAACTGCAGATTTCGCCTCCCCTTGTTGTACTGGTTTGCCCTGGAAACTCGAGACGTCGAGGCTCTCTCGAGCTTCCCGCAAGTTCTCCGTGAACCGCTTCTGGAGATCTTCTGCGAACTGCGTAGTGGTGCGCTGCATGCTTGCAAGATCTGTAAAAAAAAAATCCGTTTCCCAGGGCAAACGCGAGCTCTTTCCCAAAGTTAAGTTGAGCCGGACTAAAACCCGTTGATCGGTTGATAGTCGTGCGGGTAGCAAATGCCATTTCTGCCAATTTTGCGTCCTAAGTCTTTGTGTCGCTCTGTATGCGCTTCTAGCATCAGCTTCAGGTTATGGTTTACCCTTTCCTAGGGAGCCTTTATGTGCGCTTTGCTAGTGTGATGCCACCCTTTGTAATACCACTCGCCGACAAACCAGCAGCCATTTTGGTCCTCGGCGATAATCCGTGGGGCTTATAACCCTCCCGGAAACAAGCACCTTATCTCACAAGTTCGGAGCAGCGTTGTGGAACCCATGGAGGGCGGATTAGCATTTCCCCCCTCGGATGGGAGAACCGATGGACACAAAGGCCACTTTCCGGCGCACGGGGGAAACAATGAGGAACAAAATGGCGGTAGACAAAGATGTGGGAAAGGGAAACAGGCAGTTGGCATCACCCTATGCGAAGCGCACATGGAGGCACCCTACCCTTTCCGTGATATTCGCCCGTGGATGGTACGGGGAGGCCACTGGCGAGGACAGTGCTATAGTACCTTGCAACTCAAGAAGGTAGCGGGAGGGAAAGGAGGGCCGGAGAGGAGGAAGCGAGCGGAACTCCGGAGAGAGGAGCAGCTTTCCCCCTCTGCTGTCCAGGTTCCGTCTGCATCTTTCCCCAGCCTTCCTTTTCCTTGCCCTACCTTCTTGAGTTGCGAAGGACTTAGGAAGATCCGGAACGAGAGCAAGGCGGCCTCGGAATTGCCGCGCATTTTGGAGACTTTTTAAAATCGCAGCTTTTCTTTTCTCACCTTGTGGGCGGAGAGGACGTTAAATAATTATTGCCAAATAGCAGCGGCAGGGGATGGTGATTTAAGCTTTAGAGAAAGAGGAGGTCTGATGGGGTGAGCGCGAGCTGGAGTGAACTTGTCAGTTGGTGCAAGCGATAATCTTTTTTTTTTTTTTGCTGGAGTTGGTCGTCCTGTTCTTCTCTGAACGACTTCAACATCACCATCAAAATCGCCGGACTTGAAGAGCGCTTCCAAACGCAACACAGCGTTCCACTTTCCTCGGACAGCGTTCAGGGGCAGATTAGGCGCCACAAGAAGAAAGAGTGGTTGTGGCGCGCGTGCTGAGGCGCTTTTTCTTGGGAAGAAACTGAAGAGACAGAGAGAGGCAAAAAAAAATTAAGCGAGGTGTAGGTCGATTTGAAGACACATTTTTATGCGCTTATAAGACCTTTTGAAAGTCTACTGGGGCTCTAAACTCGTCAAACACAAATTTGGGGCCGAAGTTCACGGAGCGCGCCGATTGGACTATCACGACGATGACTTTGCACTTTTTCCGTCAGCGTCCAATCGGCGCGCTCCGCGAACTTTCGGCTCCAACACCAAATCCAGGTGAAAAACAACAACAACAACCACATTAATATACAAGAGCGCTTTATTTTTGTTTGTCCAGCATACATTTACACACGGATAATATTTATTTATTTATTTATTTTTAATAAGAGACAGTGCTAAATTTCACTCTGAATTTCGGAAAATTAGGAATCAAACAAAAATAAACTCAAAATTTTCGGCAAAAAATGAACTAAAAAAGAAAAAAAGAAAAAAACACCCTCTGAATTAGACGAAACATAAACTCCGAAAACACACAACCATAAGAAAATGTAAGCAAACTTTCCTCTGTTGTGGTGGCTAGAGCCACTAAATGAGCTGCGCTTAGAGTATCGGCACTCCGTTCCCCGACATTGTTATTGGGCGCTGCCATTTTGGTTCGTATGCAGAGCAGACGCAACTGCCGGTCGTCATGCTTCAAAAGTGCGACTTCCACACTATTAGATTCGGTGTTAGGAAGGTCGTGTAATATTTATTTGCTCTGTCGCGAACTGTTGAAACATTTGTGGAGGGCGGAAAAGCTTTTCCTGTGATTTGAGATAAAGGTGTCTCAGCTGTGGATAAAAACCAGTGCAGTAGACAAGAGACAGTAAGGCGGGCATTTTAATGCGAAAGCATTAACTGGTCCCATGGAGTGAAGACGGCAGCGTCGGTAACCGCAACAAACGGCACCTAAATTCCCACTGTCTGATTGGCTGACCGAAACGGCGCCTGAAGTCCCTTGGGCTGCGACGCGTCATATCAGAGGCTTCGCCACGGAAGCCGGTGAGGCCGCTCGAAGTCAAATCGAAAGCGCCTCAGGAATAAATGTAACACAAAGAAAAGAACAGCAACGCATATGCTTCGTCACGGATACCGTCGTGAAGCCGGCGGGGGTCGCCGCGCACGCGCAGTAGGCGAGCGTGATGTCACCGCTAGGAAGACGTGGCGGCCGTTTGATACTTTAGACCCATGTTACAGAAAAAAAAAAGAAAAAAGAAACAGGGCTTGGGATGGCCAAAAAACGCGCTTTTCGAGTAAGGCTCGTCAAATTATGAGGCGCTAGAGAAAATCAGCCTTCTGTGTTAAGTCCTTATTTCAAACTCTTTCTGTTCGCGTTCCGACCATTGAAAAGCATGCGGGAAGGGCCTTAGCACACACCTCGTATCGCTGCGCCGCAGTATTATTCCGCAGCATAAAGGCCGTCTGCTTTCATCTCCGTCACCGTGGCAACGAACACGGAATGACCATTTCGGGCGGCGCGTGTATCACTCGGGAGCGTGTTAACCAACCCCCTCGCCTGCGTTCACGCTGCTTCACGGCGACAGTCTGCCGCTGCTGATTAAAAAACTATTAAACTTTGCCTAGCAGACGGCGTTCGGAAAATCGGCGTTCGTTGCCATGGTGACGGCGATGAAAGCAGACGGTTTTTATGCTGCGGAAGAGCACTGCGGCTCAGCGATACGAGGTGAGTGTTGAGGCCCTTCTCGCATTCTTTTCAATGGGCGGAACGCGAACAAAAAGAGTTCGATATAAGTACTTAATGAAGAAGACTGGTTTTATCCAGCGCCTCATAATTTAACAAGCCTTACACGAAAAGCATGTTTTTAAATCGGAGTTTGGAGATAGTTTTTTTTTACAACAACATGGGTCTAAAGTATCAATGTGCCGGCCGACGTGGCGCGCTTCTTGTAGGAATGTGCTGCGTGTAGGCGAAATCCACCACCGTTGTTAAGTCTCGGAACACACGGCGGTGCGGTCTGCGTGGCGCACCGCCGCACTCCCTGCCGGCACTGCGGTCGCTTCCGCTTTTCTGGGCGCCGAGAATGCTTTTGCATTCACAACTCATAAGAAGTGCTTAGGTGTCCTCGGAATTTTAACCTCTCCTTCTTTGAAAAGAGCAACGCTCGGATTTTAACCTACTGCTTTCTTGAAAAAGTAATGCGTGTTTGATGAAAACCTACGAGTATAATTCGGGCCTTAGGGCCAACAAGCGCGTTTTATCCGGGCAGTTAGCCAAGCAAAATCGATGATGACGTATTTCTGCCCGGTACCTAGCGCAACCGCGCAGTAGAAACAGCATTGAGTTTCTCTGTCTCAGGCTTCCCGGGGAATGGAATGGTCGGAGGAGAGCTCTGCGCGCCGAGCATCTCGGAGGTCATGCCCCGGCATCGAGTTATTATAATGTACGCTAGAGATTCACCTGGCGCTAGTTTGCTGTTGCAAATGGAAGCGGACTGCAGCCAGTCGAAAACTGAAATCCGGTAAGGAATTCCTATGGGGAAAATTGGGTGTTTTTTGTTTTGCGCTTGATTATAAGAGCAAACATTTCGAAGCATTCTCACATAGTAATTAGTTTGAATCGTTTCTGAATCAGGGAAATGAAAGCGTTGGTTAGTTACAGTGTGTTTCTTTCAAGTTCATGGCATTAAACACAATGAACACGCATTTATGTTCACTAGATAGCTTTAGTATAGCGTTGCTGGCTCTAACGTACGCAATACGCAATAGTACAGCGTACGCTAAAAACTACCTGCTCGGACAGATTTTAGTTGTGCGTTCCGTAAACTTTGCCGAGGGAACACCTCGCATGATCTTGATTCAATTTCCAGAGCGGTAGAATTCCACGAGCTTACAGGGCCACAATAGTTCTCAAAGTAAATTGAAAATGAAAACGGTTGCGATCCTTTTATTTAGAATTAAGCCAAGCCGCAGCACCCCAGCCGCGTAGTCAAGCTCGCGTTTCTGCGAGGTACGGAGGCTATGAGTACGAGTGCGTAGCCAAATTCGATCACGGAGCCTCCGTCAATCGTCCCGTGGAAACGGCACCTTTAATCAATGCTATCGCGGGAAGAGATCCACGCATGATGACCTACTGACGTCCCGTGCACGGCGACACTTAGGCGATTTTTTTAACAGTCGTCCGTCCGTCGGCGATTAACTGCGCGAAGAGGCTTAGCGTTGAGCAGATCTCATCATTCACGCACATTGCGAACATTTTCACTATGCACTCCTTCAGCTGCACGGCGATCTGACTCGACTGCGGTAGGTCCCAGAAAGAATTGCTGAGCTGAACACCACGTAATTTCACCTAACACTGAACTTGGCAAGCACCACGTCACCTGTGCTGCGCCAGTCGAGGTATACCTGCCAAATTGAAACGGGTGCGCGCTCGCTGGTCCCGAGATGAGCCGAAATCTCGAGAGAGCTTCCCGCAAAGCGCGCGAGCCCGCAGCGCAAAATCCCCAGCGTTGCGTGCGTACGCAATACGCTAGGCCTTCTATTGGGTTTTGCGCATGCACACTTCCAACCCGCAATTTCTTTGCGTACGCAAAGCTTTAGCGTACGGTCCACTAAATCTTTCTACTGTTGGAAACTGTTAGCGCTAACACGACGTCGGCGCCTTTCTGCAGGGGAATTTACGTGGGAAACGAAAGAAGGACATCTGCAAAACCACGAGAGACGGCAAGAACTACGCGGTGACACTGGATCAGTAACTTCCTGGGCACGTAGACGATCAATATAAAGTGAAGGTTGAGTAACTACAGTCCGATTCGCAATAAATAAGTATTGTTTTGTTCTCTTTGCTCTGGTGTGCGAAGATGTTTGTTCTTACGTTCAAAACATCGCCGCACGCTCGAAATCTTTGAAAATAGGTATAAAGGCGGGAACACATTTGCGAAAAAACGAACCGAACATCGGAGAGAAATCGGAGGCTGCGAAAATCGTAGCTTGCGATTTGCGGAAGACGAGCCACATGAGGTGGAATGCGCGGCGCGGAGCTCCGACTTTAGGAGGCTGTGCGGTAGTCTGGCGAACTGGCGTCCCGCATTTCGCGCCTCTTAAAAACTTCAGCTATTAAAACCTCGTTGAATGCCACGCGAGACTTTGTACCACCACCCTTTGATAGAGACAGAAGGGGTTTTCTACGAAGGTTGAGACGAGAACGCAGGGATGGCATACGATGTTGCCTGCGCTGCTTCCGAAGCTGCGTGAGCCGCCACGTTGCGAGCCGATCGTATCGTTTCGTTCCGTCCTGTTCCAGGCTTTCGCTCACCGAGCTCCTCCGCCCCGAATTCGGAGGCGCCGTGCGAAAATATCTGGCGCTGCAGATCTTTCGAACAGCTCCCGATTTTCGGAAAAGGGAGGAGCCTAGCTGCCGTGCAATTTTCGTGTGCGGTTTTCGCACAAAATTCGGCTTTTTTTCGCAAATGTGTTCCCGGCTTAAGCCAGAAAACAGGCGCCCTATAGAAGTTGCCCGGCATAGGAATTAATAATAGGAGACAACTTGCATAACCCACGTACTTTATTCTTTACGTTTTGGGCGTTTTCAACCGCGTGTGAAGTTACACGACAGGGTAGTTTTATATAGTGACAGGACTGGCATATTAGCAATATATTAGTGTCATCGGAATGCTGGCAAACCACGAACACACTCTACATTCCTTTCGGTTGTTAGTTTTGTTCAATTCGTCGCTTGTTTTTACACGCCTGGTATGGAACAGAGGTTTGGGCCTGAAATAGAGCGAAGTTTAACATCGTTCACTGGTGAAGAAATATACTGTAACTAAACCAATTACAGATTTAAAATAATAATGAAGGTATTTACTATCGAACCAAATAACAAAGGCGATCTATGTTATTTTCCGGCGAAGAAACAAAATGCACAGGAGCACCACAGATGTAAACGGGTTGCTTTCTGTTTCAATTTGCATTCCCGAAGTCGCATAGACACTAGCGCCAGATGAACTTTTAACGTACATTATAATAACACTATGCTCCCGAACACAGCTAAGACGTCTGTGTTCGTCCCCTGTAGTTGCGTATGATCATCGCGGGATTAGGTTTCATCACGTTCCACGCGCTCGCGTTGGACCCTTATTCCTCTCTGGGTTTATCTATCCTATAGCTTTCTTCATTTAGTCGAGGGAGGGGTGCCGGGCGTTTCGATGAGCACCGTCCGGGAGCCGAGCTTCACGAAACAGCCCCCAGATCGCCGTCTTCTCATTAACGACGTCAGCGTATTTTGATCCGCTCCTTGACGGGTCTCGAGCGAGCTTCCCCCAACTAGCCGCTCTAAAGCTGCCTTCGAACTTGAACCAGATTCGGCGACTAACCCTCGCGGGTCTCGGGACCTTGGGGCGACAGTGTGGAGTGCGCGGCTTCGATGCGGACGTTATAATAGGGCGGGTTGCCCGGACAACGCCACGGTAGCTCTCGAGGTCCTGAATACGGGGGTCGCGGACGAGCTAATCTATTTTTAGGGCCCTTCAACGACAGCGGTGGCCCTAAGTCGGCTCGTTGTTTTGTTGGCTGTTTTCCTGGAGTTGACGACAGGCGGTTGCTGCTTCTAAGGCGCGAGTAGTGCACGAGGTCAGAAAACGCTGGGCAGTTGAACAGCCAGGAATAAATTACGGCTTATCTAACACTCCCAGCTAGCTGGTATGCAAATCATAGCGGTGCCACGAGTGCATAAAGGGCTTTTGTGGAGTATACAAAGGACGCGCATGCAATTTTCGGGATTTTCCGTCGCTGACGTTGCTGGCTTTGCACACATTGCTCCATCGTTCTTGGTTCTACTAGTGGACTGATAGTTATTATAATGTACGCTAGAGGTTCAGCTGGCGCTAGAGTGCTGTCGCAAATCGAAGCGGACAGCAACCAGTCAAAAATTTACTAATGGTAACGCATTGCTGAGAAAAAAGGAGTGAGCGCATTTTCTCCCTGCTCTTGATTACAACAGCACATCATCACGAATTATTCGCACGTACTAGAGCGTCGAACATTTCTCAGTCACGCATACGAAATAATTGGTCAGTTATGGCGTTTTTTTTTAAACTTCATGGCCTTATATACAGTGCTAAAACAGCTTCATACATGCTTTTATGTGCACTGTCGGACCGAATAATGCGCGCCTCTTCGAGGGGACAATGTTCGTACTTTTAGGAATGGCGGGTGGTGAGGTTCGCTTATACGATCCCGATAGGTCCAGGCTGAGCAACTATGCCCTTTGGCTATCCTCTCGCGCTCGCTCTGTTCTCTCGGACGATCATTGCAGTTCCTTCGGCGCCCTGATTGAGAGCGGCGCCCCCACGATCCCCCAAAAGGGCCCGGATTCCCAGCGGGGGAGTGAACGGAAACCGATCAAGGAAACGCGACGGCGAAGCCGTTTCTCCCGCCATGACGTGCGGGTCTCGCGTTTCTCGGCGGTCGCGATGATGGAAATGGCGTGCGGAGCCCCGGATCCTTTTTTATGGCGACGTCTGAAGCCATCTCATGACTCTCGTGTGTTCACGGATCTGCTGGAACGTCTGGCGAGGGACACGGACCGAAAGACCCGAGCGCCTATACACGCCGAAGCTAGAGAGGAAGTAAGCCACGTTTGTCGGGATCGAGAAAAGCGCTGTTCGGCGCAATTAGGGCGTCTTTTTCACTGGTTCAGGCGGGGCAGTCTGGGATAGCGACGCTGTACAGAAAAAAAGAGAAACTTTCTTCGTGCGTTTTTGGCGCGCGAGCACTTTTCAGGGTGTCTGTGTGTTTGTGTGTGTGTGTGCGTGTGCGCGCGCGCGTGCGTGTGTGTGTGTTTGTGCACGCGTGCGTGTATGAGTGGGTTTGAGTGCGTGCATGTTGTGTGGATGCTGTATCCGTGTATTGTGCGCGCGCGCGTCCTTATGTGTGTGTGTGCGTATGTGTGGGCTTATACGTGCTTTTGTGTGCATGTATACGTGTGTGTGTGTATGCGTGAGCACGAATGTGCATTCCGTTTGCTCGTCTTGACTACTCGCAATTTGAAACGGAGCTGTTGGTACTTTAGCTTTATTCGCGTTTTTTAGGTCGCTTTTTGGTAGTAGGCATTGTTCATATTGTCACGATTGACAGACGACGAGGCAGGAGGAAACTCAATGAACTTAAGATATAATTAAGGCGAACTTCAACCAAAAGAGGCTCGAGGTACACCTAAGCACTTCTTATGAGTTGTGAATGCGAAAGCATGCACGCCGCTCTTCCGCTCCCTTCTTTCGTCTGCGAAGTACTTGCGTCGACGGTCGAGTGCGCGCGCTGTCCTGGGCGCGCTGACCTTGGGCTTGGAGCGGCGGAGCCGCTGCCTCGCGGACACGCAGCGCCATGGGGTGGCGGTCGTTAAAACTGACGCGCAGCGGCCAATGGGAGACTCGTCAACGCTCCCATGGGACCGAAGCCGAAATCCATTAGCTTTACTCCGCTCCTTTGGTACACTCTAGAAAACGTCTGTGCGTCTACTTTCACGCACAACACTCGGAGAGCCAATCAACGAAACTTACGGAGGCAGCTCAGCGAATGACAATGCCGAAGCATATGTTTAGACCAAAAAACGCAGACTGAGTTGTGACATTAAGCAATGCAAGCGTGACGTTTTGCATTGCTTAATGTCACAACTCAGATTGCGTTTTGCGGTCTAAACATATGTTTCGGCATCGTCATTCGCTGAGCTGCCTCTGCCAGTTGCGCTAATTGGCTCTGCGAGTGTTGTGCGGAAAAGTAGACGCACAGACTTTTTTTTAGAGTGTATCGGGGAAACTAGGTGCCGTTTGGCTAGGCTTTTCGCGTGGTTACATAGCTGAGAGCAGGCTTCACTCGGAGAAAGGATTTAAGGTGCTGTTTGGTGCGGCTTCAAAGCTGATGACGTCGGCTCGCACCATGGGACAGTATGATATCTGGGCGTCGATATCGGCGCAGCACCAGGATCAAGCGCAGGCGATAGACTGACCGAGCGTGGCGAAGCTTTTTTTAAGGGGTACTCCGGCGATTTGTTTTAACTACTTCAACTAACTATATATTTTGAATCACCGGCATTTACCCCTTCCGGTGGCCGTTAAGTATCGCGAAATTTATAATAGTTATTGGGAAATCGGCAAATAAAAATGTCGCAAAATCCAACATTCAAATATACCCGCACTTTACAGTGCCGTGACGCATTCTAAAAAAATAGACTATGCCAAGCATTTGTTTCGTGCTAGTGCGCGGGTACTGGAGCGAGCCTCCAAAGCATTCATTGGACACCATAAAACTGCTTGTAATCAATTGGGAACAAAATCTACAGCCCAAAGAGTGAACTCACGCCTTCCATTGGCGTCACGTTTTCGTTGTGTCCAGTAGAGAGTTCCTTGGGAGCCTAGAATATCCTGCCCCGATGCGCGTACCGCGGTAGGCGGCGAAGCGGTGGCGCTGCGGTTCCGATAAGATCGGTCCCTTGCGCGTCGTCTGCTAGCGTCCTAGCACTGAAAGGCGTTGGCGCGTGGCCAACCAAGGCCGTCGTTGGACTTGTAAAGCAAATCATTACCGCTGAACAAATCGTATTGAAAGAGAACGTGCGCACCAAAGCAACAACAAAAATGCAAGTATAACATACAATGTTTTCTCGCCACGAAAGGCACCTACCTATCTGTGGCTTTAGTTCTTTTCTCTGGGGCAAGCCCGAAAGCATCGGTCATACAACTGAATTTTCTGCTCGCGCGTCCGGTTAGTAAGGTTGGTCGCTGATAAGAAGCAATAGGGACTTTTAGCAAACCGTTACCGTTTTCCGCGTACCCTACCATCGCAGCCTTTGAAGCATGCTTTTAAGCGCGTGTCCGGCTGATACCGTGACCGCGAGGAGCACGCTTAAATCGCAACGGGACGCCAGCGCCGCCTCTAGGAAGCGCTACAAAATGGAGCCTCCGCCTCCCGGGAGTTTGGCAACTGACCCCAATTTAAAAACGTTGGTGTGAGCCCACCGCGCTGCAGACTCGGTTACGTAAGTGTGCGGTAATATAAGGTGAGCTAACCAACACCACCTATACCCGTTTTCGCCTCAAGAAAAAAAGCAAGTTTTGCGCATTGTTCCTACGCGGCGCGAAGTAGTTCTTACGAGATTTGCTTGTCGGAGGAAAAAGCGACGCTTTTGGCGTTTGGAACGTGTACTTCTTGCTAAGATAACATATATCTAACCTAAAATTTACTTGCATATATCTTAACTATCCACATAAAGGGCGAAACTAGTAATACTCTTCGAGGAGCCGGACTTTTTTTTTTTACTACGGTGCTTGAGGCTAAAACAGGTATAGATACTACCAATAGTCGGAAATTTTGAGAAAATACCCAATCTCTGCAACGTGAATCTTTGCAGCAATTTTTATTTTGTTAGTTATTTTTTAGCTTTTTTTTTATTCCTCTTGCCTTCAACAACAATAAAAGATTTTGTGATGCAGGACATTGGTGAAGCAATGACTCTCTTTTTTTCCGACGAAACCGGACCCCCTTAACGTTCGTTGACTCCTTTCCGATTTTCCGCGGAATCTCGTTTTGCAGAACACATCTTTACTGCACACATCGACAATAAATGTTTACGTAAGAAAAGAGTGTTTGTACCTACAAGTAGCTTAATAGCTAATCTCACATGGAACGAAAGCACAGTAAAGTATTTTCTGCGGTTACGTATCCTAAATATATTTTTTTTTTCTGTGCAAGGTCAAACTCACCTGCCCCTCTTTAGAGACTTGCTCTACTCACAAACAACGTCTTGGTGTTTGAGATTCTGAATCTGAACAAGCATTTCACACTCCATATTAGATGACATACAGAAACATGGTTTGTTCCGACATCTCGCACAACATATGGACATCAATCTATAATACACAATTTACCTGAAGTACTAAACGAATGTGTACAACATCATGTCATGCCTGAAGCTGTCACAAAGTCACAAATCATTTCCCTATTTAATTATTAAAAGTTCAGACACCAACCAAGCCCTTCTATCGGGACCTAACGCTTCAAAGCCAATTCGGCCTCTTCTTTAGGGGCGACTACGGCTATGGCCGTTGAGGACCAGTGTCCTTTTCTTTTTCTTGAACGGTGGGTATCTGGTCGTCTTCTTCTTCTACGGCTGTACCTTTCAATCAAGTGACGAAGCCCGTTCACATAGGCGGATGGCGAAGCTCCGAGAGACCTAGTGATGTTCTGTGGCGTTGTTTTAATATGCCAGGATTCAAGAAACTTGCGTACGTCATTTTTAAAACGACGTACGCAAATTGGATCATGAGCGCAGAGCGGTCTCTGAGCACTGCGACGTCAAGGACCATCGTATTGACTTTGACAACGCATGCATCCTTGACGTTGAGACAAATCCCCGAAAGAGACTGTTTCTCGAATCGTGGCATATTCAAAAAACGCCACAGAACATCAGTCGGTCTCTCGGAGCTTTGCCATCCGCCTATGTGAACGGGCTTCGTCCCTTTATTGAAAAGGTACAGCCGTAGAAGCAGAAAAAGACCAGATACCCACCGTAGAAAAAAAAGAAAAGGACATTGCTCCTCAACGGTCATAGCCGTAGTCGCTAAAGCCTCTTCATGTTTGAAAAGTAGCGAAATGTGCGTCGATGCGCGAGGCACGTGCAACGTGCAGCCCTTGGGGAGATCATGGTGGTACAGCGCAGCACTGAGCTAGATTTCAGACGCCATGTTCTTCCCAGAAGTGGCGCGCGACACGTGCCTCGAGCATTTCTACAACAATGAATGGCGCCGCTTTTCCCAGGATAGAGGGGCTTTAGTAGTCGCCCATGAAGAAGAGGCCGAATCGGCCTCAAAACGTACAGAAGGGCTTGACTGGTGTTTGAACTTTTTAATAATTAATTACTCCCCACCAGACAGATCTCTGTCAAATGTTTATTTTTATATTTCCCTATTTATGATGTTCACAGTCACTAACACATCTTAACCCACGTAGCTTTGGCTTGATAAATAATATGTTTTATTGTGTGTATAGTTTCTTTTTGCTCGTTCTTTCGCTTTTTTTTCCCTTTTGGAAAAAAAGAAAAAAAAGGTACCCAAAAAGGTACCTTTTTGTACCTTTTTGTAGCAAATAAAGAATTATTATTATAATTAGGTATGAGTCGCATGCACAATGCTTCGCACGATAGAGAGTTTGCGTACCAACTCGATACTTGATCCTGCCGCGTTCGTCCCAGTTTACTGTCACGAAGATGGTGATATTCATGACCAGCGGTCGCGATTAGAGTTGGCATTTTATGGTGACCTATCGAAAGTCATTCGATAGTAAAAAGAACCAGACAACGCAATTCCACGTAAAAAAGAAAAAAGAACAAGTTCTTTAGCCTGTTTCTCATCGGCGCCATCGGCATCCAAGCAGGGCCATCAAACTCGTCCATTGCCTAAGCCTATAACCGTCGGTGGTACCGTTACAGCCATCGTAACATGGCCCGTAAAAGATATCTTAGACACTTTTAGAAGCCGTCTTTGGAACCCGGCAGCTCGATCTCTCCCAAGGGCAGCGCAATCCTCGAAGCAGCCCAGAGGAGGGAGAATGGCGTTCGCCTGCGCCGACGCACGGGCCCTTTCACGTCTCGGGGTTAGATGCCGCGCGCTCAAATCCCAGGCAGCTTTACTGCGCGTAACGAATAAAAGCGAGCTGTCAAAAAATCGTCTAGCCCACCACTGGGGTGTTCGAGGCTGCCACAGCGGAGCGCACGTTTGAAGAGGGAGCCCGCATGCTGGGCTTCACGTTTACGGCAGACGGGAGCAATGTTGCGCGTTCTCGAGCCCCGAGACGTCCGGATTAGTTTGAGCTAGCCCGGAGCGGTCGGCTTTGTTGAGGCGTCGCTTGTTCTGTCAGCGGCGACGAGTCGGCAAGGGGCACTCGCTGCATAGGTTGACATCGCGCGCTTGAAAATTCAGATGTAGGGAAGGGGGCATGAGTTCGGGTTGCCGCATGGTTGGACGTAAGAGGGGGATAAAGTTTTCATTTCAAGAAGCCAGCGTGCCGTTTGATGAAATTCAAGAGTATTCGTGGCTGTACATTTTGCAAAACGGGCCGAGTCTCGTCTTTGTTCGTGAGTCAGTGGCCTTCTGTTTTTAAGCGACGAAAGCACACTCATCTCAACAGAATGCTGGTAGGCACGAAGTATAGAAAACAGAAACAGAAGCCGAATATACAAGACATACCTCTTTGTGTTCAGTACACAGACAGATGCGGGTTGGTTCTAGGCGCGCAAGGGTATAGCTACACAAACTTGGGGTCCTATTTTGGTTACTGCGAGAACGATATTTAATCTGATGGCATTCGTAGACGGTTCGTGTACTAATGCGAGCGAAGAACGCGGTTTGTCTGCTGCAAAGCGTCGTTCGCAGAGGGAAATAAAACGAGAAAACACCGTACGCCGTCTGCTAACAGATAAAAAAAAAGTTTATCGTCTGAGTGAGATCGGATGCGGGCTGAAATGGGGGTTGTCAGCTATTTCACGTAGTAAGTCATTGACAATCCGCGCTTCTTTCGCAGATCTCAGGTTCTTCTGCTGCCGCACACAAACTGAGATGAACTAGTAAATGAAGCAGTATAAGGAGAAGCACATCATGAGTCGCGAGACCTTTCCCGCTATTTGCGTGTTGGTGAGACGTTCTCAACAAACTGTTGTCCGATTGTGAACTAAAGCGTCAACATAGTCTCACTGATTGATTACAAACAAGCTGTGCCGCCACGTCCCATCGGCAGCTGAGAACACTCTCATTCTTACCTTGACCAAAATCGGACCCCTGGGGAGTAATTGAATAACTTTCGGGAAATTTGTGATTGTAATTTATTACTTTTCACTAAAAGTAATAATAATTTTATTTTAATTGTTTTCAGCCTCAGTAATTACCAAATTGAAATCACAACCTTTTTTTAAAACTTTTTACTCACACATTTTGCAAGGCTGCAGCAAACGTTACCAGATTGGCTCAATTGTCCAACTCCCGCAAAGGAATACCCTTCCCCCCCCCCCCCCCCCCCCCCTCGACCCGCTAGCCCTCCTTTCGTATCAACTCGTCGTTTAAAGCGCCATCTAGAGTTTTGAAAACTATTTTGATAGAGTACGGGGCTTGAAAACAAATACACGGCAGTTAGAATGGTTACCACAGCACCCGTCCCCAAATCGCTGGCACGTCGAACGACGGGACGCGGACCGTTTGTTTGGGGGGCTACTGCTTGTGCAAGCAGCATCACCGGCAGTTCCGTAACTCAGTTGATCTGGTAAAGGTTGGCTCCAACTTTGTAGCATTGAGTCACTGACGGGCGAAAATACACCGAGCGTTTGCCTCACTGCTTTTCTACCCAGTTGTGGGGCTTTTGAAGGCGTCAGTACCATTGTGCCTGGAACGCGTCTCTTAGGTGTGTTCACCGCGTCTAAAAACCCTCGATTTCTGCCTGGTGACGTCATAGAAATGTCATGTTGTCGCCAGCCGCAATTATGGTGGTGTCACAGCAGTACTGGTGACGCCTTTTCTGTCGCAGGTCGCTTTGCAGCTTGACAGTCCACTTGACGAACGCGACACTCTCGTTCACTCGCGCTTTCTTCTAGAACTTCTACGTCTTACCGCCAGGATCGCGACATCCGACAGCATGACACTCCGGCGTGTGTGACGTCATTTGTTGCCACTCCGGAACCAATTTCAGTGCACGGGTGGAATGGGGCACCAGTCGGAGAGGCGTTACAGACACTGTGCCAGTACTGTGCCAGGGTGCCGACTTGAATGCATAGCTGAGGTCAGAGCACCCAAGGGGGGTCAGCACTCTCAAAAAAGGCCCGTGCGTCTACTTTCCCGCACAACGCTCGGAGAGCTAATCACCGCCACTTATGGAAGCAGCTCAGCGAATGACGATACGGAAACACATGTTTAGACCAAAAAAAAAAAAAAACGCAGTCTGAGTTGTGACATTAAGCAATGCAAAACGTCACGCTTGCATTGCTTAATGTCACAACTCAGACTGCGTTTTTTGGTCTAAACATATGTTTCCGCATCGTCATTCGCTGAGCTGCCTCCGTAAGTTGTGACGATTGGCTCTCCGACTGTTCTGCGGGAAAGTAACCGCATGGGCTTTTTTTTAGAGTGAAGACGCGACAACCCAACTAAAGCGAGAGTGCCTTCCATTGTGAGGGCGTAAATGAATGTGGGGATTGGGAAAAGGATTCAAAAAAATAATAGTACAGGTAGAAATAATCAAAATGATGGGGTCGCGATGAGTACGTTCAATCACTACACTAGTAAAGCATTCCCAATGATTGAGAGTTTCAGCCTATATTAGATAATTTCAGTGCCGACAAACTTTAGTGGATCACTTTTATTTTGAACTGTCTCGAAAACAACAGTAAGAGTCTTGGTGGTGTTAATTCGATTATACTATTGATAAAGTAGGCAAAACAAAGGCACGCAATGCGACCAACATAAAACGCCGTGTGATGAATCCACAATGATTAAACAAAAGTGGACAAATCAGGGCAAAATATGCTATCCATCAACGTCATTAAAATGAGAATAGTTTTAAAGGAAAGTAAGATTAAACGCAATTATAGTTTTTTTCTGAAAATATCGCGTACATATACTGAATGACATTTTGTACGCTAGTAATTCTAGTTGCACTACTAGTGATAATTACTATTAATTACATTTCCGAAGTAATTTACCTAAGTATGTAATTGCGCTATATTATGGGTGCGTAGTGGCAGTTTCTCTACGGACATCAATTGTTGGGACTAAAATGAGTAGGACGGGCTGCACAATCAGCGTTTCCTCACGGTGTAACGTTAAGGCTGGTTCACACACAAGGGTTCGACTAGGACCGACTGTGCTACAACCGGTTTTTAAGCCTCCTGTGACTGCTTACGCAGTCGCAGGAGGCTCACAGTCGCAAGAAGTTTAAAAACCGGTTGTAGCACAGTCGGTCGTAGTGAGGCGCAAATGTGTGAACCAGCCATTGCACTCAATGAGTTTGATTTCTATTATCAATCGGTTAGGTTTACCGCCCCCACAGAGTTTGGCAATTTTTTTTTTAGAACTGAATTTTTAGACTGCGTGAATTGTCGGCCATACTGACCGAGACGCTCGCCTCTTCCAACGCAGGTTTCCTCGAGGCGGCCGGCCTGGTCGGAGCCAGCTTCGGTCGACGCCATGAAGCAAAAGTCGAGGGCGTCCTCCCGCGCCAAGCTGATCATCCTGCACCGCAAGAGAAGATGCTTGCCCACCTAAGCCCCACAAGCACCGCTGCAGCCGCTTGAACACTCCCGAGTCAGGGCGACCCGCTTCCCCGTGAGACCAAGTTTTCGAGACAATCTTCACCTCCCCGTTCCAACCTTCCCCCCCTCGACCGACTTCTGAGTTCATCTTTGATTCCATTGCTTGACCGTTTTCCCCGCTCGTAGCTCTGTCGTGCCACGTTACACCTCGGTTTGTAAAGTTTCGATGTTGCCCGATCTTGGCGTCTCCGCATCGTTCACTCATCAGCGTCGTCTGGCGCCGTCGAAACGTTGCTACGCGTTGCGAAGTGCCGTCGGCGGACTTTTGGAACCCCCGGACGCCCTGCGATGAAATAGTGTGAGGTCTGTGGTTGTACTGTCTGTCCTCGGAACAAAATAAGGCACAGCACAAAAGGGATCTCCTTCGAGCCAGACGCGGAGGACACGACGAGCCTCGATGTCCCCGCCTTCGGTGCTGACCCTGATCTTCGTACTGCTCTCTGCCGCGGATGTCCCGTCGGGAGATCGCGGGACCGGAGAGCGATCGCCGACGCCGACCAACGGCACCGACGCTTCGGCGCGGAACGACGATGTGACGATCCGGGCTCAAGGCGACTGGGAGCGACGGCTCAAGGGCTGCGAGAAGTACCTGGACCTGGCGTCCACCTCGCACGGGAACAGCACCATCCACGCCTCCGACGTGTCCAGGGTCCGACTGGAGCACCCGTTTCTGTCGCTCGTCGACGGCGTCATCCCCAACGTCACCTACAGCGGTGAGTCCCGTCTCTGGCAATACCTGGGCTAGGTTTTCAGGGTGCTTACTTCAGATAATACGTAATCTAAGTACTCAATAGATGCCCCTTGCTCACCTGTAATTTCACGTTGAATGGTCACTCTATAGGATTCCCTAGATGTTCCTGAAATGTAAGACTGCAGGACAGGTGATTTACAACAAAAAGGCTTAGAATCAATTCTGACTAGAGCTTTGAAAAGCTGTAGCTGTCTAAGCGCTGAAAACAATTACACCATAAACGGTGGAAGGATGTTTTGCGAAGTAACTCATTAAAACTGCTCGGTTACTCTGTTTAGGAGGAAACGTTACTGACAAGACTGTAAACACTAATAATTTTCTTACTATTTGAATGGGTCAACTAAAGAGGTATTAGTTAGTTCTAGTAGCGCGCATATATAACCAGGGGTCTCCAACTGAGCCCAGTTTGAAGGCCGGATAGCCGATCACCCGAGGTGTTGCGGGCCAAGGTAAAGCTGGGAGCACCACACATCTTCTGGGACAAGGACCTCGTGCACCCAGCTCCTTGAAAAGTTCCCATTTGACGCGTCATATATTAGCCTGCAATTAGTTGTTCATACGACTACTGTATGCCGCACATGATGACAAATGCGGCGGCAGCATTTTTTAATAGCACAAGGATCCATGCTATCTCCTTCGCTATCACTAAAATTGCTCAATTTCGAATTCTTATGCCAAATATCTCACTTTCCTGACAACTCTTCTCACTGCGCCATAACACATACGGCGCGAATACGTTATTTATTGGGCACTTGAAATATTATTCACTGAATATAAGAATAACCTGGGAAGGAAAGATGAGAACAAATTAACAAGTGTAGAAAACAAAAACAAACAAACAAACGAACAATAGTGAAACGCGGGATTAAAAATTTATACACGGTTCGCCCGTGACATCATCCTACCATGTTCGTTGTTATTCCTACTTGTTATTGCTGAGAAGAACACATTCGGCGATGCGAAATGTGCGCAGCAGATCAGGCGCTCAGCAGCAGGGCCAACACAATATGTTCACGCCACCTGTGCCGTAATGCATCGAGGGAACAAAGACTCCTTTTTGCCCGAGAGACAGCCTCGCGGCGTGCAGAGCATAATACGACACAACCCCCCCCCCCCCCCCCCCCCCCCCCCCGAACTCGTGCACTGCTTCCTGCTTCCTGCCAACTAAAGTTATGGCGGCGTCACGCATGCGGCCAACGGTTGCTGAGATCGGTCTATCGCAGCGGATGCGTCTTGAATGCAAGCCACGTTTAAGAGCAAAGTGACGTTTCGATCGGTAAAGAAGGGAATGTGGACGGCAACCAAACGTTGCAAATGACAAATGGACAATCGACGACCTCAAACCAACGTGGCACGAGCGATTCCCGCGAGATGCTTGAGGGACGAACCCGGCTCGTGGGCCGAGTGGTTGAGCGATGCTAGCTCCTGGTAGAAGAATCGAGGCCCGTGAACAGTCTCCGCTGCTCCCCATAACGTCGTCACACTCTGAACTCAGCAACTGGGCCCAAGACTGAACGTCCTTCGACGCATTCACTGGGAATGAGGGAAAGCCAAACCCAACATTCGTGTTCAGTCTATGTCCGCTTCAGACGTACGTTCCGTCGTTTCAGACACTACGAGCTAATGGAACCAATCAACTGCGTCAAAAGAACGAGTCACTAGGCTTTCCCTTTTACATGGTTAGTTGAGCGATGATAGAACGCGTAACACCATGACGGTGCGCTTTTGACGCTGTCTGATTGATCCCGTCAGCTCTTGTAGTGTCGGCTGCGTCTGAACTCCGGGTAAAACGAAGTATAGTGCATTTGCTTTGATTATTCTAGGTGGTGTTCGCTCGAAACCCCCGCCGCAGGTACAATATATCAACCTGCACGGAAAGATGTCTTCACCACCTAAACACTGTTATGCAGGTAGAGCATGCTTTACAGGCCCCAGCGCGTCCATTTTTTTGTTATATAAAACTGAAATTTAGTGACAACGCAAATTATGCAAGTGTGCAAGCGAGCTGGACAAGAATAACGATAATAATCCCTGGAGAAGGGGAACGAGGGAAACAAAGGGATAAAGGACAAACACAAATCTCCAAACACAGCTAGGTGACTGGTGCGTGACCGAAAAAATCCTTCTGGCCCTGGTATCGACCCAAAAACCTCTACATAGGTTGATTTTTTTTTTGTATGAACATAATAACACATATATTGTTCTGAAAGGTCTACGGAGGCCACACATATAGACGTGTGCAAGCGAGAAGAATGGCCGCCGCCATGTCGCTGCTCGTGCGAGCAAGCCCGTGCAATTGCAAGCTTGCCAATGCTCCGTTCACGCGCACGCTGCACGTGCATGCACGCATGGAGCACCAGTCGAGGTGCCACGCTTGCAATAGACTGCTTTCCTAAATCCGTCACCGCGCGCATTGCATTCTGGGAGCCTGTGGGCAAGGAGCGGAACGCGTATGGATTTTGCTTCTCACTGATTCCCACAAAGCGTAATGTGGCATATTACGCCGCGATGAGGCGCTTCGAGTTCTGGAATAAGTTTTTTGTCTAAGACGCATTGCAGCAGCTGTGCATGGACGCCGCCATAAGTGACCTTCAGTTTTTGTTTCCTCTTATTCCGTTTATTTCAATTCATCATTACCATAGCAGGCCAGGTTATTGCCATATTAGATTCAACTGTGTCCTTTTCTAAAGCATCGGCCTTTGTAGAGGATCGTCAACTACCGTTTCAGTTGCTCGGCATCTCGGTAAGACAAGAGAAGGTCAGCAATGGCGGCTGTAATTTGGCGCGTGTGTAAAGCGTCTATAGACGATTGCAAGCAGGGCACCTGGCCTTTGCCATGTCCCTGCACGTGAGGGCAAGCAAATGCAATTGCAAGCCTGTCACAGTCACGTGCACACACACACTTCGCATGCTAATGTCCATGAGGCACCAGTCGGGCCGCTAAGCTTCCCCCCCCCCCCCCCCCAAAAAAAAAAAAAAAGCCTCCTATGCGGTTTTGTTTTCAGTGTTCGTGCGTATTGCGCGTGATTTGCTCGCTTCCCGAAGCGACGAACATGCGCGTGCTGGGCCGAGGTGATCGTACGCTGGGCTGAGGACTCGTAAATATTGGAACGGTGTGTACATGTACAAAAGGAGCGAATGATGAAACGAAGATGAAGTTCGGATCCAAAAATGCGACCTCCGCTGGGACGCCGAGGAGGTCGGTCACGGTTCACACGCTCCCGGCGCAGGTCCAATGTCCAACCCGCAGGTTATGGGAGCCTCGTGATTGGATGAATGGATGCCTCTAGGAGTGCTTTGGATAAGGAGCAACTGAAACAATCTAAGTGACTGGTGGTCAAAAAAAAAAAAATCCTGAAATATACCTAATAAAATTGAGCAAAGCGAACGAAAAATCTTTTTTTTTCTGATGACGTTATCGATTACCAGAAGCGTTGCTAGCGCAACGGTAACCACCCTTCCCGGAGAGTTTCAAAAATACTCGACACTAGCTCATTGCTGCTCATACGCTGCAATACAAAAAAAAATAAAAAATAACGACATTGGGCATTATTTAGCACTCTCATAGATTCTTTATTTTTCGCTGCTGCGAGCTGAGCGAATTATTTTAATTTAGACGATTTGCTAAAGTGGGATATCCTTTGCGCGAACAGTCTTTTCCCCACTGCCCGAAAGCGTTAGCACGGGGGGGCGAAGTAGCTATCGAGAGACCCTTTCTGCCGCCGTCGCAGATTTGGGGCGACGAGTCGGGCGCACGATCCTCGGGGGCGGCGGACTGGGCCCGACCCGTATTGCTCCTGTTCACTCGATTAGCGGGCAATTACGCTGGGAGGGAGAAGAGCGGGCGCCGACGAGCAGGGCCAGCTGCTGCCGTCATCGGTGTACGGCGCGGGAGCCGATCGAGGTTCCCGGGACTGTTTACCACGGCTGCCAACTTTCCGCGCCGTCACCTCGTGCCAGGCTCCGCTCTCTCACATGGTCGCGGCGCCCGAGCGGTCGATGCGGCCCCCGGATGGCAGCACGGTCGATCGCACACCTGCTGCACAGTCGACCAGTTCGCGCTGCGCTTCGCGAGCCCCCCGCGCGGTCTGCAACCCGCCCTGTCTGCAACCCGCGGTTCCACAGGGAACGGCGAGGCGCCGCGTTAGAGCGACTGCGCGGATCTGATGACTGCTCGGGAGGCCACTGTTTCAGCTGGCGCTCGATGAACCCCTGTCCTAATGACAGTGCACCCCAGCGCGTTGGGGGCTGCGCTCTCAGAGGGCGACTCCGGTGGAAAACGAAACCAAAAGAAATGACTGGTATCGCTTCAATGGCACGAAACATGATCACAGCCGAAATGTTAGGTAAAAGTGAAATCGCGTACTCATTTAAAACTGATTTTAAAGATGAAACCAGCTGCTTTTTAGCGGGCGGCAAGCCGGGTTAGCTTTTCTTTTCTCTCTTCTTTCTTTATTGATACTGTCAATCTCTTGCGCGACCGTAACAGGAGGGGTACATCGAAACACTTTCAAGCAGGGTGAACTTGCCGCGACAACAAAAAACAAAAATCTGAATATGCGGCAGCATTTACGTCAGGTGGTAGGCTGTTCCAATCGATTATTCTACGAGGAAAGAACGAGAACTTAAATGTATAATTTTTATATTTATATAGCTTTATTGTTTTGCTATGCGTATATATGATAGACCTGTGGCAAGAAAAAAAGTAATATAGTTATCCTTCTCTATTCCAATCTCGTCATTGGTGATAAGGTAAAGAAATTTAAAGCGGTTTAGTCTTCTTCTTTCCTGTAGGGTTTCCAGGCCGGCGTCATTATAGAGTTTGGTTGGAGATACATATGAGGAGTACATGTTATACACGAAGCGCACTGATACTCTTTGAATTCTTTCAAGTTCTAAAATACAAGGATAAAGTATGTGTATCCGAAATGACGCTTTCCTATTCTAGCACTGGCCGAACAAGAGTTTTACTGAGTAGTTGTTTTGTATCACAGGAGGCTTTTTTCACATACCTACACAAGAAACCCAACTTACGCACTGCTTTGCTAGCGGTTTGATTGATATGAACATTCCATTTAAGATCAGATGTCAGATTGTCGACCCCATATATTTATATGAACTTACTCACTCAAGGCTACGGTTCCAAATGGAATAATTAAAAGTAATGGGCTCCTTCCTTCGAGTAATTGACATACATACAATTTTTTTTTTAATTTAGTGCCATTAGCAGTCATCACACTATCTAGACTTTCTAATGAGGAGTTTACTACTTCACAGTCCGCAGAACTTTTGATCTCTTTAAGAATAACACAATCATCCGCAAACAGTTGGATCTTCACTGGAATTACATAAACAATATCATTCACGAATGTTCAAAACAACAAAGGCCCGAGGACCGTTCCCTGTGAGACGCCAGAGGTTACGTGTGTGGTACCGGAGCACGCGGTGTCAACTTGAACAAACTGCTGTCTCAGAGATAAGTAACTTCCAAGCCACTTCAGGATAGCATGATTATATGCAACTGACGACAGCTTTATCAGTAATTTTTCGTGCGATAGGCGATCGAACGCTTTCAAAAAATTGAAGTAAATCACATCAGTTTGCCTTCTTACATTAATCACAGACGCAAATTCATGCAGAGCTTCTGTCAGTTGGGTAATGGTAGATACGTTTTAGCGAAAACCATGTTGGAAATTAGTAAAAAATGATTTTGTTCTAGATATGTCGATACATGTTTAAAACACAACATGCACGTACTACGCAGAGAAATAGGTCTATAATTGGAAACCAATCTTGAGTCACCAGATTTTAAAATAGGGATCGCCTTCGCGACTAGTCAAGGAACACTGGCGCAGCACTCTCGTAACGTCACGTCGTGGTGGAGTTGCGGTTGATTGGTTGTACCGCGTACCGCAGCACCATGTTGACGTCACGTCGCGGCTCTACGGCTGATGATCAGGGTTGCCAGCCTTCTAGCAGATCGTTTCGGTTTTGTCGTGGATGCCCGAAACCAAACTTCGAGCCTACATATTTATAAAACTACACACAATACCGAGAAAAAAAACAAAAAAACCTTATAATTAAGGGACGCTGCCTTAGCTGAGAACAGTCGTAATCCCAAATTCAAAAATATTGACCGGAGTTGTCTTGCAAGCTCTTGTTTGTGAAGAGTGCTGTGCAGGGCGGTGCCGGCACTCGCTCAAAATTTTGTCCTAGCGTTTTGTTGCCCTAGCTGCGACCGTTCGCGCATCGAGCTCATTCTCCGTGGTCTACCCTAAAGACGAACTCCTACGCCGAGTGACGTCATTCAGCAGACCTTCCACGGGAAATGCTGCTGCAATAACTCACTCCGAAAATGGGTCGAGGTTGCCACTGCTGCTTATCGATAGGCGCACTCTCGCACATTAACTAGTTTGTTACTCCTTCGAGAACATTCACTAGATTTAGGTTTGGAAAAAATTTACAAAATTGCTTTATAAAAAAAAAACAAATTAAACACACAAAAGTTATAGTTCCAAGTGTATATCACCTTGAGCGTAATGTTTAGGTAACCCACCGCCGCTCCCACGCGAAGATGCCAAGACTGCGGACGATTCGCCTGGGAGAAAAGCTACGCTGCTTCGCTCGGCAGCATCCCGTTTCCGCCAATGTTTTTGGTCTCCTGGGACAGAGCAATGGTCCAGGGCCGCCCTTCGCAGAGAGTAAACAATCTGGGGGTTTTACGTGCCAAATCAAGGAAGGGCATTTGGCACGGCCCAGTGGAAGACTTAGGATTAACTTGGACAGCATGGGGATCTTTTGGCACCGAAATCTCGATTACACGGCGCCTTCTCCGCAATAAATGTCCATCGGATTGCGGGAACCTCGGCCGGGATTGGAACCCCTCGGCCTCGGAGCCTCCGTGGTCTTTTTTTATATTGCATGGAAAGATAAGACAACAAGGACCTAGCACATACACTACAGTTGGGGCAAAGAAAGCGGTACCCACGTTGTGGCATATTCTTTCATTACCATCAGATTATCGAATAATAGCAACCCTTCAGGACCAATTTCGCAACCATCGTAGACCCTTTTAAATAGTGCTACTAACTGAATAAAAGGTCGACCTACTTGGCTCAGGAATGGCGTTCCATACGGCCATGCGCGATTCCCATGCTGTACAAATTTAACAGCATAATAAGGTTATATAGAGCGGTGCCGTTCGCCTCGGTAGGTAGAATACGTATTGAATTCGGTGAGATAACCATGTCTTTTCGCAAAGTGCGCTTTATAAGATAGCCCACTAACCTCCTGGGTTAATCCCCTTCCCCGGCTTATGACACCCCGAAAGTCGGAAGGAAGCCTGCCAGAGTATTCAGGATTATTTGGCGGAGTAAGGGGCCGCTCTTTTAGGGCCCTGTGCTACACGGCGGGACCAAGCGACACGATATTATTAATAACTAGGGTCGTACGACATTTTGTTTGCGCTATCCTTACACCTGGTGAAATTATTCCTCCAACGCAACGTCTGCCAGAACCCTAAACAGTACATCACGCTGAACACGGTCAAACGCATTTTCTAAATTAATTCAGAGCATTGCCAATTGGCCGCTCCTACTAGAAAGAGTTTACAACACTTCCCGAGCGGCGTGGGCATTGCTTTGCATATACCTTCTCCTGATTCCACATGTTTTGATGATCTGCCACCAATTCAGGAATTACGCTATGCAGCCGGTTCGTTAATATTTTCGTGAACACCTTATATTCAACATGACATAAGTTGATGGGGCGATGCCCACCGACGTAGTCAAGTGTGCTCGCGTCGTTAATCTTTGGGATTAACACTGCGTGAGTCATCTAGAAAGAGGTGAGTAACGCGTTTACTTCGTACGCCTCTTGAGAAACTTGTTGGAGTACTGAGCAGATAACGTTCTTATGCACCTTATAGAATTCAGAAATATTACCACCCGGCCCTGACGTTTTACCTTGGGGTAAAGCGTCTACAGCGGCTTAGATATTCGTTAAACTGATGATGGCTTGGTCAAGATTTTCAATCTGATACTTTGTTAAACAAGGTAACAACGCTACCAGTTTCGCAAAGCCTTCTTGATTGTGCACAGCCGTTTTGTTCCCGTCAAATGAGCGAATGCGGGATCGCTAGCCGATGAGGCCACCAATTCCCCATTCGCCAGCTCGGAGCACGTGGAGTGAACGCTCGCGCTGCAGAACCCAGGGATCCTGGGTTCAATTCCCACCCCTGCCCGTTTCGATCTGGATGAGCATCCTACTGGCGTGCGGTCGTGAATCACTACTGCGTGGTGCACGTTAGAGACCCTAGGCTAGCGGTTGTACTGCACTGGCTAAATTGCTCATACACTGCTGAGAGACAAGTCGCCCGTTGAGGCAGACTAAGTTCAGGTTGTTTAAACACACCCACTCCCCCAATTTTTTTTTTTTTTCAATGAGCGATACTATAAAAAAATGAAAAACACACCTTGCATAGCTCGTTTACAGGTGATTATTGCCTTGTTATGCACTATTTGTAAAATATACTTTGTCGTGTTATGCCCTTTTTCATCTTTCGCTTTCTTTTTCGTACGTTGCTCGCCGAAACGCTTGTCCAAACAGGATACTCCAGAAATCGTGAAGCACCACAATTCCGTCATACTTCGTGGCGGCGGCCCGCTTCCCTTCGTTTTTTCTCGTCCGTGTAGCGAAATGTCGACGCTACCACGATTTAAACGGTCCCGAATGCCGAGGCCGGAATAACCGCCTTCGTCGACTGCTACGGACTGGATCGCTACGACGCCAACGCAACTATCATCGTTGGTAAAACGAGACGGCCCGCGCCGCTCGTTGTCAAAACGGCGTACATGAAAACAAATCGTCGCGGCGCATTTGGCGGCCTCGGAGATACAGGCGCGAGCCGACGTCCCAAAAGATAGTTTGAACTACGAGAGTGTCAGCAAGAGCGACGTAAACGCCTGTCACACTGAAAGCGGATTCGTGATGATGGACCGTGTCTTGTTAAGCGCTTCGGGACCTATCATTTACGATTACAACCCGATACTGACGTGACACTCGGCAGGGGAAGGTTGGACCGGCATCGCGTAGCTCCCACGAACTGCTTTAGCTCGACAGTGCTGACGTAACGTCGCGTAGGAATAAAAAGGACATGGTAGTAACAAAGTGTACGTACAATATGTTGCAAAGGTAATCTGTACGGCGTTTATTTGAGCTCTATATCAACAAAAATTAGAAGATTTAATCGATGAGAGTGTTCCTTTTCGACGAGAGCGTTCGCCACCACTCCCTCTGAAAGCAAGGGGATGACAAGGGAAAAAAACTAACCTCTTAACCGAAAATTGAGGCCAGCGAACAAAACTATTCATACGGGAAGGGTCCACAAGGGTCGAGCGGGCATATTACATTCAGCAAGCCGGCCGGTCGTGGGCAGGTGGTCTTGGCCAGGGACCGTCGGAACAATGCTGCGTCGGAGTGGGCGCCCTTGAATGATACCTCTCAGCTCGAGCGCGCACGACGTCTCCTTGATAGCGTTCTCGATGAAGGAAATATTTGTGGGCCTTTATGTATGCTATGTCTCTCGTCCCTTGTCGTGGTATTTTGTATTCGTGCTCGTAAAAAAGGCGCAAACATGAAAGATGAACGATGAACAATACTTCATGAAAGATGAACGATCACTTCGTTATCATTAATTTCACCAGTAAGCCAGGTTTCTAGGATGATCGTCACGTGGGGCTCATAATTTAATAAATTCAACTAAAGCTAATTCATTTGTTACAGGTGCTCCGATCATTGAAATCTAAAAACGGAATTGTTCGGTTTTAGTTTGTGAAATTTTACGTCATTCCGCAACCGGAGGATGTGATGCAGCAGAAAACAGCACGCGTTTGTTTGCAGACTCATTTCAAATATATAGGTCGTCATTGATCCGAAGCTTACTCTCTTAAATATGTCTGCGCGTCTACTTCCCTTCAAAACAATCAAAGAGCCAATCTCTGCGATCTAGGAAATCAGCACAGCAAATGATGAAGCGAAACATCTCTTTAGATCTCAAAATGAAGTCTGCGCTGGGGCATTGCGCAATGAAAAGCGTCATGCTTGCATTGCGTAATGCCACAGCCCAGACATCATTCTGAGGTCTAAACAGATGTTCCGCCTCATCATTTGCTGAGCTGATTTCCCATATCGCAATGAGTGGCTCTTTGAGTGTTTTGAGGGGAAGTAGACGCACAGGCATTTCTTAGGATGTATGTATTTTGGCAATTGATGTAGTACGCACACCCAGCTTGTCATGAAATACGCCAAATATTATCTTGGTTCTCACTTGCTTTTCTTCTCCATTCGGACTTTCCGTGATACCAAAAAATTATAAATTTTAACGCTGGGAACGATCTTCTAAGTCAGTAATTTTTTACGTTTTGCCGCAGCATTGTGCTCCGAAGTGAGGTGACAGTGGTCAGTACACTGTTAGCAAGTCCCGTGTATTTGGCGAATATTTGGGGTGAAAAACACGCTATTTACACAAATTACCATAAATTTACAGGATGAGTAACGGATAATTCGTTCAGAAATCATGCGAGGTTGTAAAAAACGTGTTTTGGTTCGGTCATACACGCATGACCGTGTAGCCGACCTCGATAACACGCATCGCCCCCGGCGACGACCGCGGCATTGCCGGCTATCGAAGCACCGGAATGCTTGGGGACACACTTAGAAAGGACCGTCGAGACAAATGCCGCGGAAAGAAACATATCTCGGAGACAGATATGCACCAAAAGCAATTGCGCCATGTCGCAGGACGTTGGCGAAACCCACGCTTACGACGCTTACCGTGCTCGCCGCCATCTTCTGGTCGATGGCAATGAGGCTTCCCTCATGTCGCCCATGTTTGTATTTAGTTTAGGGGTCCTGATAACAGTTTCTTAGACACCACAAATAACGTTATGGGTCTAATTATTCGTTCCAAACAGTTAAAATGGATATAAAAAGCGTGTCCTCGATGTGAACACGTGACATTGCAGTTGGTTTCGTTTTTGCTTTAACCTTCAACTGCAGGCGATCTGGCCACGGCGCAAGCGCAACGCCGATGTACGCTGGAAGCAAGCGCGGCAAGCGCCGGTTGGCTTTCGTTGTTTTTGTTTGACCGGAGAAAATCTGGCAAGTACGCATGGCGCCGCTACTGTTTTGGTTTGACGGGACGCGAGAAGCTTCGCATAGAGCTTCGGAGTTTGCGAGCACATAGTGAAGACGTGACCGAAGAAGTGCCCCTGTGATGCTCCTGGAAGACGGAAAGTAGCATTCGTAATCGGCGTGTGTGCTTTCAAAGCGAAGGGAGTCACAGGGTCCACGAGTTCGCAACCACAAGCCAAGGTTCACGACAGCGCGGCGTTGACTTCGGCGATCTCGTTCTGTTTGGTGCAACCCGGCGATGCGAAAAAGAGTTGAAACATTCGTCGTGTGTGGTGCGGTGCTTTATATTCCGAGTCTGTTTGAACCACGTTTTTAACACGGAGCGCAAATTGTTTGTTGCGTGGTGGAGGTTCAACGGGTACAGTCCCGTCGTCGTCAGCTGATCCGGTCCAGCTGGTCCGGGAGGACGCAGCGAGCGTTTTTAAAAGTAAATCTTCCTTCGTTCCGTTTCAAACTGTGGAAGTATCCCGACACATACCGTGAGTAAGAAGCAGCGGGCGTTTTCAACAAAATTACGTTGTTTTAATTGAATAATGGACTCCGGATTGTTGTCTTAAATCTGCCGTTTTTTATGCTTCGTGTTGGACTGCGTTTGCATAGCGACGCACACCGCTCGAGTAGATGATTCGGTCCTGCAACGAGTTTGTTGCGCCAATCATGCGGCGTGAATAAATTAGGGCAAGGTTTCCTGCCTGCCCACAGATGCATGTACTGAGACCATTTTTTATGTTGTGAACGTAGTGCTCTTTCTTTATTTTGGAAGACGCGTTGGTGCATTTATTATGGTACAATCACTTGAGAGTTGAGAAATTGGAGAGCGAGCAAGCTTTCTCAACTTTGTCTCTTTCTCTCTGGCACTGCCCTGTTTCAATTTCAGTAGGCATATCTACTAGCAGGTACAAACTGCTCTAAAGCAGGTAAAAAACGGGAAGCTTAGGACGGTGCGGACTCCGTGTTTCGCGCTTTTCGCAAGGTGACAGGGTAAATGCTTTTGTGAGATATGCAGAATATGCAAGCGATTTTGTTATGCCCGTCGTTTGCGTCTCTCCAGCAAAACGAATAAGATGATCGGCTACAAAGGCGCAATCACAAGCCAAGATTTAAGATAGCAGTCGTTTGCTTCGGTGATCCGTGTAGCTGTATTTTACCCTGCTCTCTGCAACACCGTGTCATGACGAAGAGCTGGAATGGTCACGGTTTGTGCTGGCCTCCCGGTTGACAGAAACCCGCATCGCCCGCATCGGCACCGAGTGCGCTTGGGCTGTTGATGCTCAAGCCTTTCATCCGCGGCTTGTCGCCAGCTCATCCTGCTGCTCAACGGTGAGGAAGCGGCGAGAGTAACCTCGGAAGTGAATGTAAATCCTCGTTCATTCAGTTATCCGGTGTCAAAGTGTGGAAGATGTCCAACGTGTACTGAGGGCGGGAACTACGAGCGCTTTGCCTTGCTTTTATAACCGAAACCAGACCAACGAGATAACTGCCTTGCGTACTCTAAAATGACGGAAGCAATAAGTTTCAACAGGTCGAGTACGTCACCCGGGATGTAGGCGAGACGGTGCACACTGTTTAAACGCTTGCAGTATCCACAAGTGGTACCAGGAAAGCGACGTCAACAGAGAAGGAGCTCGCGATTCAGCATAATGCACTGCTACGGGCCCGTGTATCTTCAAAGTTCGGGGTGGTGGCAGTATAAAAAAAAAAAAAGAGGCATCAGCGCCCCACACCAGTGTTCACGAATAACACCGGTCACAAACTCCCAAGCCCCACCGCTCTTCTCGACACCGACACGACATACGACAACACACTGCATCAAAACGCCCCAAAAGTGAAGGCGTCTGCTCCCGTACTGCAACTGCTGCAACTAGCGGAAGTGAAGTGTTGGGCGGATGTCCGGATGTCGTTCACAAAAATATATAAAAAATGCTTTGCGCAAGGATCATTTTCATTTATTATTGTATACGTAATGACAAAATCCCAATAATTTGTTTTCCTATCTGATTCAAGCTAGTCGGACTGCTCATAACACTGGTCAAGCAAGAAAATAACAAAAATTTGAACTTTTTCATGACTGGTTTAAGATTTATTGTTAACATATCGTTATTTATTGCAACGGACTAACATTATAGATTTTGCCTCCATACTTTTTAAATGCAAACAGTTCCAACACACGGCTGTCCATTGCGCCGTGTTTTGTGTATTCTTCTATAAATCTGTAATGGTCAGCGACCAAAGAGCTTACATGTCAAGCTTATATGCGCCGCGGGGAGAAATGGATATCGAGTAGGAAGTGTCGGGCGTAGTGTCGGTTGTTGTGTTTGTGTACATGTCGGTGCTGTGTAGCTGTGTGCTGTGTCCTGCGTTGTATGTAGGGTTGCTGTGTAGTCGTGGTCGTTCGCAGTGTTAACAGACTCGTCTTTTTTTTTTAAAAACAGGCCGCTAGAAATCTCGATAGGTGGCGCAAGTTACCGCCCGATTCTAAATAGTTTGCTCAAGTTATTTATCCATGTAAATTTGGCATTCGTTTTTTTTGTTTTTTTTTTGTTTAGCGACTCGTTGGAGCTACCGACGCCGCCGACCGCCGACAACGCACGTACGTACCTTTGCAAGAAGCTACGTCCGCCGCTTGGAGACTTTACTGTGTATAAAAGACATCGAACGAGAACTAACGCGTCCTGTGTGCTTTCAATTCGGCTGAAAGGCGCGCGGCTCGCTGGGCTCGTCTCTCGCCTGTTCTCGGCCGCTGGCCGCCATGTTTCATAAGGAACAAGCTCGAAACGGTTTTGCGGAAGGCAGACACGGTGTAGCGTGTTAAGTTTACACAGCACCTCATGTGTAGACGAAAAACACAGATGGCCTCGTGTAAAACGAACACGTTTCGACGTGTCCGCTATGGGACAACGGTTTACACGTCTGGGCGTGTTATTTTTGCTAACAGTGTAGTTGATCAATCTGCTTGCACTTCTCTCGTAGCTCCTTCAAGACACCATCGATCTCAAGAAATTTTGCATGCATATCGTTCGCGGTTTTTTCAGTTGAATTTCTTTTGTCAGTTGAAATTCGCTGAACGTAAAATTTATTTCTGGCTTTCTGCATGGTTGCTTGACCATCAATAAGGGTTTGAAGCAATTTTTTGGATATAGGGACTGGGGTTGGACTCCACGCGTCACCGCACAGCGGTAACCAGCACACGAGGAAGCAGTGTGGTAAATACACTTCTTAACCCCCCCCCCCCCCCCCCCCCCCCACGTGGCCACGGCACAATCAGAAGCACCGAGTCCTTACTTCTAAAGGGTGGTAACTAACCTGTAACAAGAAGAGTGGCACTTTCGTTAGCCGCATAGCTCGGACGGCTTCACCTTTCCCGCTGAAAGAGTAACACTGTGGAACCTTCTTTGTAGCGGTTGCTTGCGTTGACTTCACAGATCCCGTGGTGTTTGGTGGTGAAAAGGAGCGTTGTTGAAGTCAGGTGGGGCGAAACATTCTTGGCCTTGTAATATAGGTGATGATCCATCATGAGGATGGCACACTCCGTCGATGAACATGCAGCCCCAACTGGATCAGCCGCAGTCGGCAGCAGTAAAAACAAGACAAATTGCACTTTTGTTAGCACCATACCTCTGACGGTTTCGCCTTGTTCACTCAGCTGGACTCACGCGCCTGTGCCTTGGTCTTTCTTGCAGATATACGTGAGATGGAGTATAGCTGCGAATCAAAATGTTACCAAACCGTTTTCAAGAAAAAATCAAAATCACAAGGCATTTATAAATTCGAATTCCCTACGCTTTATCCTATCCGTCCGCCCTACCCATTCCTCTTGTGTCTTACTGTCAAACTCGTACACCATCTATTTTCTCTCTATCTCGATCTTCAATATTAAGAAAATGTACACATCACTAAAAAAAGACTGCGACACGCCAAAAGAAGTAAACGGTACGAGCGCTGAACTCGCTGTTAAACGTTTATTAAAAAAAAAAAAGCCTTAAAGTTTGGTCATACCCGACCAAATAGTCAGAAGTGGTAGAATACGATGTACCGAGACTGATACCGGAAACTCCTACGAGAACGCCATTGGTTGTCGCTATGGCCACATGGTCGCTTACGTCAGCCATTAGGAGTGAGGCACCACCCACGAGGCTGCGGCAGTGGCACTATTGCACACGACCCCCAAAGTTCGAGATGTACTGAGCCAACCTAATCCGCCAAATTTAGCTGGCGAGACATTGCCCAACGCAATCTGTGGACGGATGGTCTGACGCTTCTTTGTAACACCGGAAAGTGCCTAGTCCTCATCCCCTAAAGCGTGTTCTAGTGAAAACAGCAGTCTGCTCTGAGGAGCCCTTTTTTAAGGCTGTAATATTGTCGTCGGTCGTGCGCTTTGTATGCATAACTCCCCAAGTCAATTTTGGGCTCTCGTCTCTCGCTAATGATCTCGCTCATCCCGGCCGAGTTAGCGATGCTCGCCGATGCGCGAGAGGTTAATTTGCCGCTCCGTGACCGAGTGCTCTCATCGCTGTCGAGCGGCACAGGCCACTGACCCGGGCTTTCTTTGGCGAAACGGAGGGCGGCTCCGGCCGCAATCTTCCGCCTCATTGAGCCGTCAGTCGAGCTGATAGCGCGCTAACACCGCTATCGTTGGACGGGCTACTACAGGAACAAAACGCCCAAGAAGTTACAGAAAAGGCTACCTCAAAGTTCATTCTCTCACTCGGGTCTATTAGCGATGTACGTGACCAAAAGCGTCGCTGTGGTCAGCTTT
Organism: Ixodes scapularis; assembly: GCF_016920785.2. Classification (NCBI taxonomy): domain Eukaryota; kingdom Metazoa; phylum Arthropoda; class Arachnida; order Ixodida; family Ixodidae; genus Ixodes; species Ixodes scapularis. The sequence continues at coordinate 3,894,219 of NW_024609884.1, read as the reverse complement.
CCACGATTGGCCAAACCATGGGCATATGAGCACTCTCAGATTTTCAACTTTGACGGTGTTAGTTTCGGATTGCGATGGCTCCTAGCTTCTGCTGTGCTTTTTAAACACACCATCGAACTCGTCGTCGCACCCGATGGTAAGTAGCCAGAATAACAACTGGTGACGTCACGGCGAGGCAAATCCCAGTCGTGACGTCACGGAGGGAAACCATAAGAGGGCGCCACCGAAACATCTCGGCCCTAATACTGCGTTTCACCCTAAAGCAACGAATGTCACAAGCCATTGTTAGCCATCCCAGTGCTCCACACGTCCCGCGGGACTTCCCCGCTCCGCGAGTCTCTCCACCCAACTGGAAGGCCAGGTGACACGCTCCGAGTTAGGGATTGGTCGCTTGTGGCGTCCGTTGCGGTTCATCGCAAACTAATTTAATAATAAACCATGCCGTTCTTACCTTATCATTGAGAACGGCAGGCTTTATTATGTTGATGCGCCGCCTGATTCCTTCTTCGGCGTTCATGATGACTAATGCCGCAATCTGATTGGCTGTCGAGTGATAACGGAAAGCGTGCGACAAGACAGTGGCGCCGCGGCGTGGCTCCCAGTATCACATCAGTTGAATCGGCGCGCCCTCTTTAGACGTCGCACGCTCTCTATAATGACCACTGCCGCAATGCGCTTGAGTATCTAATTATTTCTAAGGTGCCAACGCAAACCAGTTGCGCGCATAGTGAGCGGGTGCTGTGGAGTGATCTGCACGAGGTGACGTAAGCACAAAATAGCTTATAGCATGGGAGGAGCGCGCAGTGGCGTGATCCCAAATGCTACCGCATTATATCTCTTGCAACAGCCAGAGTGAAGGCGTACTTTCTTTAACAGAGAAGACGATAGAGGGTTGGTTCCGTAGAAGAAAAAAAAAAAAAAAACGACAGAAAGGAAGCAACCGACACCAGTTACGCGCTCGCTGTCCACTAAATTTGGCAGGGAATTTCTCGTCTGTCAAATTTAGTGGATATTGTTCATTCTAAGTGAAGAGATCTTGTAGTCACTCTACGTTAAAAAAAAAAAAAAAATTTCGTCAGGGATGACCAAAGCAGGCTGAACATTTTTATTTGTTTTATGTTTCTTTTTTTTTTTGTTCCCTCCATAGAATGTGGGATTATGTGCGCATCACTTAAATACGCAAAGAAGCCATGCTTACTGAAACAATCGCACCAGCGGCCTCGCGTCGCGTGATTTGTGACCTCTTGCTGCTTGTATCAAAGGCGAGATGTTTCGGTGGCGACCTCTTACGGTTCCTAGCAGAGCTGGGTAATTGATCGGTTAATCTACCGAATAATCGATTAATGCTTTAATCGCGATTAATTTATTAAACTGGCTATTCGGTAAAATTTTGACGAACCAAAAAAAGGTAAAAATTGCACGCTTTCCCCGCAAAGACGTGGACGAGTACACCTGTATAAAGTAAACTGTAGGTGCAAGATTCGTAACTCCTGACAATTGCAGAAGGTTATACGTGTCCATGTTACTTACACGCCGTTCGAGTGTCCGTTTAGCGCAGCAGAAGCTAATTTAAACAACCAAAAGAGGTCGCTCTTGCCGGACAATATCAGCGAACTGTCCCATGCGGCTGAAGTAATAATCTGTGAGTGTGAGTGCCTGCACATCGATGTTGATTCATAAAAAAAAAAAAAATGTATTTGAGCTCTTTACTACACTAAAAAAAAAGAAGAGAAAAATAAATTTTTACTTTTTATTATGTAATTTGCATGGAAAGGAACGGCTCCGATTACCGTATTTTCCGGACTATAGTCCGCAGAAGCAAATTTGGGGTCAAAAATGAAAGTTCTTGCTTAGATAGTCCGCACCCGCTGCATAGTCCGCACCCAGTGCATAGTCCGCACCTGGTGCTTAGTCGACACGAAATTCTTCTCATACGCGGCACACCTTGACATATGTATGTTTTCTTAGCTCACAAAAAAAGCCTATAACATACATAAATTATCAATAACATACTCTTTTATTCACAAAATCCGTCCCGTCTCGTCATAATCAACGATATTGAAAAACATAATTCCTGTACAGTCCGCACGCGTAGATAGCCCGCACAGCCAGAAATTTCAACTTTTAAACATGTATAGTCCGCGGACTATAGCCCGGAAAATACGGTAATTGATTAATTATTCGATTAAAGGGTGGCGATTAATCGGGTTAAAACCTGTAGTCGACGGCCAGCCCTAGTTCCTAGCCGTGACGTTAGCATTTGCTTAGTGCTTATGATCTTGACTGAGTTGTAAACGAGGTGTTTAATGACGTGTGTAAGAATCAGGGTGAAATCTCGGCGCCATTGCGTTTTAAACCAAGATGGTCCAAGTTAGCGCCCTGTTATTTCTTCTATTTTTGTAAATCAAAAAAGAAGAGTTCCTACTAAAAGCGTCGTAGAGAGCTTTTAGCTCGTCGTGTAGCCGACCATAGGAACGTTTTTGCTTGCGCCCATCGCCAGCAGGGTGCGACACAAATTTTGATGTGAAAACATCTTAATTGGACGAATTGGAGCGCGCTGGTAAGTTGCAGAGATAGAAGGAAAGCGACATAAAGGACGAAGACGGGACGAATATGTTCTGTCCCGTGTTGGTCTTTTATGCCAATTTCCTTTTGTGCCCGAAACTCCTCAAGTCGTGACGTGGGAGTCAATCTACGGAACTGATGCGGGAGTCCGTCAGCTATGGTGGAGAATGCGCTAAAATGACTCCTTAGCCTGGTCCCTGAAACCTAAAAGACAAGGGCTTTCCTCATCTAACTTCACCACTAGCAGATCCACGCCGTCTTCCTTAGATTGGGTTCGCGTATCCGCCACCACCTCTTGCAGCGTCTGTGTACACATGCTGCTATCATCGCCTGCTCGGTCGTCTACGCTAGGGCTACGTCTGCTCCACGCCTGTGGTCTGCTTCGTCTGCTCGCTGTCGAGGCTTTGGATTTCGATACGATATCCGAAGAAGCTCCGATGTGCACGCGCACTCGAAGTGCGACGGAAGGCAACGGACGCGTGCTGGAAGTACGTTCACCACGGTACCATTCCCAGCGTTCGTGAGTATGGCGACTGATACGCTCGCTTTCCAAAGCCCAGCTATGACGACCCGCTCCAGACGACGCTCCCAGCTGCGCGGTCTCTACAGCGTCCGCCACACGCCAACTCCGTGCTGGTCAGGCACGTGTTGGGCTCCGAATGTCACCTGTTCGACGCCGGTTCCCCCAAAAAAAGTAGACGTTGCCAATAAATATGAAGCAAACAACCGGACTGGCACCGCGATGCCATGGCAACGCGGTTGTTTGCCTCATATTTAATTTCGGCACCAATTAACTGAGCCCTCTGATTTGCCGAGAAACTGAGAGAAAATTTCGGGGCCACGACTAATCTAGTTATACTTTTTCTATATGGAGAGTATGGGCGCTACCTCCTGCCCATCATAATTTCATGCTCAATGTAGTCGAGAAAGCTTTCGGTCATCTGGTGCCGAAGCAGATAGGTGACTGGTTGTTCACTAAGCACGCAGCTTCGCAGTTCCCCGTCAGTCTCTGGTAGACTCGTCAACTTTCTAGCTCAGCGTACGCGGAGAACCGCTCAGTGCAGCGAGCGGATGGAGTGACTGAACGAGGTGGGAACGAGGTTCTCCAACAATGCCGACATGAAATTCTCAATTTGTAGGTTTTCGGGCTGATGAGAAACTCTTAGGTGTCTCTTACCATCGAAGGCGGGCGTTAATGTACTGAGGCCTAAGGCCGCGAGTGCTGTGCAGATCTCTTGCTACCGCGGACGGAATACGAAGGCGAGACACGTACGGGTAGGACTTTAGGGGGATCTTCACCCGTCGGAAACAAAGCACGGAAGAAGCAGGAGCATTCTCACGAAGAGAATGGCAGTGGAGATTTCGTTCTGAGTCTTAGTCATCTAACGCATTGTCGTTTGTCAGTCTGCAACTGCCCTCCTCCGCCTCAGCTTCCGCCACCAGCCACCCTGACCAATCCATCGCTGGGAGCGTGTCAGGTTACTCCGCAATTCGCTGTTTCAAAGGTCACGTGACACTCTCACCCGGCACGGGATTGGCTGCGGCCTATCGTAAGGTGATGGGCTGTATAAGATGAAGCTTTGAGGGTGCAGACAAGCTATGTGCATTGGTCGTGCTCCAGGACTGGTGGGGAACGTCCTCAGTATCAATCACATCACTGCGCGTTTATTTCCTTTAAAACCCAATCTCAGGTTTTACCATAACCAACTTCCAGCTGGTTTCTTTTCGAATAATGTGTTGTATTTAAAGCGAGAATTATCGTACGCTATTTTTGCGTCGCCTGTTCCCTCTATTAAAACTTCTCTGTCTCCTTTGTTTCAGTGGTCTGGTTACGTCACTTCGGAAGATTTTTATGGGTCTATGTTGAGCAACGCTAAGCTGATTAAGGAGGTTTGGTACGCGACTGCTCGGTTATAGGTTTCGTTCTTTTCTATTGTAAGTCATATTCCGTAGTACCCTTTCGAATAAATGTGGAGTCTTGGCGTAAACAATATAACGATAGTCTACAGAAACCGCATACACAGCCAGAATATTTTTACTGGCTCGTGACCTATAGAGTACTTTATTATCATCTATGTCAAGAAAGCGATATTGAAAGTATATTTTTGTTTACAACTTTAAAAGGAAAAAAAATCTCGGCTGTCTTTCGCTATCGGATCAATAAAATAATTTCTTTTATCAACAAATATAACAAAGCTAGCGAAACGCCATACATGCCGGAAAAAAAAAAAAAAAAAGCAAGCACCGTCTTTTTATGGTTACGCTATTTTTTCGCGTATGTCTTTATTGCTTCGGCGGGCGGATCAATACACCCATTCATGCGCTCCAAACCATGGGAACGAAAGGAAAATCTGGGATCGCCCGAAGCGCATACCGCTGGGAGCTCGCATTTCGTCGACTGCTTTAGTATTGGGCCAGGAGTCGTCATTGTAAACGACTTGTTTCTTTAATGGCCTTAGATGTTCCCCTGTGCGGGGACGGGCGTGGTGCAATGCGAGGTGTGTGAGCCGAGGAAAGTCAAAAGATCCGCGAAAGCGTCGGCTCCCGTCTGGGTCAGCACAGAGGGTCAGCGAACGGCCCGCAAGATGTATTTATGCCCGTTGCGCGGGAGGCGTATATGTAATAGGGACTTGTAGTAGACCGTTTCCGCAGCCCGCTAAGCACCCGGATAGCGCTCCGTAATCTGCCACAAGACCTTGAACTATGCAGACAAGGCTGGGGGCGCGCATGCGCAGCTGCTGCGTTTTCTTCGGGGATACCGTAGCGGAGGAGAAAAACGATCTACTACAACTCCCTAATGACGACGACGTCAAGTTGCGTAGATACGATGCGTCGCTTTTACGAATGCGTTGGGCTGTCGTCGCGATGGCTCCGACCGCCGCAGCCCGTATCTTCGATTGGTCCTAGATAGCCGTGTCTCGTGGGCCACGCCAAGAAGTGCGGCCGACGAGCGCGCTCGGGACGCAACGACCGAAGCGCGAGAAGCAACAGGACACAGCCGCAGCGCAGACTTGGGTGGGAAAGGAAGGCGCTAGAGCGAGAGGAGTTGGCGAGAGCTGGCTTCCTTCTTTGGCGTTCTCGCTTTTGCTGGCAGCGAACGGCACCGCGTCTTCGACCAACGGCGTTTAGAGACGGTGATTTATGAGCTTCGATCAACGGCAGGCTGACCAATCGTCGGCCTTTTTTTTTTTTTTCTTTTCGGGTGTTTTTGGGAGTGTTGCGCTGGCGACCCACTTTCGCTTTTATTTTGTTTTTATGTATCATTGCGGTGTGATGATTTTTTTTTTCAATTTTGTAACGCCAAGTGGCTTAGGAAGAAAAAAAAAATCCTTGTCGGTTTTTACAAACCTCTAAAGTGGCTGGGTAAAACAAGCACACGCACTCGCACAAACGCTCTCCTTTTCTTTCTTTCTTTCGCTATTTCTTGCTGACGAGAATGTTTGGAAGATTGAACATAACGCTAAAGCCGGAGGCCCCTTCGTTTTTTGAAGAATGTGTAGATTTCGTAGTACACTACACTCTAAGAAATGCCTGCACGTCTACTTACCCGCAAAACACCCGAAGAGCCAATCTCTGCGATCTAGGAAATCAGCTCAGCGAATGATGAGGCGAAACATCTGTTTAGATCTAAAAATGAAGTCTGCGCTGTAGCATTACGCAATGCAAAGCGTCATGATTGCATTGCGTAATGCTACAGCGCAGACTTCATTTTTAGGTCCAAACAGATGTTTCGCCTCATCATTCGCTGAGCTGATTTCCTAGATCGCAGAGATTGGCTCTTCGGGTGTTTTGCGGGTAAGTAGACGCGCAGGCATTTCTTAGAGTGTACGGTTTAATGTATCCATTCCGGGATTTCAGAGAAATCCCAAAGAGCCGAATGCTGGCGCATTTATTGCAGCCAATGCTAGGTCGAAGCAGTTTTCTTACTGCCGATTAATACTGAGCAGAAGGAATCATCGGCTTTCACACCCTCATTCGTTTTCTCTTCGCGCTTTAGCAGACGTTTCAAAACAAAAGAAAAACGAACATCATTCACCGCCTCAACTCGCAGCTGGAAACAACGGCCAGAAGATCTCGTGCCCATTATATGTAAAAAAAAAAAAAAAATCTTTTCTATAAATGCGATTGATGCGACCTTAAAAAAAGTGCCCTTATAAAGGAAAGAAAGAAAAAGAAGGTAACATGGAGAGCTTAGGTACAGGCTTAGGGAAGCGACCGTGGCTCATCAAATCAAGATGGGGAGGGGGGGTACAGCTATCATTGGGTAAAACACGAAAAAAACTGAGTGCTTTGATTGCAACCGAGTAGGACAGGCAGAGACGAGACCGGATTTAAGGCCTTTTGCGACGGCTTCACTCTAAAAAAAAGCACGTGCGTCTACTTTCCCGCACAACACTCGGAGAGCCAATCAACGAAACTTACGGACGCAGCTAAGTGAATGACGATGCCGAAACATATGTTTAGACTGAAAAACGCAGTCTGAGTAGTGACATTAGGCAATGCTAGCGTGACAGTTTGCATTGCCCTATGTCACAACTCAGACTGCATTTTTTGGTCTGAAGATATGTTTCGGTATCGTCATTCGCTGGGGGAGCTGCCTCCGTAAGTTGCACTGATTGACTCTCCGAGGTTGTGCGGGAAAGCAGACATACGGGCTTTTTTTTAGAGTGTAGGACCTGCGTCGGCAGCAGCGCATCCGGTCCTGCGCCGTCACAAGATGGTTAAAAACCGATCTCGTCTCACTCGGTCATATACTCGGTTGCAAGTGCATTGGTTGCATGACGCTTTGCATTACGCAATGCAAAGCGTCATGCTTGCATTGCGTAATGTCACAGCGCAGGCTTCATTTTTAGGTCTAAACTGATCTTCTGCTTCATCATTCACTCAGCTAATTTCGTAGATCGCAGAGATTGGCTCTTTAAGTGTTTTGCGGGTAAGTGGACGCGCAGGAATTTCGATCGAGTGTATTCCACGTAACTTGAGCCAAGGTTTTAAAAATATTTCGGTGCATTTCAGGAAGACGAAACCAAACGAATAAGTCTGTTCATTGTTTGAAGCAAGTCGGCTATGTTTTGTACCTTGCCCAACTAGCGAATTAATTACTGTTAATGAATAAACTTTTGAAATAATCAGTTTAGAGCAAAAGTTCCGACGAGAAAGTTGTAGAGCGTCCTCAGAAACATCCAATTCAGTGGTATTTATTAAGAAACCTTAACAAAATTTTTTTATGGGCTTCGAAAAAAAATTGCGAATTATGAAAAAAAAAAAAAAAAGTGCGACTTTGCGCATGTGTATTTTGTATTGCAGCGCTATCAGCCGTGGCTTGAATAAACTAGGCCTGCATGCTAAATGGAACACTGTTGACGGGGTGCTGTTGAGAAATTGGGGTGTTTTATTGTTTTTTTTTTATATCCGGCACTTTTTTTGAAGCCCGGAGAAACGAACCGTGTTAGAGGTTTCTTGATAAAAACCACTGAATTGGATTATTCTGAGGACGCTCTACAACTTTGTCATTGGAACTTTTGCTCTAATTTGAACATGTCAAATGTTTATTAATTAATCATAATTAATTAGTTATTTGGGGAAAATAAAAAATAGCCTGACTTGCTCCGAACTATATATATATTTGTTACTTGCAGTGCCTTTAATTATAAAATTTTTAAAATAAACGTACATTTTGAACGTTGAACGCAAAAAGCAACAAAGGGCACCTGGTACGTCCCAGAACAGGACGGGGGGTTAATTTTGAACCATGTTTTTTCACCTGCAGTCGAAACCTCGGTTCCACGCCGCGTTATCGGCAAAAAGCCTCGTCAGAACACGGGCACCTCGGCCGGGATCCGAACCCGTTTTCCCCTAACGATCATATGATCACTGAACGTGATGCGAATACTTCGTGAAATATATCCTGTGACATACATCTTTATGTTTCGCCCCACGTTCGTTAATGTCTGATAGCGAATGCGGCTATTGCCACGAACCTTTGTTGCATTTTTTTATTTTTTTTCAGTTTTGTTTAGTCGAAATATATATATTCATTTAAATTCTGTATAGTATGTTTTCAGTTCCTTAGCGATCAATGTGTGTATTAATATATAATAATATATATATATATATATATATATATATATATATATTGCCACAGTATTCAGGGTTTGTTTTTGTGTTTGCTGTCCACCCTTCTTATGCATGTGTGAAAATCTTCGAGCGCAATAAACTTGAACTTAAACCTTAAAGTTGAACAACTGCAAGAATTAATCAGGCCAGGATAAACAAGAATACATTGATCCGCCAAAAAAAAGAATTTTTTTAAATATGAATGATTAGACAGTCGGACATGAGTTTCCTTTGAGATTGTTCCTTGACGCGCCGTGCAGAGGCAAATTGTTCCTGCGGTGTGTGATCGCCCTATCTGGTAGTCCACTGCTGTGGTTATTTTTTCCGCGCATCACGTAAATCGCAAGAGACCGCACGTTCAACGAAAGTTGAACCCCGATTGTTTCTCTTACCCCCGGATTGAAACAATATTCAACCAAACATACACCCATTGTAGCACGTACCTCACGCGCACGCGCCGATCTGTGGAACGGGGCTAAATGGTTTCTACTCAATCATTTCTTACTATAAAACGCGAACGCCTGCTGGGACAGAATAAAACTGAATCGAAGCCAAACGACGATAGGAGTAAAATTCGAAACATTCGCAGCGGAGTAGACGAAGAAACAGCGCGCTTCTCGTCGTGGCTTTTGGGGCACTATGGCCGGGCCGACGACCGATCCCACTCTCGACAACAAGTCCTTTTGTGGGTCATTTTTCAAGCCGGCGGGAAATGAAGCGTCTCGAAATACAGAGTGGGGCTGCGAAAGTGTACACCGCCCTCTCGACCCGTCCATCTCGGGCCGGCGTAGAAGACCACGCCGGAGGAGGCGTCGGCTCCCGAGGCTGTGACACACGGCTTCCCATGTCGGCTGTCTGGTCCAACCGCGTCGTCTTCTTTGAGCGAGCGCTGCTTAGGGAGGGAGCACCAGGCTCATTTGAGATCCGACAGAACGCTTCGTTGGTTCGGTGCTCGACGAGGCAGAGAGAAAAACAGGCCTCGACTCCGGAATGGGTTTCCTTGGACGGGCGACCGTGTATAATAAAAGTATCGTGTGGCTTTTTCTTTCTTTTTCTTTTTACGCAGGAATTTTTTGAGTTTGTGAAAAAACGATCCGAAAGGAATCTTTAAATCTAGCCGCCATGTTCCGGCGTTCGAAAAGAGAAATGCCCCGAGACAGCGGTAACGAGTTCACGGGAGTTTTAAGGTGTAACGCAGGCAGGCTTTATTTTAAAGAGCGAGACGTCGAGGGCGAGCTTGGTTGTTTTAAAGCACGTTTGTCCCTCGTGAAACCGCCAATGACAGGGCAGTACATCTGCCACTAGCTTCGCGATAGTCGATAGCCTCTGATATTGGTTTGCCGTCTTCGTGCAATGATCGCAGTTGAAGTAATTCTTCGCATATCTTGGGCACGAACTCGCTTTAAGGAATATGGTGCGCTCCCTTTTGTAAGACGTCGTCGATGAATTCAAAACGCCTATCATTGGTCCTCTTTTCATGAGCGGAGTCAACGAGAAGGATGACTGGGTCCGATTGTGCTAGAGCTGCCGTACTTCGTTCACCCCTAAGCTGAGACTGCGGTGGAAGCTACGTCCTCGTTAGACCAGTGATATGCCTCTCTCTCGCCACGTCGTCGCGCTCCTGGCCATACCGACGCGCGGAGGGACAGGTCAGGTGATAACAGCGAGGCGGCTGATTGGTCCGGCAGGCACCTAGCTCCCACTGTAGCTTGAAGATGAACGGAATATAGACCTTTCCAAAAATCGCCTTCTGCGTGCTGCCATTTTTGTCTGCTGGGCTGTGGAACGCCTTCTGAGCATGCGCTGTTGCTCTGCTGTGCGCTAGATCAGACGCTGCGCATGCGTCCACAGCTCAGTGATTTAGCATTTTTAGCCCGGGTGATAAGCGATGGAAAGGTCTATAGATGGAGCACACTTCTCAAAAGGGTCTATTCAAGGGTTGCTGACAAGCTGTCGGTGGCTGCAGTACCAATAGCAGAAGCGCATACTGCAATGTCAATGTTCACTCATCCCCTATCATTTTTATCATAGCGTTTGTTCTTGTCGTTCACATCATTGGGTGCCACCGCTGCCACCATCTCGTGGTCGAGACAGGTAAGCGATGACAGCTAGATTTTTGCATATTATACGTTGTCTTGTGGGTTGTTGGGCTGGCGGCGTTGATTACATGATGGGCCTGGTCTGCTAACCCTCTTTCGTGTCTTTTTGATGGTGCTTGCCGCATGAGGTACTGTGCTCGGTGGTGGGCTCCGGTATTTCCCACAGCAGTTCTAAATCACAATAAAACAAACAACAACAAAAGGGTGACAAATTTGTAACAATGTAGCAAAGAGAGATGTGTTAGGCTAGCTTGACACGAACAAACTTTTTCAACATTTTGGCATCGCAAAGCTAACACAATTTTGGAAGTTTCACGGTCTATATCAACAAGCACCCCCACCAAAGGATTGGGGATTCATTTCTACCACCTGTAGTAGTGTGCTTGAGTATTGCGTATTGGAGCCAACGCGAGCGTTGCGCGTTTGCGTCAGCGTTGCGTACTCCACGCCACGCACGCTCGTAGTCGCCATGCGCCAATCCAAGACCGCAGTTTGGGCTCCGCGCAAGCGCAGTGTGGAACACGAAACGCTAACGCACAGCGATTGCGTTATCTCGTATACGCAATGCTGAAACTCACTATTGTAAAGCACAATCGACTGGCTTGGATCTCCAGTTGCTGCCGCAAAGGGCAAAAGACTTGCACAATGTTGTGAGCTTCAAGTAATCTGTCGATGATACTTATGTTATTTGAATCTTCGAAAGGCAACACCCATTTCTTTTTTTCTTTTTTTTTGTTTGGGTAATTTGTTTTATTTCCACCACCAAATGTGGGATTTCCCTTTTGGGGGTGCCACTTAGAAACACAAAGGTTCCATGGGTCCAGATAAAGACGTGTTTATTGACTGCAATGTCAGCACGCTTCGCTCTTAGACAATGAAAAGTCTGGGCGCTGGCTCAATTGCCAGTATCACCCGGTCGGTTTCCCGCGCTGCCGCATTATGGTACGTTTACACTTGCGGATCCGCCAGCGGATCGGCCCAGCTTTTGCCGCTGGGGCGAAACGCTGGACGGAAAACGCGGCGGCGAGCCGTTTAGGTCCGGGATCTATTTCTGCCGCCGAACGAGGCGTTTCGCTGACCGGATGTGACATTCTTGCGCAGCGCGACGCTGCCTACGTCACGAGTACGCGTTCTTCCGGGAGCAGCAACGCCCGGGAGGGAGAGAGCCGAGGCGGGAACTCTCGCGCCTTCTCGTCATATTTGACGAGACGTTACGGGAACCGCTACCGAAGCCGGCGCTGCCGCCACTGCTCGAAGGAAATAGATGTAAACACAACCAGCTCGTCGCCGCCGCCGCCGGGAGCGGATCCGCTCCCGCGGCAGCGGATTTCTTTTCAGGTGTAAACGTACCATTAGACAGATTCACGGGAAGTCGGAGGCCCATAAAGAAAAACCAAGCTCCGTAGAGCCAGGGCCTCCGCCGACGAGAGCCCCTGGCCCACCTTCGGGGCCAGCTTATGTAGCCTCGGAGAATGGACGCGCCCGGGGAGGCCACTAGCAGTCGCGTCCATCATAGCTCTCAAGGGTGTGCCGAAGGCGCGTTCACCCAAATGGGCAAGGGAGAGCCGGCCCCTTCGGGGAATTCGGCCTCGTGGTTCCTTGTATCCGGGAGGCCGACGCCATTGGTGACGACGACTCCCACGGCCTGCTTGAAGCTAGGCCTGGATAGGGATAGAGGGAACCCAATGGTTCCCACACTCCCCCCTTCTCAAGGCTAAGGTAGGCCTAAAAATAAAATGGCCTACCGGCTCTCAAAACAAAATAAAAAAAACGAAACGCTAGAGCGAAGGAGCATGCCGCGAAGAAAAACAAAGAAATAAAAAAACGATCAGCGCGGTACATGCTGAAAACTCTAGCTCGCTGCTTGACAGTACCCCGGGTACAGTCGAACTCTTCAGCCCACGCTTCGTGGCAGGCTTACCGGAGCAGCGCTGAAGGGTCCAAGTAGGGGCCCGGCCGGGGGCAGAAAGGAACGGCCCGGTCACTCCCCGATGAAATGTTCGCGGAACCGCGGAAAGTACGGCGGCTGGGCGTCTCTTCTTGGGGACGCACCATGTGGCACGGGCACTGTCACCGGGTCCGTGACGGGATGCGAGCTGCTTGCTGTCGGCACGGGTCCACAGCTTGGGTCTGCGACGAGAGGCCACGTGTTGCTGGCCTGGAGACGAGTCCAGGCAGGGGGAGGGTGGCTGCCGCCATCTTGGCCAGCAGCCGAGGAGCCGGATCTGGACAGGCAGGCCGGCGACGGCGACGATGACGCTCCCTGGCGTCAATGCAGCTTCGGTGTGGAACCATGACCCAGGAACCGCCGGGAACTGGAATGCCGCCTGCGCTCTGCCCCCCTCTCCCGTTTCGTTCCCCAAGAAGGAAGCTTCGGAAATTCCGAGCAAGGTGGAGCCGTCCAACTGAGGACACTCGACCAATCTCTAGGTGCACAAGGCCCCAGAGATAAAAAGAGGCAGAGACAAAGGTGTCTTTTTTGCCGTGAGTCACGTGCATCGCACTGGCTCGGCTCGCGAAGTTATTGTGAAAATAGTTCCACGACTCCGCTTAATGTGAACACGGATGTCCACATACCAAGCTGACTCGCGTCACCCCGGACAATGGATTTATTGGTGACTGATCGACTAGGCAAAGTTCTTTGTAGCTGCTTTTGCTAACGATGCCTAATCGCTTCGATTTGCGGGCGCAATGAAATGTCAAATGCACCACCCTGTCCTTTCTTGTGATATTGAAACGATGCAGGGCTGCAATCGGGCAGGCTCGCGAACATTGTTATTTTCCAAACATGTTAGCTTTTACCTTAGGCTAAACCACAAATTCCTGTGGCCAGGTATAGCACAGCGACCTAACTTCGAAAAGTCTTGGAGCCGCGTGCTGACCTGGCCAACGCGAACTAGGAGAGCACCGAATGCAACTCCCAGCCGCACAGGACAGCCACCTTGAACTGCAATGTTCGTAGAGACCAAGCGCCGTAGCACGAGTTTATCCGCATCAGCAAGAACAGAAACCGATCCCAAATAAAAAAAGAACCCCCATGCCAATAGCAATACCAGACTATTTACGGCACCGATCGGCAACAACACGAGTTGCTCGATCCGGCGAGTACGCTGCCCGGCTGCCAAAGCCCGTCTGCAACAATACCAGTTGCTTAGCGACGTTAGTGGCGAGCGTACCGCCCGGCGGACGCACCGCCCGACTCCGCAGAGTCCGCGAAAGTATTTACAACTATTCACATATTTACACCCCGGATAGTTCTGCTGAGCATCAAAAACTCATCGGTGCTACCGTCGATTCCCAACGAACACTTCGAGTGCCGCGGCTCACGATCTCGTCCAGTGACCGCATGGCGGTCACTTTAATCGGACACGCAATCATCCCGGGACGCTGTTCAACCTGTGGCACTGCCCGGTAGCACGATTGAACTGCTCCCGGACCCCGCGGCGTTTTCACGTTTCACGTCGCTTTTACGGGGTCGCAACTCGATAGGTGACCCTGAAAGGTTCCTAACGTTATTGTTGCGTGCGACGCTCACTGACTTTTGGCCGGAGTCGATAGCGGGTAAACGGAACAACTCAATTCTAGTAGCCGAAAACCATGCTCACGCCAGTCCTCTGTCCCTTGATAGCGGGAAGGAAAGACGGAGTAAAAAGGAAATCATTTTGACTCACTCAGTTTTCCCGGGGGGCCTTTGTTCCGGGGTCGCTTGGTCAACCTGATGGCTACTGGTCCGTCGACGCGGCGACGAAGGGCACCATCGGCGGTCTCCGCAACCTCGCTAGACTGGGACCGGTGTTGCAGGCACAGCGCATTTTCTCGCTCCGAGATACGCTTTTAGTTTGTGCGCTGACGGGGTGTCCACTCTGGGTGGGCCCCGCGAGCCGTCTCGAAGGCAAAAAGCTGCACTTGCTTCGTGTTGCGTCACCGTGCTTTGTTCGAGAACGGGCTTGACCTCGAAAAGCCCAGGTGCGACTCACCAGCGAAGTAGGCTGGCGTCGTCCCGAAAGGGAATGCCTCGGACGCATTCCGGGCTTTGAGTCACCTCCGTTTGGGAAAGCGTTCGGCCGAGACACTTGTTCATTGTGTCTTTGTCTGGCTGACGTGGCCACTAAGCCGTTGAGTGGCAGCGGGTGTCGGGCGTTCGCCTCTCCCTCCGTCCAAGAAGTCCAAGGCCGGAAATTGACCTGGTTCGCTATCTTAGCGAAAGGAGATGGATGCTGCTGTCTTTGCAGTCCACGGAAAGCCGCACGTTGGGGCGCCAAATGTGGCCTTTGCCCTTTTGGGGCTGTCAATACTTAGAAACACAAAGGTTCCATGGGTCCAGATAAAGACGTGTTTATTGACTGCAATGTCAGCACGCTTCGCTCTTAGACAATGAAAAGTCTGGGCGCTGGCTCAATTGCCAGTATCACCCGGTCGGTTTCCCGCGCTGCCGCATTAGACAGATTCACGGAAAGTCGGAGGCCCACAAAGAAAAACCAAGCTCCGTAGAGCCAGGGCCTCCGCCGACGAGAGCCCCTGGCCCACCTTCGGGGCCAGCTTATGTAGCCTCGGAGAATGGACGCGCCCGGGGAGGCCACTAGCAGTCGCGTCCATCATAGCTCTCAAGGGTGTGCCGAAGGCGCGTTCACCCAAATGGGCAAGGGAGAGCCGGCCCCTTCGGGGAATTCGGCCTCGTGGTTCCTTGTATCCGGGAGGCCGACGCCATTGGTGACGACGACTCCCACGGCCTGCTTGAAGCTAGGCCTGGATAGGGATAGAGGGAACCCAATGGTTCCCACAACCACCACAAACAAAAAAAAAAGTGACTCCAGAAGTTTTGATGTATCGATGCTGCCTTCTTTGGAAAGGTACGCACACGACCGCGTCCTGTTGACGTCATCAAGGGCGGCCATTAACAGAGATCCTACACACACTGGGAGGCGCGGAAGTCTTCGTACATAAAGCGACATCCTCAGTTGACACCAAAAACTCCAGAAAATATTCGATAAGCGCACAATCACCCCGCAACGCACCTCGTCACATTCATCCGCCATTCACGACGTCTATTCATGAACACGGTAGGTGTTCCTGAAATCATCTACGACCTTACCCTCAACAAAAAAAGAAAAATGATCATTATCCTATAGGCATGGTAACTTTTGAACCATCCTGTAACGCAGGCTAAGAAACAACCGAGTGCCGACGAAAAAAAAAAAAAAAAATCTGAACTTTCAATACTCGTCCGCGTACGTATAGCTCCACAATATCTCGCGTAGCACGAGACCTCCGCTTGCAAGCACACGCATGCGAGCTCATGTTTTTAAATGAGCTGCGCCGAAGCATTCCGCCTGGTGGCGTGTCTTGCTCATTTGTTTGTTGTTTTGTTTTCGTTGGAGGCCGCGGCCGCGTGTTGTGGAATCGGTCGCCTCGGTGACACTCAACCCAACAAGGGTCGAATAAAGTCCGATTTGTTTGCGTCACGAGAAAAGAGAACATTCGACTCGTTTGGATGTGGAGCCAGCCGAGGATGGGGGGCCGCTGCAGTCGTCGACGCACACAAGCGTGACCATCCAAAGCGCTATACTAATTGAAAACTGGACTTTGGGACCCGCTGAAGTGCTGCATCAGCAGGGTTAACCCTCTCGCGTGCAATGATCTCTTTCGTAGCATCTTCTCGAAAGGGTCGTGGTCGGGAGAAACCCTTTGATCGTGAATCACGCCAACTCCCGGTTGCCGATGTAGCGCTTTCATTCCCGCTGATCGCTCTCGAAACAGGTTGCCGATGAAGGCCGCCATGGATATACACCGAGGTGCGCCTGATACAGGCATGCGTCGAAAATACCGACGAACGTCTCGTGTAGGGCGAGAAAAAAAAAAAGAGCTTTCAATGCGCTTCTCTCTAAGTTTGCCGAAATATCTGCAAGTTTTTAATCTATCTTTTTCTTTCTGTTTGTACGTTTGCATTTTTTTACATTTTCTCGTTTCGTTGTCTTCTTCCCGCAACATTTCGTTTTCGCGGTGCGGTCTCCGGTCTTTTTGCCCATGCAATTGTTAGTGCTGCTGTTGTGGCGGTGGTGGAGGTACGCGCGGTGTAATGTCCGCCAATTTGGGATAGAGCAGTACACGCGAGTCGAGGTCAACTACAAATTAAAAGGAACGTTTTTTTTTTTTTTTTTGGAATTCATTCATGGAAGAAAGCAGATTCGGTCGGCAATTCAGTCCACGCCGACTCCACGAGGCGCCAGTGTCGACGAGATAGCGCGAATGCTACTCGTCGGAAGGTGCGCTTCGGCGCCCTTCTCGATTCTTGACGATATATCTGAGGCTTGCCCGCGGCCAAACCGGATACACGGAGCTCCACCGCTCGGACGCCGCTTCCAACGACTCGTGGAACACGGGGCCGCGGTGCCGAGCGCGCACTTCTCGCCCAGCGTGCAACTCGATTAGCCTCCCGCCGTGGGGCCTGACGCTGTTGCTCACCGCGCCGATAGACGGCTGGAAGCCGGCCCGGCTTCCCGCCGTCTATCGGCGCTCCAACGTCCGGGCACAGGTGCCTCGAGGGACGTGGCGCGGGGATTTGCGGCTCGGTTCGATGGCCCCCGGGACCACGCGAGGCACCTCCCCTGTTCCACGCGTTCGGAGCTATGCCCCTAGCTCGGGGGCCAGTGCCGCTATACTCTATGAAGCGGAGAAAAGTTTGCAGCACGCGTCGCATCGAGTTAACAGGCCGAAACCGGCCCCGAGTCTGGCATGGACGCGCTCGTTCATTGTGCGCATCTATCTATTCATCGAGTAGCGTGCCTCGCGTTGCGTGCAGGTCGAAGTTCTCATGCGGGCACGTTAAGATGTCGGATCTCCGTTAGCGGACGCGGGGATCTCAAACAGTCCTCCTGCCTTGAACTTGAGTCAGTGCTCACGAACGGGTTACCGAGAAAATGATGGACGCCAATTCTAACCGATTGACCGCGACGACTCGCATTCTGCCTTCCAGCCAGGAAATGTACTCTATGTATGTGTACTTATTTATTGCATTACGCGCGTTTTTTTTTTAAATTCCTTTTATAGGTTTATTTTTACATGTATAACTTTATTTATATTGAATTATTTCCTTCTTCGTGGAATTCTGGTAGTGTGACGATCCAGAACCCCTACAAAAATGCAGGATCCTGGACGTACTAGCAACATATGGGTATGTGTACTCGCTGACAGATTAAAAAACACGAAACATGCACCCCCCAAAAAGAATTTGTTTTTGAAAGGTTTTTTGACGCCCCAAGAACTCTTTCAGCTTGTGAAGAACGGTTTTTCCTCAAGCAGTATCGCCCTCTGGCGCACTAGAAAGGTAACCGAGCGATGAAGAACTCTTTCGCGTCGAAAAAGGGACTTCAAGAAGCCCTTATTTCGCTAAGAACCCTTTTAGGGAGTGCTTGAAAGAACTTCTCAGGGGGCAAGATATGGACAAGCTAAAGAACCCTTAAGAGTTCTTTTACGGGCAGAATTTTTTAAGAGTGTGGCGAGCGCCGGGAATTTTGCTCTGCAGCCAATTAGATCGCTGCATCAGCTGACAAGAATTTCAGACGGTCAATCATAAAGCAAGAAGCATGACAAGGCGCGTTTCTTAACGTAGCAGTGACTACGATAATAAACGAGCGAGTAAAATAAGTAAGAATACAAAATTTCCTTCCAAGGACGAGTTTCCCCATAAGAGGCAGACACTTTCTTGGTGAGTGGGAACGTCCCTCCCCCGACACAACAGAGACGTGTACTGCGCCCGAAGCTCCGCGAACCAACGGCCAGAAAAGACCGGCTGGATTGTCGCGGTCATTTTCTGCCGCTCGGACTCGCGTGAGCCGTCGTCGGAAGCGATTGCTCATCTGCCGGGCGGCTGCAGGTGACGTGGGGAAAGCGCTAAAAGGTCGGCCATGCCCCGAGACAAAAACGAAAGAGCGGTCCCGAAGAACAGCGGCGCGGCAGGGGCGGTCGTCCGTCCCCCTAAGCCTGATGCATGGACGCGGATCCGGCCAACCCAAAAAAGCGATTCCGGCTTTCACTTTGCTCCGCGCCGGGACTCCGGCGACTTGACTCGCCGTCCGCTTCGAGCAGAGACATTTCTCCGTTGACTCCTCGCCGCCGACGCGCGGAAAGGGGAGAGATCTCCCATCCTCCGTAAAGCCTTCTTTTTAACGGGACTCGGCTCTTTGAAAGCTCTCCGACGAGCGCTGCGAGACGTATTATGGATGCGGCTCCGTTTTGAAGCTTTCCCCCTATCATTTTGGTTTCACGGACCGCTTTTGGTTCCGCCCGCTCGGTTGCTTCTTCTCATCAGTATTGTGTTCTCCTTCGGGATTTGAGACCTCCCGGCATGCTTCTCTTCCGCTTGTTTTGGCCATTTGTTTCTTTCTTCTTTTTTGGTTTTCCGGCGTCGATGAACCGGCAGTACGTAACACCACTCCGATCAAAGAGTAGTTTCTCGAAGACGGCGAGCCGGGACGCGCATTCTTGCGGTTTGTTGTCAGTTTCGTGCTTTTTTTTTTGTCTTCTTTTTCTTTCTGGGAAATGGGATGCTTTACCAAGGCGCATTCCTAATGCATCCGTTGATTGGATTCCAAGGCCTCTGTCGGTCTCGCTCTAAACGCGACAACGCGTGGTGTCGCAGAATGTCGGGACTCGTCTGAGGCTTTCCCGACTTCGAGTCGAATTCGGGAGCCTTCGGGCACTTTGTCTTCGCTACAAATGTTGCACGCGGTTTTCGTTTTCTCATTTTGAAATTTTGAAAACGGAGTTTCGGAATGCAAGAACAAAACCAAGATGCTCTTTCCGTCTTTTTTTTTTTTTTTTTTTTTTTTTTACATTGTTCTAATCTGATCGGCCTTATATGTTTTCACCAATGCGCGACAAGCCAGGGGACGGGAAATACTCTGTATTGTGCAAGCCTTTTATTTTAGTGCTTATGTAAACATTATGTTAGTCTGAATTTCGATTGAAATATAGAACATTAGAAATTATACAAATCTAACTAAGAAACAAAAAAGGAAAATGACATTTGTAGAATTTTTTTTTTTTAATTTTGATTGGAAAAACTTTGTCGCACAGTATACATATAACTGTATTTTGAAGGCAGTAACTATTTCGACGTCCATTTTAAGAATAATTTTGAGTATTCCTTTGACGTCCGTGATGCCACTTCATGAAGATGTGAAAATATGTTTATATGTTCAAGTCCCCCGTGAAAATATTATTTACATTATTTTGACGTCTAAAACTTGGGACTTCGAAACTTGGGACTGCAAGATGATCGAAAGTGGCGGTAAAAAAAAAAAAAAAATACAAGCTTGCTTGTATTTGGCGTTCCGGTTCAACAGGTATTTTTGACAACAAATGTCGTGCAGTCGACTGCAGTTTTTATTATCTTTTAAGTAATGAAGAATACAAGAAAACTTCTCAAAATACTACTTAGCTATCAGGCCGCCCCTAGCGTTCACTTGTTTGTTCTAAACATAACAAAATGCGGCACTGTTGTTTTTCAAGATTTACTTCACGCTATTTATCCAAAAAAGCTTAATTTTGTGTCATAAAAAAAAAGAAAAAACAAAAAACAAAAAAATTATGAGCCATTCCGCTCTGTGGAAGTGGATAACCAGCTTCGCTGGTTATCCACTTCCACAGACCCGCCCCGATAACCAGCGAGCAGACGACGTGGATAACCAGCGAGCAGACGACACAGACCCGCCCCGAGGAGCCGGAGGAAACTAGACACACACGACGGGACCACCACTGGCGGAAAGTAGACACGCACGACGGAACCGCCACCCCGGGAGAGCGGAAGGAAAGGAAACTAGGAACGCAAGCGCTTGGAACGACGACAAAGAGAGGGCGATGCGAGCGTACACATGACCGTTGCGGGTCGCACACCGGCAAATCTTTGAGAAACCTTTATTATCCACCTGAGAGTTTATTGATCTTGAAAATGGTGCCTATTCATAACTAATCTACTGGATAGACCTATTGCTATATTACCGAAGCATCAAGGAGAATGCAGGGAATGGTGTTCCACGGGCCGCACGTGCCGGTCTCTGCATCTTGCACGCGCGTTGGTTAGCGCTTTATTTTGGTTATTTACTTCGAATCTTTTATATGGGGAAGGCATGCGCGTGTGGTGGTGCGAGTGTAGAGTTTTAGTCATTGCAGACGAAAAATCTACGGAGCCATAAAGAGCTTCGCTCTAAAATCAGTTAGTTCTACGACACTCTGTCGGAAAATGCCTGTAGCTCGTAAAGCCGCGACGTAGACTGCAATGATAAATAGTTGGCACGGGGCGTCGAAACCTTTGTTGTTCCTTGCACCGGCCAAGAAACATCAAGGAGTCAATGTTTCCATTCGCAACACCTTATTTAACGTCCCGATCGTTTAGTAGAAACCCCAGACTCGTTAATCACAAACAAAAAGAAAATCTAAACTAAACAGCGACCCAGGAAACCCGATTCAAAAGAGGGTGAGACCCAGATGCAAGGCGAGATTCGGCAACCATTCGAAGACGCGCTCGCAAGGTAGTGGAAGCCTGGAGGCACGAAATTTTTGTAGCGTGAGCTACACTGGCCGAGGTTGAGCAGCTTCGCGTGGCTCGCATATTGAGCCGTGCTCCGTGCTGCGCATGCGCGAGGAGCAGTGACGTCACACGGCACACAGCTGGCGCGCCGGAGCCGCCGCCGCCGCGCGCTCCGCCGCCTCCGCGCCCGCCTCGCCGGTCTGCGCATTCCAGAGGAGTGACGTCATAGCCGCGGCAGACGCACTGGCGCCGCCGCGTGCCCACCTGTGCGCCTCCGTTGCGGAGTAGCCAAGTCTGACGCTGCACCGCAGCCGCTTGATAGCGCCTCTCATTTTATGAGCATAAGCTCACGCTACGTATATCCTGGCATAGCCGAGCTAAGCCACCGCAAGTTTTTTTCAAAACTCTCAGAGTTACGTAGTGTACGCGCTTACATTTGTTATGCACAGGTAAGCTAGAGGGATCTCCTGTTCGCCTTTGTTGTCGATTCAATATTTTAATTAATACTAGTGCCGAAATTACATGCGAGGACTCGGAAACATTGCTGCCGGGCGTGACACGTCCGAGGAAATCAACTGTCGAGCCAGTCGAGCAGAGTCACACTGGTTAAGGCATTTCCAAGTGCCGAGGAGGACCAAACGTTTTTAGACATGAAACATAGCGACACGCGACTCCGTCAACATAACATCGACAACGCCGCCAGAAACTGAACGAACCGGCTACCACAGCTATACCACTGTGACGGCCGACATGATGTGGGACGTCAAAATAAGAAGCCAACTATTTTGACATGTTATGGAAGCGACGCCATAGGAGTCAAATATATATATTTTTAATAGTGTGACCGTGAACGTTGAAATAATCATTGCCTGTTTTGAAACTGTCTGCATCCGCCCAAGCTCTGTCGCCACTCCACGCACAAGCCGCATAGACAGGTATTTATAGTTGTTTATATGTGAAATCTGGGAGTGAACAGAATCGATTGATTGATTAAAGAAAAAAGCAGTTTAAGTATGTAACTTTTTTAATGTGAGTTGAATCATGAACGACATTTATTAAACTTGTACGTTGAGTACATATATTTTTCAAGATATATTCAATATAATGCAAAGGCGTAGGGTGCCTCCCTCCCCCCCCCCCCCCCCCCGGCCCCACACACACACACAGACCTTGTGACGCCACTGATGTGCAGGCAAGGTATTCCCAGAGAATCAACCGAGGAGGACCAAAAGTCCTGTATGCTTAATACATATACTTTTCCGAAAGCGAAATTGTAAGGCAAACACATTTCCTGATTGAAGCCGTTTAGCTTAAACGCTTCTATAACTACAGAATAAACCGTTGCTTTGTTTCTAGATAGAGGTATCTAAAATACTTGACGTGTCGGCGCAATGCTGTGTAAAGTCGCATTTTTAAATGCTTTTATTTTAACTGCGCTTTCAAAAAAATATTAGATTTTTTACAACATTTTGGAAATAGTAAACAATAAACATATTTATACACCAAGTGCGTTTGACAAGCAATTGACAATTGAAAGTTTATTACACACACACACACACACACACACACACACATATATATATATATATATATATATATAAACGTCGAAGTTTAAATCGTCCGTTGTTGCTGTTTTCACTAAGGGTTTTTTTCTTCAAGTTTTATACCCACGCCTTCGGCCTCCCGCCACCATGCCCGTTATTTATATATATATATATATATATATATATATATATATATATATATATATGAACGAATATGTGCAGATGAATGAACCGTACTTAATCCAATGAATCAAAGAATCAAAGTTTTCAGGAACCTTTCAGGAAACTTTCAGGAACGGGTTCCTGAAAACTTTGATTCTTTGATTCATTGGATTAAGTACGGTTCATTCATCTGCACATATTCGTTTATATCCTCCTCGGAGACCACGTACGATGACGTGAAGTGCCCGTGCTGTATATATATATATATAGATAAACAATTTTAAAAATCTTTTTGTTTCATGCTCTAAATATGGACTTTATGGACCCCTTCCAAAAAGTCTAGCAACAGTGAAAAAAAGCTATATCTCACTGGGTACGCTGGGCTGCAGACGCCATCTTGGAGGGTGCTCCCAGTTTGTTTCCGTCGCCCTGGTACGAGTTTCGTGGTGTGGTGAGGATGATCGTGGGTGAAATACAATAGCCGTTTCTTTTTCACGCGCTGAGAACTTCCTTCTTTTTCTGCTCTGAGTAAGAACAAGAGACTGAGTGGTACCATTAATTTATTATAAGTGAGAGTGGATTAGTTCGTTGAACAGCCTTTATGTGTTTTCTTTTTTTTTTTTTTTGTGATGCGTTCACAACAACCTCGTGAAAGATAAGTGAGTGCTCGTTGGGCGTATAGAAAGGCTTGCGGTTACATCATCTTGTTATCCTAGAGTCTAT
Source organism: Ixodes scapularis (assembly GCF_016920785.2). Taxonomy (NCBI): domain Eukaryota; kingdom Metazoa; phylum Arthropoda; class Arachnida; order Ixodida; family Ixodidae; genus Ixodes; species Ixodes scapularis. The sequence continues at coordinate 3,870,481 of NW_024609884.1, read as the reverse complement.
TCCCGATCAGGCTTATGCAACACGCAGTGCACAGTTGTCGGCGATCCGGGGATTACGGGTCCACTGATTGCTAGTCGCAGCGCTCGCAAGTCCTCCGACTGCCGAACTCGTTAGCAGGTTGCAGACAGCTTGCAAAGCAGGTAGGCTTCATATGTCTAGAAGCAGTTTTGCGAAAGCCGTGTCCCTTTCCATTTGCTTGGATGGTGCCAGCCCATCATCTGTGTACACTGGTGATGTAAAAGCCAAATTTAATTATTTCGCAATTCTCACTGGGCTGTTTTCAAGGTCTGATAGATTCTAACATTTCTCCATACACAAATAAGGCACCTACCTTAAAATCTGTAGCACGAAATTAACTTTCATTTATTGTTCCATAGGTCGTATTCACGGCCGAATAGTTTTCCCGAGACTCGTCGAACATAGTTGCTCAACTGATCAATCCTTAAAAAACAATTGGCACACGAATTAACTACAAACACATTGTAATATTGTAACTTTGAATTGTACTCATCTCCAGATATTTGTTACATCGAATGCTTGCGCCATCTCTTGACGGGTTACGGTAGCGCTCCCATTGAAGCCCAGGTATTTCATATGAAAATATGGAAACGACGCCGGAAATGTTACGCTTTGAACTATTTGCCATCATACTACCCTATCATATACCGCTATTCTTGTGCCAAAATCTCAAGAAGATGGCGTGTCAACTCAAGGTTTCTCTGTCCAATAAACGTTTTGATGTATTGGCACTACGGATAGTATCCAAGCTAACCGAAGTCTACAGTTTATTCTGGGATATAAACAAAACGTTATGATTGTATAAATTAAATAGGATCTCTTCCCAATATTACGACAGAATCGGTATTTTGTAAGATGTGTATTGCATCTGTACAAAAATATATTTCTGAGGCAGCTCACACTAATTTTTTAGAAATAACAAAGATCAAAAGAGCACAATTCAAAATGAAGGAAAATACAAGATTTGCCATTCGACTACAGTAAACCATAAGAACCGATAATCACAATTTTAATAGCAACTCTGAATTATAAATGATATAAATACAAAAGCTGAGGTTTGCCGTAGCGTAATGAAACTTGAGACAAGCCGGTGGAAAGTCCAATCTTAGGTTTATCAAAATACTCATTACTTTGATAAATCCAAGCCTGAAAGTTCAAGGCCCAGACAAAACAAGAACTTGTCTGTATCAGTTTGTTAATCCCATATCCCAATCCCATGAGACCCAAGTTTAACCAAATTTAATGTTCACCAACGAGCTACACTTTCAACACTGCTTCAATGTGCTGGTTTGGGTCCTAGCTTATTGCCCCAAATGATGCATGCACTGCATATGTGTGATGAGCATGCTTAGAGTTCAGACCTCGCTCTTACCTCAAACACTAAGTTCGCAGTTGTGATGAAACATGATATGGTGAGAGCAGGATCAACGTATTATCTGGCCTAACTTTCAACATATATTTTTTTTTAAATTAGAAGTCAGTGCAAAAGGTTATCAAGTATTGTAAAGCTACAATTATAACAAAAGCCCCATCTCCTGCAAGGAGAGAAACACAGTTGAAGGCCCACACTTAAAAAAACTAGTACTTATAACTTTATAAAACATCTGCACCGTATGGTCATGCACTTAAGCTTAAACAGAGTAATATGAAAGTTAATTCCTTACGTAAGAAAAGAAACTTACCGCCCACAAGGATCATTCCCGCGTCATGATAGCCATCATCATCTCCGCTGTTCGAGACACAGTACGCTTTGTAGATTCTTTCTAGGTCGAACTCCTTCTCATCAAGGGGGGGGGGGGGGGGGGGGGGGAGTCTGGAATGAAAGTTGGGGGGATGAAAAGTTGACAGGTCGTCGCGGAATTTCACGTACGCATACATTTTGCATACGACTTATGAATATAAGAAACAACACGGACTAACGACGAAAATAATCCCTGTAGAATGGGAACAAGAGGGACAAAGGACAAACACAAATCTTCGAGCACAGCTAGGTGACTGGTGCGCGACCGAAAAAATCCGCCTGGTCCGGATATCACTGAAATTGGAGGGGTCCCGGGTTCGATACCCGGACCAGGCAGATTTTTTGGGGTCGCGCACCAGTGACCTAGCTGTACTCGAAGCTGTGTGTTTGTCCTCTGTCCCTCTTGTTCCCCTTCTCCAGGGATTAGTTTCGTCATTTTTGTCCAGCTCGCTTGCACCTTTGCATTGAATTGAACTATAAACACAGACGATTAAATAAAACGAACGAGGCACGGGAAGGACCACACCGAGAATGCCTCAGCAGACGACTTGGAGCAGACAACTTCCAACGGGAGAAAGAACACGTTCGGTTGGCGCAGAAGAGACTGAACTCTATTCCTCTCGCAGAGAAAAGCACTTGACAGTAACCCTCAATCAATCTACTGCTGGGCTAGAGTTCGAAATTCGAAATTTGAAAGACGACGGTGTGCCGCCGCCGCTGCTTAGCGCGATGCCGCCGCCGCCGTCGAAAACTGAACGGCGCGCCGCCAACGTACGCGGTCGACGCAAATTCTTTTTTTTTTGCCTATTCAGCGGGCGTTCTGCGCTGGGTATTGTTGGTCGGCTCTCCCTGGTGTCTTTTGTCCTTCTAAGCGCAATGATTTCAAACTTCCACCATGCTAATTACAAACACCATCAACCTTATTGTTGGCGAGGTAATTACGTCAGGAGAGGAAACCATAGCAGGGCGCCACGAAAAGATCTCGCCGCCAATAGACCTTTCCAAAAAAGAGCTCCTGGTCGGTTCCATTTTCAGTGTTCGTGTGAACGGCGCGTGATTTGCTCTCTTTCCAAAGCGACGAACATGCGCGGGTAGGGCTGAGGAGATGGCACGCTGGAGTGAGTGAGGACTAGTACATATTGTTATGATGGATATTAAGTACGAAACAGAGTATAGAACAATCGAAGCTCCTGCAGTGTGCACAATAGTTCTTTCGGTGGACAGGAACGCCGCCGGAGACTGACACTCGAGCTCGCTCTTCGTGCACCGAGTACTTCTCGGTGAGCGAGTGACTTCTTCGCCCTCCGTGTCACGTCACGCCCACAAAGAAGATGGCTGCGCTTACAGAAACGTTGTCGTGACCAGTCGAGACGAAAGGCGTAGCCGGACCGCTGCCCCTTTTCAGTTGAATAGTGCTTAATCCAGCAATTAGAAACGATTTGATTTGAAAGCCAAGACAGCAATTAGCTTTACGGAAAAGGTGTGTTCGTGCATCTCGCCTGAAAACCAATTCATCTATCAAACGGTAGCGCGCCGATAGCACAGCGACATAAACGTTGTCAAGATTAGAGGACATTCGGACCGCTGCCCGTTTTAGAACGCTTAGCCCAGCGAATAAAGATACTGCGATTGGAAAGCCGAAACATTAGTTAGCGTTGCGGAAAAGGTTTGTTCATGCATCTCGCCTGAAAACGAATTGAAGCGCCATCTATTGAACGGTGGTGTGCCGATATCGGCGTAGCACATCGACGGGCGTCGGGTTCCGTCTCGCGCTGCAAGAGGGAACCCTTAAGGCCTGTTCACACATGCAGCGGAGCGCTACAAGCATAGCGCTTACCTCGCGCTAAGCGCGTGCTGACGGGAGCGTTCACCAGCTTTGTATCGCACCGTCAAAACTGTTGCTCATGGCAGACGATAAGTAGCTGACGGCACGTGAGAAGCGCTACATCAGCGCTCCGCTGCATGTGAGAACCGGCCTTTAAACATCAAAGAAGTTTGACAGTTTCCTGCGTCGACAAGCGGCTTCAAGAATGTTGTCTTTTATTCTAATCTGAACAGCATGCATGGTCAATAAATATATCGGTCAAGGTAACTGTCGGCGTTTCTGGATGCGAGTCTTCAAACCTTTTACGAATATTAAAACATTTGAAGAAACTTCCTTACGTCACGTCACGGACTTTTCAATGTAAATATACCTTGGACTTTCTCCATCGGAGTCTATTTCCTCCGCTTTGTTTTCCAGACGAAGCTCCGTACAAGGGGCCGCCATAAATGTAAAAACAGGGAGCCCAGATCAAAGTCGGCGCGTCGGCGCGTGCCCCAGGCGCCGGTGTTAGGACAAAAGGATCTCCCCGTTTCGGAAACCTGCGTGGGATAGAAAGGCAGACCCGAGGGCCGAGAGACACTTGTTGCTTTGTGAACGGATATAAGCCCCGATTCAGCTTACGATGGACCGCAGCGGACGCTACGATTCCTTCCAGCCAATCCAATGCTGCACCAGTGTCACGTGAACATCGGGAGAGGCACTGCAGTGACGCGCAGGGAACGAAGTCGCGAGATACATTCACTATTCTGGATTGGTTGCAATGGCTCGTAGAGTTCGCTGCCGTCAAATGCAAAATAAAACGAACCTCAGCTAAAAAAATAAAAAAAAAAATAAGAAAACAAGAAAAGGCGAGAGTGTAAACAAACGATGAAAAGACGGACGGGGTAGCCCTCAGCCCACACGCTTTTTTGTCCTATTTTTCTGGCCAGACTTTTCGACCCTTTCTAGGGTGGGAACGCCCTTTCTTTTTTACGTATATGGCCGTGTTTGTGACTGCTCTTCTTCAGCGATGTTCTGTTGAGATAGTTGCACTTCTTTTTCCCTTTTCTTCAAACCTATTTTGCTGGCAGAATTCAAAACATCCCTACTTTGGGAACGGTTTTCTCAAAAAGAATTCACTTTGGAATACTTGCCATAGTACCAGGATGGGATCGAGGGCTCTACATTTTATATTCCTCCTTTAGATGGAAACTGGGTTGTCCTCAGAGAGATCCCTGCGAGGCGCGAGTGGCCAAATTTAAAAAAAGAGGAACGTATCCGTAAATACATCACCTTTTTGAGACCACGCTACTCGGTATGCGTTGATTTTTGATGATCTTGCATGATGGATGCGGATGACAGAGTGATCATCCGCGTCTTCGCATCACCAGTCTCGCGCGTTTTGCGCCAGTGGTACCTTTAGCGCAACACCACGTTTTCTCTGTGCTGCAATTATTTCGAAAATTTACTCGTTTCGTTATAAATGATAAGTGACGAATTTGCACAGAAACGAGTGCGTATTCGGCGGTGTGCGAGGCAAAGCCAAGAGGCCAGAACCCTTACGCGAAATGCGCCTGCTTGTCCACTGCTGTGTACGGTAAGCAAACAAGATGAACACATGGTTTATGTTGACGTGAATTTGAACGATCCGTTTAATTTTACCAATTAAATTTATTCTGAAATATTTTCGTTTGTGACGATTAGACTTTTATGTAATGTCCCCCTAATCGTATAACTTACGATATTATATTGTATTTACGTAACCTTAACGGATAGAAAAAAAATGACGCGAAAAGCTTAAAATAAGCATCTATATACGCACAACGTGGATGCAACAAATTATATTTAATATTGGAGTACAGTCGTGCCCGTACCTAGTTTCCATACCTCGTTTCAGGATAAACGCCCTGACGCAGCCGACGCTACGAGCTCAAATCAAGCAGCGTCAAAAGCGCCGGGCACTGAGCCTTTTTTATTCATGATTTTTCAGCTATAATAAAATACGCACAGCAACATGACGAACGCCATGACGGTGCTCTATGATGTTGTCTGATCGGTCCCAATCAGCTCGAGGCGTGGGCTGCGTCTGCACTGAAAGTTGAAACGAAGTGGAGGCGATATAGTGCCACGTACGTGACCGGAAATTATGTATATACGCTCCTACTAAAGCGGAGCAATGTTTAGTCATTTTTCAGCATGTTGGAAAGCACGTTCCAACTGATCGACCTCTTTTTTTGGGTGATTTTAACTGGCTTTGTAGGGGGATGACAAAGCGAAGGGCGCGCGATAGAAAGACGATAGCGGCGAGTTTTTTTGAATACTGTGGTCGAACGCAGTGAGTTAGACGATGTTTCACCGCTGCGCGTCTAGTGGGCGAGGTGTGCAGTACACGCATTTTCAAGGTGCAAGCCAAGCGCGCTTGAAGCCAGCGTACGTTTCTCTCGACCTTGTCAGAGGGTGCAAGCAGTAGGAGGTTAAACAGATGTCCCTTAGTGATCACGCTCCTGTATCCTTTACGCTTGCTTCCTTTAAAGAAACGCAGAAGTTAGTTTGGCATTGAGGAAACTTTAATGCGAAGCTTCAAAACGAATGTTTCGTAATCAAATGGGAATTGTTTAAACGGGGAAACTACAATGATAGCTCTTGAATGCTTCAGTTTTGTAAAGCACGATGAAAATAAGAATGGAATGGTTTAAACGCACTGCTTCGGAAGCTGATGAGGAAGGAATGCAGATCTCCCGGTTCGTTTTCTGAGGGAACAATCTGTATACAAAAAACGCCTCAAGGTTCTTGATACTGGAAGCTTGGTTATCGCTCGGGAAGATACCGAAGAAAAGGGCGACAGGGGCACAAATTATACTTAAGAATAAAGTCAGTGAGATTGTGTATTAAGGGGGAGGTCGAGTTGGGCTGGCGGTTCGGTCGGGTGAGGCGGTGCGAGGTGCGGCAGTCCGGCGGGGTACTGGAGGTCCGAGGAGAAGGGAGGCTGAAGGGTCGGCGTATTCCTCAAGGACGGCACCCCAGCCGGACTGCGCCACGTGGTATAGGAGGCGCACACGATCGAAAATCCGTAGTTTACTACGGGGGGAGAGTCCGAGGCAACGACAGTCCCACACTTCCAAAAACAGCTCAAGGAGCTGTAACTCTGCGATCTCTCGTCGCCCGATGTGCTGCGAGTGTCTGGCGGCCTGCTGAACAAACATAAAGGCCTCAGCAAGGTCGCGTCTCGTAGGGGGGTCTGCAACGGTAAAGGGCCCCTGTCTGCCCGCGGTGTGGGGTGGGTGGTCAGCGTAGGGATTGTAGATGGGCGTCGCTGCTGATCCATAAACGTCCGCGGCGTTGTAGTGGGTTCGCGCAAAGGTGGGGGGAATCGTTCGACGGTCGGGAAGGCCCGCTGCTGCCTGCTGGGTGGCGTTACTTCGCAGAAACTCTGATTGTGAAGTCGGTGGCCAGGGGTCGGTGGAAGCTGGCCGGGCAAAAGCGGACCGGGAGTCCTGCTGGGGGGGCTGAAGTCGAAGACCTCCAAAGGCATGGAGAGAGATCTCGGCCTCAGTGGCGGCGGCGACGGACGGAAGGACTCCGAGCTGTCCCAACGTTCGGCCGACAGCGGCCGCGGTGTTTTGGGTGAACTCCTGCAGGAGATTTCGAAAATCGCGCGTTGCCAGTGCCCGGTGTTCCTGCAAGGCCTGCTCCATGCGAGCAGCGTGGTTGTTCAGCACTGCTGATAGGTCGTCTTGGCCCGCGCTATCGTCCGCAGAATCATCCTCGTTTTTGTCGTCTGCGGGATTCTTGGGAGGCATATATTCCGAGAAGGCCCAGAAGGTCGAGCACAAGGAACGCACACTGGTCTGCCACTTTGTCGTAGAGAAGGGTCTATCCGCGTTGAAATCCCTGTGCCCAGCTAGGTAGCCTCCAATCCAACAACTGCCCGACACCAGGGGTCCCGGCTTATATAGGCGTGGGCCCCCTGGCGGCGGCCCCCCTCGCTCGCTTGCCTTCTTATACCATCAAGTGTGCCGTCACGTTGCGCATAAAGCGTGCCGTGACGTTGCGGGTTTAGTCCTCCATTGTTGTGCAGGGATTCCCGAACTGACAACAGAGGACAGTGTTTCGAAAAGGGTTTATCACGAAGAACATTGCAGTTACCATGCGCCCCTAAAAATGGGTTGTAGAGGTTTTATTTGCCTTTATTGCCGAAATTTGTAGCCTATCTAAAAGAAAAAGTTAGAACAGTCCATCACGTTATTGGAATGTGAAAAGGCGATTGACATTTTTAAGCTTGGCAAAGCTCCAGGACTAGACGGTCTGGGCGCTCAGTTTTACAAAGCGTTTGAAGACCAACTTGCTCCTTTTTTTGCACTGCGCATTTAGTGAAGCTATAGAGACTAAATTCTTTAACTTCGTCGTTTTTGTGCACGATTTTATACCCAAAAATTCGGAGGTCTCAAAACTTTGTTTTGTTGGATCGTACCGTCTGATCACAATAACTTAATGTAAACTCTAAGATATTGATGGAAGTTTTAGCGGAAAGTTTGCCGCGTGTTATCAACGTTATCGTCGGCCCACGTACCAGACGTCTGGAATGGACCCCTTTCGAAACACTGCCCTCTGTTGGCAGCTGTAGAATCCCCGCACAATGACGGACCAAAACCGCAACGTCACGGCACACGCACACTTCATTCACTTGGTTGGATTAGAAGGCAAACAGTCACCCACAAATAAGGTTATTAGCGCAATGATGTTGCACTTCCGACGCTGTTTGAGTGACTCGTCGGCTCCTGTCGTTGGCTGCGCTCCGACGTTCACTGTTTTATGAAATGACTTGTACATTTCACGATGTCAGTTGTTCCGCCATTGTGTACTGATTCTGCCCTTATAATAGTCGGCACGTCACTTTCGAAACAGTTTTATAAAAGGAGAATTCATTGCAATAAATGTGCATGTCGCCCTGAGCATTCTGGTGTGTTGTGACTCTTTTGTGTGAAGAGTTGCCATGTTACAGACCGACCTAGAAAGAACGTTCGACCGCGTGTCATAAAAAATTATTTTTTTCTAGAATAGAATACGTTAACCTGGGATCTGTCTTGTGCGGTGGTGTACGAATGGCGTACCAAAACTGCGCCACTAGTCTCGTAAACAAGTGCGTAAGCGAGCGTATTCGCCTTTTTGATGCGGCAAGGCTGTCCACTTTCGCCTTTGGTTTTTTGTATTTGTTTTTGAGCCGTTTTGTCTAAGTATTATTTGGATTAGTTTAATTTGTGGGTTTAGGTTGGAAGCAGAGTGGTACGCATTTTAGCGTAAGCGGATGACGTGACGATTTTTGCGTAGACTCCAAGAGTGTCGAGAAGGCCGTCGAGCTCGCAGAAATGTTTTGCGAAAATATGAGTAGCTCCGTCAACTGGGATAAGTGTTTTAGGTCTTTGGCACGGTAATTGGCCTTCAACGCCGTTTTTTTTTTTTTTTTAAACGTGTTGTATGAAAATATTCGCCGCACTGTTATCTTGAAGTTCGCCTTGAACACTACCGCAACAATGACGACTATTGGCACGATCAGGTTGAAGTTTTGCGCGCAAAAGCGACGAAGTTAGGAGGTTGTGGAATGTCTATTTTTGCACGTGAACCGGCTTGCAATGCATTTCTTACCGTACATATGTATTATTTTTTGAAGGTGCTTCATTCATACATCGATTGCACTGTATTTTTGCTCCTTTTATTTGGTGCTCGGTTTGAGAACGTACAAGTAATACAAACCTATTTCGTAGAGTGAGGGCCCCCGGGGGTGGGAGGGGGGGGGGGTAATTTCTTTGTGCTGCAACTTGTCAACTGATTTATTTTTCTCGGAGACCAAAGAGAACCATTTTTACAAACCCTTATTCCTATAAGATTGCGTGGTGCGCTTCCTGGGTTTGTTGTTTTGTCAAGCGAAGACGTCGGTGAGTGTGTGCGCGGGCACATGAAAGATGTTGGTGCTTAATGAATTTTAGTCACGCGTTTCTTACTCAAATACTTGTCTAGTGTGTCGAGCAAGCGACTAACGAAGCATTTAATTGATCTGCTTTTTTTTTAATTCCTCGGTATCATTTTTTGTACAGCGCAGGCCCAGGGCAGGATATCTTAAAGCGAGTAAAGCGAATAGTGGTACCCCCTTACGCGAATACTTTTCTTTTTCAATTTGCATAGTGAAACACTTTTAATTAAAGCCTGGTTAGCTGAAAACAGGTATCCCAGTAGCTTGGTCTGACAAGTGCATGCCTTGCAGAAAGCAAAAAACGGTTGATCACGTTTTCCTAGACTGTTGGGAGGCGGTCTTCTTTTGAGACGTCCTGCCAGAGACCCCCAGAAAAGACATCCCATTAACACCCAGTGGCATACGTTTTTGAGCGGTAGTAGGAACAAATAACGTTCCTTACGACATGATTATACTGCTGGGCCTGCACAGCATATGGCGTGTTGCAATGCTGTGCGCCACGCGGATATCGATGTTCACCCCTTGCATAAGTATTTTCTTGTGCACATACGCTTTTTGAAGGAATTCTATAAGCATAAGCAACCTACACCTGTGTGACTTCTTCAGGTGTTTCCTACCCTCAAAGACTTGTAGCATGTTCGACATTAGCCAAGATGGCTGGTGTATTTTAGTGTTTCAGCGCAATTGTGTGTTACTGCCTTGTGTCATCGTACAAATCCCCCATCCCCCCCCCCCCCCCCCCCCCAGCAAAAAAAAAAAAAAAAAGCGTGCGCGGCAGAGTTGGCACCGTATGCGGCTCTCACACAAAGTACTGGGTTCGAATCCCGCTCGTCCCGGATCCTTATTTTATTATTTCTGTACTATTATTAGAAATAGACTGCAGTAACGTGATAAGCTGGGCAAGTTGGTACTATAGTTGAATATGATGAAAAAATAGGGCTTGCCTGTCTTCGTCTTTTTGTGCGCTATTTTTTCATCATATTCTAAGAAATCCCAGCCCATTCACGGCTGTCATCGAGTGTTCTTGTTCAGAACATTCCTGAATGTGCGCGTGTATGAGAGTAGCGGTAACGCGCTGTCTCGGGTCGGTCACCTTCCGTCGCCGACGCAAGATGCGTGGCGCCTTTCTTTTTCAGTTTGCAAGTGCAGGTTCACCTCACTAAACGTTCATTTGTCGTTCTAAATTCCTCTGTTTTTTTATTGGTGATAACATTGCACCAGGCCGAAAGTTGATATAAGTAAACGCGTAAAAAATTATGTGCCTGGAATACATAAGATGACAATCCATCCTGAGATACGTCTTGTACGGAATCAACTACTAATAATAGCGTATGCTTTATGCTTATACTCACTGACAACACAGGTACATGTGAAGGTACCTAAGTATATCGCACTCCAAGTCAAATATAAGAAGTACAGAAATGCGTGTGATGGTTTCTGCGAAATTGTTTAGAAGTTCCGATGTTCTTTCTTTAATCAAAGTATCGCCGTGAAATTGTAAGGGATAATGATAAAGTTATCAGTATCTTGCGACCGCCACACATTCATTATCGCATCCCGTTTTTATCTTTGAAGATCTATTTTTTTTTTCCGCACTCGCACACATCCCGCTTTGGCGATAATTTGCGCACGGCATAAAAGTTAAAGGTGTATGCGCCACGTGGGGTCAGATGAGTGAACTAGAAGTGCCCGTCACAAATTTCTGGCCTTGACCGGTCCGAATGCTGTAATAAATCAGCTGTTTAAACCTGTCAGACGAGCACGCGAGTCCGTCGTTTCACCTACCTTCCGTGCGTATACGAACGCAATTTCCTACACAAATAAAGCCGTATGCAAAATCAGATAGCCGCACACGTTTCCTGAATAGCAATACTCTATCTGTAGTGTATCAGGTTCACTTATCTTCACATCTAACGGGCCTGGCCGTGTCGAACGGGCAGTTGCCCCCCCCCCCTTTACCCCCCCCCCCCCGCCCCCCCGCCCCCCCACCCCCTTTGTGGCTGACGTTTAATCTGGACATCACAGCCAGAACAAGACAAGAAAAATTTCTTCACTTCTTCGGGCACCCAAACCACTCTCCACCTTACTTTAGAGAACAAAACGAGAACGTATTGTGATTGGTATCGCAACATTCAAACGTTCGCAGACTAGCACGAGCGACGCGGTATCCTTCAAGATGGCGGTGGGGACTAGTTGGCTTTCCGTGCGACAGATGGCGATCTTTCATCCAAAGGCTTTATTACTGGCAAATGCAAATACGCAAGTATATTTCCCCGTTGATTAAAAAATGGAACTCGATCCTTTTAAATTGAAGCCCAGAAAGAAATCGCTAACTGAAACGAATCTATATATATACGCAGTGACTATTTCATTTCAAGCGGTAAGTTTCCAAGACGTATTTTGGTGCAGTTGGTAAAAACTCTGCGATGAAAATTGCCGCAAAAGTAGAGCAATGGTATATTAGGGTACGAATATTGGCGCCCCTTTAGTGATTTTTTTGCTTCCCTCAGCGGCGGTAATGATATGGACCAGTGCGCAGGACTTCTTTCAACGCAGCTCTCGGTAATCCCCTAAAAGTGCATCCGTTTCCTTTTCCTCCGAATTCCTTTCTCAAAGTTCCGGCACATCGTGCGACTGATTTTAAAGCGAAATAGAAAACGTTTCCGGTCTCTCTCTCTCTCTCTCTATATATATATATATATATATATAAAAAAAGCAAGAAAGAAAGGAAGAGAGAACTAGAAAGAGAAATAAAGGAAAGTACCGAATCAGAGTGCGGATGATAGGCGCAGGATGCGTCACTCCTTTGTGTTCAGTCAACTGCAGGTAATCTGACACTCGTCTATAAGAAATGTACTCGTTATGACCGTATGACTCTTTTTTTTTACAGACCAATGAACAGTAAAGGGCCCGTTCACGGATATGCGACCGAGTAAGACCGAGAGAGACCAGACCGGTTTTTAAGCCTCTTGCGACGTCTTAGGACCAGCTCCGCAGCAGCGCACCCGGTCCTAAGACGTCGCAAGAGGATTAAAAAACGGTTTCGTCACTCCCGGTCGTACTCGGTGGGAAGTGTGAGAACGGGCCTTAAGCCGCACGAGGTGTGGGCACTGCGCAAGCGCAGAAACCAGATTCGCATGAGGTGAAGCTTCTGCGCATGCGCCGTGGCGACAACAGCTCCACCGCAAAAGCGTGACGTCAGAGCCGCGTGTTGGTCTATAGGAGGTTGGTTTGCCTAAAGTCCCTGCATAAGAGCTTCCTACAACTAGGGACCCTCTTTGAAGCGCCGACTGCGTGACGGTGCAGGTTTTAGGAAGCGAATGGCGGCACACAGCGGAGGTTTTGAGCTGAATGCCGCCATTTTGTTCCAACAGAATGTACTCTCTCATTTGTATTGGTTGTGGTTACTTGTAAAAGAAGTATCAAGGGACTTCAGGTTTACCCAGCATGTCCATAATCATGCTCTGCAAACCGCGAGAAAAAAACTACTTGGTGGGAATAAAGAAAGCACACACTGCGAGAGTACAGTGACGTGCATGACTCATCCTTAAAACGAACCAAAAAGCTCACAGAAATTATACATGATGAAAACAGCTCAAACGACGAAGACGAAGTGAAGAACGACAGGATGAACCTGTGCTCACAACTTAAGTTTAATTAGTGATAAAAAAAGAACAACGTAGCCAAAACAGTTTACATAACAAACACCTACTCATCTACCGAGCACCACACTGCTATCGTATCTGAAACGCTTCAAACAACGCTATTCGTGTTAGCTAGCAAAGAGCAAACTGTTATATCTCTGCTGTTGTATCTAGGAGGCCTGCGCTGGTTGTGGCCGCCTCGTCTGATGATGAGGACTTACGTGCTTGGGCTACCTCGCGAGGGTCATAGCGCAGACCAAAGCTCAGTCGGGCTAAGAACAAGACTGCTTCGTCTTTCTCTTTATCTCGTATTCTATGCACAGGATGGGCGGCTCAATTCACGAGCTCGCCGCCCACATACGCGATACGGTAACTTTTAATCACAACAGAAACCTACTTTTGTTTTCTGACAGAGCTACCGACGGCGTGCAGACACCTAGGTCTCCCCCCAAACTGGAAATAGTAATTAAAAAGAAAAATGCTTTCATAATCTGTCTTGTTGATTTTGCCTCGTATTTGGCCAGGACAGCAACTCTAGAGAAATCAGGCACACACTCGCACTTCTTGCAACGTGTTGCCAAGCGCCTACCGACAGTGCCCCCATTGAATAAAAATGCTCCCTACGCCTGTAATTCAGACATCTGCCCGTCTGGCCCCAATGAAACTTCTTACAAGATCGGGGGATTCCCTATCTTGGAGCCCCTTCTGGACACCCGGTCTTCACATTCAAAAGCCGTGAAGAGAGGCATAGCCGTCGCTTGTGTTTCTTGGACTCTTAGGAAGTCGTGCACCCACAGGATGATCGACAGTTTAAGGGCGCAAGCAGGGAGACTTAAGGCTGGTTCACACACTTGCGTGATCCCGAATGTTTTTACGGATTGCTATGGCAACGTGGTTTTAAACCGCTTACAACCGTAATTGCTGCTGCGCGGCGCGCTCGTAAGAGGCTTAAAAACCGGTTGCAGTCGCACTCCGCCAGACTCAGCGGAGGTAGCACGTTCTCTCTTGATGAGGCAAAAGGTGTGGAGAGGGTAGAAGAACTGATGCACCGAACACGCGTGGTCGTCGTTCCGTACCTTCATCGTGTCTCAGCCTAAAAAAGAAGTAGGAAGGAGGTGCGGGGTACCGGTGGTGCTCTCGGCACCTCGAAAATTGAGCCCGAACTATCAGGTCGCGCCATCGGGTACGCAACTTCCGGAACGATGAAAAAACCAGTTCGTCATTTGCGCCGTTGATGATGCTGTACTTTCGTTGGCATAGCGTACGGCAACACAAACATACAGCCACCAAGATTTTTTTTACACTCTGCGAAGTATGTCATCCTAACGTGTAAAACAGCGAAGGCAACAAGAACGAGGTCCCTGCTTTCCGTCGGGGCCACGTGGTAACAGTAATGTTTGGAGATAAAATTCTGCATTTTATTTACCTATTTTATCTTTTTTCCGAGTTTTATCGATCACTTATATGATACTGTCTTTCGAGGATTGATTTGTTTTGTGATAGCGCTCAGTCGAAACCGTCAAAACAAATCAGCGTTTACATATTTTAAACCAGCTTATGCCACTGTGGCTTAAGCCCTCCGATTCGTAGACAATACAGAAAAGGTTGGCAATGGAAATATATTAGTCAGATAGAAAATAAACTATAAATAAAACAAGCTTCTTGCAAATGTTAAAAAAAATAATAATGCGAATAAAAGTAATCTTACCGCGAACAGCTTTCCGAGTTGCCGCGGAATAAAACATTCTGTGTACATATAGAAATAATTAAAAAAAAATCAGTGAGGGCAGACATGATCTAGTGAGTGCTAATCACAATGATTGGCACCTTGAGACAGAAGTCAGCCCGATACCTTGTTGCGTGAGTGCCTTCTACGTCAGGGTGCATTTAATTATCCAGGATATGCCCGAAGCATTATGTCCACTGTACCAAAGGAACAGCTCGGTTCTACCTCAGAAAAAGCACAGTCACTACGTTTTCAATAAATGCGGGGACGTACGCAGTCAAACAAGCCAGTGCCGCGTTTGGAAGTTAGCAACGAGAAGGGGGCAGGAGAATCAGACGACGCGGCGACGACTTCCCATCGTTGCGCTTCTTTGACGGTGGAGGCGCTGATTATCGCCCGACTGCGGCGCCTCCTAGGCATGTGCTCTGGGGTTATGCGTCAGTGCACAGTCTGTAGCTCTGTCAGATAAAGAAGTTTGCTTTTTGCAAGCTAAGATGAATACCGTTGTTTGAAGTTTTTCAGATCCGAAGAGTGCGGTGCTCAATAGATGAGTAGGTGTTTGTTGATGTAATCTAGCTGTTTTGGCTGTACGTTCTTTTCTTGCGGTTTTTTCCACTAATAATACTTTAGTTGTGAGTACGCGGCTTCGTCCTGTCGTGTTTGTTTCTTCAGTTCTACTTCGTCGTTTGAGCTGTTTTCATCCTGTATAACGTTTACCAACTCGCCAAATTCGCTACGTTAGTCCAGCTTACAGAAGCGCCGAAACGATAGCCTCGAACGGGGGTCATCTAAATGTTTTTCCCTTATTTCTAAGTAGGATTCAGTGTTGTTCGGTGTTTTCGGGGTTTATTTGTCTCCGAATTCGGGTGGAGGGCAGTCACGTGGCGGGTCCCGAAGGGCCGCCTGGGGTTAGGGCGGCGGCCTGCTGCGGGGGCACGCGCAGCACTGCCCCCGCTGCCTCCGACCGCACAAGCCGAAAGCAGACGGAAAAAAAAAAAAAAAGAGCGCAACTGTGGCGTTCCCGTTTTCAACGCGGGACGCTAATGAGAGTCGCGGTGCCAGTGGACGGCGAAGCAAACCGCGCAACTGCGCGTTAATACGCGCTCGCCGAAACGTGACTCCGGGAGTGGCGGCGAGGGGTGCGATGATGTTTCCGAGAGCTCCGTGGCGGGCAATCCGGACGCGCCCCGCTGCGCCGCAGTCGCTTGTCTCGTCGTGCACGAACGCAGAGGCAAGAAACAACGCCCGACTGCGGGGCACGCACCGTCAAATTGGCTACTTGTTCGCTTTGCGCTTTTCCCGTTGAAAAGAAGAAAAAAAAAAGATAGAAAAGGCTCGCGAATTCCGATTCGCTACGAAACTTTCCATCGGCGACCGGTATTCGAATACCGCGCTGAGAAGCTCACAAAGTGAGGCTGTCGTTCGCGACCCTCTCTCGCGGTGACTGCACGGCTAATGGTAGTTTCGATTAAATGAGGCAATTTTTCTGCTTAGCTGGAGGAAATTTCCTCGCCGACTGATTTGAAGAGATACCGAAGAGCCTTCCGAGCTCATTTCACGATAGATATCTTTGCGTAATGAGAACCTTCCAAAAATTATAGAATATTTTTTTTTCTTTTTCGGTCTTGGTTACTGCCGAGGAAGTTTAGAAATATTATTAACTTTGAAGCAAACGGAATACTTGTGGCACGGCACAGAATTCTCGAGAGTCATTTTGTAAATTATGCAAAATTTTTCGCTGCGATAGTAGAAATGTGTACGGTCTCTCTTTTAGTACATTAGTTCTAGAACGGGCCAGGTAAGACACCCGCAACCCCGGTAATATTACGCGGATGATCCGTCTACAGAATCTGCTTGAAAAAGACAAAACAAAAAAACCAACCACGAGTGAAAGTAAAAACAAAAGAAAAATAAAACAATTCAATCCCTGGCAAGCATGCTGCCTTCATTAAATGGACTAAAACCTTTCTAGCAGAAACAACAATCTAATCAGAATATCGGTTCTTTTCACTCTCACTACGATAGATGGATCAATACCGGCTGCCACACGTTCAAAGGCGATCAACGTGCCGACGGCTGGACGTGTTATCAGGCGAACCGGCTTCGCGGTCAGACGGCCACGAAGCTCCTCTGCAAACCCGAAATACGCTCTTTTCAATCGTCTTGCAGGTTTTTCAGCGTGAGCGGCGGTGGCCATCTCTTTGCTGGCCCCTTCGTGTTATTTCCGCTTGTCTGCCCGGACGGCGTCCCCGGGAAACGCGCCGGCAGCCGCCGTGTAATGAATACCGAGTCCCGAGCCTTTTCGCGCAGCCCCCGCCAGGCATTCACACGGCGCGACACGGGGGCTCTGGCGATAATCGGAATTTGATTACCTTCATCCGCGGCGCCTACGCGAGCCGTGCTGGGCGCCTACACGCGGCCGTAACTCAATCGACCAATTACCGTCCTGCATTAACAAAGTCAAACTAAGCACCACTGAACGATATCCTTTTTTTGGTAGTTTAGCGCGCTTAAGACGAAACTTGGTGGCATTCGAAATTGGAAAGCACCGCAGAACTTTATGAACGGGAATTTAGAACGGGAAGCTCAAGAAAACCTCCACGAGTAAGAAAACAAACAAACATTCATGGCAGTTTTGTTAGAGACTTTCGTGTGCCGAAGCAATGCGAGGTGTGGAAAGTTCGGCCCCGCCAGAGTATACGCGAGGGCCCCGACCGGGACTCGTCAGTTTCCTAACCTTTTGAAAAATAAAGTTATACCACCACCACCACCACCCATAAAATGACAGATCTTCGCGCAAGAAAAAAAAAAAAAATTATGGAGTTAAACTTGTTCGCGCTGGATTATTTGCACAAAGTCAAATTTGGGGATTTTACGTGCCAAACCAAATACGGGAAGATCTGGCGCTCCCCAGCGGAGGACTGAGCGCTGAATTTGGACCACTTGGGAATCTTTTGACGCTCAATCGAAAGCTCGGTTACAGGCCGCCTTCTCTGCAATGGGCCTCCGTCGGACTGCGGGCACCTCGGCCGGGATTCGAACCCGCCACCCGGGGATCCGCAGGCCGTCGCTTTGCCTCGGAGACAGGATTCTTAGCACGTAAATGCTTCTGCTCACGGCTGCTGACGCATAACTGCTATAGTTGTAAAAAAGAAAAAAAATATTGTTTTTAAATTTATAATTGAATTAGTTCTAGACGGTTATGATTAGACATGGTAACCCTAAAGCTTGAGGCAAAAAAGGACGGACAGACACGAAACTTTTTTGCCCCCTCGCTCCAGGATTACCATGTCTATCCTTAACCAGCCCGCCTGCCTACTTGCTTTAAAGGGACCATGAAACGATTTTGAAATCAGATTTCATTTACCGCACGTCGTAAAATACGTGAAAAGAAAACCGAAACATAAAAATAGAGAGCCAAAATTTTTTTTTTCCATAGGACTTTTAAAAGAGAGGCGGATCCGACTCTTTTACATTTTTTTTCTTCGAAAGCTTTGTGCTTTTTCACCGCGGTGCATCCGCGGTGCCAAAGCACGTCAGCCAAATCCACGTCGCTATTGGATAATAGCCTAACCTCACCAACACCGCGATCGTAAACAATAAATAGCCGGCGCATGTTTCTTAAAAGGTTTGTAAAATAATAATTTGATCCACATTTTGTTGCATAATTGGCGATGTGACGGAAATTGTCGAATTTTATAATGTTCGGAGACCTGCGCCATCTATCGTGTGGTAAACAAAGCAAGAAAAAGATCAGACTGCGCCTGCGCTGTCAGCCCACGAGCGTCGTCGGCGTCGTCCGCTGAAAAGAGCTCGGCCACGCGCGTTGCATGCCGGTCGCGGTTCCTGCCATCTGCTGAAAAACATGGCATCGGTGGTGATCGTCGACGTGGTCGGCGTGGTGGAAGCTCATCGTTCCGCATAGAGTGCTATTCTTCACTGTGAATTCTCGTCGTGTGCCGCTGTGATAACCTAGCATGGTTCTAGAAGGGAAGATCCAGCTACTCGTGCGGCGATGTCGTGGCGGCACTCTCAAGACAGCAGAAACGTTCATGCCGTCGTGTTTGTTTACCTCGACTACAGTGGTGCTTTCCTAGCATTTGTGTGCTCGAACATCACCCGGATTCCTTATTTTGCGCATTTTATGCGTGCGTTCGGGTATCAGTGCTGCGTACTGTATTTCAAGGCGCGTATGAAGGATGCGAATTTCGATGCGTTTTCATCACACGAGAAAACTGATCTGTGTTAGCATTCCTGAACGCTCACAGCGTGTACGTGATCACGAAATCATATTTCTACGTTGCTATATCTCTGCTAAGATTACATCGTCTTTTGTGATCCTAGAAAAGGCGTGTGGAGAGATTTGTTCTGTCGGTAAAGTCGTGCGTAAAAGTCGTGACCGTCCAAAATAGTGTTCTGCATCTTTTTTTTTTTTTCATCCACTCTGCCCTGCGAGCCTATCATGACAAAATAAAAATTAATAAAGCTTGCGCCCATAGAAAACTCTGACCATTTTCTGCTACGCCAGCGCGGCCTCTTCTTTTAAGGGGCGCCGCGGAAACAACTGACGGCGACGAAGAAGCGGCCGTCGTGCTGACGACCTGCTGCGCTTGTAACAGTGGTTGCAGGAGTGTGTACGCGCGGCGCAGAGCGGTTGTTTCGGTCGCTCCGGTCACAACGGACGCAGTCATAACTGACGCGCTTGTTGCAAGTTTGTGCAATCCGGAGCCTAAAAAGAAACGGCTGCGGTTTCACCGCCTGCCACTCGAGGAACCACATCGAAGCGCTTCGTAGCAGGCTCATCCGTTCTCTAAGATCATCCGTTCATGCTCGGAACATTCCCGTACATAGGAGTTCCCACTCTTTGTCCGATTTCGACGAAAAACTAGAGTCTTCGCCGGAAGAGTCGCCGCATTTTCCAACAGGCGTACCGGCGTATGGGACCAGTCCCATGCTGTCGCTGTAGCGCAACATATATCATTGAATTCCGCTCAGCTGCGATGTGTCCATGGCTATCGTGGCGACGAGAGGCCCCGATTCAGAAAATATGTTGGTGGCATCGGCGCCATCAGCGCAGTAAAACCCTGTGGTAAAATCTACCGATATACGACCAGCTCGCCGCTAACGCTCCCTTTCTCCTACAACCGAGAGAACTTCCGGTTCCGGTGACAGATCACGTCACGACCGTCAAAATTACGCCGCGGCTTGCTTTGTGGTGAGTTAAAGAGGAAGAAATACTCGACATTTCAATACTTTTTTTATGAAGAAGTTAATAAACCGGAACGAAAACTGATGCCTGTTCGGTGTTCAGTGAACATTCAAGGTTGAATGTAAAAGATTTTTTGGCAAAAAAAAAAAGTAATTTCATGGTCCCTTTAACTTTCGTTATGATTAGTACTCCGCTCGTTTTAGACGCGTAGTAGCATGCTGTAACTCGTAGTTGAGGGAACGCGTGGCTGTGAAAGTGTATGTTGCTCTTGCTGTTGATCCAGTCGATCTGAAAAGGACGTCATAGGCGGTGACAGCAAGAGATACGTGATTGTACCGATCATTTCGGTAGCCCCAAAGCGGCATACCATCAAAAACGCCATAGGAAAAAAGAGAAAGTCATTCCTATATCCTGAGAACGCGTGGTTGTTATTGGTCGGTGTCTCAGATGACGCGTCGAGGATAGTCGCGGAAAAATTCTGACAGCACTCAGTCTTTCTTCGGCAGTCCGTGACTGTATAAGGCCAGAGGTATAGTTCGCAATGTGCTTAAACTCGATGAAATCATCCCCGCGTTGGAATAGTACGTAGGTATTATATCCCCGTTTAAAAGGCCAGCGTTCAGCCAAATTCAACATCATTTCGTAAAGAATGGTTCCCAATTCTAGTTCTAAATTTCGCTCGGCTTCGCGATCGATTCGGGTGTCCATTCCGGTCACGAGCCAGTTCCCCCCGAAAAGGACCGGCGTACCGGAGCAGACTGTGCAGCGTCGAGGGACTCCCGGGTTTTAAGCCGTGTGTCGGGCGCCGTCGGGGCTGGGACGCCGGGCCAAGTTGGACTATACAGACGCCAGCGCTTTCTTGCGCCAGCCCCGTTGACGACACGGCCCGCAGTTGTAACTCAAGACAGAAAACCCGCAGTCGCGCGGCCCCATTTCGACTTTTATGTTCGCCGCTATCGCGCTTGGCGCAGCGAGACCCGGCCCCTGCGATGGTAAACAGGCCGTTTTACGAGTGATGTGCCGGCACGTTTCCGGCCAGATAGTTGGCCACGACGCCGTGCACGCGCCGCGGAAGAGGTTGCGATGCCCGGCTCCATCGTTGTTTTCGACCTGCGGGAAGAGTCTCCATCGATCGGCGCAGGTGCAACTGGACGCCTCAAGTCCGGCTTGAGCCCCGTGCGCATATTAACTTGAGGGAAGAGGGACCGCGCTTTTCGCCGTTCTCTTTTGGCATCCAAGTTTGCGTTTGTTTCGATCTTTTTTTTTTTTTTTTTCGGCGGAGAGCATGGCGTTCGTTGATTTATTTTGGCGTCCAGTATATTGCGAAGGACGGAGGTTTGCGCTGCAGCGAGAATATGCGAGGATTAGTACGAACGCTTTAACTGTTGGAAGTCATTCGTTATTGAAGCGAGCACCTCCAGAGAAAGATGCACGTCGACGCTCTTTATCGAATGCCAGACCGGGATATCGATGTGAAAGGCGCATTGTTACGAAACCTCTCTCTGTTGGTAGACCAGCAAGGACAATTCTTAGCTGGTCTACCAGTCGACCCAGCCCGGCCTGGTCTGAGACAACCTAAGCCAAAATTGATTTTTACCAGAATATGAATTGATGAATAAAATTATGACCAGCGACATTCGAGCATTTTTTTATGTTTTTTTTTATTGTCCGAGTGCTTCAAACAGCCCGGTCGATAAATCGTATGCGCATTAATTGTGAGTATGAACACCCGTGCCCTGCAGAGCACAACACACTAAGATTCTTGTACCCGATTGTTTCGCTTCGACGGGAATGAAGCTGCCTTTCCATTAATATTGTTTCGTCTACTTCTTCTTTTCTCATTGTCTGCTTGTTCTTGTAAAGTACGACTTACGTTTTCTAGTCGCGTCTTTAATTAGAAACTTAATTTCAAATAAAAAGTAAATGTGCCGATTCTTTTTTTGGTCAGAATTTATGACTTCCGATTTCTCTTATTTCTCGTTTATTCTCCCTCTCTCTTTTTCTTTCTTTTTTTTTTTGGGGGGGGGGGGGGGGGGGCATTGCCAGTGCATTAGAAACAAACTTTGCAGCGTGATTAATTTAAGGTGATGCTTAATTCAGCGACGAAATACCTTACTAGGGCTCCCGTCCCAGTAAGTAGCTTCCACCTAATGCATAGGTGAACGAGAAGGCGAGCTTTCTGCGATCTTTTTTTTTTAGTTTCAACGGAATAATTTGCGTATTGATTGGAGTTTGGCGTCAGCGGTTTTTGCTAAACGTATTCGGAAAGGCGACTGTAAAAAAAAAAAAAAAAAAAGGAGCGAAACACGAAATACACGTTTCCACATTTTATGACCTGGCTTAACGAGACTTTACGAAGAATAATGAATCGAATAGGCTGGACCGGTTTCATTCACGACGTTGCAAAACGTTATTACCCACGATCAGCAATAACCATTGCGACGGAGGCCCCTTTCGGACCATTCATACTGTAACAATGGCGCTATCCGAAAGAGGCCAAATATTTGAAAAGCAACTGCCAAGCGCATTTAGAATGCTTTTTTTTTTTTGGATGTATATCTGCGTACTATTAATACATCCCATAGCACGTCCAGATTATTACCACGTTGGTTCACAGAAAAAACATAGGAAGGAAATTCTGCGGCCTAGATAACCCGCACCAATACCTGCATGCGGTAGACCACCTGAGATTAAAGATAAAAGCAGTTACTCTCGCCTGCTCTAAAAAAAAAAAAAAAAAAAAAAAAAAAATTTGATTGCACGCGTAGGAATATTTTTATAATAATAATAATAATAATAATAATAATAATAATAATAATAATAATAATAATAATAATACATACATACATACATACATACATACATACATGCATTCATACATTTTATTGACTTTTAGGGTGTCATCCCGCAAGCCAGCGAAGGGCTTGTGGGATGACACCCTAAAAAAATGAGAAAAGTCCGCTTAAGTGATAAGGTAAAGAAATTACCTTCAAAATGAGAACTCAAAGATAATAAAACTCCCCCCCACCCCCCTTCCCCGCCCCTCCCCCCCTCCCCCTTTCCCGATTGTAGCACAGAGTACTAATTACGAAAAAACAAAAATACAACATACGAAAGCAATATGCAAATGACTGTAGCAATGTAAATAAAATTAACACTTACATACGTGAGTTCAAAATAAATTGTAACACAAAGCACTGAAACCGAAAGATAAAATAGAAAAAGAAGGGGCAAGATTTAGAATCTGCGGTAGCTATAGCAGCTAGCACCATCAGGATCGTCATAAGCACACACGGAGCAGGCACTAAAAACTATCAAGTTTAAGACACTTGAGTTCTTTTTTTTTAGAGTCTTCAGTGAAGTGAAATCGTAAATATAGTCCGGAAGGGCGTTGAAGACACGTGGCACATAAGATTCACGCGAGCATTTACCATACCGTGTGCAACAACGTGGCACCACAAAACGAGGAGAGCTGCGTAATGTGCGGGACGAATGTAGCGGTGCTTTGTAATCATTGCTCCAAAAAATGCGAAGGAGGACGGTCTCAATAAAAAGTGAATGGAATTTCGGCAGTTGAAGACTTTCAAAAATGTCGGCAGTGGCAGAAAGAGGCGTATTGTAGAGGATCTTGGTCAGTATGGCCTCTTAATAAAGTGTTAACTTTTGCCTGCCAGCGGCCTGAACATATACCGAACACTGTGATGCCGTACCGAAGCACACTGTAGGCAAGTGTGTGGACTAACAAAAACCGAACATTGACGGGCGTAAACACCCGTGTGTTATAGAGCACGCAAGGTATAGTTCGTAATTTTACCCCATAAGTAGTACGTATGAGTGTTCCAGGGCATGTCGAAATCAAAATGAACACCCAAATATTTCACGTTGTTAACAGATTTGATCGGGTCACAGTTACACGGATGGCAGCTTGAGGAGCGGAGAATAAACCTGAGAGTAGCGCGGTGTCTTTTAATGGGATTGCGGAAGCAAACAAGCTTTGTTTTGGAGCTGTTGATGTCAAGAAGGTTATCCGCAAACCAGTCCATTACAGGGGTGGCATTCATCTGGAGAATGTTGACTGCACAAGGGAAATGAATATGACGCGAAGTAAAGAGAGTATCGTCGGCGTATTGATAGGTATTGTAGCCATTGATAGCGTGAGGCATATCATTGACAAAGATATTAAAGAGTGGAGGTGAAAGAACAGATCCTTGAGGTACCCCGCTTTTAAAGAAAGGAGAGAGCGTCTAAATTTCCCAATTAAGACAAATTGAGAACGAATAGTTAGAAAAGTTTCCAGTAAAGAATAAAACGGACCCCGAAAACCTAAGCGTTGTTATTTTTTTTAGAAGTAATTGATGACTGACAGACTCGAAGGCCTTGGATACATCTAGGAAGAGCGCACAAGCGAACATATGATTATCAAACGTTGAGTAAAGGTAACCTGAAAAATCATCAAGACACCACATTGGGTGGGTGAACCAACCAATGTCATGTTTATCTATAAAGGTGTCCATCGACTGAAGAAGGTGTTTTTCAAGCATTTGCCCTAAGATTGGTAAAATCGAAATAGGACGATAATTTCCAATTTTTGTTCACGCACCCCCTTTGAAGAGTGGTCGTACATTGGCAACCGTAAGACCATCGGGTATTCAACATAACTAGGAGAACATTCTTAAATATAGCGAAATTCCATTGAAGATCATTTGTGCGGATACCATCAGCACCAGGGGACTTGTTAGCTTCGAAATTAAACAGAAGGGAGTAAAGCTCGGCATCAGTTAACGGAGGAAGAAAAGCTGACACTAGGGATATGTATCAGCCAGAGTATATCGTTTGTCAACAACGGCTTGAGTCACGCCAGTATATTTACCAAAGAAGGCATTAAATTCATCTGTTAATGACGAGGTAAGTGAGCCAAAATTATTTTTGAGGAGTTCCGCCAATAGATTGCTTAGCACCACTACCTCGAAATTGATTAATCAGTGACCATGTTTTGGCTGAGTTAAGCTTGTATTCATCAAACTTTGATTTAAATATCGTCGATTTGAAGAACGAATGACAGCGTTGACGCAATTTCTGACCTGCCGAAATTCAATTTGCAAATTCGTATTATTAGGAGACCTCCGACATCGGCTCCACAAAACGTATTTTTCTTTCATTTTCTTAAGGATATCGTAAGTCAACCATTCGTGATGTGGTCTGCGCTTCTTTATAATAATAATTATTCATAAATAAATATATTAATAAATTTATTTATTTATTAAATAATAAATATACAATAATAATAATAATAATAAAACGCTTGAGAGAATTTTGGATGAAGCTAAAATACGTTTTCAGCATTGCTGGCGTACACACATCATAATTAAACGTTAATCAGTAACTAAATCTAATAAGTATACCCGAATGCATCCCTATTGAAATGTTCTTTAATTAAATTGTCCTTCCTTTACAAAAAAAATAAAAAATACGTCGGGATAATTTTTCACATCTTCCCCGGCAGCCACCCGCCTCAATTATTTAAAAGTTGGCGGTGCATGCAGACGCTGAAGGGTGGTTGCGTTGCAACGGTGGGCGGCCGGTTCGCCTCGTAAATCTTTCTCGAGCCGCGGGAGGCCGGACGCGAGGATCGATCAGTGCTGCGGCATTACGCGAAACGAGGCGGGAATGCATCCACGACGGGTCCGCTCACTAAGCTCGTGGCACAGCGCGGAAAGGTCCGAGAGAGTTCATCAAATCCTGGCTGAGCGTATAGAGCCTCGGGAGAACGACCCGGCCGCAAGCACGAATCCTGTCGCGCTGTGAAACCCGGTTCTCTACACTCGAGTGCTTGAAATACTGATCAAAGAAGTAAAGAGCATCGCCGGGCAATTGTGTGAACACGTGAAGCGTTCCGGTATCGCTCCGGAACGTTATCGACGCCGGCGGCATATTTGGAAACGGTAGGCGATACGCGGCATGGCAACACCGTTCGCGCCGGATTTCGAGGAGGACGCTGTCCTGTCACACATAGCAACGCGCTGCGCCGGCCGGCAGTTGGGGCGTTGCGCGTGGACTGGAGAGAGCCGACTCCGCCCAACGATTTCACTTGACGTCACGCCGCTCGACACGACGCTGACGTGATGCCACGCATCGCGTCACCTTTTACTTGGCGTCAGCCGACATCATGACGCGACAGTGTCATGTCAAGTCAGGTTGCACAGTGACGACACGTAGGAACATGAACATGAGACTGTTGATAATGCAAACAATAAAAACAAGGCTTTTTCGTCAATTATGCCAGAAAGGTTCTCGGGCGATAAAACCAATAAAGCTAGGTGGATGTCGAGCCGTTGAAACCACGGTCGTGAAATGAGGTGGAACTACACGCTTGAAACTTGAGGGCGCGATATTTGAAAAGTGTTCTTCAGTTACCACAAGGCGGTGTTACTTTGTGTCTAATAAGACTGCATAAGACGTTCAGACAGCCACAGCTGGGAACGGTTCATGCATGCACATGATGTTTCGTGGTTCCCTGGATTTCAAACTTTGGCGCGCGATTTTCCGAGCGTCCTTCAATTACCGCACGGCAGTCCTATCTTGTGTCCAATAAAATTCTTTGACAGGTTCGTGAAATGCTCTCCCAATACACCTTCATTGGTTTCAAAACGCCATGGAAAGCTTCGTACGGTGTGCTACTCGGTTGAATACGGAACACATATATGCATACTCTATGGTGCGCGCTTGCACCTTTACCGTTCATTCAATCCTTCTGCTCCGAAATGACACCTTAGCGGCTCCGCCGTCACAGCTCAGCTGTCGCAGTCTTTCAGCTGACGGGTGGCGTAAGTGTTTATCAAGGGGGATTACAGTTATCGCCTCTTCCTCGGTAACAGGTTTCAGAAACCTTGATCTGTCATTTAGTACATTTACATAATCGTCACAAACGTCGGGCCAGGCACCGCCAGCAACCACACTTGTAAATAAATTAATAAATGCGTCAGCTAAATCTCTCCCATATAATTTTCTTCCATTGACTTGCATTTCTAAAAGCGATGCAGGACTGCATTTAATCCAGACCACATTACGTCACGACTGCTTTCTTGTCGTTTATAAATAAGGAGTGATATTCCGCTCGCGCAAATCGTAAAGCTTTTTTTTTTTTTTTTAACGCGATAGCGTCAAAGGGAAGCTGAAGAGGCCCTTGAATTCGAACAAACAACAAAAGATGGAATTCAGACATCTTAAAAATTATGTGTCTGAAGTTATCTTTCAATCTTATTAGTAGGAAGCTCGTAATTGCCAATTAAAAATTTAACGCAGACCCGCTCGTTGCGGCGCGTCGACGGTAGGAAGGCGCGAGAGCGGAGAGAAAAAAACAGCGAAAGTGACGTCATCGGTGGGTTCAGATGAGCCTTGCTCGCCACTAAGCTGGCTCGGACGGCTGCAGGCGGCGGAGAGGCGTGCAAAGCTAGTCATTTTTCAGTTCGTCGTGGCCCAGCACTGGAGACACTATACTCCGTTTCACTAATTGCGTGCAGTACAGGCGAAGGCAACGCCAGGCGAGGGGAGGAAAGACAAGCACTAGGAAGGCCGGAGAGGAGGAGAGAAACCTCCTCTCCTCTTTAAAGAATACTTCAACGAAATTTGAAATATACCCGTTGTGTTCAAAAATGGGTTGAGTATGGTCCACAATATCCGTAAATGACAATCGCACTTTCTTATTTTAAGCCTGGTGGCTGTATTTTTCGTTATAAACGGCCCATTCTGGCAAGCGCTCGGAGAACAGCCAGCGGAGGGCACGTGACATCCAACGCAATTGTGACGCTGTTCGTCTCGGGAGAGCAAACTTAAGCTACGGCGAGGCTGACGTCGAGAGGATGTCCAAGTCGTTCCAGCCACCGAAGCGCTTGCTTTTGTACGAATTTTGAGTGACGGGTTAATCTTCTATAATCTTGTAGAGGGACAGTAGCGAATTCTGGGTCACACAAAAGGGATTCTCGGGGAGAGGAGTTCCTCCTTCCCGTTTTTTCTCGTCGTGGCCGGAGGCGAGACACTCACCGTCACTAACTGCCAAGGTTCCTAGACGGGCATTACAAGCGAGGCGTTAGCGACATCCACCATGTGCTCTTTGCTAATCGTTTAATTCGTTTTAAAATTCTTTTTCGTGACTTTTTTTAACAATATATTGGTGTGTTCGATGTGATACTGCTCCTTTGAACACATAAGACCAAAAAATAAGCGCCGAAATTTCGTCGTAGTATGCCTTTAACGTACCTAGTGCTCTCCCTTTCTCAGCTCGCCCTCCTCTGCCCTCCTTTCCCGTCCCGCCTTCCCAGTGCTCTCCCTTTCTCTCTTCGCAACGGCGTTGCCTTTGTCTGCACTGCGGAGTGGAGATCTATCGGCTTCCGGAGATCGACGCGCTTTCCGACACGAACAGTTCTTCAATCGACTTCAATCTCTATGATCCAATTTTCTAAAAATGGTTGAGCAACTAACCCACCACCTTTCAATTACACCCGACTAACACATGGCCTAATTTCAACTTAAAATAAATGATATCGACAGACAAGTGTTCGGTAATTAGTGTCAAGAGTGTTTAATCATGAAACGCTCCGTTTCATGGCTTATTTCGCAGCATTCGCAAAATAAAGAGCAGCAAAAAAGTTACATATCGCTAGCATAAGTATTTGTGGCTGCTTCGTGCTTCTGAGAAAGTCAACGCGGCCCAGAATAACCCGCTAGCTTGCACCGGTCACAAAGTTTCAAGGAAACAGTGCTCGCATTCACTTGCAACACCCTATTTGACGCCAAGTGGCGTAATTTGGGCTCGTTTAAAGACGCCCTCCAATGATGCTTCAGCTTCTTCCCATGTTGTGTTACTTACCTCTGTAGTGGTTCGTTGAACTCAGTGAATAAAAACGGAAGCATAAAATAGTAGCGCATCATATTTTTAATAGAACACACGAGAACCCGGGACTGAACAAAGTTACCCAAGGAAGTATTTGCAATTACAAATACTGAGATACATGAAAGGGAAGGCTAAACGCGAGATTGGGGGGGGGGGGGGGGGGGGGCTGAGGTACATTAGTATTTTATATCTCGGGAATTTGAGAGGCCCTTCCGTATAAATGACATAAATGTTTTTTAGAACACGGAGACTGGAACACATATACAAGTTCTAAAAGTCCAAACTATGTCGCCAGACACTATCTATTGTTTAACTTTCAAATACATACACATTGCGGCAAATAGTATGTGTCTACTTGTCGCCAATAGCTAGTAGTAGTTGTATTTTTCAAAATGAATCAAATAGGTCAAGCAGTCAGTAACCGTCACCCATTGCAGCTATTAATAGCAATAAAATTATAAACAGAGAAGATAAAAAAAATAAGACTCGTTAGAGCTCTTGACGCGTTGGACCTCTCGACACAAATCGGACCTTTTGACTCGTTGGACCTCTTGACGCGTTGGACCTCTTTACGTGTTGGACCTCTTGAAACAAATTGGACCTTTTGACTCGTTGGACCTCTTGACGCGTTGGACCTCTTTACGCGTTGGACCTCTTGACACAAATTGGACCTTTTGACTCGATGGACCTCTTGACGCGTTGGACCACTTGACACAAATTGAACCTTTTGACTCGTTGGACCTCTTGATGCGTTGGACCTCTTGACGCGTTGGACTTCTTGACTCGAATGGGACCTTTTGACTCGTTGGACCTCTTGACTCGACTGTAACGTGACTATTGAACCTGTTGACTCGTTGGACCTCTTGACCATAAGCGGTTTAGCTGAAGGTGGTGAAACGTGAGTACTACCCCAACGTGTAACCGGCGATTTTATCAAATTAGATGTGTTGACTGGATGCTGCCGCCGCTGCCTTATCTTATCTGTGACTATAACAACACTGCTACATCTAATGCAGCGGCACAATGGCGGCACAATGGCTGTTGGTGTGAGGTCAACGCGAGCAATGTGTACGAAGCACAGCCCTCCCTCATAAACACAAAGCGAAAGTGACATGGGGTTGGCACGTTTGTTTTTAATAATAGAAATACACGAATAATCTGATGCGCGATGTTCACTTTCTTGTTTATCATCTTCCGCCTCGTCACCCGACACTTCATGAAAAAAGAAATTGTACGGGCGAAGAGAAAAAAAAAAAGAGAATGAAATAATGAGGACTGAATGACTGAATGCAGTTTTTCGTGTTAGTTCTTACGTGATTATTCTTTCTTACGCGGGCTTTGAGTAAAGAAACATAAGTAGTCTTTCGTGCGACGATGAGAGCAGTGTTGGGACTCTGAAGCATGGCGGGTAGATCCGAAAGCAAGTTCTGGGTGCTCGGCTCGCTTTTCTATGTTTTCGAGCCGCACATCAGGTGACCCCTTGGCCCTTTTGAGCAGGATGTTCACCGCCAGACTGAAGCACCCACACTAACACAGAATCTCTGGTTCTTTATCTTTCCAAACAGTGATAATCCACGGAAGAAGCCACCCTGACCTGAAGCTACCGGAAGAAGAGCCTGTCATTTTGACGTCATACCCGGCGAGCGACTTCTCCCAACTACCCAACAAGTCCCGGCTGTGTGGCGTGAACAACAGCTTCGTGGTGATGCTCGTGCCGGCGGGAAGCAGCCAATCAACGATCGACTGGGTGCCGCGGGACTACGAGGCTCGGGGGCCACAAAACCAGACGTCCGAACTTGTGTGAGTGCTTCCACTTGTTTCCTCGGAGCGTTTAACTTCCATTTCTCGTGTGGGGGGATGAGTGTACGATTGTTTTAACGCGCCACGGCTTCGCAGCACGTGGTGCGAAAGCTCGCGCTGCAGAACCCGGGGATCCTGGGTTCAATCCCCACCCCTGCTTAGGGTGACCACCCGTCCCGCGACTCGCGGGACTGCCCTTAGCGAAAAGTCGGTCAAAATCAGTACACTCCAAGTGTACTGAAGTATACTAGAAGTATACTTTCAGTGCGGTCTCTGTACTGATTGTATACTTTAAGTGTACTTAAAGTGTACTTCCAGTAAAAATGGCGGTGGACTGAAAGTATACTCGTCCGTACAAAACTAGTACATGTAGCAGAATCGTAGTGCCCGCGGTAAAAAGTAGTTCAAAATCAGTATACCGAAAGTGCACTTAAGTATACTAAAGGTCTACTTTCAGTGCTTGCAGTCGGTGTACTCAAATTATAATAACGGGTATATATATATATATGGTGCGATTTTTAACATTAACACACTAAAAACGCGATAGATAGGCCGATGCCGTTTTCACAGAATATTTGTGGGGCTCGGTGTACATTAGATGAGTAAATAAACGTCACAGTGCGTTGCCTAATTAGCTTTTTTTAATTGACAGTGTAATTGACCATGTTGAATTTTCAATTTTAAAGGGGCTATGAACAAACTCTAGCCCAACTGAAACAATTTGCGAAAAGGTGACGAGTTTTCGGTTATTCATAGCTATGAATAACCCCAAATAATCCGGTGTTCTTGTAATGCAGGTCTCAGCGTACTATACGCTGTTTCAGATATCTGCATCCACAGCAATCAAAAGGACAGGAGGCAAAAGAAACCACGGCTAATATTGGGGATTTAAGATCCTCCACCTTGCATGGTCGCATGCAGCGCAAATCCACTTCCGAACCGCGTAAGCGAAGTGATGTTATGAATGGAAGCTCGCTCTGAAATTGGCTGGAGAGATCGGCGCCTTTATGCAACAACCTCATGCTTTCACCGAAAGTGTTTCATGGTGTAGATTTATCTCGCAAAACTCTAAGGACATCTCAATGCACGTGAAAAGAGATTGACAATTGCAACAACGAACAACAGCGTCGATCGAGATTTCCATACTGTAAAAAATCGACGTAAATTTAACGTGTCTTTCCCTCGTCAAAAAAGACGGGCACGCTCATTGTTTCAAAACACGAGGTTGCCCTCATTATTTATGTGCCGCGAGAGCCGATCCTTCCAGAAAAACCGAAATACCAGCGGTGCAAGCATGCGCTGATGAATCAAAATAGCCTTGACGACAAGGGAGAAATTGCTTGAGATAGTTTCGGTTTTACACTGAAAAATAAAACCGAAAGTTTAGATAAAACCTAAGATAGACTAACCGGTTTGTTAATTTTTTACGAATATAATAAAGTAACATTATTATTATTAATATATTGATTTGCATAGTTTTGTCTTAAAAAAAAAAAGAAAAAAAAAGAACAAAAAAAGAGACTTTTGAAAACTGCGCAAGACCATCGCTATTGCAATCAGCTTCCGTTCGGCCCGTTCGGCCGCCGTTGGAGTTCCGGAGAGTTCGAGCATCGCTTCCTTTTTACGTTTTAGCCGTTTTTGCGGATATTTTAGATACCTTACTTACGAATACCGTGTTCAATAATAGCAAGCGATTACTGAGAGCTGTCAGACACAGCGTAGCAAGTGGCGGATAGTCATGGCCGACTGGTGCAAGCGAAGGTGAGGAAGTTCCTTTTGTTTCTGCGAAGTGCGTTGCTGTTTCAAACTTTGTCTTGTACCGTGTGCTTGCTAAGCTATGCTGGACTCTCACTATGCTCTACCCGGTTTTATTTCGTTATTTGAAAAGAGCGTATCTTCAAAATTTATGGCTCTCTCCGCAGAGTGAGAAAGATTCGCGTGCGGCGGAACCGAGGGCCAGCCGAGGGCCTGTCCTGGGCGCCGTCCCTACGACGGTCGCCCGACGACGCTTTCGCGGAGCGTTCAAGTACAGTCTGACGGCAGTTCAAGCAATCACAGGTCATGCTAGTTCTGAGGTGTGGTTCCAACAGTCACTCGTCAACGATTTGTTTCATAAAGCGTTAGCGTGAAAAACGTTACAAGAGCGAGCAGCATGATTTCTTGCCCGTGCTGATGCCTGTGCCGTAGAGACGGACGATCTCTTTGCGTATGCCGAAGCGGCACGCTTTCCAAGTTTGCGATTTTGTGTTGCGAATAAAGCGAGTTTCTATGTCACGTTTTTTTAGTGGCGGCGAAAGCCGCTACAAAAGGCAGAGCAGTTAGAAAAAGCAAAAGCATGAAAAAAATGTTAAAAGGACCTGAATATTCGATGGAGTTGAAAGACTACCAACGTACCAACTCGCCCAGTAATTCTTTGTCAAAGAATAATAGCCAATACTAATATATTCAATAAATGTCAACTTTTAATTGGTTAGAAATTTATAACTGATGCAGTACAGCCCTTCCCTGCTCTGGTGCTTTTATATCAGATAATGTGTAAATATATAGGATAGTTCATAGCAACCATTTATGTCCGACCCATTATATTGAATATTTTCTCTAAAAGCTCGAAGTTATATATAAAAAAGTACTTATCATAAATCAAGCCGCACCACTGAATGTGTAATAGCGTATGACTCTTATGTGTGTTCACAGCAAAAGAAAAGGAGGCATTAAGAAAATGTTAATCATTTTGTTTGCTCTGTGTTAGAGCTTCTTTCAGGTATCAGGTTTTCAGAAACGATATTGCCCGATTTTCCTCGCCCTTTTGTCAGGATGAAGTTCCACAAAGGAGAGTGTACAGTGAGGCAGGCTCGGAAACTTGAATAAAGTGATAAGTAGGATTTCAATTTCTGTCTTATCAATTACGTGAAGAACACTGACCATAATGTTTGTATGCTACACATACATACTTTCAGTTGAAAAATGCAGTGCACCTCTTCTTTATGGCTTTTCTCACACAGTGTCAGAAGACGCCGGTACGTCATTCTCACGAGGAATAGAGCTGCCAAAGATTTCCTCGTTAATTTCCTGACTCATTTTTAAGAGTGCATCTCCCGATGGTGGCGCCTCTGCATTATCATCATCAATTGAGTTGTCAACGGCGTTTTTTAACATTTCACGAGAATGGAGCTGTATAAGATGAAATTTCACAGGTTGGAATACAGCCGTTCAAAGAAACACCTTTGAAAAGTCAGCTTTTTAAATGCAGGCGGCGATTTTTCTGGTCAATTTGAGACCGTGCTTTCCATTCAAAACGCCCGACATACACGGCGTCCCAGATAACTTGCACCATACTTAAGAAACACCGGAGGGCTCTGCAGGAGTGAAATCAACTGTCGTTAGCAAGTGTCTTGGGAAAGTGCACAGATTTTTTTAATGCGCCTGGTTATGTAAATAACTAAGATTATTGAGCTAACCTTTGGAATATTCTTTTAAGGGCCAAGACGTTAATTGCAAAGTTGCCGGGCGCATTGAGAAACACCCATTTAAAGTGTTTGAAACATAATACGTTTTCGTGCTTTTTTCCGGCCTTCAAAGCACGCACATTCGCGGCGCGCTTGCACGCCGTGATTGGGGAAGCGAGTTGTCACGCGGTATTTTTTTGTATTTCGCGGGCGTTTTTTTGAAGGCTAGGAAAAAGGAGCATGCAAAGCGCACCTTGTTGAAATTGGTTTAATTGGGTGTTAATGCGCTCTACAACTTTCCATTTCACACCTCGGCTTTTAAACGAAGATTTAAAAAGTTAGCTTGTTACTCTTAATTAAATAAATAGGCGCACTAAAACAATTTCGTGCACTTTCGCAAGAGACTTTCTAACAGCGTACAGTTGGTTTCACTCCCGGAGAACGCTCCGTTTTTTTTGTTTTTTCTTAAGTTTGGTGGAAGTTATCTGGGACACTCCGCATATATGCACTGGTAGTGTACGTTTAGTACGCTAAAAGCATACATGTAGTGTACTAAACGTGCACTTATGGTATGCTAAAAGTACACTCGAGGTGCACTTATGGTATACTACATATGTACTTGGGGTGTACTAAATATACACTATTTTGTTTCATAAAAGTGTGAAACTAGTACGATTTCAGTACATACCCTAAGTTCACTATTAGTATACTTTCAGTATACTTTCAGTATACTGATTTTGAACGACTTTTCGCTAAGGGTGTCCCGCATTGAGGCCTCGTGTCCCGCGTCCCGCAAGAAATTCTCAAAACTTCAAAATGTCCCGCATTTCATACTGTAATAAAATTCACTCTGCAACTCATGGCGCTGCCGAACAACGGGGCACGGGGAAGCACGGAGGCCGCTGGTAATCGTGTGAATCGCCATGGTACACCCTTTTCTATCCAAGCATTGTGGGAAGCAACCATCGTTCTTGCAGGAGAACCGACGCGCGTGCTCAGTTGCGCCTGTCCCCTTGGTGGCAAAACATTCCAAGAAAAATTGCTCACCAAAAGTTTCAATATAAAATATTGTATTTATTTTGAAATCGCTGTGTCAATGCGAAAGGGTTGCTGTGGATTTTTGTTTTAGTGAAGGCAGCCATACAAGGCAAACAGCCTACAACTCGCAACGGTCGAAAAAGAATATGTTAAAAATTTTGTGTAGGACCATGTTGATAAAAGTAAGCGTTGAAATGAAATAATAACCCGAAAAAAGATTTACTGTCTCTTATTTCCATTTTATGCATTGAGTTCTGCTACAGTAGATTTTTTTTTATTTTTAACTTGGACACATTTAATGACACATTTGGCATAAAAATATATCACTGGGAGTGAAAATTAATTGAGCTGAATTGCCGCAATACAATTAGCAGGTGTATAAACAGCACAGGATATCAAATGTGTTAACAGAGCCTGGGTTGGTGATGCGTGTGTTAATAAATTTCCTCTACCTCCACCCCCCCCCCCCCCCCTTTTGCGTGTCCCGCATTTCGCTAGCAGGGAGGTGGTCACCCTACCCCTGCTCGTTTCGATCTGGATGAGCATTGTACCGGCGTGCGGTCGTGTATCACTACTGCATGGTACACGCTAAAGACCCCAGGCTAGCGGTTGTACTGCACTGGCTAAATATCTCATCTACGGCTGGGAGACTCGTCGCCCGTTGAGGCAGACTAAGTTCAGGCTGTACAAACATACGCACGACACAATTTTCCTAGTGTCGTATCTGAAATCGACAAGCGACATCCTTCAATGTGCGCATGATTCCGTAGAAAGCGACAGGAAAAGCACCTGAAACTGTGAAAGTGTGCTGAATAGTTTCACTTTATTAGAGTTTAATTGTTTCCTGTGGGTAATTACAACTAATTGCTGTGAAAATCAAATGGCATCTAAGACAGAGCAATATCAAAAAAGACGTATATGTCGTATCCTTGACGCGTTAAGTCACTTTATGCGCCGAGAAATCGAGGGGAGAGCAAGTGACGAGAGGGACGTCAGAACGCCGAGCCCTAATTGGTAGGATTAGTGGGGAGACCGAAAGCTAGACGCCACTGCACTCGTCGAACGCGTTCGAATGCAACATGCAAACGCCGGACGCCGGCGTTCCGCGCTTTAACCTGTTCGACGAGTCCAGTGAAGACAAAGGCAGCTAGCTTTCGGTCTCCCCACTAATCCTTCCAATTAGGGCTCGGCGTTCTGACTCGTCACAATTCCTCTCCCCTCAGTTTCTCGGCGCATTGTGAATTTTCAGCACGGGTTTTAGAATCGACTTCCACAGCTTCGACTTTCGAACTGCAAGCACTGCAAATATTTGGTACGCTCGTGGGCTCGGGCGTCCCATAGGCGCGGCGCAGGCAGAATGGCACCCTCGAGCTCGTTAGGCTTTAGTATGTGAGAGTGAAAGTGAGTGACGCTACATCAAGCCACGCGCTCGCGCCGGTAGCTTTGAAAGCGTTGTTTGCTATCTACCCTTGAGCTTACACGACAGCAAAAAAGTACCGACAGGAGATCGCGGCTTCCAAGCGTGGCTTTCGTGGCTAAAGCTCTTGCATCGAAACGGGGCGGGGTGTTGATGTTGCAAGTGAAGCCACCGCCTTCCCCCCCTCCCCCCAGTCGCCCCCGCTCCCATCTGCCAAATACCTGAATCGCCCCCGCTCCCATCTCCCAAATACCTGCGACGCAACTGGCGCGCCACCACGCAACCTCGCGCAATCTTCGCTGCCCTGTCAGTCTCGTGTGTGCTCGTCCCTCAAAGTATGTTTTAAAGCGCGTAATATCGGGACAAAGCAGGTTTGATCTGCCCTCATTATTTATGCCCAGTCCTAAAATATATCACGTTTTTGTTATAAAGCGATATCCTGACGGGCGACTCTTTGCAGAAATTGCGACCTCGTCCGTTGTCGTCGCCGCGCGCGCGTAGGGAAAGAAACCCTTTGTTTTTCTGGTTTTGGCGCGAGGTCAGGGGAGTCGGGTTTTTCCGTCGGCCACGCAGCGCGGAGAAAGAAGAGCGGGGAACCGCGGCATCCCGCCAGTAAAAACGCGACGAAGGGAGAGTCTTCCTGTCGTCTGCTTCGAAGACTTGTTTTCAAACATTACTCGCGTCATGCGAAATCCCACTTTGGCAGTATCCAGTTTGTACGCGCAATGTTGGATGGTTTTAGAAGCTTCCACCGCGCTTACCCACTTACTTTCACGGATCACCGAGCACTTGTGGGTGACGTCAATGGCATACACGACACCAACCAGGACGGCTATGAGAATTAACCACATCGCACCTCCGTCCTGAGGTCTACGTGATGGCACCATTCCACCCGCATTGCGCGACCGTATACTACTGCTATCGCTTTCGTTTCCTCGCAAATTGTGGGCGACAAATCCGACTCTCTTTTTTCTTTAGCACACTGAGTCAAAATAAGAACATTTAGATTGTGCCGGTAACCAATAAAATAATCCTTCCGGTGAAACTGCAGCGTTAAACATTGAGTTTCAACTAGTTGCCGGCCGTTTTGAAGCCCATAGGCTCTCCTTACTTCCGAAATTCAAAGGGGTGCTTCGTTTATTGACGGATGACAGGAAGCTCACGATGGGAGAGTTGGACATAAAAAGTGCAAACATATGCAACGTAAATTATAAGTGCGAAGAGTGTGTGTGAGGAGGAGGAATGTTTTGAGGAAAGAAAAAGCAGAGAGCAAAGCTGAACTAAATGTTTGTCTTTGTACAGAGGAACGTAACTTAATTCGGTTGTGGGAAAGGGTAGTAGAAGATAAATAAAAAAAAAACAATAAAAAACAAAAGAACGGCACGAAAAAAAAAAGTAAATAAACGAGTCAGCGCTACGAGTTCTAGTCCTTGGGTTTTCTCGTTTCAAACGTGAAATGAGATTGGTCTTGTGGATGTGGGTCAGCAGACATTTGAACCAGGTAGTACATGAAAAGTACTATATCTTCTAAACATGAATGTGATAATGCAGAGTCACGCAAGCCGTGAAGAAGACTCTGGTGCTCCGATCGAAGTGATCGCAACATAAGTATCCGACCTACTCGACCTCTCTAGCAATTTTTAAGCCATTTCGTGGCCCACGAATGTCCCCCTTTTTCTCCAGTTTGGGGTCAATCCAGGTGTATAACCTTCGCCAGCTCGCGTAAGACTAGTCATTAAAGTCACATCTTCATTCGGTTCAGGAAAATTGCTGGCGCCGAAGAAAGGTCCAGAACTCCAAACAACGGGACGCCCCCCTTGTTTGGGTCTATTCGCAACTCCAGAGGAGGCGACGCTTCTTCAAGTATGCGGCGAAAATGTCGCGGCGGGGCACACACAAAAAAGGAATAAAATACATCACGAAGAAGCTAGGAATAGCTTCATTGTTTTAAAATTTCTGTCAACGTTCAATAAGCCTGAGAAAATCAGCGGCTAGCTGTAATTTTTACCCGGTGTTTATTTCAGTGTTGGCGTTTTGTTCGTACAATTTCCACACGCGGTTCCGTTCCTGTAAAACAACGAACCGTAAGTGTATGGAAAGTTACACTCAACCACTCACTGTATGTATCTCTCGAAGTATCGGGCAGGCGAGACCCCTTTCAACCTACCGAAACTCTGGGCCCAGCTATCGGGACGCTTCATGCACCCCTCTTTCGATTGAGTCTCTCCTCGTCCGCAACGCCGAGTGCCGTTCCTACACCTTGGCCCTGGTTCGACCATTAAAGCCGTCTGCAGGCCCAGGGGGCGGCTCGCTTTCCGGGGCGGTCGCAGGTACTTACTGCTCGGGCTGCCCGCAGGAGCGGCCCACCGGGGCGACCCAGAGAGAAATTAGGGCCTGCATTATGGATGGCAAGTCGTGACGGGGCTGCTTGAATATTTCACCGAGAGTCCGCCGCTTTCCCGCCCGCTCCGAGAAAATCTGTCGATGCACCGGTAGCGGTAGCCCCCCCCCTCCCCCCTACCCCGCAAAGATCCGACGCATCGTGGTCGATGAAGAACCAGCTCCGAGTCCGACAGCCGCTCGTCAAACTACGCCGGGGAAAGTGTGCGTCCCCTCCCTCGTCTTCGGTCACCGCCGAAAAAGCCCGCAGTCGCCTCTTTGTCGGTGATTGTTTGTACGCCAGCCCAGAAAACAACGCGCTGCATTATCGGAACGTTTGGACCAAAACCATGTATCGTAGAATGTTACGAGTTGCAGCTGGTATAGGATGAAACTCGCGTCGGATGCCGCCGCTCGCACGGCATTTTGTCTCCACCTTTCTCAGTTGCTCCTTCCCCTTGGAAAGACGGACCAACCAATGCCGTAATGAAAAGCCACAGTCGACGCCCTCGATTGCCTCGACGACGAAGCTAGTGACGCCAATACGTATATTCTAAACGCGAGGGCCCTAATAGCCGCCGAATTATTGGGGTGTCTGGCCATTTGTTATCCAAGGTCGTGCACACCTTCACGTGACGTCGCCAAATATATCGCTGAGCCATTGTTCTTTTCATTTTTACTCTTTTTATTTAATAGTACTGCAGACCCGGGGGAGGGGGTTACATAATCAACGAATGA
This sequence comes from Ixodes scapularis, assembly GCF_016920785.2. Taxonomy (NCBI): domain Eukaryota; kingdom Metazoa; phylum Arthropoda; class Arachnida; order Ixodida; family Ixodidae; genus Ixodes; species Ixodes scapularis. The sequence continues at coordinate 3,830,663 of NW_024609884.1, read as the reverse complement.
ATAATCAATGAGACGTTCCTGGATCTCCGCATATCAGTGGGCAAGGACTTCTTTGAAACCTCCGCCCATTATAAACCCACCGACTCCCACAGCTACCTGCTCTACGCCTGCCGGCTTCGATCTCAATAAAGTCTGCGCGTCTACTTTCACACACACCACCGGAGAGCCAATCACCGCAACTCACGGAGGCAGCTCAGCGAATGATGATGCCGAAACATGTTTAGACCAAAAAACGCAGTCTGAGTTCTGACATTAAGCAATGCAAGCGTGACGTTTTGCATTGCTTAATATCACAACTCAGACTGTGTTTTTTGGTCTAAACATATGTATCGGCATCGTCATTCGCTGAGCTGCCTTCGTAAGTTGTGGTGATTGGCTCTCCGAGTGTTTTGCGGGAAAGCGGACGCACGGGCTTTTTTTTAGAGTGCTCGATCTCAAAAAGATTCCATTCCATTTTCACAGTTCCTTCGCCTGCGGCGCATATGCAGCAGCTTTGTTGAATTAAAGTGATCGAAATGATTTCTTCCTTCATCGACCGGGGCTACCCTCTCCACTTGCTGGAGAGGGCTAAACCACGGGTCTTCGGCATTACCAGACATGACGCCCGTTTCGCAGACCCCCGTCCTAAAGACAAAAAGAACCCCCTTATAGTTCCGTACCGCCCTACAGTCTCAAGACTATAGCTCACGAACTCCTCTCTCCAACACCTCACCTGCACGTCTCCCAACTAATTTCCAAGGCCCTTTCCATTGCTTACCGCAGCCCATCGAACCCCCGCACTCTTCTCGTCCAAAGCAGCCCAGGAGACGAAAACCAACACAGACCCGGTCCGCATCGTACCTGGCACCAGGCTCTGGAATGCTCCCAAATGCCTGACTTGCAAGCACCTTGCCTCCCCCAAAAACAGTTTAAACTCAAAATTCCCGACAACCAGACTTGGAAGTCGGTCATTGTCATCTACGCGATTTCCTGCACGAGCTGCCGTGACATTTTATACATCGGAGAGAGGGACCGACGGCTGCACGAACGATTCCGTGCACCGCCGTCTTGTCAACCGAAAATGATCAGGAAACCTCCCCTCAGAACTATCCACACATGAAGCTAAACATTTATTGACCCCCGGCCATGCTGATGTAAACATGGGTGTTTGTGTTTTGAGATCAGGCTTCCCTTCCTCCCAGGTGCAAAAGAAAGAGGAAAACCGGCTTAACTTCAACCTCAAAACAGATTTCCCCCGTGGCCTTAACAATAAATGCTCTTTCGCGTACTAAGATTTTTCTTCTACACATCTTTTCGCATAGGTGCTTGAGGCTAAATACTTCTTTTTTTTTTTTTGGACGGTGGCTTTTTGTTGATGTTCAGGGGAAGTGATGGGCGCGCTTGCAGAGCCGTATGGTCGGCAGTTGCGGTACGCAGGAGCAAGATCGCTCGGGATTAGACAGCGTAGCCGCGGATGGTCGCCCCCGAGCAGAGTTGCCGCTTCACCTATCACGTACGTTTGCCCTCGTGCATTCTTTCCTCTCGCCATTGTATTTTTTCCGCTTACATCAGTCCGAAATTTCGGCTTTTTCTAACCTGTCTCCTGTTGTAAAGTAGGGACACTAATTATACAGCCCCAAAACGTTTTTCATCGGGTGGATTGTTGCCGTGACGGATTTGGGGGGGGGGGGGGGGGGGGGGGGTAGCTTTTTTGTTCGTACCGGTTTGCGAACAACCTTCCCGCGTAGGAGGTTTCGGCACTGGACAGGCTTGGTGGATTCGAACCCAAATGAACGAACACAAAAAACGAATAGCGATAACTCGTCCCTACTGCTGTTAATCAAAGCTCTGTTGTTGTTGTTGTTGTTTTTTTTCAATCATTTTAAAACAACTGTGGCTCCGAAGACAACACGCGTCACCTGACACCCGAGTGGGGCGTCTTCCTCGAACCGATTCCGCACCACGCGTCATCCCGTCGTAACCGTTGTGGTCGTGGTTGGAGCGGCCGAAGACCCCCGAAGACCATTTTGAGTATCGTATTTTATCGAGGAGGACGCCATAAGGCAAATTTGAGATCCAGTCTCACTTGAGAGTCCCGACTTTATCTTTATTTCTTTTTTAATAGTTTTCTTCTTATTTAATGCAATAGGTGACAAGCGAAAAATATGTACTCCGTCTCCTAACGGCTTCGCCTTCCCATTCCTCTCGACCCATGTACCTACGCCCATTTTTGTGACTTGTGACCCATACTTGTTCCTTCCCGTTTTTTTGTCTATCACTCGAAGAAGGGCGTCCACTCGAAACGTTGCGTATTCGTTCCCGTCCACGTCCTCTTTTAGTGTAGCACAATCATACATCTTTTGCGATTTCGTGTTCACTGTTTACACACCTGTACAAAACTGAATATAGAATATGAAACATACACCAATATACGCCAAGCGTAGAAATCGCAAAAGATAGCGAAATAACGTTCGACCTAAAACTAAAACTACAGACGTAAGCATCGGCGTCACGTATGCCTCACACATTCGCGGACAAATGAATAAATTGCCGGTGACGTCATTCATTGATGCCGCTGCGAGCGGACAGTGTGAGCTCCCGTTACCGTTGCACAAAGAGCTCCCGCAAACGATGCGCGAGGGAAACAAAGGCGCCCGCGTTGCGGAGTTCTATGTATGCAAGCGAGGACATGCAGGAAACGTCGGATTGAATATGAAACGGATGTAACAATCGAACGACGACTCTGTGCTCGCTCGACAGAACGGAACGACTGCGCGGACTCGATGGGGACGTTTACTTTGTCGGCGGTCATCGCCCTGCGGCCCGGACCTACGACTGCTTCGAAGGTCAGGACTAATATGCCCCCGCGTTGATCCTGCGCTGGCCAACATTTAATAACCTCCGGTCGGTGAAATTATTATTCGGCTCGTGTGGTAATATGACGTGTATGACGCAAGAGAGAGCTACTTCCTCGGGAGTAGTGTGGGTTTATCGAGGTTTTGTGCAATCTGCCTCGTAATCCACCCACACCCCGTTGCACCGTTGTAGAAGTTCTGGTCTTTTGATGAACACTTTTGATTTGGGGATAAGGAGTTGTGACACTTTGAGCCGTTTCGAGAGTCAGTGCATACTCGTCTTTCGTGGGACATAGTTGGTGTCAATGCGCTGTTATCGGCCGGTCAATAGGTTGTGAATTCATGCATTTCGGTCACCGACACCTTGAGAAAGACAGGGCTTCTTACTTTGTCGTTGGTTCCTTCGCGTTCTTATTCTCGAATGCTGCAATCTGATTGGACGTGGACCGCCAATGAGATAAAGATGTCAGCGAGTGCAGACGCTGCTTCACATTTCACGGATCCATTCTGAACGGCGAAATGTCGACGTTTTTTTCCCGTGCTTTAAATATTCGGGGATTTTGATTGCATTTCTTACAGAGACAGAGTTGAGCCATTTATCGTGGTAAGCCGAATGCTAAAGTGCCCTCTTGACCAGAATTTCAGCTCGCTGCGTCCATCAATGTTTCTAGCTCATTTTGCAAATCCCGAAATGCTCGTGCCATGCTATGAAACTAGAACTCTTTCCACAGTGCACTAACTAGAACACTATACTCTAAGAAATGCCTGCGCGTCTACTTACCCACAAAACACTCGAAGAGCCTATCTCTGCGATCTAGAAAATGAGCTCAGCGAATGATGAGGCGGAACATCTGTGTAGACCTCAAAATGAAGTCTGCACTGTGGCATTACGCAATGCACTCTAAAAAAAGTATGTGAGTCTACTTTCACGCACAACACTCGGAGAGCCAATCAGCGCAACTTACGCAGTCAGCTCAGCGAATGACGATGCCGAAACATGTCTAGACCAAAAAACGCAGTCTGAGTTGTGACATTAAGCAATGCAAACGTGGCATTTTGCATTGCTTAATGTCACAACTCAGACTGCGTTTTTTGGTCTAAACATATGTTTCGGCATCGTCATTCGCTGAGCTGACTGCGTAAGTTGCGGTGATTGGCTCTCCGAGTGTTTTGCGTGAAAGTAGACGCACAGACATTTTTTAGAGTGTGCAAGCATGATGCTTTGCATTGCGTAATGCCACAGCGCAGACTTCCTTTTTTAGGTCTAAACGGATGTCCCGCCTCATCATTCGCAGAGCTGATTTCGTAGATCACTGCAGAGATTGACTCTTTGAGGTTTTTGCGGCTAAGCAGACGCGCAGACATTAATTTTGTTAGCGTGTGTACACTCTAGAAAAAGTCCGTGCGTCTACTTTCTGGCACAACGCTCGGAGAGCCAATCACTGCAACTTAGGGAAGCAGCTCAGCGAATGACGATGCCGAAACATATGTTTAGACCAACAAACGCAGTCTGAGTTGTGACGTTAAGCCATGCAAGCGTGAGGTTTTGCATTGCTTAATGTCACAACTCAGATTGCGTGTTTTGGTCAAAACATATGTTTCGGCATCGTCATTCGCTGAACTACCTCCGCAAGTTGCGATGAATGGCCCTCCGAGTGTTGTGCGGGAAAGTAGACGCACGGAATTTTTTTTAGAGTGCAGTCGCACGCAGAAATTGACCTTTTAGTTAAAGTTTAAGTTTATGGCACTACGTTCAAAAATTTTTGTAACGTGTCTTAATGATCCTGATCCTACGTTGTCTAGCAACGTGTCGGCGATCACTCCCAAAATTTTGTGTCAGGATAGAAAACACACAAAACAAAAAAGAGCCCGTAACTTGTCACACGTTTCTGTATTAGTGTTGTTTTTTTTCCCCCGCGTTTCGATAGCGGAGGTCGTCGAAAAAAGACGAGGTTAACACATGGGCCGGGTAAAATCTCGGTGACATTACTACCTCCCCGCGCATTACGAAGGGAAATGGGCTCTCATGATTCACTCGAGTCGAAAAACACAAGAACATTCAATCAACTAAATTAAATGTTACGCCTCCAGAAAAGGCAAAATACAAAACTGCGCGAAGCTACGAAAATTTATTTCCCTTTTACTCTACTGGCCATTGTTCTGGCGCGCCTTGACTAAAGCTGACCCCCGACTGTAATTCCCCGTAGGCGTGGTGGAGCGGTTCGAGGGGCTATTTTTTTCTTTACCTCTTTTGTTCCCGCCGCTCGAGGATGCAGGAACCACGTGGTCCATTAGCTGTTGGCCCGAATTTTTTGTCGCCGGGGCGTGCGTGATGCGTCCCGGTCGTAAATTAAGGTCGCGTACGTGGCGGTCGGGCTGCCCGCGGCGGCGCGACTCATCAGCCGGAGTGGTCGGGGTGCGCGCCTGCCGCTGCTTGCCCGACTCAACCGGGCCGCGCGTCCGCTATGTCCGACACTGCAGCCGCTGCCCGAGCGGTCGCCGCCGCCTCGTTCACGCGCACTGGGGCCGGCTGTTGACCAGAGAAGTCCCGAAGCGGCCTGGGGAGCGAGCACGCCGACCTGTTCGGGGAGGGGCACGACGGTGCCGCCTGTGCACTGCGCTCGCCGCGGAGAGAAATATCGGACGGAGGGGGCGAACAGGGCGGGCTCCCGTGGACGCTCTGTCTAGAGTGTAGCTTCCGAGGCATCGGACACCGAACGACCGCTGTCGAAACTAGACTCGTGGGACGGAATGAGCTCGTGCACGGCCAGAAAGCTGCTGGAAAAGCTGTAGTATCCGTGGCTTATCTCCGCGGATAAGGTGTGGCGCGATGCCCGCTGTTGTCTTATAGGTGACCACGCCTAAAGGCCACGGTGGTTGTGAGACGTAGACAGTCGTTAGGGGCCGTATGGTCGACGCGAGCGCTTTTCTCGGTGAATTACTCGATGGTGTGTTTTCGCTAACCAGCGCAGAGAAGGTGGAAAGCCGGCCCCGATGGCTTGGGCGCCGATCGTGGAGCGTGCCCAAGAGAGAACCGCGATCTTTTTTTTTTTCTTATTGTTTCGTTCTCGCAGACATGGCCGCTCGTGCGGTCTGGCGTGAGTTGAAGGAAACGACAATAGTTCTGTGAGGAATAGACCGATCTCACTAAGCGATCGGCTCATGCGTGACCCTGGCATAACTTTAGCTCACAGAAGGCAGATGGCAGAGCGCGAGAGAGCTCGTGCCGTCTCGTGCTTTCACGCGCAGAGCTCCTGCGAGGTTGTCGCACGTGCAGAAAGACTATACGAGTCCCCTCGATGCATTGCGGCAGCGGTGGCGTAGTCAAACCGGTTAGTCAGAGCCGTATATGTAGAGAGTTTGGCCATTCGTTGGGAAGTATAGGCGACAAATGCGGAGGCGCCATTGGCTGAAAGCGGGCTGGGCGTGTTCCAGGGCGTCTTCAGAAATTCGAATGTGACCAACCAGAAGCCGGAAATAGTACCCTGGCGGTGGTCGCCAGAAACAAACCTGATAACTGCATTGAAGTAACTCTCGATGGCTGAAAATATGGTACACGTGATGTTTCAATCAGGCTCATTCAAAATGATGGAGGAAGAGTGCGACTAGCGGAACGATCGACATAATCCGTACGCCAAGCGCCGAGGGCCGGGAATCTGCCGTCCGAGCGGTCACACTCTGTCCGCGCAAAACAGGGTTGAACGGCGCATCCGTTTCTTACATCTTTCTGCATGATCATGATGAGAACAACACGTGCACCCTATATTCAACCACGTAGAGTTACTACACTTCACTCTTACGCGCTTATTAAAACCATATGCGAACATAGACCTTTAATCAGAACTGTTTCTCGCTACCACCGCTAGGGGATTCTTTTAGGCTTCTGGTTGGTCAACAGAGCATGCCAAGCCCTCTTTCCGAGTCAGACGCACGCCCTGGCTCTGCCCGCGCCTCCCATTGACCAAACTCTCTACATATACGACTCTGCGGTTAGTGAGGTCGGTCTATCAGCTGTGAAGAGAGCCGCACGTTTTGTTTAGTCCGGAGTATATAGGTGCTGGGGGATACAGGGTGAGCCTGAACGGACTCGTCTCTTTTCTTCTTCGTCCATTGCCATTTCTAAACAGGTCGGTTGGTAGTGCCGTGTAGGGCTGAGCGGAGATTCCGAAGAAATGCAGTTTCCCTGCTGTGTAAAGCGAGCACGCAGAATAGTCCTGAATTTCCTTTCGGGAGCTGCTTTGAAATCTTGCACTCTGGCGGGCGCTCAGAAATGTTTTCTGGCAGCCAGAGAGACCTCCATTTGGGTTCTCCCATCCCATACCCCCCCCCCCCCCCCCCCCCCCCCAATTCTGGGGAATGTTCTCCTTACCTTAACGAAAGTGACTACTGTCGAGGAATGACATCTAGAATGATCGCAGTAGCACTGATATCGGAAGATAATCACGACAATGCGACAATAGGGAGTTTTAGGGAGCCGTTTTTTCCCCTCCGATATGGTATGATGGGCCCTTCGGTACGAACTGCGCATTGGCTACCACAGAAGATTCTCAAATATGCACTTCGTACAGGAGAGCCCAACGTACAGCATCGGATGTACATAAACGCCTCCCTAAAACTCTCTCATTTCTTCCACGGGAAACGGTGTCGCTTGCAGTACTGATTACGTTTCTACGAAAACTTCCTAAAAATATGAGACAGCAAGAAACTGTCAGCCAGTGACTGGCCTTGCCACATTCACTACTAAAATGAGGGCTAATTTTTTTTTTTATTATTATTTTTGGGGGACAAGATTTAATCAAATTCTCATCGAGTTCCAAGGCACACGCGACGAAGTTCGCTTCAGAATTGAAGTGTGTATGTCCTTCGTAGAACGCACACCCTCGCAGCCTCCCTCTCCACGCCAGAGTTTTAGCAGTTCCCAGAGGCCTTCAGGTAGAATAGCATGAGGTATCGAAGGTCACACGCTCCGCCGTTTGCGCTTCATTCGTCCCCGACACTACCTGTGTTATGAGCTCTTTGGGATCGTTTGTAAGCGCCATAAGTCAGTTTCATACTATGCGACGAGAATTCGAAAAAAAAACAAAAAAAAAAAACACGAAGAAACGCCAATGTCTTTTTGTTTAGTGCCTCGTTTATGACCGAGTTTGAAGCCACTCCATGTGAATTTCTTGTGCAGCGCATTGCCTAAGAACTGCCTATGTTTATAAAGCAGGTGGTCCTAATCTTAGCGGAGCGTCTAGAATTTTGTTTCACCTCACTGTAGCCCATCTCACCGATTCTTTGCGCTGTCTACGTGATTGTGTATTTCTTTGCGTTATCTGCGTGTACTTTGTCTCACAAGTCGCCTTCAGTGCTTCAATGTGACGGGTTCGAGCCCGTGACTGGGCTGAACATTTTGATTGCACACGAATTTGCTCCCTGAAAGCGCTTTCGAAAACCTCTCGCTCGCTTTCGTCTTTTTGCCATAACTGAAGGCAACTTCTGTTATGGAACAAATATAAAAAGAGGCGCGCGATTTTTTTTTTTTTTTTTTCTAGAAGGCTATGATGTATTCTTGCGTTTTGGCGGCAATCACTGATCGCTTTTTTTTTTCATTAGCACAGAGCTTTAGTTATTTACTAATCTGGAGTAGAATGATCCTACTTCGCAGTGTTTCGAAAATATCTACCTTTGTGCGGGGCATGCATAGCAGAAGGGCAAAACAAATGGTTCAAGCTTTGCTGAGGAATTTTTTTTTTTTTAACTGCTTGAGAGTTGCCGGACTGGAATCCGTGTTCTACGTTTCAGGGTGCTGTACCCCGGAAAAGGCGCAGACTGGTCTGCAGAACGTCATCGCTACGCACTGCGCAAAGGTAAGCGCTTAGTCTCATGAACTGCGAATGCCTTTGACTCGCCGGCCATTCTTTCTCATTAGTATTACTTTTTTTTTATGAATCAGTGCGTGGACAGCACGTCATTTTTAGATAATCGATCTTGCTATCAAGGAACCTCAGAAAGCACGCAGTCGTAACTTTATTTTCTGTTAGGGGTGTCTTGTGCGGTCCGAATGACTAATTTTGTCGTGAATCTTTACCTGACAAATAAATATTAAACTTTAACATATAGAGAGAAACAGCTCGGAACGGCATAGCACCAATCGATAAACGACTATGAAAAATGGAATTAAAAAAAAAAGGTTAAAAAGCTAGAATTTTCAAGCTGTGTTAGACTTCGTTGTACTGTCCGTTTTTTTTTTTTTTAATTTTTCGTACGTCTCAGGGTTACTATGAATATGGGTAAAAAAGCTGATGCCTATCGGTTCTAGAACGCCTCTAGTAAGCAGCAACTTAATTAAGCAAGCGGTACAGGATAGTCAGCATTTCGACTTTTCACGTAACTACGACTGTCAAGGTCTTGATAATCATAACATATGATCACGCTAGCCATAACTCTGGACTTCCTGTTTACACCCCTTCACTTAGCGCCCAATAGTCCCGTAATTCTGCTGGTGGTCGGGCCCGCGGGAGTATGGAGTGTCACACGGTAAAAATCAAAAGTAATGGCTGATTCTTTTTTTTCTTTTTGATGCTACTAACGGCGTGGAACTCGCCTACGTGGGCACCCAACGTAGGTGCCAAATTCTGGGGTTGGCCACTAGACAAGTATAAATAAAAAAATAAAAAAACAAAAAACCCAAAAATTGCAGGTGCGTTTCGTCAATTCTGTCGCTTACTGTACAGAGCGCGGCACTGTTAGCGTGAACATGTAATCGCCGGTTTTCCCTGTTTTGCTCTCAGAATTGAAGAGATCTTTTAAAAACTGCTAGCTTGGTATACGTTTCCCGTTCAGGGAACCAACTTAATGCCCATCCACACGGGGGCGTTTGCTTACGTTTTCTTACGTTGGGTTGGGAATCACGGAGACATCCGTGCACTCTAAAAAAAGCCGCTGAGTTTGCTTTCCCGCACACCACTCGGAGAGCCAATCACCGTAACTTACGGAGGTAGCTTAGCGAATGACGATGCCCAGGCATATGTTTAGACCGAGAAACGGAGTCTGAGTTGTGACATTAAGCAATGCAAGCGTGAAGTTTTGCATTGCTTAATGCCACAACTCAGACTGCGTTTTTTGGTCTAAACATAGGTTGCGGCATCGTCATTCGCTGAGCTGCCTCCGTATGTTGCGCTGATTGGCCCTCCGTGTGTTGAGCGGGTAAGTAGACGCACGGGCTTTCTTAAGAGTGATAAGGAAACGTAATAAAATACTACCGTGGGAATGGGACTTTAAGCGATAAAATTAAGCGCTTGTCCGAGTAAAATTCGGGAAAGCGCGGATGTCGTATTTGCACTAAATGTATCGCACAGCGTGCTGAATTCACGCTAAGTTTTTCTACTTTACGTTTCGCCGTATTTGACTCAAGGGTAAAACCCAAAATCATGCCCGACTCTTATGAACATATATATGCTCACCGCATGAATGACTGGCACCGTAAATTGGGTACGTCCTTAATGCATACATCATCGGAGCGTCTTAAAACGAGCGGGCATGTGGCCTCTGCTGTGAACGAGCATTACCCTAACTTGGGCCCGTCCGATGAACACCTAGTCCCATCCCCCTGCACGGCGCTTTCGAAGCCAGTGAAAGTACGACAGGCACGAACCATTCGCGCTGCGAGGTTCGCACGCACGGGGCGACAGGAGCGGCGTACGGTGGGCGGGCGGGATCCAACCCGGAAGGGGTGGTATCGACAACGGCCGCGTCTCCAAGGGGCGCTGTCGCAAGTCCCGATTCGCCTGCTCCGCGGATTCTGGCCGAACGTTGCGTACATATGGCAGTGTTGACTCCCAAACCACTGTGTGTGTGTGGCCGTGTTTCTTGCTTCTGTCTCGTTCCATTGTGCTTTCGGAGGTTTGCAGCGACTCCTCCCGACCGGAAACGGAAGGAGAATTGCCGCTTCCGTCACGCGGGAACCCTTCGGTTTCCGGCGGTCTTAGCGAAAGCCACTCATGTTCTTTTATTCTTTTTTTTCTCCAACGACTGGGCGTGACGGCTTGAATGCTGGGCTGCGACCGTTTTGCCTCTGGTCTTTGTGGCCGCCCACGTCCCTGGGGTATCGGTATCGCGATCTCTAAGAGGAAACTTCCGAAGGAAACGGAATCACGCTTTCGTTGTTTTTTTTGTTTTTTTTCATTGAAGTCGATCTTCTTTTTTAGTGTGGTTTTGTGCTAGGCGCCAAGAGAAACAGTGGATGCAGCGAGGTTGAGGGGCAGCGTATGACGAGGATGGCGCGGCTGAGATGGGGACTGAGCATTTGGGCAGGCGGCGTCAGAAGGGACAACATCAGCTCTCTCTCTCTGTTCGCAAGAGCTTCCAAAGCGGATGCAGCGAGCTCCTTACGACAGGTGATGCTCGCCGGCTTTACGACGACGCGGGAACGGATGCCGTGCTGCCTGCATGCTGCCAGGCAATCTCCTTTACGCAGGCATTCGAGCCGTGATGCTCGGCTTCCCGCCTTGGAGGAGCCTGTTGCCTCATGTACGATTTCCACCTGGGGAGTTTCGCTGGGCGCGAGAACAGCGGAGGACCACCGTCCCGGAAGACGCGAGCGAGCGCTTTTGCGTCTTGTTTTTCAGAAGAGAACCACTCTGCAGACTAGGCGCAAAATGAGCTTCACGTGTGTTTCCGGTTATGGTATGTCCACACTACGGACGCAACGCGACCACCTTTCATAAGACACGCAAACGTAGGCTCGAGAAGCGGAACGATTTCCTTCAGACGACAAGCAATCGTGGTCTGAACGAACTCGTTCCGCTTGATTGCGCTTAGGTTTGCGTGTGTTATGAAAGATCGGCGCGTTGCGTCCGTAGTGTGAACACAGCATTATTGGCGCACCTGCAAGGAAAGCATCCCATGATGGCAAGAGATTGAGAGGCTCGTTAAGGCAACTTTTTTTCAAGATCAACTTGGCCGTCCAGTTCTCTAATCTCGAGTAATTATTTCGCACGGCTATGTCATTGACGTTGAGTATGTCGACTGGCCATAACTAGAAATGTAGGGGAAAAAAATGCACGAACCCAAATAGAGGCCAACTTCTTGTCTGTCCCGTTCCATGTTTCACAAGTATACAGTAATATCCGTGGCACATCGGAATCTCAAAAGCCTTACGATCGAGGAAGCTGAAGAAACTTTTAAAATAAAAAAAGGTGAAAGTTTGGATGTGGGCACTTTAAAAATTATGTGTCTGAAGTTTTCTTTTAATTTTATCTGTATGAGCTTCGTTATCGCCAATTGAAATTTGGCAGCAGCCCTGTCTGCTGCTGCCTGCCGAGCGCCGGAGAGCGCGAGACCAGAGGCTAAAATCAGCGAAAGGGACGTTAAAGGCGGGATCAGAAGGGCTTTTGCTCGCCATTAAACTGGCTCAGAGATGCCGACGACGACGTCATGACGCTTTGGACAAATAACAGGCGGCAGAGAGGCCCGCCTCATGCCCTGCGGCCATCCCAGTACGTTTAAAAAAAACAAAAAAAAACAAAACAAAAACGGTTGACGTTGACTTCAGCCAAACTCAATCAAGTGCGGCAATCGAGTGCGAAAAGTCTTCTCCAAACTCGGCTGGTTTATAAGTGCTTCAGTAGCTCACTTTAACACGTATACACCTATTTATTTACGCACATTTGCTCAGAGCTTAATACTGGTTCTCTGTTCCCCTTGGCTAAAATAACAATTGCGAATGATATTTTGCTTAGCTGTGATGACATCTCTCGTCTTTTAATCGATTCAATAATGGCAAGGTAACGGAACATAAATTGTACGCAATTTCTAATCGTGTCCCGAAAGAATGCAATGCCACTCTGTCGGGCTTTTTGAGTTGTGTGAAAAGCTTTTTTTATGCGGGAAACTCCCCAGTAAGACTGATACTATTATACCATTATATAAAATGAATTAACCACTACCATTCATAACCCTATACAAACTATATTATTACGTGCCTGTTTAGAACTAGAAAATGTCTTTGTTGGGATTGTCAACTCATTAATCTATATCTTGATGTTCTATCTTCATACCCTCAAGTGTATTTAAGTGGCTAATGTTTTCTTTTATGTTAATAAATCATTTGGTGTAGTCCCGAGCAGCTTTATATTACACAATTTATTAATGCTTAGCATTCCTGGAAATATATTTCACTGTTTGAAGCGTTACTTTACCACTTGGAGGCAATTATGTGGGGTAATGAAAAGAAATAAAAAGAGTGAATGCTATCTCGGGCATGTCGTAGGGTTCTGCTTTGGAACCAACGTTATTTTTAATTTTATACGATTTATCGAATGGTGCATAGTCCATCATCCTGCTATACGCCAATAACTTTTTTTGTTCTTGTTGTAATACTGAAACACGTTCAGACTCCACCATTTTATTAGATGATTTTAATCGTATTTTAAAGTGAGAGACAATAAACGATCACTGACCGTTTTTAAATGCCACAACATTAAAAAAAAAAATTTGCGTTCTTCTTGCGAATCTGGCACGTGGTGCAGGATGAGACGTAACTCCGAACATTACCTTTTAAATGAGGCTACCAAAATCGCTTTGCGATTTTTTTAGCGTTCGGTATTGTCTTAGTGACCAGCTGTCGGGGCATCGTGGCACATGATTATGACAATGCAGCGTAAATTTCCAGGAACAACAGGTAGCACAGGATAAGACTGCTTTGATTGATAGCATAGAACCCCGTCGCGTAGCTCGTAGTGTGCTCGTAGACTTCGTAGGCGTCGTCGATGCAGTGGAGAGGACTGTGTTTCCATTTTCCTGAGAGGGTCGGTGATGGTTGATGCCTCCATGTCCGCCCATTGTGCCGTTTGTAAATCAGTCATGTTTAGTACCGAAAACACAAAACTGCCTTCTGTAGGATTGAGTGAAAGAAAGTCGGCATCTTTATGGTGTTTTCCGCTTTGGTGAACAATTGAAAAGATATACTCTTGAAGGACTATGGCCCAGCGTACGAGTTTTGGTGTAAGTTCACTTTTTGATTGGAGCCACTGCAGTGCAGAGTTGTCTGTTACAACAGTGAACGGTTTTCGGTTAAGTAAGGGTGAAAAGTTTCCACAGCCCTCACGATCGTCAGACAGTCCAGTTCGGGAGAATGTCACCGACTTTCTGGCTTGCTTCGCCTTCTGCTCGTGTAGACGATGGGATGTTCCATACCTTAAGAAAGGGAGTACATATTCCTTTACGTCTTGCGTCTATCTAAAGGAATGTAGGTGCGTCGTCCAGAAAGTGTGCATGCGTATGATGTACCATTAAGCGCTTTCTTGAAATCTTCAATACATACGGCTTCGGTAGCTCTCCATCTCCACTTGGTGTCTTTTATCAAAATGTGATTTAAGAGGATAGCCCCCAGAGAAACGTTGCTAACGAAACGACGAAAATATGATGCGAAACCGAGAAAGCTTCTTAGTTGCTTTATGCAGACATCTGCACGTTACTAAAAAAATGTAAGGAATTACATTTACAATTACTCGAGGCTAAATTGTAATTAATTACAATTACAATTACCCCCTATGAAAGTAAATGACCGTTACTCCAAAAAGCAATTCGTCACTTTCGTGGCGTTACTTACAACATTATCGCCCTCAAGTAAGAAACAAAGGGAAGAGGGTTGTTCAAGTTTTTATTGTTGCCACCTGTTCCCTTTATTGACCCTGAGTATTTTGAGCAACAGCTGGCTCTCGCAAGTCTCGTCAGCCATGTTGCGTCATTTCTTACTGAAGATGCCGACTGCTACGCTGAGCACCCTTTGAACTGAGGCACTGGATGGGAATGCCATATTGTGTCTCACGAATGCTTCATGATATGCATTGAGCTTCTTCAGCGAAGCAATGAAAGTACTATTTACCTCGCAGATAGAGCAAAGCTTCGACGTTGCAGCCATTGCCTGATATGGGAAAGTTTTAGTAGATCGTTCCGATACCTCCGGTAACCCCGATAACGATAAGATGCATGCGCAAAGGCGGCGGCTGAGTATCGGGTATTGTTATTGGAGTCATCGGAACGATCTACTAAAATACTCTATTGTCGAAGTCGCGAAGCTGTAGAAGTCGTCATACATCTAGCCAAAAGTGGAATAAGAATTGATTTATGTACCTCTTGCTACACCGGCAAATATTGCAAGAGAGTAGCAAATATAGTTAGTGACCGCAAGGCGATAATTAAATAAAAAATAAGGTTTTCATCAATGTTCTTCTTTGATTCTGAACAGGTCGAGTTCCGGTTTAGACGGTGGTGAATAAAAATAAAAACATTTTCAATATATACACATAAGTAATGAAAAAAAAAACACCAGGGCACTCACAACAACAAGTAATTAGGTCTGCTAAAACAAGGCAATGCAAACGCACATTTGCCGTGCTGTCTGCACTGACCGACAGTAATTTACTCCAGTGTTCTACAGATAGACGTCAACTCCCCTCTATGGACCCACTCCAGAGCTTCACTCTCTCCTCAAACCCTTGTCAGCTACCATTTTGTTTTATTTATAGCAATATATTTTTGAGATGAGATGCGTCCTGTTGGAATAAAAGTAGAAACAAATAGAAGGCAATTACCATTCTCGAAGTTCTCGCCAAAAGGTGATGCACAAAAGGGATGACTGAGATGCAGATAACCTTGCAATCATCTGCGAACAGCCTCACAGGCGAGTCAATACCTACAGCTATGTCATTTATAAAAAATAGGATTAAAAGAGACCCCAAGACTGACCCCTGCGGAACGTCAGATGTCAAAGCAACAAATTCAGATTTCGCACCGTTAATGACTACGCATTGCTTTCTTTCAAAAAAGATCATTTTCTATCCATCGGTAGACGCTGTTATCAAGACCCAAAGAGCGCAGTTTATACAACAACAAAGGGTGGGACACAAAATCGAAAGCCTTCCGGAAGTCAAGGAAAATAGCATGCGTTTCACTTCCACCCTCAGTTGTTGTAACAAGATCATGGTAAAGTTCAACAAGCTGAGTCACGCACGAAAGGCCCTATCGAAAACCATGCTGAGCTTTAGAAAAGAAGTTGTTAGTATCTAGATCTGGTTACAACATTACTATACACGATGTGTTCTAAAACCTCTCAACATACACAACTAAGGGAAATGGGGCGATAGTTTTCTACAATTTCTCTTGATCCATGCTTGTGGATTGGCGTAAAAAATGTTTTTTTCCATTCGCTTGGAAGTACTCCTTCCTCTAAAGACCTTGCAAAAAAAAAAAAAAAAAAAAAAAACTATGTGAAGGTAGCCGGGCACGGCGAATGAGCACGATTTCATCATTTTTGGCGAAAAGCCGTCTGGGCTCACTGATTTTTTTTACATCTAGGTCCTCTAAACATTTCACAATGCCTTCTATATTTATAACAAGAGGTGGTATAGGAGGCCCTCTTCCGTCACTGAGGAGTGGATAACGTGAACGCATTTTGTTAGAGGCGAAAATAGACTGAAAATATTTATTAAAACAGTTGGCTTTATTATTATTATCTTCAATAATATCACCATCACACAAAATATCCGGAATACCAACTTCTTTCTTGCGAGTTGTTCGAAGGTAGGTCCAAAATTCTTTACTATTTGACCGCATTCCATCTGAAAGTTGGTCAAAGTATGCCCGTTTCGCCAAGGTGATAACATCTTTATAAGCATTATTCAGCTTCTCAATTTTTAAAACAGCAAATTCAGATAAATGCATTTTGTACTTCTGATATACACGCCTTCGTTGATGTATTACTCTTTTAACAGCATACGTCATCCAAGGCTGATCAGCTTTAGTATTTTCAGGTATATATTTGGCAGTAACATATTTTTTAATTAGACCTGACAAACATTTCTTAAAAGCAACCCATGAAGTATCCACGCATCTCCCCCAAGGCTAATCGAGTATAATCATCTAAATATTTAAGCAATTCTTTTTCTATGCCTTTATAATTTCCTTTGTCATACATGAACACTTTTCTACCCCCTTCCCGTGCACGAAATATATAAGGGAGCGTTCAACTAGCTGTGACTATGCTATGATCGCTGATTCCCGGAAAGATGGACACATCATAAACAATATCACTGTTGCACAAAATTAAATCAAGAATGTTTTCGCCTCTTGTTGGTTGACAAACAAATTGTTCAGAACCATATGTATTTAAAATGTCTTCAAATTCAGAGTAGACAACACCAGATGGTCCTATATCGTGGTCACCTGCCCATTTCAACTCCGGTAGATTAAAATCTCCGGCTATTAAAATCTATTCGTCAGGTAGGCCAGATAAAATATTGCACCTTTGCATTTAATTGCATCATAATCATCACCTTTCTTATTTATTTATTTTTTTTTTTTGGGGGGGGGGGGGGGGCGGGGGTAAACAAAAAGCGTGGGGGTTTACAACGATCCGCTACCTAAATATGTAATGAAATTACTTTAGAATTACTCTCGCAAATATTTAATTATTCCATTACAAAATTACTGATAAAGCTTCGTTACTGCCAACGGGTTACGTACAAGTGTGGCTTTATGTTGGTGGGTACAGGTATTGTAGAGAAAGCAGTAAGTGTTGCTTGGTCTGGCCGGATACTATTTTTGTTGACGACGTCGCCAAGGTAGGTTACGTCATCGTAACCAAAAAAAAAAAAAAAATTAAGTGAAATAAAGTATAGCTTTTGAAGGGACCTCCAAAAGAAGACTTAGGCGATGTGGAAGGTCGTCGAAACACCTTGAAAATCGCACACCTAAGTTTCAAATCCAGGGAACGACGAAACTGCTTGTGTACGCATGGCAACCACATCCTGTCGTTGGTGTGACTGCCTGAACGTCTTCTGTAATGTTATAGACACAGAGTAACACCGCCTTGTGGTCACCGAAAAACACATCTAAAATCGCGCACTCAAGTTTCAAACGTGTACCTCTACCTAATTTCACGCCCGTGGTATCGTCGCCTTAACATCCACCTAGCTTTGTTTTATCGCCGGAGAACCTTTCTGGCATAATTGGCGAAAACGCATTGTTTTTATTGTTTCCATTATCAGCAGTCTCGTGTCAATATTTCTACGTGACGCCACGGTGTCACGTTATGTCCTGACATCACTCGAATAACGGTGTCACTGTGCAACCTGACTTGACAGGACAATGTCAGGTCATGGTGTCGGCCGACGCCAAGTAAAAGGTGACGCGATGCGCGGCGTGTCGTCAATGTGTAATCTTTTGGCGGAGTGCTGAACATGGC
The DNA here is from genome assembly GCF_016920785.2 of Ixodes scapularis. Taxonomy (NCBI): domain Eukaryota; kingdom Metazoa; phylum Arthropoda; class Arachnida; order Ixodida; family Ixodidae; genus Ixodes; species Ixodes scapularis. The sequence goes on along the minus strand of NW_024609884.1, from coordinate 3,812,597 downwards.
CCGCGTCGATAGTGAGCGCGGTGGACGGCGCGAATCCCGCCAAGTGTCCTACTAACTGCAGTAATCGAAAAGGAGCATGGCGGCGCATTCACTGGGGCCGATTGTCGGGGATAGGAAAGGCACAACAGTGACGAGCGTCATGACGATGGGCGTTTGGCACCTTCGGATTGTGGCGTGGGCTGCTGCCGGAGTTGAAGGGAAGCCAAGTATATTTAGGGCAGGTTTCGTACACCGCGCCCACGCGCACAGTGCAACAAGTCCCGACGCAGAACTTCTTGATAATGGGCGTCTCGCAACCAGGCGGCGCCGCCACTCTTTGCTCGACAGGGATATATCTCCCGCCACGTTTTTGCAATCTTGGGGCGGTAACCGCGCCACCGCGCAACGCCGGCAAGTATTATGAAAGCAACAGGCCGCACAATATTTTGTTCCACGCCAGCTAGGGCCATAGTTTGATCGGTTTTTTGCAATGTTAAGGCGGTTGCTAAATTACCATCACCCGTATTCACCAGGCGCGACTAACTAGCGGCGTTTTAAGGTTAGTAGCACGACTAAGTAGTCGCGAGCTAAACGAGAAATCCGCGACTAACGAGCGATTATGTTCTGCGGTAGTCACGAGCGCGAAGCGAGCGGGTGACTATCTAGTTAGAACGAGCAAGCGGGAGTGACGTAAAAAGATAGGTCACGCATATGCATACTTAAACGCCACTGCGTAAATGGGTATTTTTTCGTATAAAAACTAAACTTTAAATGTTTATCAGGATAAAAAAGTTACAATGAGAGACATATTGTCCGAGACAGAGTTTTACAAAGACAAATTTTAAAACAATACCAGGAAAAAACACGGAAGCCGCATTGCCAGCGACATAAACAAATATGGAAGCGCCCGTAAATGCGTTTTTTCGCGCCGTCCAGCGCCCTGCTGAGATCGCTTCAGCAATACCTCTGGCCGTTGAACATGGATATTTACACAATATTTGCTCCTCCGATTCTTTCTAGATATGTCCCCCAGCGTTCCGAGACAGTAAGTGCTTCGTTATAGCGCTGCCGGTCAGCGGTGATACGAGTCGGCCATGGCGCTGAGCCGCTAGTCACCCGCTAAACACCGGCTAAACTAGCCCTACCCCATGACTAAGATTTGTTAGTCGACTTCTTAGTCGCACCGGGCGACTTGGCCCTAAACACGACCGGTGAATACCAAGCGCTCACTTAGCGGCGACTATCGCTTGCCACGTGATCATTTTAGTCGATGACGTCCATAGTCAGTGGTTAAACAGGCGCTACTCGCGCTTGGTGAATACGGGTGCATATGTGAATCGGCTTGCATACCGTAAAACTTCAGCACTTAAGGCCCATACTTTTTCGAAAGCCCGCAGGACCTGTTATTACACGCAGACACGGAAGCGTTATTCAGCTGTACACCCACCGAAAGCGTGCGCACAGAGAGCGAGAAACCCCTGGACAGTGTATACGCTGGGCAGCTCGTGTGGGCGGGACGTTTTCGAGGCGTGCCATTTTGCGGGCGTTGAAACAGACAAAGCAGAAAACGGAAGGAGCAGGCAATCGGTGGTCCCTCCCGCCAGCAACCGCCAATCTGTGGGACACTCAACATGTGCGCCGGAAAGCCGCGCGGGGCTCGGTTGCTGCGCCCAATCACGAGACCATTACAAAGCGGACTCGTTTGCCCGCTTTCCTTCAATTAGACGAGCTTCGTTGTCTTCGTCGACGGTAATGAAGGCCCCGTCATTAAGCTCCCGACTCGCGTCCCTGGCACTTGGACGGTGGCCCGGCCGAGGCACGTTCACTCCGTGCGTCCAGCCAACGCTGCTGGTATGGCTTGGATTCAGTTGGATTGACTGTTCGTTTCGAAATGGGTGAGTGGAATGCCGAGTGTCAAATATGAGCTCCGCTTTTGCCGGAAAGAACGGCAAATCTTTGCGCCGTCCGATGTTTCTAAATCGCATTCGTCAGAATGTGATACGGGCCATTACAACAACAATATCATAATCGAGCAAATAAAATAATACCAGCTGAAACGCTAAAATACAAATAAAGGTACAAAGGTCTTTATTAAGCTGCGCTATAAGCGCAAATAAACAAAACTGTAAACTTCGTAATAACCAATTCAAGCTGAACTTCGTGGGCACCTGTGTGCGTTGCTTTTCATAAGCGAACGCTTCCTCCGTCGGGAATATTTGCTATGTTTTGTGTTATTGCTCCTTGTATTAACATTTTAAAGACAAGAAAGGTTGAGCGACCAAGTTTCTGAAAGATCGATATCTCGCGCGCAGTTCCTCCAATTTCAACTATTTGTTCCTGGCAAATAAAGACTCATATTAAAAAAGCTGGATGCTGCTCTGTTTTTCGCTTTATGACGGGGGCTCTATATTTTACGCCCCACCCGAAGAGGAAAGTAAAAAGACGAGCAATGATCTTCGCGGAACCTTCTCAGCGCTGTAATACCTCCACACACACAAAAAAAAGTATGACAAATTATAAAGATTGTTTTCATAGTTAGAGAACTAAATTATCCGAAGAATTTTACGTGTTTTTTTTTTCTTTTTGTCGTTGTCGTTGTGGGTACACAGAAAAGGCGGTATTTCCGGATGTCAGTAAAGAATGCGACAGCGCCGTGACCGCGTCCCGGCTGTTAAAGAAGCGCCACCCGGACGGAAAACAGATAACTTTTCCCGGTCAGCACATGTCAAACTAAAAGCTACAAAGTTCTGTTGGGATTCATCAAACTTTTGATTACGATGAAAGATGTCGAACTTAGATAGTTCATCCAAAAGTTACTTTTTCTTTCACTTCGTTTTTAGAGCGAAGCTCTTAGGCGCCCGTTTCCGGCTTGAGCGGCGTCGGCGTCGCCGTCGCCGTCGCCGTCGGCGTGACCGCGCGGTGCATTGTGGGACGTCTGACGTCACTGATGACGTCATTAGTGACGTCATCGGCATCGACATCGTCATCGTCACTAATGACGCCATCGGCATTCGCATCGTCACCGTCATTGTCACTGGCGACGTCACTGATGACGTCACTAGTCATAATGACGTTATCAATGACGTCATTATTATGACGTCACATGACCTCACAGGGGTCACGTGACTCTGTGAGGTCACGTGACCGTCGTGAGGTGACGCCGACGCCGCTCGGAGGGAGTACACTCTCAAAAAAAGCCCGTGCGTATGCTTTCCCGCACAACACTCGGAGAGCCAATCGCCGCAACATACGAAGGCAGCTCAGCGAATGACAATGCCGAAACATATGTTTAGACCAAAAAAGATGAAAGCCGTTTACAACTCCCCTTAACGCCGAATTAGAGCACAGCTCTTGAGGAGGAGGAGGAGGGAAGGGTACTGAGGGGGGTCATGTGACCTCGGGGGGGGGGCGGGGGGGGAGGGGTCACGTGACCGCGGGGAGGGGGGGTCACGCGACCGCGGGGAGGGGGGTCACATGACCTTGGGAGTCACGTGACCTCGGGGTGTCACGTGACTGGGGGTCACGTGACCTCAGGGGGGTCACGGGACTTCGGGGGCGTCGTTCGGTTGCATGCAACCCGGCAACTCCGACGGGTTGCATGCTACTTGGGCTAAATGCAGCATGGGTTGCATGCAACGCGTGGTTACGCTGACGCCGGCGGTTGCATGCAACGCGGGTTGCATGCAACCTGAGTTGAATGCAACGCGCGGTTACGCCGACGGCGACGCCGCTCAAGCCGGAAACGGGCGCCTAAGAGCTGCGCTCTAAAACGCAGTCTGAGTTGTGACATTAAGCCATGCAAGCGTGACGTTTTGCATTGCTTAATGTCACAACTCAGACTGCGTTCTAGAGCGCAGCTCTTAGGCGCCCGTTTCCGGCTTGTGCGTCGTCGGCGTCGCCGTCGGCGTAACCGCGCGGTGCATTATGGGACGCGTGACGTCACTGATGACGTCATCAATGACGTCACTGATGGCGTCATCGGCATCCGCATCGTCATTGTCACTGATGACGTCATCAGTGACGTCACTGATGACATTATTGACATCCACATCGTCATCGTCATCGTCAATGATGACGTCATCATCATCGGCATCTGCATCGTCACTGAATACGTCATCAGTGACGTCACTGATGGCGTCATCGGCATCCGCATTGTCATCGTCACTGATGACGTCACTAGTGATGATGATCAGTGACGTCACTGATGACGTCATCGTCATTGTCACGTGAACTCATATGGGTCACGTGACCCCGGTGCCGTCAAGTGTCCTCCTTGAAGTCACGTGACCCTCGTGAGGCGACGGCGACGCCGCTCGGAGGGAGGAGTAGCAGACAGGATGAGGAGGTGAGGAGGAGGGAGGAAGGATATACTTTCCCCTCAGTACCCTTCCCCTCCTCCTCCTCAAGAGCTGCGCTCTAATTCGGCGTTGCGTTACAGGGAGCTGTAAACGGCTTTCATTTTTTTGGTCTAAACATATGTATCGGCGTTGTCATTCGCTGAGCTGCCTCCGTAAGTTGCGGTGATTGGTTCTCCGAGGCTTGGGGGGGGGGGGGGGGGGGGGGGGGCGGTGCGTGAAAATAGATGATCAAACTTTTTTTAGAGTTTAGCAGACAGGATGAGGTGGTGAGGAGGAGAGGATGGTATATCCAAATACTTTACTAGGGGGAATACAGGACACTCCGCTCATTTGCATTAGACGGAGCGATGGCCGCGCCCATTCCTCCCCTGGTGGCGCGGGATAATTTGGGTGTGTCACTCCCCCTATTTTCCTTCCCCTCCTCTCCCATTTTCTCCTCCCGCCAGAACACGTGACCGATATGCGTCACCGACGATGCCAAACGCGGGCGGGCGATCACGCGGGCGCCGGGCTAGGCCCTAGTACACCATAGCCGGGCGCGACGACTATCAGCGGCCACCATTGCGCGACCTGTCACCGCATGTTGATGCCGGTGTTCTTCTCTGCGGATGACACGCTACAGTGTCCTTTTGTAGTGCACCAAGTATGACACGTTCGCCGCTGTAAACAGTCAGTGAAGATGGCAGGACTGTGTGCTCCGTTCTCCACTGCAAGAACCGAAGCTTGCAGGCAAAAACCTGTCATTTTTTCGGTTCCTTCCAGATCAGATCACGTAAGTAAACAACTTCGGCGTCGCGTATCTCATGCTGACCTACCTTATTGAAAATCTGTTTGTAAAACATATATATGATCCGTGTTTGTTGAATGCTGAGCCGTATATATTTGTACAAAGTGTTATTGTCTGTGTAAACAGAGATCAATATTTGTTGAATGCAAAGCTGTACATATTTCTTCAATGTGCAATACACATTGTTTCAACAAAAAAATTGTCCAATGACATTTATGAGCGAAATCTGAGTTCGCACCTTCAATCATCATTGTAGAAATATATACACAATCCAAACCAACTTTGTTTAAGGCCGGCATGGTGTATTAGGAATAATGTTGACTATCCACGAACTAATAAAAAATTATTCCCAACTTTTTGAATATTTTTTTCTGTTGCTTTGGGCTGCTGCGAAGCACCATCTATTCGCAATTTGAAAATAGTGAGAAATGGATCACTCGGTTAAACCGTCTTATATCTAATATACTAATACACAGAACCCCACTCCTGGTATCAGAATTTTGCGCCAGCCAGACATTACCGAAACCAGCACTTTGGAAAATTCCCGACATACCGAGCTCGCAAAAATAGGGTCGTTTACTCAAGGTGCCTTCTCGGGCGCTTTAGCGATAATCATAGTAGCAAATACTTTGCGGTGCAGCATATGACAATACATTGCTGTGCCTGCTAAACGTGCTTCTCATGTCGGCATAGTTCCTTAATATTAGTTGCTCCGTACTGCTTTGAAGTGCGATTACGACTAACCACACTTATTAGAGCAGCTTTCAAAACCGCCCGTACAAATGTCGATACTCGCTGATCGAGCTACATGCGTGCGGTTTATATAACAAAACGTAGACATAGAGCTCATCCTACGTATACGCGCCCTTTAAATGAGTCACCAATAAAGTGTCCGCAGGTTTTTAAAATTCAACAGACGACCTACGCCGCGTGCACACACTGATTGAAGTTCGACCGGTAGTAAAATATCCCGCACCGAGAGACGGCGCTACTCACCATCCGATTTTAAAGGGGAAAACCGCAAAGCCATGACACATCCACCCATTCAAAGTGCGCAAAACCTGTCGTCCCCGAGGCCATTGTATTCGCGGGGAGTGTCCTGTATTCCCCCTCGTAAAGTATTTGGTATATCCTCCCCTCAGTGTCCTTCCTTCCTCCTTCTCAAAAGCTGCGCTCTAATTCGGCGTTACAGGGAGTTGTAAACGGCTTTCATTTTCTTTTTCTGCGTATGACAACGATGGATACGCCAAATAAATTTCTAAAACCGCCCATCGATAACTTAAGTACAGCGTGTGTATAACTAAAAGCGTTCATTCAAGATGGCCACTCCAGCGAAAGGTGTACATTTTGTTTTGCCTTCACAACTGAAAAGTTGGTTCAAAATAACCTAATGTTCTGGCGATAAAAGTGGACCTCTCACAGCGTGGAAAGCAAAATGCGCTGAAGGCCACATATTATGCGCCAAGGACTGGCGTTTTTGGCGCATAATATGTCAAAGAAGCTGAATGTGCTGAGCGAAATGCGCAGCTTCTCGGGGGCGACTTGCATGCTTCACCGTTTGCTATTATACAACATTTATCTAGTTTGGTTAAACATATACGAACGCACCCAGTCAGTAAAAAACTTAGCAAACATTTGTGGTTTTGCTTTTGACTAAAGCGGTAATTTATATTAGAGATTGTGTGAATGCATTCTGAACTCGAACAAAATAATTGACAGGCATAATGCGCATTCACGAAGCAGGACTAAAAGCACTCATAGTAAAAAATAAAAGAAAGCGTTCTTATAGTTCCACTCGGAGAGGAGCAACATCACAACAGACGCATACCTACACCTGTCCCGCAATAGCCTACTTACGTGGGAAATACGTTCAAGCGAAGTCAGTTATTACCGCGTAATACTTATGTCAAACTTTATATGTAATTCAGTAACAATGTCGCTCTATATCAAGTATAATTTCAGTAATCTGGCTGACCCCTACTTGTATTGCCGACTGTCCGCAGGTGGCAACTTCATCATAGAACTTCTTACGTTGCCACACTGCCAGCAATTGCGTCGGCATCGCTGCGCCTTCCTTTTTTCTTTTTCTTTTTTTGCGGAGAGAGAGTCAATTTTTGGTTCTACTTGTGGGCTGAGAGAGGCGCAGTAGCGCACTCATAGACTGGGCCTCCTGTTTATTCAGCGAGACTTAGTTGGTAGTGCACACAGCGTAGTCGGGCATCGTAGTCGGGCAAAAAAGATAATCCCACAACAGTGCGCAATTCGCTGCTTGGCACATGCCAAGCAGCGAATTGCGCACTTTTCTGGGGTTACTTTTTTTTTTTTTCTTCATGTAGCTCTAGATAGCTGCCCACGAACGGTGTTTATTTTTCCCATTTACGTCTCTGTTCCTATCTAGGTAGGCCTAGAGTTAGTAGCGTTCTCCACCGGGAAAAAGATCCTCTGGGGATATATTTTTGCCCTCACTATATAGTACTCCCTTCTAAAACTGTTCACGAAGAGAGGACTGTCAAAATAACCTAGTTTTAACGTATTGAAAGAACACGTCTAACATCAACAATATCCTTAAAAAAAACATTTTAGTGTTATCCAACAAAGCGAAAGACTGAAAAATATAATTCTTTCCCCACCACGTGTTGTATTCAGGCGCCCTAGAAATTAAAAAAAAATATGGTGGTGAGGGCCAGGACCACCCCGGTGGAGAACATTAAGAGCCGACAGTGCTTGAGGCCGCAATGTGCGGTTTTCCCTCACGTCTCCCTCACACAGACAGCTGGGAGCACGGAATGAAACTTGACCTTCAAAGTTCGGGGTGATCTAGACTGCTCTACCGCCAACGTTGTATATTTACTGGAGCCTGGGGAAGGTCACATGCAGTACGCGGGCAAAACAAAATCTCCACTCCGGATGAGGTTCGACAATCATAGATCTTACACCGACACAAAGCATACTCTGCCTCTCTCAAAACACATACAACTAGCTGACCACTCATTCGAGAAGTTAACCGTCACGCTTTTAAAGTCTGGATTCGGCTCGCATCGCGAGCGGGAACAACAGGAATCATTCCTATTTCGTGAGCTCAACACGCTGCAAAGAGGGATTAACGAAGATGCCGGGATTTTAACACCACTTCGGGTCATGGATATTTAAATCTAAAAGCGAACGCAGAAAATAAATTGGAGTCACATATGCAGTTAAGAGTCGGAGAGGCAATTCCCACATTTCCACATTTCGAACAAAAGTTCCATGTAACTTTTTTTGGCGCTGTTGTTGCTTTCCTACTCTCCTTCCCCACCCCCTCCCCTCTTTCACCTACCCTTGGTTATTCCACGGCTGGTTTGTTGGTCGCTGTCTCTACCGCCTTCAAAACCATGTTTTTTTGTTTTTTTTTTTAAGTACGGGTTGCGGCGCTTCCACTTTCCGGGGGGACCTTCCCGTGTCTTTTCCGCCGCCCCGACCGCGGAGCGCCCCGGGGATCAGGGGACAGGCCGCCTTCGTGGGAGGCGACGCTGGTTTTGCCACTTGGCTAATTGGAAGTGAGCCAACCCTCTCCGTGTATTACTTTTTTTTTTTGTGTGTGTGTGTAAAGTAGGTTTGGGGTGTACGTTACTCTTTATTTTGCGAGACTTCAGAGAAATCGGGCCAAGTTTCCTGAATCGTCATTCTGAAGAATAGAGGCCTCCTTTCGAAACGTCCATAAACCTTTCCTTGTTTTTGTTCAGTCCATGGATCTTTCTTGTCCATTTGAATAATCACCGGCCCACAAGCTTTAATCATTATATATATATATATATATATATATATATATATATATATATATATATATATATATATATATATATATATATATATATATATATATATATATATATATATATATATATATATATATATATATATAGCGACGTTTTGAGCGGTCCCCGCTCGAAACGTCGTAATAAACTTCGAATTAGTAACTCCGACAGTATGCATTTTTGACTTATTAACTTTTCCCGGTCCATTGTTTTTATATTTACCTTCCTTCACCTATATATATATATATATATATATATATATATATATATATATATATATATATATATATACAGTATACATAAATGGTGGGTGATTTCATCTCAAATTGTGCAGGCAAAAAGGGTCGAATTTTTAATTTCGCCGAAAAAAATAAATATATGTTATATGCCGTCGTCTCTAAAAACGCAGTAGCCACAAACCGCAAGTTTGTCGGATTTTTTGTTCTCGACTTACGAAGTTTAAAAGAGGCCGCGGCGGAAAGCGGTGTTTTTCACATCCGTCATGGGTCGGATGTTTCGCTCAATCTCCCGCCGTGGATTTTCAGTCCACATTATATTAACCTTTTCCAAGCACTATGTGAACACATGTAAAAGGGTGTAATACCATAAAATAATTTAGACTTTTTTTTGTATATATATATATATATAAGGGTCTTTTTATGTCTACATAATAAGAGAGTGAGAAATAAAATCAGGACTGGCTCTGGAGCGGCTTGCTTTCCGTGCAGCGGCTACTACCCCTTTGGGTCGACCAACAAGAAGGTACGCAATGCCACGCTCCAGGCGGCGGTCTTTCCCTCATCAATGGTGTAGATGGGGCAGAGCACGCGTTACAGAGCGGCCACTCTCGAGGCTGACCGTAGCACATTATGTCCGTATCGGTGAATCAAGTAGGTTGACAATGTACAGCGCAGTCGTGCCAGACACATGAGCAGGAGTAGATACGGGAAACTTCAAATGACGACATATGTCTGTGCAGAATTGGACCACGCTAAAAATCGCTCGCGATGGGACAAAAGGGCTTTGAACAGGCTGTCGAACCGTAACCGCAACTGAACCGTAACCGGAACTGAAGAGCTTATTTTGCCCGAACCAGGACAGAACCCGAACCGAAATGTTCGGCGCCATTTTGAAGCTGAACCTGAACCGGAGCAAAACAAGAGAACCGTTCGGAACCGTTCACCAAACGGTTCGGCGCGCATTTGCGCTACTATTCCGTGCGCTGTGCTCCGGAAATTTTGAGAGGCTTATACCCCTGTCAGACGGGCTAGTTTAGTGCACTTCAAGCGAGTGCACTTCAGCTCGTCGAAACGCACTACAAGTGTATCGGTACTACACGGAGAAACTTGAATGCATTTCGAAATGATAGCAATGACCATGAGTAAAGTAGTAGGTACGCAAAATATTACATTTTATGCGTAAATTTACAAAAATAACATCGTATTGTTATGAAAAAACACGTTATCAAGCATTGTCGCGCTAAGTTACGAGCATTCATTCAATTGGATATTCAATTTGACTAGCTAGTACGAGACGCCATTACAAGCCAGGCAGATCCAAAATCTAGACAACACGAAACATGGCGGTGAGTGTGGAAGAACGGTTCGGTGACGGTGATCAGTGGAAGCGCGTGGTGGGGACACTTTTCTGTGTGCGAGCCCAGCGCCTTTTCGAAGAGAGGCTACTGGAGCTGGGTGCCGACGCGAAAGCCAGAATTTCCAGTCACCTCGAGCAGCAGCTACAGGCCAACGCATTCACTATAGCTGCTCTCATGACAGGCGCCCTTCCCGCGATCAATCGAGAACGATGGGTGTTCCAACGACACGAACGGTGGTGCGAAGACACCTTGCCACATCTGGGCGAATTCCACTTCAGGCACGCCTTTCGCGTGTCCCCTGCCACGTTCAGATTCTTGGTGGAGTCATGCAGGTGCCTTCTCGTGAGGGAAACCACTATAATGAGAGAGCCTATATCCATCGAGAAACGAGTGGCGGTGGGCCTGTACCGCTTGTGCTTGAGCGCCGAAGGCAGGACTATAGCGCACCTGTTTGGAATTGGCCGTTCCACCGTGAACGTCATGTACAAGAATTTCTGCAACGCCATCATGGAGAAACTGGAAGGGGACTGGCTACGGATGGTGCGTGCTGATGACATGTCTGCGCACGTGCCGGAGTTTTTCGCAGTGTTTGGATTTCGACAAGATGTGGGCGCCTTGGACGGTTGCCATTTCCCAATATCGCCGCTGAAGGAACATTCAACGGACTATTATAATTATAAAGGCTGGTACGTTTACCTTAATGCTTCCTCTAGATCACATATGTTTACAAAAACAAAAAAAAATTATAGGTTCCTTGCAATGGTGCAGTTTGTCTTGCCGTATGCCGGTGGCGCACTGGCCACTAGCGTAGCCTTTACAGTGGTAGCTTTACCGCATTATATTTGTTTATTAAGGCTGTCGATAAGCAGGACTAGCCAACAGTGCTGTGCAGCGTCACGTGCAAGCCGGTTGCAGACAAAGAGTGAACCGCTTTACGAATTTGGACGCTTTACGAATTTGGATCAGGGTGGATATCAGTGAACACAGGTATTTGCTAGTGTTCACTGATATCCACCCTGATCCAGAAAAAAACAGGTATAGTGTATAGATGAGAGTTTATTTGGTGCTAGAAGTTATATTCAGGTTTGTTGAAGATGTAACTTCACTTTGTTGTCTTTGTTGCAATCAGGAATTTTACACCTGATTCTTAGTACCTCCGAGACATGCTGCTTTACGTATACAAGCTTATTTTACCTGTTTTTCTCTCGCTTTCCTTGTCAACGCAGGCATAGCATCATACTTTTGGCGTTGGTGGACCATCGATACCGGTTCCGGTATATAAACCTGGGGACGCCTGGCAGGTGCCATGATGCTAGTGTGTATGGGCGTTCCCAACTCCACACACTTGTTGACAGCGTCCAGTTCCAGTCCCCAACGGTAGCATTTGAGGGTACTGCCATAGCCCCAATTATCTTGTGTGACCAGGCCTTCCCATTGACCCCGAACTCAAGCCATTCGCGAGTGCCACAAGTGAAACCGGTGAAGCCGTATTCGATTACAACCCATCGAAGACTAGACGAATTGTCGAAAATGTCTTCGGGAGACTAAAGGCCCGCTTCCGATTCCTTATGAAGAAAATGGAATGCCAGCTGCCAAATGCAAAGCGAGCAATAAGGGTTGCGTGTATACTCCACAACATCTGTGAGGAGTTTAGAGACAAAGTTGAACAGCAGTGGGAGCACGAAGCTCGTGAGCTTGATGCTTTCTATGAACAGCCATCACACAACACTGACGTGTGTAATGGGAGAAGCCAAGAAGTCAGAAATGCGCTGGCAGACTGCTTCTCGAAGCATGAGCAACGTACATTGGGCTGAACGTACACCAGGGGCAAGCAGGGCGGCGAGTTGACAAGAGTCCATCCACTTTTATGCAACAGAAAAAATAAATCGAACAATTGTGTGAAGCTGTGAAGCTTTTGCTTTATTTATTTACAAGTTGCGCGAGAACATCAATAAGGCAGTCCTTCCTCTCGGCAGCGCGCTCTTGGAGCTTCAGTTGTTGTTCTCCTATATCGAATTCTCTTTTCCGAGACTTCTCGTGCGAATACAGCAGCTGCCGCTGCTCCTCAAGCAGCTGTGCCAAGAGGCTCGACTGTGAGGCCTGCCGCTTCTTCGGCTTCGCTGCCCTGGTCTTGACCCGGATCTAGATGGCAACGGCTCTGCTGGCAATGCAACAGTTGGATCCACTGATTCAGGAGGTGAATCAGCTTCACTTGCAAGCTCATGTTGAGGGGACTGCTCCCTGTCGTCTCTCTCGCCCCCATTCACCATTTCATAAAAAATCTGAAAGAATGCACATGCAGCCAGAGAACATCGGTCAAGGTGAACGTCGCGCCACATGCAGAGACAGCGCAAGAAGGATTTATATGGTACCGCTCTCCACTGGGAAAGACACGTGCAGGTTAGGTATGGCAGAGCAGCCGTGTTGGACCACTGGTTTGGAACTCTTTTTACTGTCTACCAGTCACAGTCGCATGCTTTGGCGGCAGTGTAATTGTCTAGCCGGAACAAAGATTTTGAGTTTCTCATCACACCAACAGACCGATCTTAACATCGGATGCGGACCGCTGTCGTCCTTTAGCACACAAGATAATGCTGCTGTGGTCCGGTGCATGCAAAGTATGAAGGACACGAGCTGCAGTGAACCACAATTATGGTGCTGTCAAGCCTGCGCTGAAGAGCCGGACGAGGTCGGTCTATTTCTCCAAGACCGGCGATAGCGCGGAAATGAGGATTGGCCAGCTCTTCTGCCGTGCAACCGGTAAACAGTGAGTAACTACTGAGGCTGGCCATACATAAACACTTTGACAGCTAAGGAAGAGTAATAAAATAAATTAGGACCAAAAACCACGAGTTAAATTTTTTGCAACCGCCAACAGCAGTCAATATACTCCTCGTAAGTGTCGAGCGGTGGAACACATGACCAGTTCCCATTTGTAGAAGCCACTTTCAGCGAATTCATCCCATATGAAAGGAGAGGAAAAAAAGGTCAAGGGTTACAACAGTGTTTACCATGGGCAAAATTAGGTTGGAAAGGCGCAACGCTGCACAAAGCTAGGATTAGTATAGCTTGGCAAAGGGGCCATGGTATTTTATAAGAGTGTTGTTCAGATTTTATCGGTCAATATGAAATGACAGAACACTATAGTCGTAATGTATCTTCGCAAGTTTTGCGTGCTTTCAAATTCCCTAAGTCGATAGTTGCCGATCTCTGTGCTCCTAGGAAAGTGGTTGCCCAAGGAATGTACTCACTTGCTCCATGGAAGCATCTCCTCTGCAGCCGGACTCCTCCATCAGGCTGCTATCATTAGCAGGCAAGGAGCCCATGAAACGGTGGAGGTCCCAGTAGAGCCTCCACGTTATCCCCCCTGCTCCCGTCGTTTTCTTGCGACTCAGAGACCTACAAGAAAAACAAGCGACGACGTCGAGAGTGGGAGACCTATTATGTGAATGCAACATAGCTTGCACTGATATGTTTTGGTCAGCCACAGCCACACTTGCCTCGCTGGTAGCCTTTAGAATGCGAATGGTTCGTAGTGATCGGAATTTTGATGCAACGAAACTGGCGTCATACAGGTAATACGCGAGCGTGTAAAGGAGTCAATTTTATAAAAAACAAACAGTACCAACCTGTACATCTTGCCGAGGTTCTCCTCTTTTCCTTCACCTCTTTGGCGCTCCAAGAAAAGCCCATCGCGCGCAAGTTTTCGACGATCTCGCCGTACACCTTCGCATTCCGCTTCGTGCGGCGAAGGTCTCCGAGGTGGTCCTCCCACAGTCGAATGAGAGCGAACGTTTCCTGTTCGGTCCATGGTATCTCTTCGTTGTTTTTTGGCTCCATGCCGAAGATGCCACAGACACAACCTCGCAGCGCTCGCCAAATGATATTTTTCAAACAAAACAAACGGCCATTGCACGCCGGCTCACGGATGTCTATTGTAGTAAGCTACACTGGTTGACAGACTGGGCTCACTCACTCACTGAGCTAGTGTCTAGATTAGCAGTTTTTATTTTTGCGACGCATTGCTTTCTTGTCAGTACAAAACAAGTACACAAGTCATATTGCTTCTACAAAAGTAACAATAACTTTGTGTACGTTGGCCGTTCCTTATTTCGTTTATTTTTACCCTTCGAAAAGCGCTGTCGAGACTACACACTCGCCCTGCCGAATCGAGTGAAGTGAGTTCCCCGAACTCACTTCGTGCGAAGTGCGTTCTTCAGCCAGTGTCACTAAATGTTGCCGTGTGGCACCAATTTAGTGTCACTAAGGGCGAAGTGCACTCGTCTGTGGTGACACCAAACTAGCCCGTCTGACAGGGGTATTAGTTAGCACTGCAGTGCAAGATGTTTCCACTTATGCATTGTAAGCATATTTTACAAAGACGAAGGTCAATAACCGCTGTTGCTGGCTGTCACAAAATCCGCCCGAGCCGCTGAAAGTCATCGTGCACACGTGCCCGGGAAAAAGCCGCCGCCACGCGGCCATGGGATGACACATCGAGCCACCGCGGAAACGACAACGTAGCATCAAATTCGGGTTTATTATGGTTGGTCGAACACAATTTCATCGAAACACGTTTTAGAGAACGGGCACGTTTTATCGAAGCTCGGTTTAGAGAAAGCGGGGTTTCGAGAAATGCCGTTTATCAAAAAGGGGACGCTGTTTAAAGAAAAGCATCCCCTACTTCGCGCCTGTACCACTGAACCGCGTGTTAACCCGCCCGCCCCTCTCCCCCCCCCCCCCCCCCCCGAAACCCCCATCCCCTCTCCCGCTTAGGGCGCTTCGCGGCGACAGTCTGCGGCGGCTCATTACAAAAATGTTAACCCACCTGGCCCATCGGTACACGCCGCTTCGCGGCGGCCGAATTCGTTAAAAGGAGGCTCATCGCCGTTTTCTCTAAACTGAGCTTCCCTATGAGGCAATTCGATAAACTGGGGTTGGTGAAACGGCGTTCGCTAAACCTAGCTTCAATAAACCGGAAGCCCCGGCACGCGCCCGCCGGCGGAAAAGACCTGGAAAATTCTTCGAGACTTCCGATTCCCCGCACGGCCAACAGGCGGCACCCCCGCGAGAAAGGGAAAGGGCGCGAGACGCCGGTCAACAAAAACAAGAAAAGAGCCACACAGAGTGGAGATCTGACCCCCGCGGAGCCGCCGTGAGGCCCAGACGATGACCAAAAAAATGTTCTAGCATGGAAAACCACTGGCCTTTCACGAATGTTTGCATGCCTTCCGCGTGATTCGTATGCACTGTGGCGAGAAGGAAACCGTTGCCGAAGAAACGCTGCGCCGGTGCCCGGGACTAGCGCCCCTTTCTCCCCCCCCCCCCCCCCCCCCCCCCCCTCCCGTCGCCAAACTTTCGAGACCACGAGACCTCGCAAGTGATGTTGTGGCGGCGCTCATCTGCACTCCTGGTCCTGGGCCACTCGGTTATTTGCATTCGGTGCTCACCTGCACTCGGTTGTGACAGGTGGGCGGAAATCCTACATTGTTTTATTGCATCATATATTTCTGCTGGAGTTCGTTTTCTTCTGAGAGATTGCATAGAGTAGGAATTTTAAATAGGAAGTAAGAAGTTTGTGAACTTGCTTGGCCAGAGTGTACAGTGTGAGTTAGATAACCTATGTAACCCGAGTTAGTTTTCCGCGCTTTTTCTTTACCTTTTGGGGTTCAATATGGTGGATCGAACTTCATTTTATTGAAACACGTTTTTTTTAGAATGTCAATGTTTTATCGAAGCTCGGTTTAGAAAAAAATTGAGCCTCAGTTTAGAGGAACGCCTTTTATCGAATAGAGGAAGCTGTTTTTTTGTTTTTTTTTAAGTATTTCCTATTTCGCGCGTGGCTCATAGATGGCGCCACATAGTACAGCTTCGCTGCTCTTCCTTTTTTACCAGAGTGGAAAGGCTGAAAGATTTTGTATTATTTTTTAAAGTAATTAACATAACGAATTTATTTTAATGGTGCTTCATAACATGTAATAAGTTGTAAAAACGTGGGTTGTAATAATTTTTGTTTTAAAGGGCTGTGTGCTTGCTCGAAAAAAAACAAAAACAAAAAGAAAACATCGTGGAATAAGACGAAGTTTAACTCAATATACGCTTTCATTTTTTTTCCGGTCTTTGATTTGGAGTTGTCTCAGCTCGATAGTTTTACAGAAGAAATTTATATCATTCTGCTGGACAAATGTCGGCTGGATATAATTTTCTTTTTTTTAATAATTATAATTACGTGAAGTTTTTAAACCATCGCAAAGATAATAGCGCACATTGCAATTTAACTGACCTAGCCGCGTCTTCAAGAATAAAACAAACAAACACGTTTTGTAGTTGCGAAGGTATCGGTGCGTCGATCCAACCTAAAGTGACTTTTCGCCAACAACGATGACCGAAAATATCGGTTAAAAATTGAAAAGGAACGGATTCTTTATCGGGTCTTTGCTTGCCTTCCATAATTATTAATTAGGAGACATATAGACCGGCCGACGTTCTATCTTCATCGTGTTCGGTTGGAAGTAATTTAAATTTATGAACTGGAGGAGCGATAGAATAAAGTCTCGCTGGAGTTGAGAGCTTCAGGCTAGTAGAAATGGTCGTATGCATGCTTAGCGGTCGCTATATTTAGCTTGGGACAATTGTGTTTTGAATAATGTCTTTATCGCTGCGTGTATTTCTTTTCTTTTCTTTATTCTTTAATTATATATATCCTCATAAAATGACAAAAAACATTTCTTTTCTCGGGCAGGGAATGCTTCTTTCAGGCTATTGATCCATTCAAAGAATCTGGTCATTGAGAGGAAATGGCTGAGTGATATTCCTTTTTGTGTTTCTGTGCCCACGTGCTATTGCTTCCCCTCGAGCTCTAACAATCACGGCTCGAGCTAGGCTGCCTCGTCATTGCTTGCCCTTTGGCGGACATGCTTTCATTGCATGTCCGTCCTAGCGTTTCGATGCGCCAAAGACACGTTTTGGAACACTTGCTCAAAGTATACAAAGAGAGATGGCAGTCTAAGCCGGTTTGGGCTAGAGTTTATCTATAGGCTCCCTACGGGAGCCAGAGTTAAGCGTGTTCGTGAAAGTCTTATTACGATTATTTACTTGGAATCTTTTATACGGCTAAGGCCAGCGTGCGCGGAGCGTAGAATTAAACTTTCAGCCTTCTCATCGATGCTTCGGTGATTTAGTAATATGTCTATTTTCACTGTAGCCGAATTAGAGGTTTTTCAATGTATGATGGTGTTATATACAGTTCTTGGATGCTGGACAACCGTGCTGCCGGTGTACCGCCCGTCTTTCACTGCTCACGTCTCCCTCAGAGTTTCTAGGACGGAACTTGGTCCTCCTCTTTCGAACTGGGAAGGGAATTGCAACGAGACTTGTCTTCCCTTCAGAGACAAACATTTAGAAATTTCCCAAACAAGGATTAATTTAGTATTACCTTACCCAATTTCTGTTCCACGAGCAACAAACGTCTTTCTTAAGCTCAAATGTATGCCGCGCTGCTTCGCGAAAACTCGGTAGCACGTGTTTTTGGGTCCCCCCTTTTCGGGAAGTTTTCCACGGAAGCCACTTATATTCGCTACAACCAGGGCCCGTTTGCTCGAAGCACTAAGTGCGACTAAAGTTAGCCGCAGTACCTAGGAGAGGGATTTTGAGATCACGTGACTGGCTCGGTAGGGATGCGGGGAAACATGGCGGTGCCCCAGTGAGTGAGCGCCGCTCGCTTTGGAACTATAATATGTCGTTGTGGTTGCAATATCGGGCGCGTTAGTCAGCAACGAATGGTGCAGGGGGCTTTCGCTTTGCCTTACCTCACTGAAACCGCAAATCATGGGCAATGACATCGCCGCATTTTTTAGATAGTGTTTCGATTCTGGGCATTCCTAAGCCTAAATGAACGCGGTAATTGTCGGCATGGCAACGTCTTTGGAAAGCGGATTGTTGATAGCACACAAAAGCAGACGGCGTCCCAACAGACCTTTTTTCTAAATTATCCAAGCACCGAGGTGCATGCTATAGTTGCACGCGTCGCAAGTGCTGGCGTCTGCAGTAGTAACCGTTCTAAAGCAAAAAGTATAAAACAAATTTTGCCTTGCACGCGCGTTCCTTGAAGCCTTATTATGACTTTTTACTTCAAATCTTTTATAAGAGGAAGGCCAGCGCGCGTGAACCGTAGAATTACACTTCCAGCGTTCTCCTCGCGATGCTTGGATAATTTAGAAAAAAAGTCTGTCGGTACGCTGTCTGCTTTTGTGTGCTATCAACAATCCGCTTTCCAAAGACGTTGCCATGCCGACAATTATCGCGTTCATTTAGGCTTAGGAATGCCCAGAATCGAAACACTATCTAAAAAATGCGGCGATGTCATTGCCCATGCTTTGTGGTTTAAGTGAGGTAAGGCAAAGCGAAAGCCTCCTGCATTATTCGTTGCTGACTAACGCGCCCGATATTGCAGCTACAACGACATATTAGTTCCACAGCGACCGGCGCTCACTCACTGGGGCACCGCCATGTTTCCCCGCATCCCTACCGAGTCAGTCACGTGATCTCAAAATCCCTCTCCTAGGTACTGCGGCTAACTTTAGCCGCGGTTAGTGCTTCGAGCAAACGGGCCCAGTAGGTGCCACCAGCTGCCACACCACAATAAAACACGGAGCTATCGCTCATCCAGCCCTCGTCAAACAGGGCTAGGCAGTTGTAGATACCTAGTAGCGAAGGGCGGTTAATGTTTTGCCGCGGTTAACGTTAACCGGCTTCGAGCAAACGAGCCCTGTCGGGCGATAATGTCATGCCCTGTAAAAAAAAAAAAAACACTTTTTGGAAGGGCATTGTATCCTTGCCTGGACAGAAGCTTACCGCTCATGAATGACCACAGAATTGCGTCTTCGGAGAGATTTATTTATGGCTCCGAAAAGGTGGTAACCATTGGGAACGTCATCGGGTCGTACCCATACATAGCCGGGCGCCCGTCGACGATGAGGAGCGCGCTTTTCCCCCGACCCTGCGGTCGGTGGGCATCGCGGGCCCTGTGCACCCGCGGCCGTTCGACCCCAACGTGACATTGGGGACCCATGGTTCCCGATCTACGTTGTTGAATATGGGTACAATCGTGGTTGGGCATAGCGTTGGCAAACCCAGCGCAGCACACGCTCCTGCCGGTAACCGTCGGCCGCGAGATATGACACCGGAGGGAACGATTTTCCCTGGGCATCGGGATGCCTTTGAGCACCGGTGCCGCACCTAAAGTCAGGTAAACTTTGTATGACCAATATTATATATGCATATATATGATATATCCCCACAGTGTTTATTCTTGTTTCTATGAATAAGCATTGGTCTTTCTGTTGTCACACTTCGGCGGCGGTGGCGTTGCTGATGATGATAATGATGTGATAATAATAATAATAATAATAATAATAATAAGAATACACGTGATATTAAGACGTTCACTAGTGCAGGGGATTCTTCTGTTCATCAAAATGGCAGATATATTTTAGACGAATATGGTCAATTACTGACGCCTTTTTGAACGAGACGTTTTATGATATCACGATTTGAAAGATGATTCCGCTCAGAGTGATTTTACTTCGGTAATTAATATCATACCCACATTAGTGCCAAGTAATCTCTAACTTATTTTTTACCGCTTTACTGTCTCTAAGTCCATGTACGCACGTTTAAGAGTAAACTCCATCCAGAAAATATAACCCAAGCAGACGACAAGTGTTGCCGAGTGGCGGTCACTTTGCGCCTGGCGTCACAGAAAAAAAAAAAGGTTTATTGAAAAGAAGAAGAGGTTAATTTAACTGAGTGATGCAGGGGAGGTATGACGATTTCACGAGATAGATATATTCCGCGATACACATATATAGACCGACACGCTGTTTACAAACAAGCCCGCGTTTGCCCACCCCAGGTGTGGGCACTGCGCGTGCGCAGAAAGCGAATTCGAGTGAAGTGAAGCGTCTGCGCATGCGCAGTGCCGTCAACAGCGCCACCGCAGCTGCGTGACATCAGGGCCGCGTGTTTGTCTATAGTTTACATACTGTAGTATTGGGCAGGAGATCGAACTATAGGGGGCGCTTTATCGAGCTTGTTGTCCCCATCCGCCCGGTGTTTACTAACACAGCAGAACAAAGAAATTGAAGCTCGCCTAGCATAGGGTGCCTACATGTCTGTCTGTCTCAGGGTGAAGACATCCATTGTTGCCCTGAATGTGCCAGCGCGTGACGCTCTCGCGCACTCAATGCGTGGCTTGAGCGGTAAAATGGCGTCTATGCATTAGCCAAAGCTAAGCGCTCGAGCTGAGTGTCACCGGATCGCGTGCACTTCAAAATGCATTAAAAAAAAACGATTGGGCTGAAAAATGGCTGAGATGTCACCACTCAAGCAAAAGCGCACATGTGTATGAAGGCACTCTAGCCTAGCACGGTCCGGGCTCGAGCGCTTCGCTTCGATCAGTGCTTCGGACGCACAAGGAGCGGCCTTCGAATCCTCATCTTCGATCTCTCTGATCAAAAACAAACGAGGAAGTTCGGGTTGTTGCCCACACAGCTGAAGCATGCCGCGTCACTGCGAGATCTCCTCCCTAAAAATCTGTTTTCAGGCAGCCATGTTACGTTTCTTTTCAGGACTAAAAGAAGACATACTAACAAAAATGGGCTAATTGAGCATTTTACTTCAATTGGAAGGAGTACTGTTCATCCGTACAATGAATAAGGAGTTACTGGAGCGCTAGGAAGATTACACGAAAATTACGTGATATGTTAACTCCTGATAAAGTATCGACTTTATTGTATGATATATTTTTAGGTCCCATGCCACTTTTTACACCACAATATGAGAAGCACAAGGTCCACGTAAAAAGTTAATTTGCCATTACTTTGTTATATAGGTATGTTAAGGACGCCATGCTCAGTAAATAAGTAGACCGAAAAAACGTAATTGAAAAACTGCTTTTTGTCTTAAAAAGATATAATAAAACATACACCGTTCGCCTCAAGTTGCAGAGCAGACGGTGCCGCTTTCACTTTTTACTCTCATGAGCACGTAGCAAAAGTGTAACGGCGTAACCAGGCACGGTATAACTGCGCTTGCAGTACTTTAAAGGACGCTGTAAGTTCGTCTGTTGTTTACAAAAGACTGAGTATGATTTATTCAAACTCAAAGGCAACATAAAACTCGCCTACCACCAAGTCCGTGTGCGTATCTGTGTACACACGTGTCCGTGCTGTATTGAACCCCCGGCTTTCCTCCGTGTACTTTTCTTTCTGTTTTCCCCTTTTCTGGTTTATTTTTTGCTCTTTCTACCTATTTTTTTTAGACTTCATATCATTTGGGCTATTCTGCAAAACAAACGATGCTCTCTGCATTTTTTCCCGAATACCTTCTCCCCCTTTTTATGGGGAAAATGGTCGCCCTTTTGACCAACACGCACGTTCCAGCTTATTTGGAACGAAAATAGGGATGACTCGTAGTAACTCTAAAAAAAGGTTAAAAGTGTGGAAAGAGAAATTTCCCGAGTCACGGAAGGTCGACCGCTTTTGGCTCTAAGGAAAACGCAATAAAACACCGGTGTGGAGACGCCCGAAGTTGGCCACACTGAAACGAGGATTAGGGGCGCCATTCGTATCGTCTTCGGGAACTTCCCCAGGACTACTTATCTATACAAGCAAGAGATGGCACAAGTGTGCGTTGTCTGCTGCAGCTGAAATGATATTCGATACTTGGAACGATTAGCTTTTGAAAAAATTTAAATCGTAGAAAACAAATCTCAAATGCATCGAGAAAAATTCTCATAAAAAAAAATTACTTTCGAAATGACTCTCGGTTTTCTCTGAAATGCGTTTTTCGCGTACATAGTCGAGCTTCAAATTAGTGCATCATTGCGAAATTATTTTAAACGAATTTGAACACAAATACAATAAAGTTAGCCTTATAGAGGACCAATCCAGTTCTGCTATCACACAATCAAGAAATGTCGGACCAACTGCTAAAATGCTATACGAGAAAGCTTAGAACTGCTATGGTGAAAGTTCGAAATTTGAGCAGTTTAAGGGAGAGTGTACGGCTGGAATTGCGTTTCTCATTCGTCCCTCTCGCTGCTCAGTTGCAAGGGGCGTGTGTGTATGTTTCTGCAGCTTGAATAGCCACCCTTCGAAGTGAGGCAGTTATGCTGATCGGGTTACGGCTTAAGTCTAGAATATAGACACAGCCGACGCTACGAGCTAATGCGACGAATCAAGTTGCGTCGAAAGCGCAAGTTACTATACCCTTTTTTGTTCATTATTGGTTGAGCGATGATAGAAGACGTTCAGAAGCATGACCATGATGGTGCGCTTTTGATGCTATCCGATTGATCCGATCAGCTCGTAACGTCCGCTGTGTCTGGGCTAGAGGCGAGACAAAGTATAGGTGGCGCTCAAGAAAACGCGTTCCGGAGCCGCAGCGTTGTGCCGGGCTCCACAAAGCCTACCCCGACGGGATGCTGCCTTTCAAGAGCGCGTCTGGTGGGACGGGTTGCTCGGCTCATTGTGCCGCCACCGACGTCGCGTCGACAAGAGAACCGGCCGCAAGCGCGTTACTTGTCCTTGCACTTACGTTCAAAATGACACACACAAAAAAAAAGTGGCGCGAAATAAATGTAGGGAAACGACACGCGCATCATAGGGGGAAAAAAAAAAAAGAAAAAAGCGCGGAACGAGCGTGCGAGCGCAGGAAAGCGCGCGGAAGCGACTCAGCCAGCCGTATATAGACGGCATCTGCTTGTGGCGGTTCTCGGCGCTCACCCGGGCCGCTCTACGGGGCTCCTGTTGACGACGCGTTTAATGGGAGTGGGCGCGGCGGCGCGGGTTTGCAGGCAGCTTATTGTGCTCGAGAGACTTGACAAGTTTGCCTAGTCACTGGCTTCTCGATTCCCAGTTTTCCCGCCCCGCACGCAAGGAGGCACCGGCGCGCGCGCCTCCGCTGAATGACCTGGGGATCGCGGACACCGTTTGTTACCATCCAGAAAACTGCCGTCGCCAAGCGGCGATAACTGAAATACGCCAGGGGGAGTTAGCCTTCGCGTGAAAGCGCACGCTGAGCATGGTTATGTCTCTGTGTGTGTGTGTGTGGGGGGGGGGGGGGGGCGGTTTTTTTTCCCCACAAGGCATTTGATGCTCGCGAGACGTGAAAGCAGTTAACAGCCGTTCTTTCTTACGGAGTTTAGCTCTCGTTGGAGTGACAAGAGACTGTGGAGCTCGTAAATTCCTGGCGTTTTCACCGACGCGAAGCTTCTTTTCTTTGCAAATGGATGGTTTTTGGCGTTGGTGGGGAGATGAATCTGACAGGAATATTGTCAGAACGCAATTACTCCGTGTTTTATTGTTTTCGCATCGTGGTGTCTTCTCCCCCTCGTCCTTGTGATTTAGCGCTGTTTCGTTCAGTTTTTGTCTCGTCGCTGGGCAATAGATTTTTGAAAGTACTAGACGAAAGCATAAGAAAGTAATCCTTCGAGAGCCTCAATTCTCATGTTTGCTTTACGTGTACGAAGGCCTTGCGAAGGCTTAGTCAGATGATTGAGCTTTATTGGGATGGGGGACGCCGGTCAATAGGGAGGAACGAGACTCGTTTAATTATTGATAGATGTAATCAATATCGTGCGTGAATACTATAAAATCCACTGAAGTTCTAGTTTCCACATATTGCATTGCTACATTACCACCAATGTGTGGCTATAACTATTCATTTTTATAAAAAAATCGTCAGTGGTAATTAAGAGAATTCCCTTCTCATTGTGTCACTCTCGAGGTAAGAAATTAGGAGCCCGCCATCATGCAGGACAGCTATTCCCTCTCTGCATCCGTTGATTTGTAACGACGCTCTAAATCTGCTCTACTTACCAGCTTACAAAAGCATTTGCATAAGAACACAGCGACGGTTTCGTAACAATGCCATTCAAACGTGGCTTCGTAACGCGAGCTAAAGACAAGATTAGTCGGTCTTGAGCGGTTTCACACGCACGCACAGACACACATAAAATGCGGGAACACACAAAGCAAGCGTAAGTACCACTGACATCTTAACCTTGACCAGTCACAGCGCTTGCAATTCGTTGTCCCACTGAAAGTTGCATAAGCATCCCAGCCTTGGACGATGACGTAAATGTTACATAATGCCCTATTCTCGCCTAGGCTTCGTATTTGGAAAGTAACGCGATAGGGCGTCGAGGAGCTCATGTGGCATAAAAGCCGGCGTCAGTGACGTGACGCGAAAATCCTGATTGGTCGATAGGGTCATGACGTCACCACCACATGGCCTCGCGCGGGAATTTCAAACAACCCACAACGCTCGCGTGAAACGTGACGTCACGTGGGGATAGAAAGTGATTAAAACACGACATGTATTGCGAATTAAAGGTCGCCGCATATCTGAAATGATTTCAGTCTATAAAGTAATTAAATTGTTTTAAAGAAAAATTCGTAGAATTCTAGGAGGGATTCGAACACACGACCCTTCGGTTGCGAGCCAGACACGCTACAGACACGCTTACACGGCCAATGAGAAAGCGATGCTAACGGGAACCGATAACGCTAAGCGACCTCTAATTTTGTTTTTTATTGCTATGCTATTTTGTATTTCTTTACTCCACCGAGCTGATCAAGCAAAACGATTTGTTACAACATCTCCAAGCCGCAGTTTGATTTATATGTAACAAGGCGAAACAAAAGAAAGTGAAATAGCTTGATGGTGACTTATTTTAACTATTATACGACAACAAATTTAATAAAGTAAGTGCCTAGAGTTCTCTCACGCGACTGCGTTCAGAGAAAATATTCTACTTCTCTACATAGCGTTAAATAGAAAAAGGGCTTTCAAATATTCTTGCAACGTAGGATCCTCTCAACTCTAGGTCGGTTCGCCGGCGCACAGCTGGAATTCAACAAGTATTTCAATTTTAGAATTTGCCATCAAAGCCAAATTTGGGGGTTTTACGTGCCAAACCTACGACGGGCATCTGGCACGCCCCAGCGGAGGACTGAGGATTAATTTCGACCACCTGGGGATCTTTTGACGTGCAACCGAAAGCTCGGTTACACGGCGCCTTCTCCGCAATAAGCCTCCGTCATATTTCACGGGTGGTGACCAGAATAGCAATAAATAAACAGGAAGAAATAAACGTTTAATGTGGCGAAATTATGCCAAAAATAAAAGGGTACAAAAGTTAATAACAGAGCGTCGCGGGCGTCGAAGTCGGCGTAACAGCAGAGTCGAACGCTGGGGCGAGACTGACTCCTGCTTGCCAGGCGGAGCCGCTTTTGTACACGCGTTGGCTTCCGGAGCATTCGATGTAGAAGGTTCGACGCGTAGAACATTCTAACCTTGAATCAGCTAGACGGTTCTCGAATTCACCAGAACATCACATTACAGTGTCAACAAAAATGCGTAGCCGCGGCCAGGAATCGAACCCTGGCCCTTCGCGTGGGAGGCAAGCGCGATAACCGTTAGGCTACGGCCGCGCTGCCTACTTGGCACGCGGCAATATTGCGGGCACCTCGGTCGGGATTCGAACCCGCTACCTGGGAATAGCATTTGCCATGAATGCTCTCATGTTATCATTGAAAAGACAGCGAATTTAGTGCGAAGCGGTAGATGATTAAATAAACTCGTAATAGGTAACTATAAAACCAAACATCTCTCCAGAGCTCCATTGGGTGCTTCTCTGACTCCCTGGGATTTTGACCTGTTCGACTAATTACTAATGTTTGTTGGTCAATAATTATTGAGATATAGTATCCCTACCCTACTATACATTTGCTGCTGTTGGTTTCTCTTACTCCCGCATTGCTTTTACTGGAGAATTACAGCTGAGCGTACTTTTGATCTAACAAGTCTGGTTAAATTTCGGGTGCCCGAGCACATGCTCGCAGGTGCAAAATTTATTCGGGGTTTGTCTTGGCCGCCCTTTTTCGAAGGTTGGAGGTAGTGAACTCCGTCAGACAGAACGGCACGGTTGGACTAAGAGGGAGGGCGGAACGTTTCCGGAGAACAACGCGACAACCACAGACTTAAGTAATGGCTCATCATATCTACATATAATGACGCCAGCTTCCCCCCCAAACTCGGCCTTTTCTACTCATCTCGAGTGAGGCACCCTGTTTCGCGGCACACCCGGTGCGTGTTGGCCAAATCGTAGCACGGCGTGTGCGTTGCACTCGCGAGAACTATCTGCGAAATAAATTAATAAGTAGCGTTTCGGGGCCTCGTTAATTTTCGGGCTGCTTCTCCATCATCGCGCGCACACTTTTTGTTTTCCACCTTCACGGGTCTAATGTGTTCTCCGTACGTTGGACTGACCCCTAACTGCGTCGCCACGTACCCACACTGAGCCCTCGGCTGTTGAATCTCCGAGCCTGCCCACCGTCGGTCTTGCCCGCAGCACTAAGGAGCGGTCGGCATGCTTCCGAGATGAACCAGCAGCGGTGAGTCGTCTCGTCCTCACGGGAGTGCGGCGGTGGGAGAAGGACGCTTTGTTTTTGCGCCGCATCGGAGCCCCTCACCGCCGAGCGCCATTCTGACAGAGCGAGGCGTCCATTTGGGGCCAGGTTTAAGATGAGGCCCATTTCTTTCGTCCTGGATCCACCCTGCATTCCTTCCTAGGAAGATGTGCTCCAAGCCGTCGACCCGGAGATGAATTATTCAAGAGTCCGGGGTTACTCGCATTTTGGGAGCTAGTCTTCCTTCGGCGGCCTGCGGGTTCATTCATTTACGTTTTGTTTTCGGCGAGGAAACGACGAGTTCGAGGTATTAGCAACGTAGTGGCAGACAAAAAGGCGTCTTTGAACGTTCCACTTGCTATGCTTTGGATATAAATCTAACAGCGGCTACAGCACACAAACAAAGCCAATCCATCAGTTTTCTTTGGATTCGCAGAATAATAACTCGCGTGGAAGGTTCAATCTAAATTCGTCAGGCAAACAGGGTCATGGTTTTGATTCTTTCGTTTGAAATTTAAACCCTTTCAGAGAGAGTAGCTTTAATGTTGATGGAACTATAATCGAAAAATAATCCTCCACCTTTTGTGAAAAGCCTTGGCCCAGAAGTCAACGTTCCGCTAAGACGCTACGTGGAGATCTCGAGGCTAAATTAAGGCAAATCTAGGATTCTTGGGAGAACCTGGTAAAGCCTTTTTTTAGTTTTCTTCCGCTTTCCAGTCTGACAGCCTTCGTGTATTACTTGCGTTTGCTCCTTACATAAACTTGACACCGGATTTCACGACGAACCTGTGCAGAAAAATGGTAAAATAAATTCAGTTTTTTTTCCCGCTCATTTAAAAACACCGGGAATTTATTCGGTAATTGTGACGCATCATTGGGGGCCCCGACCGCGGTTACATGACACGCAGCCCTTGAAAACAATATGTACCAGGCCCGACTCCAAAGAGTATCGATGGGAGCCCCGTTTATCCGTCCATCTCCAGGCAATAGCCCCTCTGTTTTCCATCCCGATCGATGTTCTAAGCACGGCAGATATTTGGCCCTAGGCGTCCGATTTCTCCTCCGGAGCCAGCGAGAATCCTCCGAGTAGGGCCGGTCCCCGAGCACTCAGCCCCGCCGTTACTCGAGATAGGGGCACCTGTTTCTAAATCAAGCCATCCGAGGGACCCGATCGTTTTTCGAGAGGTGTCACGTGTCACCCTTAATACCCCCTCGAGGGGCCCTTCGCAATCAATGTCGCTTGGACAGACGTTACTCATCGTCGAAGAGGGGACCGGATCCGAACGAAGCGTTTGCATTCTCGTATGTGTCCACCCATGAATCCTCGATCCGCCAAGATGGTTTGTGGTCTCTCCAGCGTCCACTCGCCGTTTCACTAAAGTCCTTCGATTCTTTTTTTTTTTACGAGTAACGACAACTAAAGGAATGACGAAGCACATTCCGTAGGTACGAAAGGCGTCATTCAGTTCGCTCTTCCGCTGTGCGCCGCCATTCGCTTCCTAAAATCTGCACCGTCACGCGGTCGGCGCTTCAAAGAGACGCCGCTACTCGTAGGAACCTCTTATCTCCGACATTTATCCGTGACGTCATGGAGCTGCGATACTTCTTAGCGTGGTGCCGAGGAAAGACGAAACAAATGTTCACTATCGCATTCGATGAAAATTCCCAGATTAATCCGGGAAGAATATAATTCAAGGAAGCCCAGTAGAGAAAAACATTTCTCGTGAAGAGTGCCACAAGAAGCCTCTATTATCGGTGTAGGTAAATTCAACTACCGCAAGAATAACGAACAAAATATTACATTCTTAATTCTTCCTCGCATAAAGGTGGGTAAACGGGTCTCTAAGCGAATGCTAAACGCAAAAGCAATTGTGCGTTGCGACAAAAAAAAAAAAAGAAAGAAAAGAGATTGTTGAAGGAGAAAAACAAACAGCGCTTTGAAATGTTTGAGCGCAACAAACCGCTGTTTTATTCCCTGGGTTCTGGGGATTAAAATCTCTGTGTAAGCACATTTATTATTTTCCCGGGCATACATAGATACTTACGAACGCACGCCAAAACCATTCAGCTGCATCCTGGGCTTTCTTGTTTTTGTCGTTTTTGTAAACAAGTCCTTCCGTTTTAATCAAAGCGTTGAAAGGATTTTTTTTTTCTTTTTACGCAAAAGTTTGATGCGCCGTAAAGAGGCCTCTTTTTTCTTTTGTGCTCGCGTTTTCCTTCCAGTCTGCTGGTTGATAGAAAATGTTCCGTTCTGCCTAAATCACGAGACAAAGCAAATTGCGGTGCGCAGATAACGAGCTTTTTTTCAGAGCTACGATATCGCTGTCTACCCCGCAATGTTGGAGCGCGTAATTGGGAAACAATTTTAAATTGACTCTCGGTGCAACTATGGAGGCCTTCGTCCGCATCCGAAAAGCGCGGTTTATAAGTACCCAGAGAGGGCCATCCCGGGGAATTACGTAACGAAGTGCACAGGGGAGGCTTCGATGATGCAGAAAGAAATGCAACAGTAAAGGATACAAACTTAGACGTTTTAACGTCGGAGATTTGTGACCCTATTGGCGTTGAAGTGTTTACGTTAAGGTAGAGTGCAGGTAGTATGCACTTTGCTTTAACCCAATTCGAATGTGTACAAAAACTGAGCAGTAGTTCGGTCGTACCTGACGAAATCGTCATTCGTGGAATACGCTTTTGGGCAGCTATATCTCTGTGCAATTGCTTAGGTACCGAGACTTCTACCCCAACTTCGGACGAGAACGCCACGCCATTGGTCGTTTTTAGGGTCATATGATTCCTTACGCCAGTCAATGGGAGTGAGGCGGCACCCGCGAGGGGGCGCTCCTGCGTCGGTGGCACCAGTGACACTACGGCAATGGCCACAGGAGTTTGAAATGTATTAAGTCGACGAAATCCGATAAATTTGGCGGCGACATATTGCCTGCTAGGTTTAGAGGACGTAGACGCTTTTTCGCAACGCTGGAAAGTGCCTGGCCCACCGCAAAGTGTATTCTACTTCAAAAAGAATACTGAAAACAATAGTCCCCTTTCAAAAGACTGCCCTCTGTTGGCAGCGGTGGAATCCCCGCACAATGGCGGACTACAACCGCAACGTCAAGACACACTCCCTCTATGCGTTTGGTTAAATTAGAAGCCCGAAACGCCCCGAGAAAAAGGTGATGAGCGCAGTGATGTAGCACCTTCGATCCTCTTTGATCGGCTCATCGGCTCGCAGCGTTGGCAGCGCTCCGACGTTAGCTATCTTATGGAATGACGTGCACATTCCACGATGTCAGTTGTTCCGCCATTGTGCAGTGGTCGCAATACTTTCATAATCTGCTCGTGGCTCTCGAAATAAATATATGATAAACACCAATACAGGGAGGGAAATTTATCCGGTGAAAGTTCCGACCCGATTGAAAAGGGAGCGTCCGTTTTTGAAAGACGCAGCCGGTAGATAACATCAGTGACGCCTGGTACGGGGCTTTGGGCTGAATAACTGCTCCCTCCTGGCCCATCAATCTTGGTGTTGGCTAAGGCGATCATGGAAAGCAATCGTCTTCTCACTTTATGGTCTCGGTTCGCACGTTATTTATTCGAGCGAGCGCAATCCTTGGGATTTTACATTTTCTGCTAAACAAAACATGCGAAATATTGAAAAAATGGAGACTTGGAATAATTATTTACTCGTATAGAGCTTTAGCACTTATTTGAGTACCAGCGATCTCTAATAATCTGATATATAAATGACGTGTCCTTCGTGCAACTGGAAGTTAGGCTAATAGCGAATGCGGACGACGTGATTTTATTTATTTATTTATATTTTTTTTTTCGGGTACGAATCCTGACAAACAGGTGGGCGAGGCGAATATTTTTCTCACCTCTCTAAAAGCATGAACTGACTATATTATTTAAAACTTAACACGACTAAAACTAAAGCAGTTCTACTCAAGTCAGGAAACAATTCAGTATCCTTACCTAGACGCATAATTCTTAATAACAACATAATTGAATTTGTTCAGTACATTAAATAACTGGGCATTTTAATGAAAAACCCGAGACTGAGGTATTGACAGAGACGACAAGGAAGAGAAGGAGAACTTGAGACTTTTTCCATTTCTTCCTTTTCGTCGTCTGTCAAAACCTTAGTCTCGGGTTTTTCACTAAAATGTTGGATATACACCAGCTCCCTTGCGCCCTTGCGTTCTGCTCATTAATAACTGGGCGTCTATCTTTCACAGGACCTGACATGGGAGTGCCATATAAATCACGTATTGACTAATTAGAATTAAGGAAATATTGAATAAACACTAACATATCCTACCAAAAGTCACTAAACGACTAATATGTGATTCTTTGTTTCTGCCTAAGATAACTTACAGTCTCGTTGGAAGGGGGACTACCACTAAACAGAACAGGCATAGACTGTTAACCGCAGAAAAAGAGGCTGTGCGCATTATTGCAAATGTGTCATGGGTTACCTATACTCAAAATTGTTTTAGTGAACTTAATGTGATTCATGCCTCTCGTCCCTCTACGAGTTTCGTATAGCCTGCTTTTTCCGAACAGCAGTTAGAGAAAAACATATCACTTTACTGGAAATGGTCAATTTCAGTACACAGGTTTCTTCTACCAGTACCCATTATCTGAACACGTGGAACATACCCAGGTCGCGAACAATTTATAGAGATCAATCCGTTTTGCATAACTTGCCCATGCTTTTAAATAAACTGGTTCATAGTAATATTGTTCCGGAGATGTCCTCAAAGAAGTTCTTGATCGCCTATTTCATTTCTGCTGAATCTGACTAATCTTGCGAGAGCTTGTGTGTTGTTTTTTTTTTTTGTGCATTGTGTTATTTTCTAAGAGCTTGTTTTCATCTGTATTGTCTGTACTCTGTGTTTTATGTTCTTAGTATTTGTGTTTCAGTATAGTTCAGGGAGTGTTTCTGTAATGGCGCCTGCATTGACAAGTGATGAAGGGTGGAAGCCTCGTCAAG
This sequence comes from Ixodes scapularis, assembly GCF_016920785.2. Taxonomy (NCBI): domain Eukaryota; kingdom Metazoa; phylum Arthropoda; class Arachnida; order Ixodida; family Ixodidae; genus Ixodes; species Ixodes scapularis. The sequence goes on along the minus strand of NW_024609884.1, from coordinate 3,780,611 downwards.
CTGCTTCGTGCAACTTTTTCTCATGTCCCCCTCGCTCCTCTGGAGTGAAAAGAAAAAAAAAAACGATGATTATATAGAGCACTGCGCTCAGGCTATGCTTACTGCCTTACTTTCGCTCCACTTTTTTTTTTTTCTTCTTTTTACCTGATCCCTTTGTGTGGTCCCATGGAATTTTCAGCGCCCGGTCCGTTAGACTCCGTATAACTAAATTAGGCAGGTTAGGTATCCCGATCTTCTCTTCACTCGTCCTGGGATATCTTTCGTGTGTGCGTTTACCGGTGAAATGCTTACGCTACGAAAATCGGGTTAGTTGATAGCGAATGTTATTTAGGGCGATCGAGTTGAAGACGCCTGGCGCGCATTAGTGCTCGACCGCAGTTATAGTGCTTACACTGGTAGAATCGAAAGAGCATGCTTCGCACCGGGTGCATTGTTATTTTTGTGATCGACAAGATGGGGACCGCAAAAGAAAAAAATCCTTTACTTTATTATAAGCGACAGACGAAGAAGGAAAAGAAACCAAAATAATAAAAACACTGGTGCCATGATTTCTATGAAGGGATTCGTGGAAAAAGTAAAAGGTAGAATGGTATAAAAAAAAGAAAGAAGACCAAGTGTTTGTTACGTTGAGGCCCGCGGAATTTTGCTGGACGAGTCTTGAGTTTGGGGTGTAAATTCTCAATACGATGCACTAATATAATTACAACCCTCCTAAAAAAAACTGTAAAAGCAAAAAGACGCAAATTAAAAGCTCTAAAGGCCTCCTTACACCTGTGATAGAGTTGCACAAGCGAGTTTCCGTGGTGCTTACTGGTGTCAGTACTTTATTTTTCTTCATCTCGGAATCGTCCTTGGAATTTGCCAGCTTTCGCCGGCTTCCCACACCTCCCAAGGAGGCGTCCACCGTCTATTCAAAGGACGATCAATATGGATACTTTCCGGAGTACCTGAGGTTTGCGCCTCGTTCGAATGTGAGTCGGCGCCTTCCTGCCTTCGTCGCTCGCGGCCGCGGCCGACAGGAGTTGGCGGACCCTGTTTGTGCTACGTGGATCGATAGCGTTCGCGCGGCGATCTGTCATTGCGGGCTTCCGGCGAGTCGCCAGTGCCGTGAGGCAGCCGCGTCCCGCTGCTTGCCACGAGATTCACGCGGACGACAGCCGGGGAGGCTCCCCCCTTCCCCGACGCGCCAGTGAGCCGTGTTCCGTGGCGCCGCGCCCTGGCTTGCCGCTGGCCTTGATGCCGTCTCGTTTTCTCCCGAGCGAGGAGCACGCCATCTCAGCCTTACCTGCAGCGTGGACGCACGCCACCCGGTTCCCCGCACGAGGGCGGATATGCGCGTACTTGTCCACGGTCGGCGCGAGTCGGCAGCGAGGACGCGGTGCCAAGGACCCCGGACGTTTCGCTCGCTCCTTGTCCCCGTGCAGATTTGGCAGGTTGCGTTTTCCAATTAAATGAGTTGAATAGTCGCTTTGCTTGTCGTCATTTGCTTGACGCACTGTGTTGACCGTGTAGTAGTTTACAACGAACCCACGTACAGAGAATTATTGTCGATATCGAACTCAAGGAAAATTTAAATAAAGATGCATGTAAAAAGTACTTTTTTATAACGAACAACGTATTGGCTATATTGAACTTCTTTCCCCCGGGAAGGCTTCCAAAAACGCGCAAACAATCGTCTTCTAGCCTGTCCCTTCCCCAAAAAACAAGTAGGGAAGAAAGAGAATTCCAAAAGCTCGAGTGGCGAACAAAATTGAGCGCGGAGAAGCGATTTAGAAGGGGAGAACGCTAAAAAATACACTCTGCACGCACGCACAGAATGAAAAAATATTTTCATCCCAAAACGGTTGCCCACGAAGAGAATCAATTTAGAAGTGAAGGTAAGCTAAAAGAAAGAACTCTGCTACAACAAACGCATCGTGGAAGTTCGTTGTAAATGGTTTTTGATATATCGAATTACTTGCTATATCGAACTGATCGTAGCGTTTCCTGCTGTTCGTTATAAATGGGTTTCACTGTAGTAGACTCAGGCTTTCAGTGCCTGGCTAAAAACGAGCCGCCGCCGTGGTCGCAAAAGCAGCGTTTTTCCGCTAGGCGCGCCCATTGAAACAGGGTCGTGTAGATGGATAGATGGATTGATGTCATGCATCCATCAACCCGTTCTCGTTGTTCCTAATACGCGGGGGGTACGCTTGCACCGTACCACTCGCGCAATCTGAAAGGCATTTGACCATGAGGAAACTCTGGCGCTCGGATTGACCTCTTTGATATTTTAACGTTCCGTTATCTCGGAAGAAGATGATGTCATGCGTTTTGGTGCTCGCTGAATACCTTAGTGTAGCACGTCGTCGCATCGGTGTCCAAGGTTTCTCGTCGGATCGCAGCAAGCCACTTTTCTCTCAAATCAAGATCAGCGGGGACCTTATGAAAAGGGAGCCCTACGGTCTTCTTTTTGACGTAGAACTACGTATGTCTCCGCGCTTGGAAGGGGGTGCAAGTTGGAAATTTGATGTCACGAAAACTTGGTCACGGAAGTGACGTCACACAGATAACACCGGAACACCGACCGAATTGCATCGCCGCGCTGCCTGACGGCACACCGCCTGCTGCCGAGAAACGCGCAGTGCGCACTCGCGTATACTTTCTTATCTGCTGGCCTGCTCGTTTGCTCGCTTCAACGCAATGCGATCCTGTCCGATTGAAACGGCGATGGACGCCGCTCCGGCAGCCGTGATTCCACACTCTTCGCTCATCGCTCCGTACAGTGGCCGAGTGGCCGCGCTCGCGTATTCTGCGCCACGGACATTTCACGCGACTCGCTCGCGCGACTCGCTGAACCGCTAAGAACAATCGCACGTAATTCCGCATCTGCGCCTCGGAGATGGCGAAGCGGGGGTCTTCACATTGGCCTCTACCGGACTCCGAGCCACGTGCATTCGCTTCTTGCTCACCCGACGTCGTCATGCGGCAGGAGCCCGCGGACGTTTCTTCAGCTGCTGCCGTAGTTGTACGGACATTTATGTAGCATTGTGAACCTACCCACCGACCAATTTAATTTCATCCGAGTTGCATCGGGGCACACAACAGTAGGCCATTTGAACGAATCTTTGCGGCAAGGCGCAGGCAGAGGACATCGAACGCCGAGGGTCAAGCAAAACGGACTGAGGCAGCCGAAGCAGACGACGTAGGAACAGCGCGTGCTTAGAGAGCTTGAATGAAACTAGAAAGAGCGTTTGCAAGTACGAATGCATTGCATTGTAGCGTGGCAAGAAGGAAAGCGGGTGGAAATGCGGAGACGCTTGCGGACGATGAACGCTCCCTTCTCCTCCTCGCAGCTCATCTGCAAACGCGACCACGTGACCCCGATGGAGCAGTTGGAAGCACACTACGCGAGATGATGATGTACCCTGTTAGCCTGGCGCCATCACGCGGTCGCCACAAGGGGTGCAAGCGACGGCCTCGAGAGGACCTTTTTGCCAGGCCCTGAAAGTATCGTGCAGCAATCGGCCCGCCCGGCGCTCTGCGGAAAAGCAGACGCACAGCCATCTGAGTAGTCGCGTCCACGACAACATTAGCAATTATGCTCTGTTTACGCGAGCCCTAATAAATACAGAATTACAGCGTGCATTGCGGAGTACGCGCGCAGCCTTCATCTGCTTAGTTTTGGATCGCGCAAGAAAAGTCTTAATTTGAGGCCACTCGCTTTCGCAACGGCTAAGCGAGCAACAATATGCCCCGCTACCATAAATCTGTGTTTGCACTCGACTCGGGGCAATTGCCGCTGGTCTAAGCTTAAGTAAGGCCGTTTTATACGCTTACTTCATAAATGCAATAGCATCCCTCTCGGCGGTACCCGAGAAGCAAGGTGGGCTCGTTCTGCTATACAACCGAGGACTAAGGAAGAGAAGAAGGTGCGTCTGAATTAAATCAGCGGAATAGGGCCTTCATAAAAGAAAAACTTGGAAATGCTAGAGAGTTTTAGTAGATGGTTCCGATACCTCCCATAATGATACCCATAACGATAGATGCATGCGCAAAAACATCAGTGGAGTGTTGAGTATCGTCATCGGAGGTATCGGAACCATCGACTAAAACTTTCTGCTATCGCATTTCGACGTAGAGTCTGCAGCGAAGCAACCCACACACAAACCCGTTTCTTTCTTTTTTTCCTTTTTTATTGCACAATACTCGGGAGTTTACAGTCTGTATGCGAAAGCAGACATAAAGAGCGAACAAAAAGTACAGAGAAGCGGCGCCTAGAAAATGGGTTTCTGTGTTGTTGTTTTTTTTCTTTTTTGTGGCACGTCATTGCCAATTCATTGACTATATTCCGCAAGTTACACTTGCGTCATTCACTCAAACGTGATATGCCTCAATTGTCCGAGGACCGGAGGACGTTGCTCTCGTGGAACTGCCTTTCTTCTATCCGTGTTCCTTGCGTCAGTCAACCATTCTATTTAAATGGCATGGAGTCGACGAGATGCAAACAAAACAAGGATTGAGCCACGCTAGCTTGAACAGCAACTTTGAACAGCGGTCTGACATGAAGACTAAGAGAACAAGTTTAGCTGCCTCGTGCCAAGTAAGAGTGGAGGCTTTACCATATAATTGCTGGGAGCAATATAGACGCTTCTCGCGTACCTGATGTGAAGTGCGTGCGTTGACGAGATAGAGTCGACCGAGCACAATGAGCTCGGAAGAAAGGCCCGCATCTGACAAGAGCGGCGGGAGCTCAAATAACAGGCAAACGCGAGGCTTGGCAGGTCCGTCTGACTGCGTTCAAGGCCAGCCTCTACGATGCGAAGCGTGTCTGGCCACATTGCACGGCTCGTCACTGGTTCCCCGTGAGGAGACTGCGATGGATTTGCGGGCCGTTGGAAACGTGCTGATTGTGGATGGCACGCCATTCAACTCTTGCGCCGTCGCTCTGGATTGCTGGCGAGGAAGGTGCCGGCCGCCAAAATGTAGTCTTGCCTTTGATTACGGAAATAAATCGATGCAATTGAGTGCGTGCGTGTGTGCGTGCGTGCGTGCGGTCGATGGACGGTGATTACTGTCGAAGGACTTTTTGAGGTGCTCGGTCGATGCGTAACCCCCGTCGGCGTGTTTACATCGATTCGTATTTTATTCATTTAGCGAAATTTGTGCGCCACATGCGTTGGAGCTTGAAACAATTCATTTGCACCACATTCAGATTGTCACGTAAGTCCACTTAGGAGGGAAGAAAAGGAAGGCGACTTCTTGCTTTGCTCCGGTCGCTGTCAGTGTAGCTTTGTCTTCGGGCAATTTGCAATGCCTGTGTTTTTTTGTTTTTTTTTTATACCACTAAACATGCAGTAGGAAATGGCGATTTCGTTCTGCAGCTACACTGTAGGTTCACCCTCTCATTGTTTTTTTTTTATTTTTGATTGGCGCAGTGTACAACAGAGCGGTAGACATGATTCGCAATTGGTGTAGTACAGGAAGTTTCCGAGAAAGAAGAACTCTGTTCTTCGGCCCAGATAAATAATCTATGAATAGCAGAAAGTTCAACATCCGTGAGAATGTGAAGCTGGCAATTGGGATAGAACGCAAAAATTTTCAGAATGTGACGTTGCCTGGTTTAAAGAATAATTGAGAAAAACGAAATTTCTCTGCGAGCCGACGTCCACATAAGCAGATCGTCAAAACAAGAAAGGATATTGTGAACGCTCGTGGGATTTATATAGGTGAAAAAGACCTGTCAGATGGAAAGAGAATGTTGTTTTCTTTCTTGCTGACAAGCGTGTTTCACTGAAAGACGCTACAAACGCCCAGAATGCCATCTTTCTTTCTTTTTTTTTACGAAATTAGGTTTAGGTGGTTTCGCGTGCAACCAGCTGAACATTAGAAGGTAGGAAGGAGATAAGGAAAAAACAACCAACTAGCTTAGCTTATTCCCCTTGCAGGCTTTGGTTGACGTCGGCTCACAGAAAAAAATTCGTTTCTCTTGATTATATTTTAATCCGGGGAACGTCATGTTCTCCAACCTTCTCACTCTATCTCAACCGCTGGCGCCACATTTTCATGGAGTTTGAGCACTCTGCGGTGCATAAATTATTTACCCGGGCAAAAAAAAGAAAAACAGGCTTCTCTTTTTCTCGGTAACTCCCTGTACAGTACATTGTGGTGTGTTGTCATTTCACTTGAATTTCAATGCACTTGTCGTGTAAGAATGGGAGACCTCATTGTACCAAATATAGTGTATGGTTAGCTCAATCCCTGCAATGAGCGAAGTTGCTTTTAGAAATTAAGAGTGAGCAATTCGATTAAATGGAAGCTGAAGACGTTCAGAATTTTTTTTCCTCTGTGAATTTGAATATTACAAGCATTTGACCCGAACGTGTCAATACACGCCAGAAAAAAGCGAAAAACCAACCACCGGGCGTGACGTCACACACAGAGGTTTCAGTTGCCTTGCGTGCGACGCTTTGGACTGCTCAGGCAAGGCTTGCGGAACGCGCGGGAATGTCGAGATCTCCAGTGTTACGCGTCACGATTCCCTACCTCGCACCTAACGCGACGGGAAGGAGGGGCTCCAGTGCTATTCGGAAAGCCCGTTTGTGGCTACTTGGCGTATCAATCTCAAATACAATTATGATATTCGTGATCCTCGATGCCAAACAAAGGCAAGTGCTTTTTCTCAGATACAGAACCATTTCTGTTTCCCTTTAAGCAACAAGTCTCAAGCGCCTCTTTGTGGGGGGTGTCCATATCTCAATTTGATTTTTTTCTCAACTTGGGTCGCATTTTACAAGCTGTTGACCTCAATCAAACTGCAAAATTCGTTCACGGAGTAGAGAATACTACTCATTTTAAAACGAAACTGGTGATTTTTGTTATTTCGCTTTGCTTACACAGTCGCAAGCTTGCAACCAAGAACACTTTTTCCTCAAAGTTGAATACCTGAAGCAGACGGACGGTTAAGATCTATAACACGAAACAGCTCCCTGTTCGTAGTTATTAAAATAGCAATCTAAATATTGTTTCGTATATTCTTTGTCCTGTCACTCTTAAAGGCCCGTTCACACTCTTGCAACCGAGTACGACCGAGAGAGATAAGACCGGTTTTTAAGCCTCTTGCAATCTCTTAGGACCAGCTCCGCTGCATCGCATCCGGTCCTAAGAAGTCGCAAAAGGCTTAAAAACCGGTCTGGTCTCTCTCAGTCTTACTCGGTCGCAAGAGCGTGAACGGCGCTTTATATAAACATATAACTTTCTCGAGATTCGTAGAAAAACCTAGAATTTTGAATGTTTTGGAGCCAATTTTATGAAACAGGTCATTAAAAAAAACTTGTTAATTGATTGCCCATATAGCTGTCTGTGAACCTCCAGGTTCGGTATGCCGGCTTCATTGTGTTGCGACTGGTGGATGCAAGAGTAACATATATTAGACAAACTACTTGATCACGAGTTATACCCTACAATATACTATTCTCGAAATTCCAGCAATATACCAGACACATCAACTAGGGCTATCATGAAGAACAAAGGTTGACTGGTTATGGACACCTTGAATCTCAGAACGTGGGGTGCTAAACTGTATAGCTTTTATCTGAGGCCGGAAGTCACTATTATTTTAAAAAAATTACTGAGGAATCATGCGACAATATAAAGTCATAAAAATGAACTAAACCGCAATTGGCCAATTAGGTAATGGGTCAACCACGCCTGTCGTTGCCGTGTGGTATTTGCGCCCGTCGTGTTGAGTTTAGAACGTGAATTTGCCCGAACAAACCATCTGCCCGATTGGCGACGTGAGCGATCGAAAGCGTCGCTGTGATCGGTCTTCCACGATAGGCCGAATGCTGACTATGACGTCAGCAAAGGATTTCTCATCGACGGAAATAAGAGGAATAGAAGAACTTCGATTTTGACGGTGTTGGCAGTGTTGGTTTGAGAGTGCTATGATTTCAAGCTTCCACCATTATCTTTACAAACACCTTCAAACTTGTTGTTCACATGGTAATGACGTCACGAAATGTAACCATAGGAGGGCGCCACCAAAACATCTCGCCGCCAATAGCTCGGTTGTTGAGAAAACTTTGAGCAAAGTCTAATTAACGATATTATGCTTTAAATTATTATATAACGATATAAAGTTATGTTTTGTACTGTGCGTTGAATTCTCGATTTGACGTTTTCCAAAGAATTTGCCACCGTTTACAACAAAGAGATCATCCCCTCTTCATCTCCTAATATTGTCCAACGAAGCTGGGGTTATCGTGCAGTATCTGTGTATGGCATATTCGCATGGCCTGCATAGCTCTTAGTGGAAGCTATCTTACTAGCAAACTATATTATAACCGTAGTGTACAAAAAAAAATGCGAATTTTCAGATATTGGAAGTCAAATTATTATTTGATATACTTTAGAGAACTTTGATATGACATTATAGAAGGAGGGATACAAATATTAGTGAAAAAAGCAGGCATCGAAGCACTTTATGCGCAATATGCATAACGTAATATAAATACAATATATAAAAACAATGGGACATTTTTTTTAAATACAATATTTGTGGGTGTACAAAATGTCCCCGATATAACACTCATAAGAAGAAAAAAACATTTGTTTTCATACACAGAATCTAAAATAAAAATGGTAACGTCAAGAAATATAAAAACACATCCGCAAACATGTTTCAGTTCAAAGGACAGGAAAATAATAATTCACAGGTTGATTTGAATTATGTTTTTTTCTGCAGTTTTTTTTTTTTTCCCTGTGATATTACAACGGTCTCCAGACTGAAATCGCAAGCTGCAGTGGGGTTGTTGCGAAACTGATTAGTACGACTGTGCTGTAGGCGGGTTTTATGAGGATCATCGTGTCTTTAAAGATGTGATGAGCGGAAATTAATTACCGCTCTTGGAGGAACAGATTAAACTAATAAATATTGCCAATGAATTCAAGGCAGCAACTTTTACAGTGTCTACTAAAGTTAAATTAGCTCTCAATGGTGATGCTGATACACTCGTGCACGATGGGTATGCTTTAAATATAAAGTGCTCTCTTATTGTGCATTCATTCTAATTTAATGATAAGACAATCCTAATGTGTAGCCCATGTGAAGCTATGTAATCAAACTTTGTTTGGGTTTAGTTGGTTCATAAGCGATACAGAGGTACGATTCCCGACTCAAGTTACACGGGCCTCTCAGTTGTCGTAAGGCCAACTTCTTTTGGCGGCGAAATAGTACAGAGTTTCTCCCGTTCTAAACAAAGCCAACACCGAGGACGTCCGTCGTTTCTCACAATCAATTCATACATCCATTAGACTCGCGTAATACGGTTTGCGTTTAATGCCCATTATTACGAGTCTCGCTTCAATTTAATGTGGACGCATGCGAAACGTCCGATATACAACAGCTCATGCTGCCATCCACAGCAGACAAAGATGGCCACGCGCAGAAGGCGATTTTCGCAAAGGTCTACAGACACCAAGTTGGACTTGGGTGAAGGAACACGGAAGCATTACACATGCTTTGCTTACTAAGCCCCGAAAAATAATTGTGGCAACTACCAGCTTCTTTCTTGAACAAGTCTGTCGAGCTGAGTACAGCGAATGTTTGACCATGTTTATTTTCCTATACACCAACTCATGTTTACAAACAAACCGGAGCGCCCCTAGCGGACGCCAACGGCGCCGCGCATGCGCGGTGGATGGTGGGCAAGAAGCCCGCCGTCGCCCATAAACAAACCATTGAATTGCGTTGTTGTCGGAGTCGGTGGGAGTCCCCGTGTTCTTTTTCGCGTTGGAATTGTTGATGCTACGTCCTCCTAACAATGTCTGACTACTTGAGCGGCTTCAGCAAAACTAACGAGGCAAAACTTTGCGTGAATAATGCGACGTGCGCCGATTCATTTCACGTGGACGCCGCAGAATGGGCGCTAAAGCCTGACTCCCACGATGAGATTCTGCTCGCTGTTCTCAGACGCGACGTTGCTCGGACTGCAAAAGCGTGGACCGTAGCTGAGATGGTGGACGTCGATACTGAAAACCGCAAGTAGAATCGGGCATTACAAGTCGGTGATGCCACTGGTAACAATAATGATAAACATCTTCTTGCATCTGTTTACACTTAACCTACTTACCCCAACCAACCTTCAAAAGTGTTTTGAGGCCTGCACTTAGTCCTTATCGCAATTACCGGGTCAACATTTGGTTTCCGGGCCGCTGTCGTTTGAACGAGCTGACGACAAAAAGCAGCCAAGTTTGAAAGAGCAGACTACAGTTCGAACGCATGCGTAATGGGGTACGGGCAAGAAGCACTGCCGTCCCGCGTCAACAAACCACTCGAATATCACGTTGTCCGCGTCTGTGTGAGTCTGTCTACTCTTTTTCGCGTTGGAATTGTCGATTCTACGTCCTCATCGCAATGTCTTACCACTTTAATCGCTTAAGCGAAATTATCAAGGCTCGTTACGCCGCTAAACTTTCCCTAAATAATTTGACGTGCGGCGATTCATTCGCATGAACGCCGCAGAATGGACGCCAAAACCATGATGAGATTCTTCCAGCTATTTTCGGTAGCGACGTCGCTCGTGTTGCAAAAGTGTAGAAGGTAGCGGCGATGATCGACGTCGATACTGAAAATCGGAAGCGGGAACAGACCAAGCGTAACAAGTCGGTGATGACCACCGGTACCAATGATCAACACCTTGTATCTACTTTTTACACCGAGCATGCTTAAGTCTTTTGAGGTCTGCAATTACTTCTTATTGCAATCACCGGGTCAAAGTTTGGTCTACGGACCGCTTTTGTTTGAACGAGCAGACGACAAAAAGCAGACGTTTGAAAGAGCAGACGAAAGTTCGAACGATCAGGCGGCTGTGTGAATTTGAAGACGCACTAAACCCGTGGGTGGTTCGGACAACTTGGCGGTTTTCTCTCGTTTATGTTGGAACAAAGCAAATACATCTGGCGACCACAAAGTGTTGCCCGCGCACGCAATCGTAGTTCGACAGCGTCTGGTTTGCCCCTTTCACGGCTACTATCCACGTTCTCGGACGAACGGAGGGGGCAAAAACACATGAAAACTGATCTTCAAACCTTTCCAGACTCTCTTGGTACAACCCCCGTCGCAGCATTTTGACGAGAAAGCAGGTGTTTTGTCTCGTTTCTTCCAAGGGAACACAGGAATGCATATCTGGCACGGCGACTTCTGCCCACCGCCACAGACCGGAAGTGCGTCCGGCGCGCCACCACCGCGGCGTGACGTAGGAGAGTTGAGACTCGGCGGATGTTCACCACCACGGCAGCAGTCGTTTCTGAGGGATAATGGGCGTGTTACAGATGTGACATTTTCAGCGTCTCCATTCGTGCGTTTTGAACCAGCGAGGAGACAATAATCAAGCAGAGAGTAGAAAGGTAGCTGCTGCTTTCGTACAAGGATTTTCCTAAGAGTAACGAGGGAGCAATGCGTTACATGTAAGCCCAAGTTTATTTGGGGCCTCAATAATGAGCAATCCTGTTTCTCGAGGGAGTAGAAAGTAACGGCGTTTTATTACTTCTTGTCATTTGTAGAGTGATGGCTAGACTTTTGTGACGCACCAGACGTTCTCTGACGACCCCTAGATTGCTGTTGTCATTCGCGGAGACTGCAATGTCTCTCTCGAAGGCTGTCCTTCCGGTTTGCGCCACTGAATACGGGAGGCTGCTCACACACTGTACGCAAATGCTTCCACTAACAAACTCCAAACAACCCCACAGCAATGAAAAAAAAAATCGTGTTGATGCATTAAGGATATCGGCATTGAGAAAAAACGAATGAACAATTCTGTCTTAAAAAAAAAAAATAATAAAAAAAGCGCGTTATATTTTTTAGGAGGTCTGCGTAAAGTTTGCTATTCTGCGATAAATAAAAAGGTGTACGCGATTAAAACGAGCTGCCCATATGTCCGGAAGCAGTAGTACTTGCAAGCAGAAACACCAGCATCTAGTATTTTGTCGAGAAAAAGAATATCATAGTGGTGTATCAAATATATCAGCATTGAGAAAAAATACAATAACAATTGACTGTCATAAAAAGAGAAAAACCTATTATATAGCTTAGGCGGTCTGCGTAGAGTTTGCTATTGTGCGATAAATAAAAAAGGTGTGAACTAACGGGATTAAATGGAGCTGCCCTTATGTCAAGGAGCAGTAGTACTTGCACGGAGAAACATGGGCATATAATAGTTTATCGAAAAATTCATCATGTTTGTGCATCAAAGATATTGCCATTGAGAAAGGTTGAATTAATGATTCACTATTTTCTAAAAAAGAAAAACAAATAACTATTATTTATATTTTTAGGAGGTCTGTGTAGATGGCTGCCTTCGTCTGCACTCGTGAAACTCGAATGTAAAAGCCGAACGCCAGACGCCTGCGTTCCGCGTTCTAACGGGTTGGACGAGTGCAGTGGAGACAAAGGTTGCTAGCTTTACGTCTACCCACTATTCGGTCCAACCAGAGCTCGGCGCTCTGACGTCCCTCTCGTCTGCTCGTTTCCTTCACTTTCTCGGCGCATAGACCCTCATCTGTTTTCGCCGTTTGTTTTCTCGTAAGGTTTTGCATTCGCTCTGTCAATAGAAATGGTCTATGTGGGAACGTGGTGCAACGTGGCAATTTATACGTATATTCCGAGTTATAGACATCCTGACTTAGTGTGCCCTTTTTATTATTATTATCTTTCAGATTGTGTGCTTCTGCTAAGGACGGAATACGTGGTGTTCCAAAGCAGCGACCTGGAGAGGAGACATCGGAACTGCGCTAAGCTGTCCGTGATCTTCGAGGCTCCCAAGGATTCCGTGCCCCACGTCCAGGTAGGAAAGAAGCGCGCGCTCTTGCGCGCCTCGCCGGACGGTGCCGTTCGGAGACACCATCCTCTGCGTAACATGGAATGTATCTTCTTCCCTGTCAGCCGGCCCGTTGGCGAGGGTCACAAACTGTGCGGTTTTTAAAAACGACTGACTTTGGCAAAAAAAAAAAAAAAGTGACCACTTGCAGTCAAGAAACTAAGGGATAGTGCAGTCGTGGTACCAGAAGGTTCGTAGCACTGGCGTAATAGGAGATATGCGAAATGCGCAGCGCCACCTACTAGGCGCCAGAAGAACTAGATCCGCCATCTTGGTTAGGTCGAGAAAAGCGGCCGGACGGGTTGGTGAGCCCTTTCGTGTGCTCCGCGATCTTCCTTTTCTACCGGCTGGATGCCATAAATTGCTGTATACCTTTTTGCACGCAACATGGTGTTACCGACAGTTATGGGAACAAGGTGTTTCTCCATAAAGGTATCATTTATAAATACTATTCGTGCGGTAAGGACAAGATTGCGTGGATGCATTGAGTTGTTAGCACGAGGAAACCATCGTTTTTTTTTTTTTTTTTTTGGTCTTTTATTTTGAAATATGAAATCCTATCTGCGAGATTCACGGCCTAAAGGAGTCGCGCCGGCGCCTGTCAAAATGGTTGTAATGTCGGTGCTCAACGTGAAACAGCAGAACGCGGCCAGGTTTCGGATGCCCAAGTGGTCCAAATTTTGTCAGATATTATCGCCATTAAACCTTAGCAATATTTTTTCATCTAAGAAAAATGCTCGCGACAATCTGTATGTTGAAGTCTGTCACCAGAACTAGGGAACGTGATTGCCACACCACGGCACCACCAGAGCTGGAATTTGCGAATCGCTAAAACTACGTATGTTTTGAAAATGACTCTTTGCGGGAACCAAAATTGGCGGTGAAACGCTGAGGTCTTCCAATGGCTATTGGAAGATAACGCGAACAAAGCGCCGATGTCATGTTCGCACGAGCAGTTTCGCGATGTGTGCACTTAAGGTTATTTCACATGCTGCGATTCTCGTCCGAAATCGGTGCGATTTCCAGTAAATGTGCGATTAAAATCGCAGTCGTACTGTTGCAGCGCCTCTGCGACTGGTTTCCGCCAAGTTGGTATTTTGTCGCAGAGACGGTGCGATCACTTTATCGTCAACCAGTCGTTCATTAGCCAGCTTTCATCCGCGATAGTTGTGCATTCGAAAATAAATTTAGACACCTTAAAACGTTTGGTTTAATGCTTAATTATTAAAAATTTCTAGTTACATATCGTATTCGTAAAACATTTGTGTTTCTTAAGACGTTGTTGTTGTATTTTAGGTGAAGTCAAACGCGTCGCGTCCGTGTCCGAACAGCCGGCCGCGCCGACAGAAATCGCGCGGTTGTTGGAGCATGTGAAACCAAACATTGCGATTGCACTCGCTGCGTCGGCTGTCGCATCGATTTTTTTTTTTCACAACAGTCGCTGCATGTGAAACAGGCTTAAGTGCTTCTCCGCAAACGAGGCCGAAAAAGGCGCTGACTTTTTTCTACGACGAATGTTCGTATCACACAAAAAAAAAAAAAAACAAGAAATCATAGTTCAGGAATGTCATGTGCTTTCGCAGACTGATTGTTCCGTGTCCCAATGCAAGATGGCTCTTTTTATTAATTTTTAAATTTGTATTTTCTCGGCTGCATCCCTCGACGCTGTGATTGGCTGTGGGCTGACTGTGCCTGGAAGTAGACCAGCGGGAATGTGCTCGGAGTGTGCTCCAGAATTGCAAGTCTGGATGCCTAGATTAGCAGATTGTGCGCACTGCGGATCGCCCTGTAAACCGAATACAGCGCAGAAAACCTTCTTATCTGTTTTATTTTTCAATTCCGTCTTGATTTTTCTTTCTAGTATTTTTGCCATTTTTTTTCAACCACAACATCTTGTCTCTTTGGTGAGAGGTTTGATATCCATTAGGCACACCGTCGGGGTTATGGCCGCGAACTCATACTTGGGTAAGGGGCTCTTCTGGAAGATTATTCGCGCTTGCGCTTGCATTTTTGGGGGTAATTACGCTGGTTTTGATTATGGAAAACACGCTCGTGCAAGTTCTTTTCAAGTAATTATTCGTGTGTAGCACAATGTGCAGTGAGCACTAACGAGCAACAAGGGCGATAAAAATGTAAAAATAAAGCTACATATATGCAAGAAAAATGCATTGTCGTCGTGCCGGGACAGCGGCTGATAATCCCTAGACCTTTGCAAATGAAACACAAGAAGCGCTCCAACTAAAGATGGTTTCAAATTTCGGTTTGAAGGAAGCTTGAACATTTTTCCTTCGCTTCTTTACACGTCCTATAGAAAGCTAGTGTTTTTTTTTTGTTTTTTTTTCAATTCGGAACCATTTTTTTATTTGATAGAAATATTCTTATTTCTAATAACATAGCGTGCACGAAGTCGATAATACGTGAACTCTTTCAATCGAGAGTTGTTGACGCCGTTGTTGTTGTTGACGCCGTTGTCAAGAACATAATAACAAAAATACATATTCAGAATTTTCCTTTAATCCCTCGCCATTGTAATAAAAAGAAAAAAAAAAGATTTTTTTTTCTTAGTTGTTGCCGCGCAGCCTCGGGCCGATCGTAAACACGAGATTGCAGCAATCTCCCCTTTTGGCTGGAGCCTGACTCCCTAGCGAGTTTCTCTCCTTTCGAACTTCCTTTTAATAACGTACCCTCGAGCCAACGTCGCGGACTCGAGAAATTATGAAACGAGACATTTCAAAGGTTGACAGCAACGCGCAACAACCGAACGATCGAAGGAACGAGGGAAAGTGGAAGGAACCGCCTTTCTTAAGACATCTCCGGATTCAGTTCCTGCCATCTCTCCTGCGTGACAAGAACGCCCAAAGAGAGTATTAAGACGAGCCATTCCACGATGGCGGCTCGTACTTCAAAGGTTATTTGCCGTCCAATGTAGCGTGCGTACGAAAAAGAAAAGGGGAATTTCTCTTATACATTTCGAAAACCCAAAAGGGAGGCTGCAAAAAAAGGGACAAACACAAGACGTCTCGTCTTGTGTTTGTGTCGTTTTTGGAGCCTCCGTCTTGGGTTTTAGAAATGTTTAACTTTAAGCAGCTCGCCTGCCTTATTACATTATCTCGAATTTCTCTTAACTCGATCAAGAAGAGAAGATAACTTGAGTTTAACTACCTCTTCTTCTTCTTTTCTTTTCTCCATTTATATTTGCGCTGAGATTTGATTTCTGGATACTGGATTTGCTGATCGTCTGCAGTCGGCTTATGACTGTTCTGTCTCAAGCGACGTACGTTCCTGCAGGATTAGTTTTTTTGCTTGTGCATTTTACGCTTTTCGGCGGCTGTGCTCACGCACTGTCACAACTGATCTTTTTCATTTTTTTTTATGATCACCAACGCTAATTCCATTCTTGGTTACCTAAAGAGAAACTTTAGGTTAGCCCTCACTGTCCCTAAAACTACTCATGTATAAAACCCTTGTTCGTTCCAAGCTACACTATACCGCAGCAATCTGGGATCAGGGTCTCTTAACTCTCGTGGCTGATATTGGAGCCCCAACGAATCGCGGTGCCCGTTTTATATTTACTATCATCGCACATCTAGTGTCTGAACTACGAAAACTAATTTATCACTTCCTGCTCTTTCATTGCGCCGAAAAAGGTCTCGTTTGTGTCTTTTTTTCTTATAAAATTTATCATTCCAATACCTCACTAATAAACAAACTAACGTTAAATCTTGTTTTACTCGCACCGCGCGTAGATCACCAATTTAAAGTCGGAATTCCTCATTGCATTACCTCAGCCTATTACAACTCTTTCATTCCCAAAACAGCTTCAGTTCGGAACCACTTTCCCGCGCAATTGGCAAACATACGGTCCTTTGACTTATTTAAAATTGCGGTGACTGCTTATACTTATGTTAATATTTTTCCCTGTATGTTTGCTTTGTTCGATAATTTCTAAACTTGTTTACACTTTTTTGTTTTATTGTGTACGTTTTTAGTGCTTGGCTTCTAGTGTCTGTATACTGTTGATATTCCATATTTGTCTTGTCCTACTGCCCTCTGTAATGCCTCAGGGCCTTGAGGGTAGTGAAATAAATAAATGAATAAATAAATATAATGGGTGTTTATATCTCAACTCAAACATGGTTTTAGCGTCCAATATTTAATTTTGATGAGAAAAAAAAATGCTTTGGCAGCACTCTTGAAATGAAAGAGAGCATTGACGGCAATCTTGGCAGATTTGTTGTTTTCAATTTTTGAGCCATTGAAGTGGCCGAGGTGAGAAGTGATGTTTCTTCAGTCTGTTGGAGATGGCATGTTTGACCACTGGCAATGTTCTCACCTATCGAACGTTTGTACTAGGACTCTTTGTAGACAATTTCAAAATAGTTTTCATTGTGCTAATGAAATTAAATTTTCGTATACTTTGGAATATAAAAAAAAGAAAAAAATACGTCGAACTGTGTCTATGATAATGTTTTGGCAAAGTTTGGCAATTGTTTAGGTGTTCCCTATTTAAGATATTTTAATGACCTTGATATCATCAGAAAGCTATAACTTTCTTTTCATTCATCATAAATTCAATAGTGTATGTAAAAGAAACAAATTGCTACAATCATTTGAATTCACCAATGTTTAAAAAATCTTGCAAATTAAAAATCGATTTTCTAAAAACGAGAAATATAAATAGAAAGTTTAGTATATTGCTTGTATGTCCGCAATTGAAGCTTGAATCGCATAAGAGTGCGTTGTGAATGCGCCCTCGGATGGGTGCTATTATGGTCAATTTTGTGGTCCGCATAACTTGGCGGTTTTCTGGCGTTCATGTTGGAACAAAACAAATAAATCTGATGACCATAAGTATCCGTGAATTCAACCCAAAGTGCTTCCCCCCAAGCAATCGTTGTCCGACGGCGTCTGCTTTTCCCTTTTCACGGCACATGTCCAGATTTTCGGACGAACCGAGCACGTGAAAACTGACCTTCAAACCTTTTTTGATACTTTTGGTACTGCCCCAGTCGCGGCGTTTGGACGAGAAGGCGGGTTTTTGTCTGGTTCCATTCAAAATAACGCAGGAATACATGTCTGGCATGGGGACTTCTGCCCACAGCCCCAGACCGGAAGTGCGACCGACGCGCCACCACCGCGCCGTGACGTCACGGAGTTGAGTTCGTGTATATGATGGGACCTTGCTGTTTTTCATCAAAAAAGCTCAAGTCCCGCATAAAAGAAAAGAAAAGAAAGGAATTCACCCGTGCGAAATCGCATTCACAAGGTCCATCTTATGAGATTAAAGCTTTCATTTCAAACATACAAATTATATACTACACTTTATATTTATATTTTCTAATAAACCACTATCATACCTCAATTCTAATCAAAATTGAAGGAAATTAAAAATGTTTTTTTGATCAATCCCGATTTTGCAAGATGTTTTAACCACTGGTTAATTCAAATGCGAGTAGCCATTTTTGCACATATAATATTGAATGTATAATAAATATTAAAAAAAAAAAAACAAACTAAGTCTGAGCTTTTGGGTGATACCAAGTTCATAAAAGATCTTAAATCGGTAACACGTAAAGCATTGCCAATATATATATATCGGGGGTGGCCAAGCTGCGGCTCGCGAGCCGCATGCGGCTCTTCCCATGCTAAAGTGCGGCTCACGGCTCTTTCCCCCAACCCCCCCCCCCCTCCCTGCATGCCGGTTACACGAGCACGTCCCCCAAAAGAGAAATGGAACGCGTTTTAAATCGAAAGGCAGGTTGCGGTTTGGTAGTCTTCTGCTACTGCCTTACGCACAGTTGGACTGCTTTTGACTCGGATACACTGAAAGAAGTTCGAGTTTCGTTTATTGCTATATAAAACAAATTCGCCCCCTCCCCCTCCCCGCGCGGCTCTTGGAAGTTTCGTGGCCTTGTTTGCGACTCTTAGGCCGGGTCAGCCTGGCCACCCTTGATATATATATATAGGGTGTTTTTTTTTTAAGCTTAACAGATTTGTTTAAAAAAAGCCGTGAAAGTTAAACTTATGCTGCTTGTGGAGGTGCGTTATACGGCCAGGGGGACATAATATAGAGAAATAATCGTAATAATCAGTCGTTTAATTAATTAAATTTCGTTAAATAACTTTTTAATTAATTAAAATAGACATATGGTTCGAATTAGAAACTTGCTCAGCGTCATCGAAAACCGCTAAATCAGTCATTTTCAGAAAGACTTTCGGCGCGTGAGAAGCGTAGCAGTGCTCTAAAGTTACCGCTCTTTGAGCAGGTACAAAGCTAGCGGTTGCGATAAGGCGCCCGCGCGATTTTTCCGTCTCTTATCTAGCCCCAGCCTTAAGATACGCTGAAGAAACGTTCGTTTTCGCCGCTTGCGCTCCAATGGTCAATAACTTGAAAACAAAATATCCTTCAAACTCGCCGTTCATACCCTCTTTAATTTCAAGAGTGCTTCCAAAACATCAATTTTTTGTCAAAATTAAAAATTTTACCCTAAAACCATGTCCGAGTTGAGATAAAAACACCCGTACACAATCTTCTGACTTCGCTTCGGCATCTCCTTAAAACTACAGGTTGATTCCTTTCTACAGACCACCATGTTCGCGCGACCAATGCAGGCTTTATGGGAAGTCGTCCAGGTCAGTTTCACTGGCGAATATTTCGGTAAAATACGAGACGTTCAATAGTGTCGGTTATAATCTCGAGCTACTCTGCACGGGTCAATAGGTTTCGCCGAGGAAGAACGCAGGCCGCAGAAAGTCTAGCGCTGACACTTAACGTTCTGATTTTGCTCATCGAAACAGAACAAACACAAAACAAAAGCCAGTGATTTTTTTTTTTTGCATCCTAGAATTCTACCGAAGTGGACGGTTTCTTCAAGCAAATCAACCACGACCCTCGAAGAGCTTTTGATGACAAGATAAATTTTACAGTATCAAAAGAAAGAACTTGAAACTTATGAGTTTTCACAGCTTTGAAAGTCACACCAGGTCTCAAAAACGCCGGACTCGGAAACTCAAGAACTTGCCTGGACTCGAACGAAAAATACTAAGATAAAACTCAATATACCTATTTGTTCTTAAACCCGCCATAACGTTGCGGCGTTTACTGGGCCCTCAATTCAAACAAACACGAGTTCATCAACATCCTCCAAGGCAGATGCTACCACTTACTCTCGGCCTTGAATCAGATAGGATTTCTTTTTATTATTATTTGTACTATTTATTTACGGGTAAGGTTTACTAAGGCACAAATATATTTATTTACGTGCTCTTCATTATTTTGTTCGAGCTGAATGGCCAGGGAGAAAACTCCGCATCAACTCTTTGCAACGTATATGCGACGAGATCTTTTCGCGCCTCACTGAAAACCGCTCCTTCCGTCTGTAAGCGATCCCCTGAGCTCGAAAGCGCTGGTGCACCTCTCCTGTCGTCAGGTAATTGGCACGAAAGGAAAAGAGTCGGACGGGATATGCTCGGAAATGCGCCATTAGACGCGCGCGAAAAAAACAAAAAGAAACGAAAAAAAAAACAAAAAACACGGGAGCTTGTTTTTGCGTGTTTATTAGCGACTCGGTGTACTGCGCCAATGCTTGTTGATTAGCCCCGAGGGGCCACCCGAGACATGGCTTGCATTTCTTAGCGATCGCGGTCGTCTCGAGTTTGGCGCCGTTCGGGCTTCGCGTTTGCTGAACACCACGCTTTTCAATTCCCCCTTTTTTCTCACGTTTTCTCTCGTACCTCGGCTAAGGAAGGAAACAAATCTGCGCTGCACTAAAAAAAAGCCGTAAAAAAAAAAAATGCTGGAGTTTTGCGTCTCCAGTACGTTGCTCGCCCTCCCGCGGTGGAAACGGGAAGCACAGGCACTTCTGCTGTCTGACTCGGATTCTGTCTTTGGGTTTTTGTAGTGAGCACAGGCGTTTCTTAATTTATACGTTTTGTGAACATATTCTAAACTCATCATCCGTCGCAATATTTTGTAAAATTGTCATTGATTCTGTTATTTTTGCACTGGGAATAATGTTAAAGCAAAGTCATCTAAATATAAAAAAAACGCATTAGAACGACCGCACTAAAAACACACGAATATCAGCACTGATATTTCAACAAATGCAATAAGCTATGTTACCTCCAAGGTGTATGAAAGGTCTTGTCTTTAAAGAAACACTAAAATCTCCAAAATATCTTAAAGTGCCTGGATCGGACGCGTATGTCACAAAATAAAGTTTCCACGAAGAACTTCGCTAGTTCAATAATTACGCTGTAGGACGCATATTGAGTTACGAGAGAATCCGAAATTAACACCCAATATCATTAAATTAAATAAAAAAATAAAGGTTACTTTCGATTTCTTTCCGGAACTAAAACGTGCCTCCTGACGTAGATATTACCTAAACACTGTTTTTGTTTTCAGGATAAAGAGACGGACTCCGCTCATAACACATTAGCTTACTCGTATAAGCAGGAATGATTTGTGTCGCTCAATGAAGCCAGCACACTAGACAGGCCCAGCAACTGGTAGACCGGCACGCATCTTCGAACCTTAAAGGAGCTGTGCAACGATTTTAACGTTAAAAGAATTCGCATCTCCTACTTTTGACATTGTTTATCTTGTCACAAAGGACAGAAAGCATATCTCCTTTCTTCGAAAGGTTGCGTAATCGCGAGGCAAAAATTAGATTATTTCCCGACCTGCAGCCGCGAGCGGCGGCCATGAGGACAACGCGGCATGACGTCAATGGGGGACTTGTAAAAAAATAGGAAGTTATGCAAATACCTGATCGATAAAAGGTAATTCTTCTATAAATCTTGTCGTTCCAACATAAATATAAATACATCAAGAGCCTCGTATCATGGACAAAACTTTTATTATGCGGAGTTTTAGTGGCGCTATCTATCAAAGGTCAACAAAACCGTCAACTCTATCTGCTACCGCGAACACTCGCCAGAAGCCGGAGGGGGACGGGGGCAGAGCCGGAAGGGGATGGCCGGACCAGGATGAGACTTTCCTCCTTTCGCCATGTTGATCTCGCTGCGGAAGCACGTGGTCACGTGGTCGCGGGCTGGTGACTTCTCGCGGTTCACTAATGCCTCTCTCTCGAGAGAGAGCTTCACCGGAACCCCGCGCGTCCCCCATTGACGTCACAGCGCACGTGATTCGGAAGATGGCGAAGGAGTGGAGAGGTGCCGAAAACCTCGATCTTTGTCTATTTTTAAAATAAAAACTAGGACATGCAGACAAAAGTGGTTTTTTGTTCTTTACTTCCGAAAGGTCGATACACCAACTCCCAAATTATTGAAGCAAAGCACTGAAACTGTTGCGCAGCTTCTTTAATGTAACCGCCATTTTGAAAAAAAAAAAAAAAAAAACGAGTGGCGCCACCTATAGGGAATTGGAGTCGCAATCAGCCCTGAGGGACCACCCGAAACATCGACTGCATTTGTTAGCGAGTTTGGCGCCGTTCGGGCTCCGCGTTCGCTCAACGCGGCGCTTTTCGATCCCGCTTCTTTCTCACGTGTTCTCTCGTGCCTCGGCTGAGGCAAGGAACAAATCCCTGCACCACACAAAAAACGTGTAACAACAACAAAAAAAAAAAGCCTACACTTTTTTTGTTTTCTTTTCTTGACACGGGAAAAAATGGGTCAATGCCGAGTTTGACGGGACCCCGTCGGAGACAGCGCGGTTAGGGCTCGTCTAGAAAACGCAAACGTAGTGTCGTTCTGGTCTCTATCCAGTGAAGGACATTTGCAGTGGGCGTATATTGTCACGAATGACAGTGAATGAGGCGACGAAACACCGAAGCAAACTAAACTCTTAATAGGGCGAACCTGTGCCCAAACAAAATAAGATTGAGCTGATGATAACAGGCGTCGATGGCTGCGTAACGGCGGGACCGAGCGCAGGCGGAAGACTAACTTCTACCGCGCGGAGCAGCTTCTTTTAAAGCCTTCCCTGGAAGACTAGAATATTCGCAACTTTCAACGATGGTGGTACCGCGGTGTGAGAATCGTGGATGATCGGCTTCACAATGATGGTGTTTGTCTACACCTTCGTGTCGTGAAACAAATAAAATAAGGCTCTAATACTGCTCGTACAAAACTAGAAATACTTACGCGTCGTAGACCCCGCCTCGTACTGCTATTCTACGACCATCATCAAGACGACAGCCATTTTGATAGGAACTATTCCTTGCCACCTATGGGGACCCTGCGTCCGCTAAAAGCCGTTACCGATCGCCCAGCGAACAGCGCCGCGCGTGGCCACTTACGCTCGCAAAGACGACCTGCTCCTTGCACTAGTTCCGCTGTTCGCTACGCTACACAAAGTCCTGTAGGTAAGAGTGCCGGTATGCCTATGGTAGTCTATGAGCAGTAGGGACCTTTAGCAAACCGTTGCCGTGCTCCACGTACCGCACTACCGGAGCCTCTGGAGCATATATATGCTTTTAAGCGCGCGCCCGGGTGGTTATGTGACCGCTGGGCGCGCGCTTCGAAGAATGGTTCAAAGGCTCCGGTAGTATGGTACGCGGAACACGGAAACGGTTTGCTAAAGGTCCCTTATAACGATGATCTCGTACCTGGGCCGTGCGAAAATCGTACCAGTTCCATATCGGGCGTTCGCAGAAACTCTCTAATGTCGAGATCCGCGCCCGTTCAGACATGCTGACAAGGATTGTATACACAAACTCAACTCTGCTACGTCACGGCACGGTGGCGGCGCGTCGGGCGCACTTCCGCTCTGGGGCTGTGGGCGGATGTCCCCATTTGAAATGTGTATTCGTGCGTCGTTTTGAAAGGAACCAGACAAAAACCTGCATTCTCGTCAAAACGCCACGACTGGGGCTGTACCAAAAGAGTCGAGAAACGTTTGAAGGTCAGTTTTCATGCGCTCGGTTCGTCCGAGAACGGGATATGTGCCGTGAAAATGAAAAACCAGACGCCGTGGGACCACGATTGCTTGGGCGGGAAGCGCTTTGGGTTGAAGTCACTTATACTTGTGGTCATCAGATTTATTTGTTTTGTTCCAACATGAACGCCGGAAAACCGACACGTTGTACGGACCATCCGCGGACTACGTTTAGTGCGTCTTAAAGCTCAAACGGCAGCCTCATTGTTCGAACAGACGTCTGCTCTTTCAAACGTTTCTGCTTGTCGCCTGCTCTTTTAGACGACACCGGGCCGTAGACCAAATGTTGGCCCGGTACTTGCGATAAAAAGTAAGTGCAGGCCTCAAAAGACTTAAATTTGAAGGTTGGTAGGAAGGCTCGATGTAAGCAGTGGATGCAAGGAGATGTTGATCATTGGTTACCAGTGGCCATCACCGACTTGTTATGCCTGATTCACTTGGTCCGATTCTGCTTACGATTTTCAGTATCGACGTCGACCATCTCAGCTACTGTTCACGCTTTTGCATACCGAGCGACGTCACGACTGAAATTTGCGAGCGAAATCTCATCATGAGAATCGGGCTTTAGCGTCCATTCTGAGGCGTCCCCGCGGAATGAATCACCGCATGTCACATTATTCACGCGAAGTGTTGAGGTGTAACGAGCCGCGGTAATTTAGGTGAGGCCGCTGAAGTAGTCAGACATTGCCAGGAAGACGTAGAATCAACAATTCGAACGCGAAAAAGGACAGGGGGACTCACACCGTCACCGACAACATCTCCTTTCAATGGTTTGTTTATGGGCGACGGCGAGCTTCTTGCCCACACTCCATCGCGCATGCGCGGTGCCGGTGGCGTCCGCAAGGGGCGCTCCGGTTTGTTTGTAAACCAAGAAATGTATACAGTGTACACTGCTTGTGGAGAGGAGGACGAGACGGCTGAACACTTGATACTCTACTCTAAAGGGCGTCCCCCTATGCCTACCGAAGACAACATGGATTTAATAAAGTCATTGGGTTTTAGAAACAGCGAAGGAAGAGTGGATTTCAAGACAGTAGAGATCACCAAGCAAAGGTTAAGTGAATGGTGGCAGAAAGCGAGAAAAAACTAGGTATTTTCTTATTAACTGATGGCAAGGGGGTTTTATAGCCTCACTTTCTTTGCAGTCAAAATGAATATAGTTTTCACATTTAAATATCCTAAGCGTAAATGGTAAAACAAAATGGCTAGGTTGCGTAAGCTACCGCCCGATCCAAAGGGCTCAGCCGGATTCATCCATCCATCCGTGCAAACATGAGTTGGTGTATACGAAGTCCCGCGTTATCTCGGTCGAGCACTGCGCGGCACTCCCTGGCAGAAAGCCCGACCGCTTTTCTATTCCGCTCCGCATAACCCTTCCCGGTATAGAGGTAGAGCCCGAACGTTTGACAAACAGGAGATCGGTGCCGCGCGGACCCCGCCCAGTGGAACGTATCAAGGCAGGCTGTGCCACCTCGCGCCGGTTTCGTCGTCATTCCCGGTGCTCCGACCCGGGAGCGTCCAAACGAACATGGCAACCGTCGTCGCGACGTTGATAGATGGCACGCGGCGGTGTGGCCGCCAGCAGCGCGGATCGTGCCCCGGGGCAGCCGTTCCGTGCACCTTAATTGCGCGGCCGGTGTGCCCGAAAGACGCCCTGGTGCGTCCGATACGGGGAGAACCTCTGGAGCATTGTGGGCGTCGCCACGGCAACGGGATCGCGCACCTCCACCTGCAATGCAGTGGTTCGTGTGTCGGTCGGACTGACACAAAAGCGGCACGTGATGTGAATGCCAAAGAGGACGGCGGAGGGCCCTCGAAAGCCGCAGCCATCTGGCGTCGCAGGGGGCTGGGAGGTTTCCGAGTGGTTTTCCTGCCCTTTCAAGGCCCTAACTCCTGGTTATGTTCAACGAGGCAAGGAAGTGCGGCTTTAAGCTGCTCTGCATGGCCGTAGCCATAACTGATCTCCCTGTTTCCTTTGATTGCCACTGCGCTTCACTTCCTCTCTATACCCGCTTGAAAGGTTATTGAACCTTTTGACACCGCAGTAATCTTGCCCACGACGCAGGTTTGTGTAAATTTGAATTACCCATTTCAGTGGCATGTCAGTGTGAAAACAGTTGGTCATGTATGGCGGTTCATATTTAACGCGCTTGAAGAGGGCTTGTGATACACCTCGAGGCTGCCGTAGTTTGTACAGTGCCCCGCAATGCTCTGAGAGCACCTGGCTTTATCTTGCGTCTCATTCGCACGCCATCTTGTGTGAAAGAGACGCCGAACAAAGCCAGGCACTCTCGCGAGTAGCTTTGACGGCATCGAAGCACTGCAGAAACTTCGCTCAAATTGACAACGTGGCAAAAAAGAAAAAAAAAACAGGTTTCCATCGAGTATAGTAATGCCTGAACTTTAGTTTATTGAGTTTTTCTGGCATCAGATGCATGCTTTTTGGGGGGACACCGCTAGTGCTTTGTTTGCATGAACTGTCCTACAAATAAGGCACTAAGTAAAGGTACTCGCTCAATCCACCGCCTTTCACGACCTTTCGAGATTCCGTCGACTGGAGCCGACAGTTAGACGGAAAGTACTTGGTGTGTGCTTTGGCCGCCACATTGTGATTAAACGATCAAAGTGGAATAATAATAATAAAAATATATCGATGCACGGCTGGACACTTTAAACTTTGGAGCACCAGACATACGCCTTAAAAGCAAGCCAGCTTTTCTTTGTGTGTGTATGTGTGATCGGGAGAAGAAACGATATACTGTTCCCTCCCATTTTTAAATTGCAGGACAGAAATACACCTCTTGTTTTCGTTTCTTGTATACGCCACTTTGTTTGTGCCGCATTGCGCATTATAGTGTTCGCAATACTTGAAACCCATACCCTTTAACTACAAATAAATGTTTCACTCAAACGCAAAAACAAAAACAAAAAAACTACTCTAATTGAAGTTTTGAACTTACGTTTTCCTGGAGGGCACAAGCGCTCCGTGTTGTCTAGTCTCCCTTTTGTCCTCGTCTTAAAAGCCGACGACCAGATTCGAGATTCTGCAAGGCAGAAGATCCTCGTCACCATCGGGGAGGAGGAAACAGGCAACGGTGGACGGGGTAGAAGGGAGAGAGGAGGAAACGAGGGAAAAGTGGAAGGCGCGAACTGGTCGTCGGCCTTTAAGCGCCATCATGACGTCAAAATCGAAACCCACTTGCACTTGAGTTCCGGACGAACGCGTCGAACTGAAGAGAGCACCCAACAAAGCCGTTGTGCACCGCGCAGCACGGCGCCGACATCAACAGTGCTCCATGTCGATAACGTATCGACCGTCTTGACTACGGCCATACGCAGAACGCACGCACTGGGGGTGCATGGTGTGTAAGCTACATAGAACTTATCATCCTAAATTAAGGTGGATAGTTTAATCTATTTTTGAATAACGACAAAGACGTAATTTCAACTGTGAGGTTCTTGCTGAGTTTAATTAATTTTTTTTATGTGTTGCTTTGTTAGAGGTTTTGAAATGAAGACTCGGTACTTTCGTGTGACCTCGCAAGATGCAAATTGTTACATTAACTATGGATCGCGCAGCTGCCTGCCTTACCCGAACCATTTTTTTGTTGTTGTTGATAAGTGCTTTGCGGAGTTACTTTTTTCTTTTTTAATCTCTAGCAGTTTATATTTGGATGAAAGGTTGGCGGCGTAATTGGCCGAGTGTCTCCATCTCCGAGGTCAAGAAAAACGACGAGGCGCTAAGCTGTTTCCCAGCGCGAGCGGCATCGCAATGCGAGTCCCACTGACGCAGTGTGCCCCATCGCGTTCCCCATTTGGCGCTCCGTGGTCGCCTCCGCAATTTCGGGACGCTACTTACATCTCCAGGAAAGAATGCAGCTGTCACGCGTAATGGTAGTTGCTTTTTTTTTTTTTTCTGCCTCGTTGATTGCCCGACAAAACCAACTCGATGAACGCAAACTCGACGAAAATAATAAGAACAACAACAACAACACATAAAACGAATTACTCCCGTTCCAGGGAACGAGCGTTTTAAGCGTGTTTCGCATCCTCTGCAGCGAGCCTTAGGAACTCTCAAGTTTTCCTTAACGAGGCTGTATAAGGTTTGAAAGCGGGCAGGCTTTGGGGTCGTGTAACGCATGATGGCTGGTATAGAGGGCCCGCAGAGATGTTGTCACGTTCGCTGCGTTACTGCGAAAGTAGCTATAGTGAGACCTAATTGCTGTTGGAAGAGCCTTGACCCGCGAAACTGTGAAGGCTTTTTTTTATTTTTTTTTTGTAGCAAACGACACTCGTTAAAGCCGAGGATTAAGCTCATATCGTGTTCTCGCGGATGCTGGAATTCGGGAGAGTCCTTACATGGCTGAAAATTGATCGGGACTGTTAGCGTTAGGGAATTGTACACGTCGTACGAGGACACCGAAAGCAAGCGAAAACGATATGGAAGTGCGTTATTCAGACTGTTGACCGCCAGTGCCGCCTGCCATCTTTGGAAGCGCAAAGTCAGATCACGGATCCCATATCGCTATTAAGCGGTCCTGACCGCTCCGGTATTTACGGCAAACGCAGCTCGTGAGACTTGTCACGACAGCTCCGCTCGTAATGAAAAGAAGCGGTTCTTGTTCGAAGGTGAAGTCAAGTTTCGTGCAGGTCAAACAGTGATGCGGTGAAACGCAGCGTTGCACAGATTTTCACGCATTCGTAGCGTCGCTCTTTTTGCCCCGCGCTACTTTCTCCCATCGTTAAATTAGTCAAAGCTTATTCTGTTGACAGCAGCCTGGTTACAACATCCGCGTACCCAACATTTTTAATCACTTTTGTGGTTTTTGCCGCAGTCGTGGTGCCTGTAAGCAAACGCCAAGCTGACGGTATAAGTTGGGTGAGTTCATGCGCCTGCCACGACGCCCCCTGGGAATAGTTGGCACGGAATCCGGCCGGTGTGTCGGTTGTTCCCGTGCGGCCGGGTTAAAGGGACACTCACACCCCCGAGTCAAATTGGTTTTCTTGATTTTTTGCTAGGCACTTCATAATGATGTCAGGACATTACGCAATCAATATTTTGATGCGGAGTCACGCAGTTTTTTTTAATAAAGCCAGAAAACTGCACCGCTCCGAAACCGAAACTGAAACATGAGCACGGAGGTTCATGGCCGACGAAGCATACCGAGGAGGGGGGAAATGTGAAGAAGGAGAGAGTTGCCGGGAGTCACATGGCATCGCTCCCTACATTTTTGCTTTTCCGCTGGTCCGCTTCCCCGGCGTGTAAAGCAGACGACGACTTTCATGCACCGCATGTCGTGCGATTGTTTCACTGTTCTGCGCTTGAAGATCGATTGGCCGCTACGGCGAACGACAGTTCCGAAGTAGCGGTTCCAAGTTCGTCGCAACGTTGTTCCGTCGTTCTTCGCCATCGCGTCGTCCAGCCCGCGGAACGTCGAGATGTTGAGAATGACGTGTACATCTACTTCCTGTGATCTGTCAAACTTTTTTTTAATAAAATTATTTACAGCTTCTTGGAGGCCACAAAAATGGGGTTGATACTCTTTTCTATTTTTAATACTGAATCTGTGTCTTAAATGACCCACGACTTTGAATATCTTTGGTATGCACCAGTTTGAACGGCACGTGACCGTGGACAAGTGTGTGATCGCGCATCAAACCGGCGAATGGACCTTTCTGGAAACGCTAGCGCCACCAGTGAGCGCTTTGGGGCATTATGGGAACTCTGGGGGTGTCGTACCCTTTAGCCAAGGCAAGTCTAGCTTTGTCGAGCTTTTGCATGCTACCGCCCTAACTTCAGCACCATTCTTCATCCATCTATGCATCCAGGCGAGCTAATGGTCTTCAAACGTATTTCGGACGAGCTGCATTTTATTTATCTTTTTTTTTTTTTTTTTGTTATTAGCGAAGGAAAATGGAATGTGTCAACTAAAGCTCCGTTCACCCTTAAGCTGAGTTGCAGCCAATGCGGCTAGCACGAGGGTACTAGGTCCCTGCTTTGAAACGTTGTTTTAGCAGAATGAGCGCTAGCGCTAAAACTGGACGTCTTAAAGCCAGGAGCGCGGGCTAGCTCGCGCTTGTAGCTTTAACTGCACTCTCAGCTTAAGGGTGAACAGCGTTATTAGCGGCGAGATGTTTTGGTGGCGCCCTCCTATGGCTCCTTTTCGTGACGTCATTACTTTGCAAACCACAAGTTTGATAGTCTTTCTAACGAGCAGGATGGAAGCTTGAAATGATTGCGCTCTGAAACCAACGCTGCCAACACCGTTAAAATTGAAGTTCTAACATCACTCTTATTTCCGTCAGTGGGAAATCCTTTGCTGACGTCATAATGAGCATTCGCTCAATCATGGAGGCCGGCCACAGCGACGCTTTCGATCGCGCACGTCGCCAAAAGCTCAACTAATTCCCGTAGCCAAAAACAAACAAACAAAAAAACACGTTGGAGGCGTGAGTGATACCTCGCTCTTTTGGAGCGTGGCCCACGCGTGATAGCCCATTCAAAAAAGAATGTTGGTTCATCCAGAACGATGGCCCATCCAAAAAAGGGCAGTGGACAGACTTGCTGTGACTGAGGGTTGCTCACCCCATGTGGGCAACGCAGCGCAGCACAGGGCGCTCCGAAGATTGCCGTCTGCCGTACACAACGACACAACAACGCGAACGTAGGCGACGTGGTTCTCGCAGGCACTACGGCGGTAGCAGCAGACGACAGAGCAGCGACCCTCACTGTTCCCATAATGCATCACGTGCGCCGCTTGAGGGCGCGCGCTACTTTCCAGAAATTAGCTACGAGGAGCGCCAGCGCCGGCCGACTCAAGCTACAACAATACTCCGGTTTCTTTTTTTTTTCTTTTTTTCTTTTGACGGAGGGGGGGGGGGCGTGTTTGTTTTGTAGACGCTCGTTGCAAAGACCCAATCGCCGTACAAATACAAATACATACATACATACAAATGTCCATTCTCGACCGGCGGTTTTCGGGCGGAGTGAGTGAGAAAATGTTTTATTAATAAAAAAGATAGAATAAAAAAAAAAAAAAAAAAACAGAGGGAAGGGATTTTGCCCGCAGCCCTTGACTTTTAGTCATCGTTACGAAAGGGGAAGGGGTTGGGGGAGAGAGGGAGAGAGTTCAATGCAGTGGGTAAGCCCGGCCGACTTGATGTAGTCGGCCGGGCGTGTCATGTGGCGTGTCATACATCATGTGGGCCAGCGAACCCACTGGAAGGATCCATTCTCTCAGATTGCTCGGTCTGACTTGCGGCGTTAGTGATTCGATGGCGGCCTCGCGTTCACTTTGGCTCCTCGGGCAGTCCAAGAAGATGTCGTCAATGTTCGCGAGGACTAGGCAGTCCTCGCACAGACCGTCCTGTCCATCTTCTTCCATTCTATTATTTTTTGTTGAAAAGGCTCGTTTGAGCCGGCGTCATGGCAGTACCGGTCCTGAGAGCCTCCTCAGGCACACCCTCTCCCATCTACTGTAGTGCTTCGACGGGAGCGGGTGTTCGTCTTGTTTCCGTTTTTCCTCTTCTACTGAGGAGGGTGACCCCTTCATTGGCGTTCCTCCTTGGGAGTATAGGGAAAAGCAAATATCACTGCGGAGGGGGTTGTTCGGCTCACTTGTTGCCCTCGACCATTTGTCGACTCACTGGTGTCGCCCTTTTGGGCCCCTTCGGGGGGTTGGGCTGGTGTTGGACTCTGCGGTGTCCTTTCTCCCTTTCGGTTCGTCCTGGGTCGTTCTTTTGGTGAGGCCCAATTTTTTCTTGGTTCAGTTCCCCATTGGCTTTTTGAAAAAAATTCCATTTATCCAAGGATCCAATTAATTTAGATTGAATTGGCTTTACATCGGTTATGCCTACACAGGCGATACCGATCGAGGACCCTATATTTTTCATTCTTTTACCTCCCTCATCTTGACTTATTGTTTACTTTCCTGTCGCTCTTGGGCTTTCATATCTTCAGGATCGAGACCGTCCTATGTTCTTTTGGCAACGACGGGGCGAGTTGAACCTGGACCGGGTGGGAAGGTATGAAGCAGTCCCCGCGCGGGTTGCGTGCGCCTCGTCGTTCCAGGGGATGCATTGGTGTCCCGGGATCCAGCTTATTTTAATGCTGCGTCCCTCGGCTTGTACGTAGTTGTTTGGTCGTAAATTTGCTACTTCTGACTGTGCCACCTCGGCTGTAGTGCTTACAGCATTCTTGAACCACCTCTTTCGAGTCCGTATAAACATACAGGTTCTGCACGGCTTTTTCTTTGGCAAAGTCCTTGAGAGATTTCTCGATAGCCTTGAATTCGGTTTCCTTGACACTGGTGTCTTTACCGACTGAAGGCTGGTTCACGAAATTGCGTGAGCCCGATCGAGTGGGACTGCAACGGCTGGCGACGTTAATCTTTTCACGAATTGCTATAGCAACGGGGTTTCAAGCAGCTTACAACCGCCATTGTTGCTGCGCGAGGCGGTCATAACAGGCTTAAAAACCGTTTGCAGTCACACTTGGTCGTACTCAACGCAAGTGTACGAATCGCCCTTAAGTCGGCAAATGTCTTGCTTTTGTTTGCATTGAAGTACGCTATCAAGATGTGTTCGTCGTCCTTTGCAAGGTCTGCACACACTGACGTTCGAGCTATCCTGAAGAATTCGAGAGACTTCATCAAAATGTTTGCCAGCAGCGTGCTATCTTCACTTTCGCTGGTCAATGCCTCGGTTTTGTGAAGTAGGTCTTCTATCCACCACGACTTCATCTTCCCACGGTGGAGGAGGATCCGCCATGACAGGGTGATCAGCTGTTCCGAACCCGAGCTCTTTTAGGATCTCCTTTCCGGATTTTGTTTTTTGGAGTCTGAGCATTTTGCTAGTTTTGTTCTCACGCGCAAGCTCTTCGATGATGTTGAGACCGGCGATTTGGTAGAGTTCTTCCATTCTCGTGTACTTCGAGAGGCCGGTGATGACCTTTATGGCCTCGCGGTTGAGCACCTCTAAGCCGTTCCCCTGCGCTTTAGTTAGCCTAAGATAATTTATTCCGTATGTTGCCTTGGGGACAAGAAGTGCTTTGACCATGGTCTAGAGAGTCTCCTCTTGAGCCCTCCCGGTTTTTCCGGTAGTTATCTTTAAAATGCTAAAGGTTTGCCTCCACCGGTTTCTGGTTTACTGGTACCAGTCACCTGCCTTCCCATGCATCGTTGATCTGGATGCCAGGACCTTTTTGGTGGGTTGCTGCTGAATGAGCTTCCCGTTAACGTGGAGCCTAATCTTGCTGCCAACCTTTTCGTCACGTCCTCCCTTGTTAGAGATGGCCACATAGTTGGTCTTTTCTGGAGAAAGATGCAGTCTGGTTTTCGTCGAAAATTCTTGAATAATGTGCTATCTGTAAACTTGCATTCTGCTTCAACGCGCTCTCTCTTTGCCCAGATGGTAATATCGACGGCGTAGATTGCGTATCCCAATCTGCGGATTTCTTCGAGAGAACATGCCAGGTCCGCCATGACCATATTGAAAAGTACTGGTGAAACCACTGCACCTTGCGGGACTCCGATTTTTTTGCCGACTTTGGGACTCCTCGTCTCGCCGATGGCCTTCTCGAATTGGCGGTCCTCGGAAAAGGCGCTGATGAATTTGAGTGTTCTCCCCCTGACGCCTCTGTTCACTGCCCCTTGTATGACCGCCGTGTGAAAAACCAAATCGAAAGCCTGTTTAATATTGATGGCTACAATCGTTCAGGGACTGTAGTACGGTAACTTCGAAGTGATGTCCTGGTGGATAAGGGCATGGCTCTCCTGAATGGATTGGCCGGCTGGAAGCCCATTTGTTTCGCACGATACGCCTGGCTGTTCGTTTCTAAAAGCCACGTGATTCTGGCGAGAACCATTCTCGCCATGGTCTTGCACAAATTACATGTGATAGAAATTGGTCGAATGCTCAGAATAGAGTCCGTGAGCTTTCCTGATTTTGGGATGTGAATTACTGTGGAAACCTTTCACTCGTTAGGAGGCATTCCCGTTTCCTAGATACTGTTAACTCGACCCATGAGTTCTTTCTTCTTCTTCTTACTTTCAGGAAGATTCCTAAGGGCTGTAATATTAATTTTGTCGGGTCCCGGAGCTGTGTTCCTTGCCGAAGTGAGTGCCGCCATCAGTTCGCTCATGTTGAAAGGGGCGCCGGCAGGGGACGGCTGTCCGTACTCAAGGAGCGTCGCTTCCCGTATCGCTTTGCTGTTGCGGCTGGCTGCGGGAAGAAATGTTCCGCTGCCATGACGGAGAGGGTTTTTCGCTGATTCCAAGCTTCAGTACAAAGTCTTGGCCATTGCATTTACTTTTTCTTCTTTCCGGACATGCCCTTGTAGGTTCGTCACATCTTCGCACGTCAGTCTTCTCAGTAAACGATTGGCAGTGATGTCTCCAGATCTGCCTCTTCAATTTTCTGTTGTACTTTCTGGCTTCTGCCGTTGCTATGGTGGAGTTTGAATTTTAATTTGATATAGTATTTGGATTTCCTGCACCTCTGCTGCTCCTACAGCCTGCCCGCCCATAGGTTGGTCCATAGGTTGAACAGGTGCAGGTTTGGGTAGGGTAGGTCCTCGTTAACTCGGCACGTCTTGATTGCCCTCTTGATCGCCGCTTGGATTTGTCTGTCAAGGGGGATTGTAGACGGCGCCACCTCGATGTCCTCTTTTAACGCGTCCCATGTGATGAAAATAGCATCGCGTTTGAGTTTGGCTTTTGTTAATAGTTCTATTTTCACTGGGACATGGTCGTTTCCATTGCGTCTGGCATCGTGTACCAGCTAACCCTAACGTTTTTGGACGTCCTTTTTAGGTCCGGCGTGGTGTCTCCTTGCTTGCTGTGTAGTCCAATGCTCGGAAAAGGGGGGGAGGGACACTGGGTTTGTTAAGAAGCGTGAAGTCAAGCTCTTTGCACTTGCGCTTCAGTGCTTTCCCTCGTGGCCGGGAGTGGTTGTATCCCCAGCTCTCATGTTGTGCGTTGAAGTCGCCACCGATCAAGGTGGCTTCTCTGATGCGCCTGGGCCGCAGCTGCCTAAGCCAGCGCATATCGTCACTGTCGTTCACTTTTGGTTGTATGTAAGTCGTGAGGATGCTGAGTGATGCACCTCTTTGTTTCGTTCGCACTGCCACCAGTTCCCTAGCCTGGCTGCACAGCTAGGTGTAATGAGTCTATTTGAGCTCGCGGGAAAGATTCCTTACCAGTATGGCCGCTTGCCGGACGATCTTTTTTCTCTTCTTCGCTATTGTTTACGGGGTCTTTTCCGGTATTTTCTCGGTATTGAAAGGAGATTTGTACGTCTTGTAGCCGGTAACCTTCAAGCATTCAGTATTCGTTTCCTGGAGAATTATGGTCGTCGACCCTTTTTTACCTGTTTGTTCGATACGGAGTTTTAGCTCTGTTGCCTTGTTTGAAACAGAAAAAAACTGCAGTTCCATTGCAGGATCCACGGGTATGATCTTGCATCGATCCGTTTAGAGCCGTCTAGTTTGTTAGTGTCATTAGAGCTGTTTTTCCTGTTGTGCCGCCATGATCTTGTCCAGTTCCTGCCGATGTCGTCCATTCTGGTCAGGATCTCCAGCGTGACTCTTTCAAGGCTGTCCAGTCGACAGCTGAGCGCCATCTATATTCCACTCAAGCCTTGTTAGTCTCTTGGTAGGAAGGCCAGTATGGGAGCGGTGGTGCTGCAGGTATAACGCCGAGGATGTGCTCCGTTGCACCGTGTTTCCGGGTTGGGCTCCTTGGCTAGGTTAATGGTGTCTGTGGCCATGACGTGTCCAGTGATATTGTTTGCGACTTGGCTACATCTGCCCACGATGCATCCTTTGATGTCGCTCCTGGGGAGCCTTAAGAATGTTAGTGAGAAGAGCTCCACGTTGCGCCATTCTGGGCCTCCGCTGAGCTCTTCGTCTTCTGCTCCTTCTTTCGTTAATTGCTTCTCGAGGGTCCTTTTCGGGCATTCGTTGCAGGTTGCCACGTGGTTGCCCTTGCAGTTGAAGCATCTGACCGTGTCGAGGCGCACGTTTCCATGGTGTCGCGCTCGTGTCCACAGGAGCAGCAGCGTTCCGTGTCTCTGGGGCACACATCGGTCTAGTAGCCGATTTGACGGGACGCTGAAATATGCAAGCGACATGGGTCTGTAATCGGCAACTCGGTATACTTCAAATACGTAGCGAACGTGCCTCGGTAATGTCTTTTCTGCGTATGGGATCAAGATGGTCTTCTTCATCAAGCCAAAGGCTCTGGCCGCCATGACCTGGTGGGTAATTACAGCTTAGCTCCTCGACGAGCGTTTCTGCATTGTCGTGTGGCGAGTGTAGATGTATGACGCCCTTGATCTGGTCATGTCCCATTGCCTTGTACGGCTGCACTTCCATCGCTCCCTTTTCGGCGGTCGGAATCTCTCAGATCTGCAGAAATCGCTCGGCAAAATCTCCGCCCTTGGATGTTATTGTTATCGTCATGTTCAGATAAATGTTCGAATTGCTATCATCATGTTGAAATAAAAAAGCTCGGCGAGCGAACACCTGTAAGTGTCCCTTTCAGTGAGGAGTCAGATAATGTATTAGCCATTAAATTTGTTACGTCAGCTCCACGAAACACATCGGGCAGGAGTGCTGAGTCGGCGTTCGGCTGGCGTTCCTGTTAGGTCGAGTCTCAATTGAGCTTCTGTACACTCTGTGCTCCCTTCTGGTCAATCCAACGTCCAGGGCCTTGTCACCGGCATGAGCGGGCAGTTGGATAGCGCCTTCCCCTGGAAATGCTGTCCTACGCATGGAGCCGCTTCTCAAGTAACCCCAAGACCTTTCCAGTACCATGCGCATTCACAAATACGCAGATAGAGACTAATATTGGCCCTTCCTTCGTCGGCTTGCCTATTTCGCACTGCTATGGTTAATGTGAGAACGACGAGACAAGCTTTGAAGCAACTTGGATGCCTATATCTCACTGAAGCGGAAACCTCCGGCTTAAATTTGCTGTCTCATGGGCATTGCGAAGATGGCTAAGTCATTTATTGTCAAGCAGTGTTCCCACCGTTTTAATGCATTAGAACGATCGTTTTGACGAAAACCCGGCGGTGTCTTTCGTTTGGCAGCGCAGGGGAGAAAGGGATAAAGAGGGGGAGAGGGTGACGCATGCGACGCTTCTATTGGTCCAAAACGCTGACGTCTGCACGCGTGAACTTCACCCTCTCTTCCCGACGCTGACAGACTGACAGATACCGCCGGGTTTTCGTCAAAACAAGCCCTTGCGTTTTCGTCAAAGCTACGCGCACAGCTGGCGCGGAGCCAGAGGGGAGGACGCGCCGCGGCGCAGTGGAATATGGACGTACTAAGTGGCCGCTTTGCCGTCGCCGGTTGTTCTTCGCTCTGTGTTTCCGTAGTAGCAATGTGTGGGCTGTGATGTGTGTGTTATAGTTAAAACGATGGACGCAGTTCCCTCCACGAGTGATACGGATGCGGTTTCTTCCACGAGTGGTATGAATGTGGTTCTTTCCATGAGTGATGCGGATGACCGCATACAAGAGCGTCGGGATACTCTGACAGTCTGAGTACAGAAAAGGAGTGAAACAAATTACAGGAAGGTTTTATTGGTGGATCCTTAGGGAATGCGTTTGCATGACCCTGGGGAAACGCCACGTACGTCCCCCATTCGCTAATCGCTAACACTGACCCCAAAAAGAGGCAGCAAAGAATAGAGGAAGCAAAATAGAAAGCGAAAACAGAAAAGTGAAGGGGTCAGCGTTAGTGATTTCTAAAACGGGGACGTGTGGCTTCCCCCAAAGGTCATGTTTCCTAAGAATCCATCAATGGATCTTCCTGTAATTTTTATCCCACCGATTTGCAAAGGCATTGGAGGTGCATAAATGTAAATAAACCGAAATATTTTCTCTACAGCCTGAAGATCCAAAACTCAAACAGGATTGAAAAATATCCCCGCATTTTAATGAATAAAACGCGCGCGAGCACACGCGCGAAGAAATAAGCAGCACAAAATCCTAAATAACCCACGAACGAAATATTGCACAAATTGCGTTTCACCTGCCAAAAACACAGTTGAATTCGCTACGTAGTGAAACATGCAAAATCCGTACAAAAACACGGCGAGAAATATCGGCTTAGGTTTGTTTTCTGTGTCGGCAGTGGCGCGAGTCTCAGCAGATTGCCGTTACATTCCGTGTGCTTCTTTTTTTTTTCCCTCACGTTTCGCCTCTTTATTTTATATTCTGTCTTCATATTTGTTTGTTTCGTTTAATATATCGTAGCGTGTAGTGTAATTTAAACTCAGGACTCCTGTGTCCGGATTTTCCAAGTAGGAATGCAATTACGTTTGGAATGCAAAGCATGCCGCGTTGGACGCGAGGCCAGAGTTTGGCCGTTTTTGCTTCGCAAATGCACATTCGCAAAACTTTTCTTTTTTTTTTTTTTACGTTCACCTCGGAGAATTCGGGGGCAATTAAAGCGGAAAAAAAAGTGATCGGCTCTTTTTACACGTCCCTCGCTCGTTGAAGCAAAAGACGGGCGCGTTGGGAAAATCAGGTGGCGAGTGAGGCCATCCCCGGACAATCTGAGAACGGAAACATAGGACTAATCTTTCTCCTCGCTTCCATCGTCGGCTATCCCTTCTCGAGTGCAGTAATTTACGTAATCAGAGACGTAGGAAGCAGACGACACGTACGGACCCTTGCCTCGCAGTCCAAATGAAGGTTCCTGAACAAAATAGCTCTTTTAGTTGTTTTAGGGTGAAGACATTCGCAACATTCACGACGCACAGGAGGCACGCGGGCGCCTATGAAAGTCGCTGTCATCTACAAGGTGATATAAATGCTGTTGAAGCGATAGACAAAAATAAAATTTCAGCCTTTTTACTTCAGCGAAGAAGGAAGACCAGCGAAGCTGTACTTTTGTGGGAATGAAGAAATGGCAAGTTGGCAAGCCAGAGCGGAAAGGCTGGAAAGGTTGCCGCAATCTATGAGCGACTGCGGCAACCAGACAACCGGCAAGCGGGTTGTCTGGTTGCCGCCGTCGCTCATAGATGGCGGTAGGGTCCGGACGTGTTGTGTCGACATTTATTTGCTGGCGGACACGATCCTGAAGAGACTAGCTTTTAACATCTCCGCTGTAAAAAAAAAAAATATAAATAAACCAATGAACGGAGTGCATTGAAAGTTTTCGTAAAGGTGTCTTGAGAGTGTGCATTTATGATATACTCAAATTTTATAAGTGTAGGCTCCAGAAAAACAAAAGCCTGACACAACTTGTTTTTAGGCAGAGGAAGGCAAATTGCTCGCACCTTCTGGTTGACGCTGCTACTCAAAGAAGGTATACTGCACACGCTAGGATCTGCTTTGACGTCTTCATCTCAACGAAGCTTTCCTGTTTTTGTTTTATCTCGTGCCACCTGTGAAAAGCAGCTCCTGCCAGACGGGTTTTGTTCCTTTTTTTCTTTATGTGCGTTCAAAAATAGGCTTTTTAAGGCTTCGATCGTTTATTTCCTAAATCCATACTCATAACATTTGAATATGTGAAAGCCACTAGATAGAGACACCCTCGTGAAAATATTCATTGCACTTCGTTCATCGGTGTTTTTATGTGAATTCACGGCGCTCAGAAACAGCTTGTGGATAATAGACGCTGTAATGAGTGTTGGGACAGGAGCGCGAGGCTCGTGTTGTAGGCCCTTTCCTGCGCGATCGTCGCACCTCCCCACCTATCGCAGTTGGGGTGGGCTAGAACGAGAGCTATGGGACGCTGAAGAGATCGGTCCCGCGATGCGTGCCTACAGAACGCGGCATAAACGCGGGTGACAACGCCACATCCCACTCCAGACCTAAAAAAAAGAACAAAAATGGGCGAATTATTATCACATCATTATCGTTACGTATTACATAATTACATAATTATTATCGAAAGTGTGCGTAGGCATTTGTTCCGCCTTCCCGTTTTATACAAATTTTCACACTCCGAAGTTTGCAATGATATCCATTTGTATGACAGAGTACGTGATGCAAAAAGAAAGGTATTTATTTTAAGTCTCTATGTAATCATTATCTCGAACCTTCGAAGTGCGTTGTCTGATGAGGCAATTAAAAATGCTTAAAATTATATCCCGATCCCAGAGCGGAGCTCGGGGGCATGACGAACACGCGGTTCAATATGGCGGCGGTCGGGCTCCCAAGTTCATATCAGGCGTGCATTTGCTTTCGCATCAATAGTAGCAACACACTTCGAGGGTAATGGTTGAATGCACCGGCTGTATAATGAGCAAACTGATTCGTATTTAAAAAAGGGGCTCCTAAGTTCCGCGCACTTGCTTTGCAATGAGCATGGCAACTCGAAGTCTTAATAAGCACACAGCATTAGCTATGGTGGCTAAAAAGGCGCTCCCCGAGTGCAGCACCCGGGATGAAAGAAAGTTAATCCGAACGGACAAGGACGTTCCGTCGAAGGAGTGGAGTAGACTTGGGAATCATGACACAGTACGGTGAAGGCAGTGTGTCAGTGCACCGTCGATTGCGTTATACAAAAAATGGGATCGTAAAACATGTAGAGCCTGAAACAATTGCACGACGTTAGCAATGTTGTGGTACGTTTAATGTTACGCAGGTTTATGTTTTCTTCGTAGTACAACCAGTTGTAAGTCAGCGCTTGGTCTGTCCAGTTTCTTTGACTCGTATTTCGTGTTTTTCGTGCTGTTTTGATTCGTCATGTAGAGTCTCCTGACCTGAGTGAACACGATGACGTACGTCCCTCGAGGAGGAAGTTTCGAGACGAGAAGTAGCCGAAAGTATGGTACCAAAACGAAATAAATTTAATCCGAACGGACAAGCACGTTCCGTCCAAAGAGTGCAGTTCCTTCCTGGGAATCATGCAGAGAGTCTCCTGACCGGAGTGAAAACGATGAATTTCGTCCGTCTATGAGGACGTCTCAAGAGGAGAAGTAACCAAAAGTTAACGAAGAAAGGAAACAAAACAAACACACACACACGCGCACGCACGCACGCACACGCACACACACACACACAACACCGCTCGAAAGCTGGCGTCACAAACCGAACGTGATTGTCGGCACGCGTCGTCTACGAGACAGCTCGAACTTTACAGTTCAAAGTAGGAGCTAACATGGGTAGGTAATCCTCTCTGACAACATCGGGGGGTGAAGCGGGAGCTATAGGGCGGGCCAGACACTGGAAGTGCGGCTTATCGAGGACGACGTGAAGGATGAAGACGCCTCGGAATATATCTTTTGCACAAGAAGATGTGGTTCCAAATTAGGCCTGACACGCGCACTTGGTCCACGTTGCAGAGGATACACGCCGCACCTTTCTCGGTGGCGTAGAATCTATCAAGGTAATTTTACCGGCGCTCACACCAGCGTGTCACTATCCGTTGTTTCCTTGGGGAAATCAGAGCTCGAGTATAGTCGACTGCTTTCCCCACCGGGTAACTGAATTTGTGGAGACTCAGAAATAACCACGCGGAGAGTTTCTCGTTAGAACTGCATGGATGATATTCATGCGACGGAATAGACGTTTCAGCGAGGCAGGAGGAAAGAGCTGCACAGACGAAGCATGCCAATGGTCATTCAACTCAAGGGTCCCTTAAATAAAATGAGAGCCAGGAAATAATTCTGTGGGGGAAGTAAAATATTTACACGTTTGAGGGTCGGGTTTAGTCTCTGCCTTTATGATGCGTCCTAGACACTATACTGGATGTTTAATTTGGATGTGAACATTTTTGTTTAAAAAAGCGGGCGATAATTAGACGAGTGCCGTCTTCACCATGTATTTATTTATCTGGCTCGGCTCACATGAGGAGATAGTCGTCATGGTAAGTTGACTGATTAACTATTTTATTATTTGTTTTAGATGTCACGTTGCAATTGCAGTTATGACGGCAATTACTATTAGAAGACAGACCCATTAAAATATTTTGTAAAGATGTAATAAGTTTTTTTTTTTTTTATTTATTAAGTGAGTAGTCACGTTCATTTAGCCCTATTTCAGATGTGCGCGCAAAAATACAGCCGAAAACCCCGCCCACAATGATGTTTGGAGAGTGGCGCGCGTAGGCTTTTCAATAATGTCGTCACTATCTGACCAGCATTTTCTTGGTGGGAGCGCCGACGACGCACTTGATAACCGGACTGAAACAACCATGTCATTCTTCTAAGCATATTATTCTGGGCAGGGCTTGCGGCGCCGTTTTTGCGAGCAATTTTGAAATCTGGCTAAAAACGTGAAAGTCGATCAATTAATATCTAAAAGCTATTGCATTTTTGCAAATTCTTTCAAGTATTATGACCTCTCATACTAATTGCCGGCAATACTGCCATTGCAATCCCTAAAACAAATATTTTAAATGTTAATCGATTTCACTTAATTAGCCAACTTCCCATGACAATTATCTCATGTCCGCCAAGCCTGATAAGTGCGTACATGGCGAGGACGTGACCCTTCTAACTCTCAACCCATTCAAAACAATCAAACATTGTGCATATCGGCCCCTCTTCGAAATATGTAGAGCTCGTACTGTACCATGCAAGACTGTGTTGTTTTCTGCATTGCACCAGCGATCTGAGTCCTATAATCAAGGGGAGTCGCACTCTCGGAGCGGTGCTCGTCGTTCATAGCGTCCGACTGCTATCCGTGGCGCTCATATGTCGTGTTTTAAATCTGTTTCATGTAGCGAACTTTGAGTGAGAACCACCTAAGAGCTATCTTCGCGGACTCAACGCGTGACACCTCGCGGACTGAATGTTGTGGAGAAATCCGAACTTGGAGTGCCCTAAATGTGAAGGCTTCCTTCCAGTCACTCCACAGGAAGAGACAACAGGGCGGAAAACGGAATGCGTGTAGCTACGAAACTATAGCTCGTGAAGATGCACTTGCATCTTAAGCCTGTTGAGGTCAATTCAACTGTGGTGATTAGGACAATCCTTTACTTCACCTCACACTCGCACTTTTTTTTTTTTTATTGAGGTGGCGGTTTTTTTTGTTGTTTTTTTTAATGTGAAACCATGGAGGAGCTATACGTGGAATAGTGCACAGGTTCAAAGGCGCAGCACCCTATGGGGGACCCCATTCGTTTCTTTTGTGTTGGTGATTATTAAGGTTTCTATTCAAGTTGAAGAGAACGAACGCCTTGAATCTATTCTACAAGCAAAAACAAAGTAGCGCATTTCCAAACTGCACTGCTGGGAACGTAAATGTAATAAATCGTACAAGTAAACCTATACCAATATTGCACATCAGAGCTCTTCAATTTCATCATCTTGTCAAATAAACATGAATGAATGAATGAGATACGGAGGTTATAGTTAAGCGAGGTTACTAGTGATACCGGAATCGCATCGCACGTGTACAAATAAATGTGGCGCCTAAAAATATGTGGAATCGCGGTGAATATGAAAACAGGCTGCTGATATTATATTCCGAAAATGAGCGTGTGGGAGCAAAATAAATCGCGAATGAATCGACCGCCGCCTCGTACAGGACCCCGCACTTGGAGGTTAATGCGCCCCACTAAAGGGAAGCACCTGGTCGGGCTGTCAACGAAGTAGCATCTGATTTGGTATCGTAAGCGGAAAAAAATTCGAGAGAATTAACTTGGAACCACACAAGACATTGAGCCCAGTTAGCAGTTTCTTTGTTCGTGCATCACTTTCGGTCGTTCACTCTAAAAAAAGCCCGTGAGTCTGCTTTCCCGTACAACACTCGGAGAGCCAATCACCGCAACTTCTGGAGGCAGCTCAGCGAATGACGATGCTGAAACATATGTTTAGACCAAAAAACACAGTCTGAGTTGTGACATTAAGCAATGGAAGCGCGACGTTTTGTATTGCTTAATGTCACAACTCAGACTGCGTTTTTTGGCCTAAACATATGTTTCGGCATTGTCATTCGCTGAGCTGCCTCCGGAAGTTGCGGTGATTGGCTCTCCGAGTGTTGTGCGCGAAGATAGACGCACAAACGTTTTTTCGAGTGTTCTTGTTTCCGAGTTTGGGAGTGGTCTACAAAGCCCTGGAAAGCAATAGAAGTTTTGTATGCGCGTTGCGCGGCGCTCATGCAGACAGCGGAGGGGCGCTGTGGACAAATCCAATTTCGGGCAGATCGCCTTTTGATTATCTTCAGACTGCGCTGCAATTTCTTGTCGTCAGTTTCGCTCGCGTTAATTTAATGAAACCATCATGCTTAATGCTTTCCCTCAGGACTCGGGCACGCCGACCTAAGACTTGCCAAACGAATGGAGTTTTTAAGTGCTCACCTGAGCATTGTGTTATTTGGCAAAACGTGAGCCAAGTTATTAGTGTATTACAACAGCGTGTAAATACCAGAGTTGTACCAAGTATACTCAACAAAAGTATTTAAGATAAGATAATACCAATTTGAAAATGTATTTAGAGGGTTATTCAAGTTACTTTTACTACGAATTATCTTGAATAGAGCATGCCAATATTTCTCTTCTCTTGGTGTCAACATTCGTGTTTCCTCAGTCTCGGGTTGCTTCAAAATAATTCAGTTAAGTTACTTTCAAAAACACTTGACAAGTAGTTTGCAGGCTGGCAATATGTGAAAAAAAAGGAATCAAAAGGGGGTGCTCTACCTGTGATGACGTCAGTGAAAATCCCAATCTTCTGTGACCTTTACGACTTTCAAAAGTGTGCTTTGCTGCTGCAATGGAAGTTTACTTTGAAATTATTCGAGATGTGCAACATAATCGATGCCGAAAGATTTTAGGAGCAAAGTTGACTCACGTACTGGAGACATGGCACTTGGCGTGCTGTATAGTTTGCGGAACTCGTCATTGGTCGAGCCTGCAGGCTCGACTCATGAGGCATTCCGCAATAATTTCGTTATATGCCTTGCCGCGATTCGGGGAACTTGACACGTAGCGCGGAACTGCATATCGCTAACAGCCCAACTATTGGTTGATCAGGCAGTCAGACTTGTTGATGAGTACTCAAGTGAACGACGA
Source organism: Ixodes scapularis (assembly GCF_016920785.2). Taxonomy (NCBI): domain Eukaryota; kingdom Metazoa; phylum Arthropoda; class Arachnida; order Ixodida; family Ixodidae; genus Ixodes; species Ixodes scapularis. Next base: position 3,735,883 of record NW_024609884.1, on the reverse strand, counting down.
ACGTGCACGCTCAGGAAACACATCGGGCCGAGGACTGCAGCCTCTGTGGCTGATCAAAAACCAAGAGCAAGCATTTTGTCTCCCCTGTCAATCAAGGGCGAGGAGGAGCACCTGTTTTTTCAAATTGCCAACAAAACAAAACAACTACTGGGCGGGTCAAGAGGGAAACACATGAAACAAAAGAGAGTGTACACGAAACCGCTTTCAAACCCGAGTCTCTTGCCCCCCTTCCGAATCATCTCAAACCATTCTCGACGCATCGAGGTCAAGATTCTAGAATCAGAGGCCACCGCTTTAGAAATGACTGGCTCCACCTGGTGGAAAACTGGGTTTGAAGATTCTGAGAAGGAAACATTGCGCGAATTCGGAAGGAGTTGGAAGAGTGCATCTAGGTCACTAAAGCTAAAAAAAAAAAAAAAAAAAAAAAAAGCCATCAGGATCGAGCTTTTGGTCAAGAAGTAGTGTCGGCTCACGCTTGAAAACACTGCTCGCACATTTTGATGCCAGTACCTTCTGAGCCGGCGATTTCCGATAATGGTTCATTAGGGAGTTTTCGTCGATCGTTTCTTCCGTCCCGCAACGCTCTCCGCCACCCGCTACGAGATCCGGAACTCTGAAGTCAAGGCCAGCGGCGCGCATGCGCACTACCGGCGTCTTTGTTGCGGAGAGCGTACCGGAGTAGGGAAGACGGTCTACGAAAATTCCATTTTAGGGAGATTTCGCAGTCCGCGTTTCCCCCTCCGATAAGCCCTCCGCAACGAAGAAGCCGCTACTGCACGTGCGCGCCGATGGCCATTACGAATTCTTTTGAGGCGAGATGGGGGAGGTCAGCCGAGATGCCCCGCGAGAAAGGAAGTCACGCGTTTTCACCAAGGGCTGGCCCGGCTGGCTTCCGGTTGAATCCACCGAAATCGTCGGAGCGACTTTTCTCGGATCCAGATCGAGATCTGGAGTGGGAGCTAATCCAAAACGACCTGTTGAACACGTCCATCTCGATCCCGATCGCCCACTGAAATAGGCTCGCTCCAGAAAAGTTGATCCCGGGGCGCCCCAAAACGACCCGTGGAATTCGCCATAAGTTTGTAATCGGTTCAGCTTTGCCCTGGATTCGGACGGTTGTGTGCAGTGCAGGCGAAGGGAACGCCAGGTGAAAAGAGAAAGGGCGAAAACTGGGAAGGCGCGGGATGGAAGAGAACGGCAGGGGAGGGCGAGAAGAGAAAGGGAGAGCACTAGGAACGTCAGAAAGGAGAGGAGGTTTCTTTCCTCCACCCCAGCCTTCCTAGTGCTTGCCCCTTCTCCTCTCGCCTGGCTTTCCCTTCGGCTGTATTGCACGCAACTACTCCGTTTCGAGATAACTTGTCGAACTGTGGAGGCTTGGGCCCCCGTCACCCAATAAGAGCGTCGGAGCGAGGCGCGTGACCCCACGTCAGGGGAGCGTGTGTATCACTGCGCCAAGGAACCGGTCGTCGTCATGCTGGCCTGGAGTCGACTGCTGCGAAATCAACCAACTTCGGGTGAACGTCCACCGCCGCAGCATTGCCGTCCACTAGAGTAGCGAGCTCTCCGGGAACGATTCATGAGACAGCCATACGCCCAATTTACCACGAATCTGTGGCGGGTGCTAATGACGGGCCGATATTTTGAGCGGAAGCGGTCGATTAGACGGCTGCGACCGCCAACCGCCACGGCTCTACAGGAGAAAAAGACCTGGAGCGGAAACGGATCTGGCTTCACTTTTTTGGTTTATATCGTCAATATTTAGTTGTCGTTTCTATATATTCTCGCTAGAGATGTAATCGCGCGAGTCAATTGCCGTTAAAAGAAAAGGAAACATGGAACTACTTTTTGTCGCGGACGGCGCTCTTGCTGTGACGGTAACGAGCCCTAGATGGCTTTGATCATGGAGAGTTATCACGAGACCTGCTCCGACGCCTTTACTGGGTCACGGGGGCCGCAGCCTCCGCAGTTCGCCATGTTATCGTGGAAGGTGTATGGTTATGGTTCCGTAGAATGTACCGGTGACCATTATTTTCCAAGGCTGAAAAATGTATTTGAGATGCTGGGTACCAGACAGTGAGAAAGGCAACTAATATAATGTAGCAGATACTCTAGACGGGATGTATTTGAAAGGGGCCAAAATACTAGCAAACGTATTTGAAATACAGTACCTTGAGTAGAGTATTTAAGATAGGCACAAGTATGGTAAATATAAACTCCTAAATGTAAATTCTACATATTTAATCTAGATAATCTAATCTAGTCTATAGAGAAACTTCTTTTAATCCCTTTCCCTGAAAATTTTTTGTTTATATTAAAGGCGTGCAAATAATCGTTCAAACTGAATAGCGCGGTGTGATCTCTGGCTTCTGCACGGTTGAAGAGAAATAGCTTAATTATTATTACACGCGGCCAGAAGCTTCAAAACCATAGAGCTGCAAACGACCATACAAAGTGTACTGCGATTGATAGCGACAGCTGATACGTTGTTAAAATATGTACCTCAGGACATTTGCTTGATAGAGCTTTGCTAGTAGCAGACTTTTTGTGGGAGACGAGCTTTATGAGATGCCTTAAAAGGGCGCGCTGCCTCTCGTGCGTGATAGTCCGGGTCCTGCGCACTCTGCACTCTTCTCGTTCCGCTGCGGCTTTCCGTCTTTTCTGCTCTGAACACTTGTCCTTCCCGCTCCTCGCACCGAATCTTGCGTGTTCTGATCTTGTCTGAAGGGGTCTTAATTTTTTTTTTTTTTTAATCTTGTCTGAACCTACCCGGAATCCTGTTCTTTCAAACATTCGGGGCTACGGCACCCTTAGTTTTATCGTTGTAGTCGTTGCGCGATCGGTCACTTGTAACTTGGAGCGAGTTCGAATCTCCTTCCAATGTTCGAGGGTCCAGCGGGAGAGCGAGAGCAGTGAATCGCGGCGATTACAGGAGCCATGGAGTGCTGTTCGGAAATTATCTTTCCGGTGGGAGATGCGAACAACCTGCTGGGTCGAATGTTTCCCTGATCTCCGAGTCATCTTCGGGGCCCCGTGCTTTGGCCGACGGCCGAAGAATGCCACTGGAGAGAGCGCAGATAGTCATCGCGGCTTCGCGCCTCCGCCGACCGAATGCCGATTCCCCCTCGGTAACGACCGTCGTTCGCCTGTGCGCCCTTTCTTGTTGGGCCGTTTATTTGCTCTGCGGCCCTTTCCGGTCGAGCAGGCTGTTTCCATTGGAGAGACTGCTTTGTTTCCCCCCACCATTTTTTTTTTACCCTTATAGTTTTTCCGCTTTGTATATCTGATTCTTAAAACGGGGCTTCGCTAATCAGAATTGACGGTCCGCAGTTGCCCACTCTTACTTTCGTCCGTGAACACCGGATGACGTTACAGCAGCCTTATTCGGAGCGCTATGTTAACGAGTCAGTGGTCGGCTATCAGCTCCCCATATGGTTTCGCCGGCCTCGCGACACTCTCGTATCCTCCTCTCCCTAGAAGTCTCGGCGCATTGAGTTTTGTCGTCGACCGAGCCACTCACCGTGCCTCCTCGTTTCAGCAACAGCAAAAGCGACGCTAAACACTAATCGTCTGCATGCAAACTAATAGGGAGAGACGCTGTTCATCAGCATGGTGGCCCACGACATTCCGGAAGTGAAAAGGATATTGGTACAACCGCCCTATTCGTCGCTTCAACGCCCTTTAGATGGCGGGGCGGTAGTTCCAAGATGGCGCAAGAGACGGTGATAGATTGTATGTGCCTGCTCGCTGACGCTGCGCAGTGTGCATAAAATAATTTATTTGTCTACAAATGCGAAAGTTTTGGAAACATTACAAAACTTGTGACGCTTCGTTCAAGGCGAACGTCTTTCGGGCGGATCACATCATTCTGTGTAACCAAATATTTTTTGTGGGTTCTGAAAATGCCGCGGTGTTTGCGCTGTTCCTGGCCACCACTGCTCTAAAACGTGAGCCGCGCACGTACAAATAGAAACGGACACATCACATCGCTTCTTACTAAAATCTAAAATTTTATTAAAACTCTAAAGTCTTACTAAAACAAAGAGGCATGAGAGGTGTAGCGCTAAAACTAATTGAAAATTATTTAATGAATCGTTATCGTTACGTTTCTATTATTTAACCACATAATATGTAATAAAATGAAAATACAGCACGGTGTCCCTCTGAGCTCTATCTTAGGTCCTTTATTATTTCTAGTTCACGAGCGTCGGGCTACGGATCCCCAGGTGGCGGGTTCGAATCCCGGCCGAGGTGCCCGAAATCCGACAGAGGCCATTGCGGAGAAGGCGCCGTGTAACCAAGCTTTCCATTGCGCGTCAAAAGATCCCCACGGGGTCCAAATTAATCCTCAGGCCTGCGCTAGGGAGTGCCAGATCTTCCCGGCCTTGGTTTGGCACGTAAATCCCTCGAATTTGACTTTTAGGGGCGAAGCTCCTAAGCGCCTTGTCCGTCCGGCGTCGGTGCTCACATCGATTGCACTGCCTCCGAGATCGGCCCACACACAAAAAACAAAAACAAAAAAAAAAACGTACGCCCGCACGGCGGTTCAAACTGAGGACCGATTGCTTACGAGGCAGACGTCTTAACCACTACGCTATACTCCAATTTTGTTTTCTTTATTTGCACAAAATACGCAATACACACTAAACACTCACAAAGCACTGGTGCTAAAACGCCACCTGCCCTCCCCTGGGGCCGTAACGATCCTTAAAACTCCTTCATACCTATTAAACCATCTAACAAGCCAACCCACTCCGGCGGGGTCTCACTCATTTCTAAAACACTCTTGACCTGCGAAACAACTTCAATAAAAAATAAACGCGCTCACTTTGGACGGACTTCGGCATGCCGCACCGCCAAACGGGACTTCCACAGACCGTACAATCCAAGGGCCATAAACAGATCGTAAGGCACAGTTTCACCTTTCTCCACGGGAAGAAAGCCGAATGGTGTATTCATCAATGCACATATCTTTTTTCAGGGTCCGTTGTAAAACATCCCAAAAGAAGACAGCGTCCCAGCAATGCAGGAACGCATGTTCAATAGTCTCAGGCTGTCGACACAACAAACAATTGACACCCCAAGGAACGTACATGCCCCGCTCCTGAAGCCTTACCTTCACTGGTAAAGTGGCAGTCCAACGTTGCATGTAGCAGCTCCACGTCTATACAGGAGAGGGCGCTGCGGTCAAATGCGTATATAATAGCGTTAAACTTTGCATGCATTGGCTCAACGTTTATAAACGAGAGGGCGCTGCGGTCAAATGCTCAAATGCGTATATAACCTCGTTCCATACCACACATTTCTTTCTGACATGAACCGTTGACTTAAGGGGATGCTGAACCGAAATCTGGATTCCACAAAACACGCTGCAAAAGCGCGCAACGGGATGCTACAAACTCTAAAACATCACTCATACAGCGATATTTCAAACGGACAGAGATGTTCACGTCATGTTTCTCCGAGAAGGAGAGGGAACGGCCTTGCGTCTTCTCCGCCTCGCCGCCTTTGATGGGGCAAAGCGAAGAGTGGAGGAAACGAGGTATTTTCACGTCACGCGCCTCGTCGGCCTGGTTCCAATCTCGACCTCTTTTTCTAAAAATGCGGCCTTCTATTCGAGATATCACCTTACGAGTAGTGTTGGAGGGATTGTAGCGTCCCGCCTACATCTCTTGCATTTTTTTTTTGCTTTTTTTAAATTCAAATTTCGGTTCACCATCTCTTTAAAGGGGCGGTGCAATGATTTTAACACCGAACGAATGTGCAGCTTGTATTTTTTATATTGTTTACTTCGGCATAAGTAAGAGAAAAAGTGCCACCGTATCCCAAAATACCTCTATTTCGCTGCGTAATCGCAAAATAAAGAACGCTTTTTTTCCCAACCTGCGGCCACATGGTGGCCGCAAATGGAACCTGTGGTGTGACGTCATTCGGAGTGGTTTTTGTAAGTGATAGTGTTAGGCAATTGTAAGCTTGATTTAAGGTTAAGTTTAATAAATCTTGTTGTTTAGGCATGCAAAAACGCTTCAGAAGCCTAATATTGCCGCTAAAAGGGTATGAATTATTTGCGGCGCCATCTACCGCAAGTCAACAAAACCTGCCGTCGCCGTCATCCGTCGACGCCCGAGGCGCCTACGGCGGCTACACGAGCAACCCGGACGTTTTGTCTTTCCCTCGCTCGACGGAGTGCGTTGGTCGTGGTTCGTAGTATCGTGGTATCGTTATTGTTCCTGGTGTCTCGACCTCGACTTCGACTTCGATTGCCCGCCGCGTCGACTGCCGACGTCGCTCAGGCCGTCCGCCCATGCCGCCATGTTGGTCGGGAATCGGCGGGAGAGCGGGAGAAATCGGCGGGAGAGCGGGAGAGCGGCGAGCCCGGCGAGCCACCGAGCGCTGGGGAAACGGAAGCCAGAAGAACCCAACCGGAAATCAACGCCACTCCGAATGACGTCACAGGCGAAGCTGGTGCCGCTTCAATGTTGAGTTGAGGGGTGCCAGAGATATCAATTTCTTTCATTTTTTTTAATGAAAACTAGGGCAAGCAGGAAAGAATAGTTTTCGGCCCTTCGTTTTATATGTGGCCGGGATCAATTCCCGCAATTAATTAGCCAAAGTCCGCAAATTGTTGCACCGCCCCTTTAAGCGGTGGAGATGCGTTCCCACGGCTTCTAGCGGATCCAAGCTGATCCGCTAGAAGAACCACTGGCTCTGCATTTCACCGACCATAAAGCAGTAATAATGAAGTCAAAACGCAACCCGGAACTCAGCACTACCTATGAGCAATAAAAAAAATCAGCACCATTAGCTCTACCTATGAACAATAATATCAGTATCATCAGCACCACCAGAACTTCGCCCCAATCAACATCATTCACAACGTAGAGATGCGACCTCTTTTTGATTTCTAGTTTATGTGAATGATATTAGAAGGATACCAGATTCCCCCGAGCTGATAATGTACGCAGATGATACGGATGCCTTTTTTTTGTTGGAATTCCCAAAGTGGTGCATGGAAATTGCTGCAAATGACTACATCCTTAAGCTATCAAATTGGTTGCGAATAAATCGATTGAAACTAAATACATGTAAAATATATGATTTTTAAGCCAGTCAATAAGCGAGACAATAGCCATCAAATTCCAAGAAACAATTCTCGAGCGAGTGGCCGAACAAAAGTTTCTAGGCGTCTGGTTTAGTGAAGAACTCTCATGGTCTACACATGGCAATAAACTAAAATCGGAGCTTTCTCGAATTACTGGTATAATATATAAAATACGCAATTTAATACTCATTCATTACAAATGATGTTATTTATTGTTTTATTATAAGGTCAGTTATGGAATACAAGCGTGGTGATACGGCAATTGCATCATACTATAACAAACTAATTATCATTAAAACATTCTTCGTATTAGCGAAAATTATAAGAAGCGTTATAAAAAAACTTCAGCACCGCACCACTCTTCGTTAAATATAATATGTCAAAGGCGAACCAAATATATAACTTTAAATTATTTCAATGTATTGACCGAAACAAGTTTTACTCATACCCGCACCGTTTCCCAGTTCATACGCTTTACGAGACACGGAACGCAGATTTCCAAACATCCGAACTAATTACGGTAAGCAAATATTAAATTATCCGACTGCTACATTATTAAATTGTCCATGAATCGGCATTGATTACAGTGCCCCGTTTTCTAGGTTAAGACAAGGCTGTAGACGATCCCTTGTTGGCAGTTTGCAGTGATATCGCCATTTTCGTTTTCTTAAGATAATCAAATCTTAATATAATTTGACGAAATAAAATCTTTCTTCTTTATTGTTATAGAACCCGTGTAGCCTTGGTTCAATATTTTTTCTTTCTGTACAAATGGGTGTCTATTTCTGCGTTCCCTTTGTGTGTCTGCAGTGTCACAACATGATGTTTGAAAGTGGGTTCATTATATACATATACACATTTCTGGATAAATATTGACCTTATGATAATATTTCCATGTATTTGAAAACATCTGTATTCTAGATTATTTATGCTGCTGATGCGTAACAAAAGAAGTGCGGTATGTTTTTTTTTCTGTTTTATTGTGTTTTTTTTGTATTTAGATTGTGTATATATTTTAAGCTGTTGAACTGAATTCGGGGAGGCAGAGACACTGTCAGGCACCATGCCTTTTTCTCTGCCCCCTCAGCAGATAATATCCGCAACACAAAAGAAGAAGAAAAAAAATCCCCGGTAAAGCAGCGTTCACAGTATGGATGTCTCTGTGTCAGAGGCTCACAGCTCACAGCACACCGTCGCGGTTTTAGTGCATTGTAACACGTAATCAACCTGCGCCGTGGTTACTAATAGGCAGTTTTAGCATAGCGTCGCCGCAAGCTACCTTACGGTTAGGCATTGCCACTGCATAGATGAAGTTAGCGCTGCAGATTTGAAGCGTGGTTTTCATGTGCGCGCCAGGAGCGTTGCCGTACCTATGGTAGCCTGCGGTAACACTATGCAAGAACTGCATAATAACGCCATCAACGTGTTTTTTTTATTATTGATTGCTCTGTCCAAAGAAATATTCCAATATTCAGTATTGTACTCTTTGGTGCCATGTTATTCGTATCGTCGAGCCAAAACTGCCCGTTCTAAGCACACCTTACGGTCGGCACACAAACGCGCTTAAAAATGTTACTAGATTTTTTTTTTTTTTTAATTTGCCTTTGTAATTAACTGAAAGCAGGCACACGTAGTCTGTCTTTTGGAAGTGCTTAGAGCAAACTGTCATGTTTCTTCTCACGGTCTTAGAGTGCATAAAATGCGAACCCATTCCCAATGTCTATCGCTCGCGAGCAATTCTCTCCTATACCTTGTGGAAATAATAAAGTTTTCGTAGATCTCAGGCAAGATCTTTGCCCTAATAGCGGGAGCTTTTGCGGTCATGTTGAGCAGAGATTGTGCTGGCGAGCGCTGGACCCAAGATCCGCAGTGTATGCGATCTGCGAAAACTTCCTAATGAAATGAGATATCCCGGTCCTTTTGTGCAACGCTGAATTGCGAAGCGGACCACAACAATTCCTGTTTTAATGCACTGGATTTTCCGTGAAAACTGCATGATGCACGAACACGCCGACCAGCACGGCAGTCGCAAGGCCGACAGTCCCTGCCACCGTCTCCGCCGCCGTTCCCTCTGGTTCCTCGCGCTCCCGCGAGAGGGCGAGCGGCAGGCTGGAATTGCGAATAGTGCAAGCCACTGAAATTTCGGAAGAAGAAACTAGCCGAAGAAACAGACTTCGAAGCGCCGCGTAATGAATGTCCCTCCTAATCTCTACATTTTCTTCTAATTCATTCGAGTATCTATTTACTATCCGTGACATTCCGTATTCTCCCTCATTTAGCTCCTCAGCGTGCGTTATTACATATCAGTACGTACGTTGCACACATATGTGTGCGCGTTCAAAAATGCACAGGTGCGCGTCAGTGTGCACTGCGAGAGACTGCGCGCTCATGTGCCCGTGCGATTGCCTATTTTTGTATATAAAGCAGACTTGTACCGTACGCATTACGAGTAATCAAATTACTTGTAATTGATTACTTTTTGGAGTAATTTTGTAATCAGTTGATTACTTTTCTTATGCAGTAATCCCAAGAGTAATCTGATTACTTTTTGAAGTAATAAAATTACTTGTAACCGTTACAATGTGTCCACGGGCCCCCCCCCCCCCCCCCCCCCCGGCACACGCCTTTTTTTATGAAGTGACAAAAATAAAATTTGTTTTTTTCTTTTCGAGCGGAAAAAAGAAAGATTTTTGCGGAGCTGTAGGAAACGAGGTCAATCTCTTTCTATGTACAGTTTCTGTGGAATGTCCGTTTCTTTTTTTTTTTTCTTTTTTTTTTCAAGCTGGGACTGGGAGTGGGAAGCCCCAGGAAAGCCACAGTGCGTGACAAAGGCCATTCAGGGCGAAGTTTGAGGAAGCAGAATGTAGCTTTGTGAGTCCTTCGTTCAAACTCACGTACACACACACAGAAATAAAAAAATAAAAGAATCCTGCGTAGGGTGCCTACTCGCAGCCCGTAGGAGAACCAGAACCGAAGAATGCCTAAAGCGGATGCAAAATATAACAAAGGCAGTTGAAATATTTCCCCATTTCCCCTACGTGGTCTTTGTGACAAGCAATGTTTAGGTCTATAGTCTACACGACGACCGCTGGACTGAGCGGATCTTACGTGCTCTCGCCCAGTTCCAGGAAGTGCGGCTCTCCGGAGGGCGTTCGGCGCAGATCGAGCTGTTCACGGAAGCCGAAGCGGGGCCCGGTCTGAGCGTCACCAACGGCTCCGTACTCAAGGGCAAGGATCGCTGGCTGGCGCTGACGGTCCGCGCCTGCGGGGCCTGCTTCTACCGGGCCGTCTTCTACGCCATGGCGAGCGACGGAGGTGAACGGAGCAACTTCCGTGAAAGAGCGTGCGGAAAGCAACTCCGCCGTGGCAGCAAAGCGCTTTCTGGCTGGTTGCTTCAAAGCCCGTACCAGACGACTTCGCTGAGCTGCGTTAACGATCGTATACATAGATATCTGGTTCTCGAGACTTATCAAACTACCCGTTGCATTCTTCCGAAGCGTCATTGCATGTCGGCTTCCAAGGCGCTCTTTTCATTCTTAGGTGTGCCGGTGTCGTTAGCCTCTTCCTATATTTAGTAAGTATTTATGATAAGATGCTAGTTGCGTACCTCCGTATACATGTAGAGCCGAACGCTCCGGCTTTGTCTTGATTCAAACTTTTGGGCTGCGAAATGACAGAGGGAGAGAAGGGAAAAGAGTAAAATCTTTTTTTTTTTTTTTTTTTTTTCAATTTACGTTTAGCTCATCTTTTTGCGCATACCCACAGTCGAATAAAGCAAAATGTCTGGCTGCTCTTTTTCGACGAATAACGAGCTACGAACATTGCTAATTTGTGAAGTCAATTTGTAAATGGACCGGTCAAAGGAAAAATATATAACACATTACAGCATTCGTGACATTGTTTTCTTTGAGGTGCGAATGCCCGGACGTAAATCCAGAATTTATAAAACGCGACTACTAGACAGATTTAACAGTCAGTTACATTACGCCACCGCTGCCGCCATGCATCTTGGGAACTGTAGTTTTTCTGTACGTGCGACGGCCCAACTGAGGGTCTACGCGAGCCGAGCACGGGGTGGCACGAGCTGTCTCGCGAACTGGCGCCTGCCTTTTATCAACTACACCATGACCTCATCTATACTGACAAACTCTGGCAGATCGCCACGAGAGGCGGCCGCCGAAATGGAAAAGGTGGAGGGACAGACAACGGATGAGAGGGGTGCCACGTCACTGGCGCCCCGCTGCGGCGAGACGCCAAAACACACTTCTCCCGAGCGAACAAGTGGGCTTCGGGTCCTCGCCGAAGCAAACTCTGTATGCTGACGTCCAGGTTCCCCGAGAAATAGCTCTTTGGTGCTCTATGCTACCCGATCCTCGCGCTTAAAATCTTCGACCGGGCACTCAATGACTCCGTCGTCGAACTGCCAGGCTTTGTGCGTATCGAGGAGGCTATGACTACAGTTATGGCGGCGTCAGGCATGCGTGGAACGCTTTTAATCTAGCACGTGTGATTGGAGCGGAATGACTCGCGAACACTATATATATCCCCTTATTTTCGCACATCACTAGTTCGGTCTATGTTGAGCAAGAAGCTTACCGCTTACCTTGGGGCCCCACAAGACAAAATTTACCTCCACTGTGTTTAACGAGAGCTTTCGAGGATAATGAAAACGCAGCAATCCCGCATGCATGTTTAACTGTACCGCGCTTTGACCTCCGGTCGAAATTAGGGAGAATGCGAGGGGGACTCCGCTGCCAGCGGACTCCCGTCTTCCCGGCAGAACGGAGTCTCGTAGAGGACGCGCCGAGAGCGGCGGCGATCACTCGTTGACGCAGGAAGTCCACCTCGACTCCCACTTCATTCCTCCCGCCGCAGATGACGGATGGCGCGAGCGCAACACGCGCGCGGCAGCGGCCATGCGCGAGCCTGTCCCCGCTCTGTCGCGCTCTCCAGGCAGGCGTACTCGCAGCCTCTCGCGCGCGTCAGCCGACCTGCTGCTCGCAATCTCGGGAGGCAGTAACCAACTCGGAGAACTGCGAGATTAGGCCGAGAAGGCGCGGGGCAGCTCGGTGTTTCGCAAGTGGGGCTTAATGGCCTCCCGAATGAAGTCGAGGGAAAAGCGGCTTGCACCGAACGCGCCCACCCCGACCGAGCTCGCCGGTGGACCTCCTCGGCACGGCCGCCACCCGCCGCCCGAATCCCGCGTCTGAACAAACCGCACGCAGCCCAGTCACGGCCCGGTTCTGCCTGCGTTGGCATAGATTACGCTCCGCTAACCTGCGCCATTGATTATACCGCGGCTTAGGGATGCTGGACGGGCACTGCCGACTTGTGCGCAGCAGGCTGCATCGTCTGCATGCAAGTGGCGGAGCTCGATGTTGCCAAGGTGCTTTCGACGCGGTAGAGGAGCTCGAGCGTGCTGCTTAGCTCTCGAGTTCTGTATACGGCGTGTCTGGAGCCCGCTAGTGGCTTTGCTGGCAGGTCGTTCATTCCAAGTTGGTACGGATGTCACGGAACAGGGGCCAAGTATTCTTCTTTTTCACTGTTTTGGCAAAGAGTTGGGGACTGATAGAGACGCCGAGAATAATCAGTGTAGGAACAGATCTCAGTGAAAGAAAACTTAGCAAACGATTTGTGGGCGAGTTAATTAACGATACAATATCTTTAAAAATATATTTCATTATTACGTGCTTTAGTAAACCATATTGTTTTTGCACTTTTATAATGGCTGATCATTTAGCGTGTTTGGCTCCGATACTCCTCAGCGGTACATATTGGAGTGAAATATAACTCGTCCTGAAACTTCTTTTTAGGTAACCATTGTAGGTTCCAACATTATAGAATAGGCCGTTATGTGGCACCTCGTTTATTGCTTTAGGCGGGGCTTCGTTAAAAAAAGAAGCGTTTATCGTAATTTCGCGAACCTTCTACGGGCAGATTTTGCAACGCTTCCCGCTTTTTTGGTTCGGCATTACAACCGCGATCTTATCGTACAGGGTGCAATGCCACGCTGACCCAAGCGCGCGGCGAGTGGCACAGTCCGCGCCACCCGGCCTTCTACCCTCCGGGCCTGCACTGTTCGGTGACTATCCAGGCACCAACGGGGCACCGGGTTCTCGTCCGCATCCCGTTCCTCGAGCTTCCTCCACTCAACTCACCGAGCTGCGACCAGGATTCTCTGGTACTGGGGCCTCTGGTCGGCTATGGCGCCGAGAGCGTGGTGCTCTGCGGAAGCCGCCGGAACTTGACCTACCTGTCTCTCCACGAGAACGTTCGATTGGATTTTCGGAGCGACTCCCTGGTCGAGGCCGAAGGCTGGACGGTCAAGTACGAGTTCGTCCAACTCTGCCGGAACGAGACGCTGCAGGAGGCCTCCGGGCGCGTCTGCCACCCTCCGGGGAAGGCCGCCTCCTTGCTCTACTCTGCGCCGGGAGACTGCCATCTGTCGCTGTTCGCGCCCCTGGGCTACGAATTCCAGCTGAGCTTCGGCGCGCTCCAAGTGTCGGCGGCCCGAGGTTCTTCCTCGTGTCCCGACAGCTTCCTGGAGGTGTCCTCGGGGGGCGTGGAGCACCGCTTCTGCGGCAACTGGACCGGCAGCCCCGAAGTGGCCGCGCTCAGATCGACGGGAAACGTGATGCTCATCCGGGTCCACATGGAAGACGTTGGCTCCCTCCGAGCCCTGGGCTCTGCCAAGGACGAGCTGGGCTTCTGTGCGGTCTACAATACGCTGCTGGTGAACGAGTCTCTGGCCGAAGGCTGCCAGTTTGGCTGGGTGTCCTGGGGTCTGCACTGCTACAGAGTATTCAACGAGAGCGCCCCCTGGGCCCGAGCCAACGACGTCTGCGTGCAGCAGGGAGGTCACTTGGCCAGCGTCACAGGGGAGCCGCTCCAGGCCTTGCTGGATGCCATGCTTTTCACCAGGTGAGCATAACAAAGCGCTATGCTGCTCGAGCTTCTAACAATCGAGCTCTGAACTATCAGAGGTTCCCGCTTGTATACTGCCCCACGTTGCACACAAAACACCGAGCATTTGTCTTCCTCTGATCGCTGTAGTCAATGAGATGGGCACACGGCATCATACCTCAATGGTCACTCGGCCTCAGGGTTGAAGAAGGGCGTACACCCCCTTGTCCACTGAAACGCTATTACCGTCGAAACACAACACCAATGCACTTTCCTCTGACTACGCCGGCGGTAGGAAGACCAGTGGTTAGTGTTCCGAATGCGTCGCGTGGCTGTATACACTGAGGGACCTTCGAGAGTGCATTAGGTGTGCAAAACTATTGATAGTACTATCGATAATGAAAGCCAAATTTAACTATCTATAGTGAAAAAAAAAACTATGGATGTCCATCATCGTAAAACGACAGTACTATTGATAGCATACTATCGATAGTATACTATTGATAGTCGACGACTGATAGTCGACTATCGTAAAACTATCGATAATATGCTATCCATAGTCGACTATGAATAGACGGCAACAGTGAAGCTCGATAGCATATTATGGACTATCAGGAAATTGTTTATAGTCTAATATTGAGAGACTATTGATAACCAACTATCGTCATGCCATCAATAGTGTTTTATTTGGTGACGAAGAATGCTATGTGTCAATCCAGGAAATGTCGTGTAGCTCGGAAAAAAACGCAACTGCAATTAGAGACTTCTGTATAATTATCGAGGACAATTTAAACATATTGAAAAACAATCAGAAAACGGCACAAATATTGGAACTCATGACAATAAACTATTGAGCCTTGGAACCTATTCACAATAAACTATTAAAAATCGATTGTATACTATTGAAAAAAACTATGGATAAAAAGTTAACTTAATAAATTATAAAAAAAAAAAAGTTGCTTCTGGGGTGAGCTTTTTGCTCCTTAAAGGTAAAGCTCAATAAAAAAAAATAATGAAAAAAACTAAATTTTTGTTGCCTTTGATAAGTGAACTACCTGTTGCATACATCTGGAACTCTGTTTGAATTTGATGCTAGCGATGGTGATCGAATCCGCAAGTGTGGGGACATGACTTTACCCGGATGAAAATATAAGTGTGACGTTTATTCGACCCTAACATGTTGCGAGAAAGAAAGGAAACACTATTGGCCTGTCGAATTCACAAGCTTTTTTCACTGAAATAACGCCTCATGGCCAGCTATGTCGTTACTTGGAATACAGGAAATTTTTGTTTTTATCCTTTATTTTTTGATCCACTTAGCGTTATGTTCCCAAACTTATTATATTAAAAAAAAAAAACTAAAAGCATCAGTAACTAATCATGTTGGCTTGGTATAAGCCTCTTATCTGATAATGTTCAATTTGAAGTCTCCGCAATGTTCGAGGCGGGGTTTGAGCCGCACGTCCGGAAGCTTCCTGGCTCGAGACGACGTCCATTCCCCGAAGTGAAGAACCCAGGGGTTCAGTGGAGGTGGGAGACTTGGTAACGTAACGAACGGTTTAATTACATGGTAGCGATACAGTCGTCAAATCCGAGAGAACAACGGAGCAGCCTTGCGCTCCGCCTTATATAGGGTCCGTTTCTCCCTCACTCCCCGCCAGGGCAGCCAGTGCGATGCAGCAACCCGCCGTCAAGTGCGATGCAGCAAAGTCCGCCGTCCAGTGCGACGTAGCCAAAGTTCTCCGCAGTTAGGCCATGCCTCTCTCCCTTTCCCGAGCGCACCAACCACCACGCACACACACACGTCCCGCTAACGTCACGGGCGCGTTGAGACTTGTTGCCGCAGGCCCCGTCACGCAGGCGACGGTCCCGGACTCGTCGGGACTCGTTTCGCGCAGGCCCCGACAAGCGGGCGACGGTCCCGGACTCGTCTTGACTCGTTTCCGCAGCATTGAAACTCGGAAGAAGGTCGTCGAAGGTTCCATTCTTAACAGCCCCTCCGGGGCCAGGGAAACCTCGAATGGCCGGTGATACTATCGCTGGCCTGAAGAGGTGGGCTTGGAGTAGGCCTTGAGAAGATGCTGCAAGCACTAAGCAAACTCCCAAACCTCTCACAACAGAGGCATCAGCGGAAACGTCCCCCACAACACCACGCCACACCGCAGTCAAACGCTCGGAATCCGCCAGAGACCCGCCAGACTGGATTACGGATTACCAAAATTTGCCAAAACAATGCAATTTAAAACCTTAGGACAATTTCGGGTATCGAGACCCGCTGTCGCCAAAGCAAAACTCATTTTTCCAAAGAGGTCACTATGAACAAAATACAAAAAGACAAAAACTCTTCGCAATTTGTGAGGTCATTTTGGGGTTTTAACGAAGTGCCCCCACTTAGATCCTCATTCCCGTGGATGACGAAAACCTCTGAGATCATCCCTACTCTTTTTGGTGATATCAGAAAAATCTGCTCAATCCATCGGCATTGCTGTTAAATTTGCCTTTCCTCTTTCTTACGCTGAAGTCATAGTGATCGATTTTCACGTGATTTCTAGACGTGAAAATGCGGTCCTTATAGCGCCGATAAAACAATCCGCCTTTTTCATGCCCCGTCACATTGGTCCTAGCAATCGCCTGAGCTGTACCGCGAAACCCTGACACACTAGGGTCGCTCTTCTGCTCGACTGTCAAAGACACTCTGTCTACTCGTAACAAAGGACCAAAGTCATGTGACACCGGAGCTACGAGAGATCCTTTAATGATCCCGTCTTTTTCCGCCTTTTTCGCCGGCGCGTTGGGACGGCGTAAGCTTTCTAGTGCTATGAGGTCGGGCTGTTCTACAACCCGGACCCCCTCATCCCGTTTCTCTGCCTCCAACTCTGGGAGTGCTTGCTCCCCGTCAGCTGCCTTTCGCTCTGGATCACTCGTCAACAAAGGGGCGAGCTGACGCGATTTGGACCTCGTACACGACTGAACGAGTCCTTCTCCCAGTTGTTGACCCCTTTCGCGCAGCAGGAAATCTGACCGGTTAGAAAACAAATAGGGATACTCCAACGGGACTGTTTGCGAGACAGCCGCCTCTGTCACTAGCTCTCCGAACGGGCCAGTTATCCTTACTCTCGCCATAGGCAGACAGACACTGTGCTTCTCGAGCAGCTGCTTGATCCAAACTACCTTTCCAGTAAAGTCGGATGTCGTTACATACGACGGATGAACAACGTCCATCGTCGCTGCACTGTCCCGAAGCACCCTGCACGGCTTTCCGTTTACCTGGAGCTCGTGAAGATAGGGACGAAGAAGCTCCAGGTCCCTGTCACTACCGCTCACGTACGAGAACACAACCCGCGGTTTGTTACACCTGGCGGCTGTGTGTCCCGGCTCCTGACAGTTGTAGCACAGGAACGGCTTCCTTGCCTCGAACTGCCCTTTTTGGCTTTTCCGTGCCTCGTCTCCGTTCGAGGGATCTCCGTTCGAGGGATCTCCGCTCTTTTCTGGGACCTTTTTTTCTGTTTCTGGCTTCTCGGGCCTTTTTTCTCGCGAGCCGTTTCCCTGTTGGAAGGTCTTGCGCTGATCGCTCCGGCCGGGTTCGCTTTCCTCTCCGCTCAGCTTTCTACGCGTTGCGTACTCTTCGGCTAGCTCAGCGGCCCTTTCGACAGAGTCGACTCCTACCCTGTCCTGCACCCAGAGCTTGACTGACTGCGGAATGCTACGAAAGAACTGTTCGAGGCACACACACTCGACTACCTTGTCTCGGCTTTCGTACACTTCCTCGCTCTTCAACCATTCTATCAAGTTGGTTTTAAGCCCGTACGCGAATTCCGAGTAGCCCTCGCTGCTCTTTTTGGATGCGTTTCTAAACCTTTGACGGAACGCCTCGGCAGAAAGGCGATACCGCTTCAAAAGGCTCGACTTCACCTTGTCGTAGTCGTCCGCGTCTCTAGTACTAAGGCGCGCGACAACCTCTGCAGCCTCACAGGGCAACAAAGTCAAAAGCCGTTGCGGCCACGTTTCTGGGGCGAAGCTCAACTTCTCACATGTCCTCTCAAAGTTAACTAAGAACAGGCCCACGTCTTCCCCAACTTTAAACGGCTGCAGGAGCTTCTTCATTTGATACGACTCGGCCTCACTTGCTCGTACCGGAGCCCCAACTCTACTGTTCTGCGAGTTTAATCGCTGTTGTTCAATTTCGAGCTCTAGCCTTTTTAGCGCTCGTTCCTCTGCCGCTGCAGCCTGCGCTCGTTCCTCTCTTGCTGCAGCCTGCTCCTGTTCTCGTTCCTCTTTCGCTGCAGCCTGCGCTCGTTCCTCTCTTGCTGCAGCCTGCTCCTGTTCTCGTTCCTCTTTCGCTGCAGCCTGCGCTCGTTCCTCTCTTGCTGCAGCCTGCTCCTGTTCTCGTTCCTCTTTCGCTGCAGCCTGCTCCTGTTCTCGTTCCTCTTTCGCTGCAGCCTGCGCTCGTTCCTCTCTTGCTGCAGCCTGCTCCTGTTCTCGTTCCTCTTTCGCTGCAGCCTGCGCTCGTTCCTCTCTTGCTGCAGCCTGCTCCTGTTCTCGTTCCTCTTTCGCTGCAGCCTGCGCTCGTTCCTCTCTTGCTGCAGCCTGCTCCTGTTCTCGTTCCTCTTTCGCTGCAGCCTGCGCTCGTTCCTCTCTTGCTGCAGCCTGCTCCTGTTCTCGTTCCTCTTTCGCTGCAGCCTGCGCTCGTTCCTCTCTCGCTGCAGCCTGCGCTCGTTCCTCTCTTGCTGCAGCCTGCTCCTGTTCTCGTTCCTCTTTCGCTGCAGCCTGCGCTCGTTCCTCTCTTGCTGCAGCCTGCTCCTGTTCTTGTTCCTCTTTCGCTGCAGCCTGCGCTCGTTCCTCTCTTGCTGCAGCCTGCTCCTGTTCTCGTTCCTCTTTCGCTGCAGCCTGCGCTCGTTCCTCTCTTGCTGCAGCCTGCTCCTGTTCTCGTTCCTCTTTCGCTGCAGCCTGCGCTCGTTCCTCTCTTGCTGCAGCCTGCTCCTGTTCTCGTTCCTCTTTCGCTGCAGCCTGCGCTCGTTCCTCTCTTGCTGCAGCCTGCTCCTGTTCTCGTTCCTCTTTCGCTGCAGCCTGCGCTCGTTCCTCTCTTGCTGCAGCCTGCTCCTGTTCTCGTTCCTCTTTCGCTGCAGCCTGCTCCTGTTCTCGTTCCTCTTTCGCTGCAGCCTGCGCTCGTTCCTCTCTTGCTGCAGCCTGCTCCTGTTCTCGTTCCTCTTTCGCTGCAGCCTGCGCTCGTTCCTCTCTTGCTGCAGCCTGCTCCTGTTCTCGTTCCTCTTTCGCTGCAGCCTGCGCTCGTTCCTCTCTTGCTGCAGCCTGCTCCTGTTCTCGTTCCTCTTTCGCTGCAGCCTGCGCTCGTTCCTCTCTTGCTGCAGCCTGCTCCTGTTCTCGTTCCTCTTTCGCTGCAGCCTGCTCCTGTTCTCGTTCCTCTTTCGCTGCAGCCTGCGCTCGTTCCTCTCTTGCTGCAGCCTGCTCCTGTTCTCGTTCCTCTTTCGCTGCAGCCTGCGCTCGTTCCTCTCTTGCTGCAGCCTGCTCCTGTTCTCGTTCCTCTTTCGCTGCAGCCTGCGCTCGTTCCTCTCTTGCTGCAGCCTGCTCCTGTTCTCGTTCCTCTTTCGCTGCAGCCTGCGCTCGTTCCTCTCTTGCTGCAGCCTGCTCCTGTTCTCGTTCCTCTTTCGCTGCAGCCTGCGCTCGTTCCTCTCTCGCTGCAGCCTGCGCTCGTTCCTCTCTTGCTGCAGCCTGCTCCTGTTCTCGTTCCTCTTTCGCTGCAGCCTGCGCTCGTTCCTCTCTTGCTGCAGCCTGCTCCTGTTCTTGTTCCTCTTTCGCTGCAGCCTGCGCTCGTTCCTCTCTTGCTGCAGCCTGCTCCTGTTCTCGTTCCTCTTTCGCTGCAGCCTGCGCTCGTTCCTCTCTTGCTGCAGCCTGCTCCTGTTCTCGTTCCTCTTTCGCTGCAGCCTGCGCTCGTTCCTCTCTTGCTGCAGCCTGCTCCTGTTCTCGTTCCTCTTTCGCTGCAGCCTGCGCTCGTTCCTCTCTTGCTGCAGCCTGCTCCTGTTCTCGTTCCTCTTTCGCTGCAGCCTGCGCTCGTTCCTCTCTTGCTGCAGCCTGCTCCTGTTCTCATTCCTCTTTCGCTGCAGCCTGCGCTCGTTCCTCTCTTGCTGCAGCCTCACTTTTAGCGTTCTGAAGTAATTCCCACGCAATTTTAATATCCTCTGCTTCCGCACTCTCTGAAATTGCTTTACTGATCTCAGATTTCTTCATCTTTTGCTCCACCTCCACACCCAATTCTTCACATAAACAGAGTAAATCTGTTCTCAGTAACCTCATTAGATCCATGATCGCTGCTTCTTAGCTTTGGCTTTGTTCTAAAACTTGTCTCGAGGTTGTACAAAAACCTAGCGCACGAGTCAAACACTAAGGATTCCCAGCAGTTCAAAATTAATTACCCATAATCTGAAGCCTGGCGAATCTCAAAGCAAAGTCCAAACGCTCACCCACAGATGTAGCACGATGTCCCATGGTCCGATCCCAACCGCTGCCAACCAGTTGTTCGAGGCGGGGTTTGAGCCGCACGTCCGGAAGCTTCCTGGCTCGAGACGACGTCCATTCCCCGAAGTGAAGAACCCAGGGGTTCAGTGGAGGTGGGAGACTTGGTAACGTAACGAACGGTTTAATTACATGGTAGCGATACAGTCGTCAAATCCGAGAGAACAACGGAGCAGCCTTGCGCGGGTCCATATCAGAAGAGCGAATGACATTTTAGCGAAAGGCGACATTTGAGCGAATGGTCGTTTTAGCGAATAACTGGGGCCCGCGTTAACCCATCCGTCGCGCTGCGCTTTACGCCGCTTCGCGGCGACAGTCTACGGCAACTCATTACAAAAATATGAACTCACTTGGCCCACCCGAAAACGCCGCTTCGCGGCGTCTGACTATTCGCTAAAGTGTCGTTCGATGAAACGTGGGCGTTCGCTAAAACGTCATTCGATCAAGTGAGTGCCTCCCGCCTTGCGCTCCGCCTTATATAGGGTCCGTTTCTCCCTCACTCCCCGCCAGGGCAGCCAGTGCGATGCAGCAACCCGCCGTCAAGTGCGATGCAGCAAAGTCCGCCGTCCAGTGCGACGTAGCCAAAGTTCTCCGCAGTTAGGCCATGCCTCTCTCCCTTTCCCGAGCGCACCAACCACCACGCACACACACACGTCCCGCTAACGTCACGGGCGCGTTGAGACTTGTTGCCGCAGGCCCCGTCACGCAGGCGACGGTCCCGGACTCGTCGGGACTCGTTTCGCGCAGGCCCCGACAAGCGGGCGACGGTCCCGGACTCGTCTTGACTCGTTTCCGCAGCATTGAAACTCGGAAGAAGGTCGTCGAAGGTTCCATTCTTAACAGCAACAAACTATGTTACATTTTTTTATCCAAAAATATTTATTTATAGATTACGTGAGGGCTTCTATATTTTGGAGTTGTATTTTATACCTGGAGGTAAATAGTTTCCCAGCCACCGTTATTAAGCTATGCCAAAATCGAACCGAACAAAAGTGGCATACAAGCCTAACTGCTTTTGTCAACAGGTGATTCCCGATTTTCGGGAATTCGCTATCAATGGTCATCAGCAGGAAAAAAAAGCAATAAAAAAATGAAAGACGCTTACAACTCCATGTAATGCCGAATTAGAGAGCAGCTCTGAAGGAGGAGGGGAGGGTACGGCGGGGACAGTATTCCCCTCCCTCTCCCCCTCCCCCATAATTATGGCGTCGCATTAGGGAAACGTCTCATAATGCAACGCGAGCGTCACCGCGGTGCAGTATGGGACGTTTCCCATAATGCACCGCGCAGTTACGGCGACGGCGACGCCGACGCGTCACGCCGACGCGTCACGCCGACGCGTTACGATTACGCCGACGGCGACGGCGATAGCGACGCCGACGCCGCTCAAGCCGGAAACGGGCGCCTAAGAGGTGCGGTCTAAAAACGTTATGATCCCCGGCAGAGTGCTCATTTTCACCTGTCGGTGACCAAGGCTACGAAAAGTGATATGTGAAAATTGAAAAAAATAAAGTAAACGCAAACGTGAAACATATTTGTGAAAACCCTGATGCAAAATGTCTTCAGCGAGTGTTTTCCCTAGCTCCAAAAGAAAAGAAAAGTGCTGCATATACTTTATAGTTTTATAAAGGCTGAAATACTCAAGTGTGAGGCCTGATATCTGAGCGCGATGAATATACAAGATATGTTCGCAACGAAAAACTAGCAAAATGCCATTTCAGTTTTACCTCTAAATGCATTGTATAAGAATGCAACTCCATGTATTGTTTCCTTTCAATTCCATGTGTTCTTTTTTCCCCCAAAACCAAGCGTCGTCTGCCAATACATATCCGTCGTCATTCCCTTTTTTTTTTTGGCTTGTGGTTTCACTTTCGTAACACTCGAGAGTTTCCTGAGAGCTGCCTTTCGATAGTATCGATTTTCGACCAAAAGCCAACTATCGATAATACTATCTATGGTACTATCAAGAGTAAACTATCGGTAGCACGATCGATCGTATCGATAGTCAATTTTTTCGATAGTTTCGCATCACAAGAGTGTATATCACTTCTGTATAATGTCATATGCTTGATACAGAAGTGGGCGCCTATCAAACATTTCACCGTTATTGGGGGGGGCTTTTACAACACTGTCCCATTCATCATCAAGAATGTTTCAATGCGTGTTCTGGGAAAAGGGGGAACATCGGGGGCGTTGTAGACGTTGAAGAGACACGGTCTGCAACGTCTATAGACCGCGTCACTTGTGTCTGCAACGTCTGTAGACGTCGCAGACGCATGTGTCAATATACGGTAATGCAGACTGGTACGTAACGAGTTACGAGGAACTGATTACTTTCAATGAATTACATTTTATTGTAACTTTTTAACGCTTCAATTACTTTTTTCTGGGGTAACCGTTTTCTGCAAGTCAATTACTATTTTTCTTACTCATTTCGACAGTGTCAGCTGGACTACGTTATTCCTTTCCTCTGTTTTGTTTTCAGTGACTAGGAACTTTTAAAATAGGGAGTTTTAGAATAACGTACGCAATTTTAGCGCACGCTAGCGCTAAATTTAGCGCCTGTATTAATTAGCGCACGCGACGCGAGAGAGTTTTAGAATAGCGTTTCTCCGCCGCGACGCAAAAGCCCAAGCATCTCGCGCTTGCGACGCCACCAAGATAGTCAAATTTTTATTTCACACACGAAATGATGTAACTTTAAAAGAAAACGAGTTTTTTGGTCCAGAGTAGCATTTTAATTTGTTTAAACATGAGAACACGACGCGAGTGGTTGACCGGTCGTGTCCGCTTGCGTCGCCTCGGCAAGAGAGGTCTCGTGTACTGACCTTCGCACACCGTTCCTTCGCCGTGAAATGTTCGCGCGTCGCAAGCATCAGGTTGCCGGTGATCACTGCCAAACTGAGTACAATGTCGTCCCGTATTGAAAATTGCAGTCGCGAGGATGCCGCCGACGTCGCACTCACGACGCCGCCAAAACAGCCGCCGACATAATCCTGGAAGCCGCCATTTTTTTCAACTGTGCTTGTCTTGGCTTTAGCCAACTTCCCATCACGAATCCTCCTTGGAGAAGCGCAAAGACTCTTTGCGTACGCACGCTATTTCCGAGAAATAGCGCGCGTATTCTCCGAACGCAAACCAGGTTTTGCGCTTTGCGTGCGCAATTTTAGCGTGCGCTATTTCTCGGAAATAGCTTGCGTACGCAAAGAGTCTTTGCGCTTCTCCAAGGAGGATTCGTGATGAGAAGTTGGCTAAAGCCAAGAGAGTTAAAAAAAATGGCGGCTTCCAGGATTATGTCAGTGGCTGCTTTGGCGGCGTCGTGAGTACGACGTCGGCGGCGTCCTTGCGACTGCGATTTTCAATACGGGACGACATCGGTTTGGCAACGATCACCGGCAACTTGATGCTTGTGACGCGCGAACATTTGTCGGCGAAGGTACGATGTGAGAAGGTCAGTACACGAGACGCGACCGGTCAACCGCTCGCGTCGCATTCTCATGTTGAAACAAATCTAAAATGGTACTCTGGACCAAAAAACCTGTTTTTTTTTTTTCTAAAGTTACAGCATTTCGTGTGTGAAATAAAAATTGCGACTATCTTGGTAGCGTCGCAAGCGCGAGATGCTTGGACTTTTGCGTCGCGACGGAGAAACGCTATTCTAAAACTCTCTCGCGTCGCGTGCGCTAATACAAGCGCGAAATTTAGCGCTAGCGTGCGCTAAAATTGCGTTCGTTATTCTAAAACTCTCTATTACCAACGCCGCGAAAGCAAATAAACAAACGTGTAACGTGCAGCTAAAAAAAATGTCGCATGAACACACTTGGCCTCAAGACCTCCCTTTGGAATTGACAGTAGAGGAAAGGGTGACATTTTTGTCAGCTACTTCTAACACAACGATGACGCCGGAAATTGAGAGATTCAGTTTGGCACTTTGACTGCTACGAACAACATCATGGATGCTTCGCTTTATAAACAGGGTGAAACCAGCAAGGACAGAGACAGGACCAATGACCGTAGAAGAACTGAACAGGGCTGAAAAACACTTGATACGACAAGTACTACAACATATAGTTCTTTCGCTGAGGAGCTGCAGGGCCTCCGAGAGGACAAAGCACTCCCAGTGGCGTCCGCACCCAAAATTGTTCCTCTCAGTTTTCAGGAAAATCTTATGATGAGCAGCATCCAGTTGTGCTGCCTAAAAGAAAGAAAAAAAAAATCTTCAGTATATTTCAACCAAGCTCACCGGCAATTACTTCATGCCGGAGTAAGCAATACTCTGGTGCAACTGAGGGAACGGTTTTGAATTCTACGTGCTCGACAGCTGGTCAAGAAGGAAATAGCAAAATGCCTACCATGTCGACGACTACATGTACGGCCGTTGTCTGAGGTAACCGCGCCCCTTCCTTCAGACCATGTTACGAAGGCGGACGCATTTAAGATTATCGGAATATACTTTTTTGTACCCGTTTGGGTTTCAGTGGGGACGGCAACCAACATGGTCTATGTATCCTTATTCACCTGTGCTGTGACAAGGACAATACATCTGGATATAGTGCGCAACCTGGCAACAGAGACATTCATACAGGCATTCGGAAGGTTTACGTTCCGGAGAGGTCTTCTACGAGTAATTGATGCACACAATGCTTTGGCCTTTAAAAGGTGCAACAAAAAACTTAAATGACTTTAGAACGGGCTTCGCCGCGAAGAACTCAAGGATCACTTCAGAAACAACAGAGTTCAATGGAAGTTTATTGTGGAGTGTGCCCCATGGTGGAGCGGGTTCTATGAACGTCTCGTGCGATCCGTCAAGACCTCACTGAAGAAGGATATGAGCAGAAGACTCCTGACCGTGGAAGAGCTGAGAACTTTACTTAGTGAGATCTAGGAGGCGATTAATTCAACATCACTGACGTTCAGCTACAATAAGCGTCAAGAACCTCAGCATTTAACCCCGGCGTGTTTCCTGGTTGGCAATAGACTAGCGTCGATAGCCAACAATAGATAGGCAATAGACTAGCGTCGATAGTTGCAGACATAAATTACATTAAAGCTGAGTTTGTACAGTAGCTGTGGAAGCTGAGACAAGAAGTCATGGACAGCTTTTGGCAACGCTAGACCCGAGTACCTGACAGTACTCGGGTCGCTTCAGGCCACCGAACAGGCATTACAACAACGCTATATTAGAGACTTGGTTCTCCTCCGTGATAGTCTACAGCACGGGTAGCCAAGCTCCGGCTCTTCGCGTGTTAAAATGTGGCCTCGTGGCTCCCTTCTCTACCTACCCCTATCTCGCCCCCCCCCCCCCCCCCCCCCCCCCCCCCTGTCACACGAGCACTTCCCCAAAAAGAGAAATGGAAGGCGTTTTAAATCGAAAGACAGATTCCGGTTCGGTAGTCTTGTGCTTTGTAACTTACAGTTGGGCTGTTTTTGACTCGGAGAGATTGAAAGTAGTTCGAGTTTCGTTTATTGCTCTCGAAAAAGTTTGCTTCTCCCCCCCGCCCCCGTGGCTCTTGGAAGTTTCGTGGGTTTGCTTGCGGCTCTTAGGCCGGGTCAGCCACGCCACCCCTGGTCTACAGCCACGGCAATTATCGA